>NC_072409.2:617812-1220625 GCF_028858775.2 Pan troglodytes | reverse complement strand
CTGGCTCGGCGGCTACCTGGCCGTCCTCGCGGGCGCCGGCCTGACCTTCGCACTGCAGAGCAGCAGCGTCTTCACGGCGGCCGTCGTGCCCCTCATGGGTGAGCAGGCAGGACAGAGGCCTCGGGAACGGGGGCTCGGGCTGGGGTCCTGTGGTGACTCCCAGTTCCCCCAGGGGTCGGGGTGATCAGTCTGGACCGGGCGTACCCCCTCTTACTGGGCTCCAACATCGGCACCACTACCACAGCCCTGCTGGCTGCCCTGGCCAGCCCCGCAGACAGGATGCTCAGCGCCCTGCAGGTACTGTCCACCCTGCCCCGCTGCCAGAACTGGCCAGCTTCCTCTCAGCCCCACGGACAGGAGTGTGTCACCAGCCCCGGGGCCCTAGGCTGGCTGTGCCCCCGCCTTCCTGGACCCCTTCCCTGGCCGCCAGCCTCAGCCCTGCTGCTCTGCCTCCTTGGACCCCACAGGTCCTGCACACATTTCACACCCTCCCTGCGTCTCCTCCCCTGAGACCTCCTCGTTTCCACATTTTCTCAGCTCTTTACTGTGTCCCTGGGGGCCTGCCCCCAGCGTCTCAGGGGGCTCTAAGCCCCTCTATTCCAGCACCCTCAGATGCTTTCCCCCAACCCCTGCTCCCTCAAGGAGCAGCCACTCACCTCCAGCAGGTCCCCATCTGGACGACCCTCCCAGCCCCCATTCCACATCTGCAAAGGCCGAGTCCCACCGATGCTGGGCCCTGCCCTGCCGCTGCCAGGGCTGTGATTCTGCCTCCAGGACACTTCCCCCAGTCTGAGCCCCCAGCTCTGTGCCCCAACCCCAGTCTCATTTAGTCCAGCTGGTTCTCCCTCTAAAACAGCCCGTCTGCGGCCTGCTGCCCGGAGGCCCAACAGGTTCAGCTCCTGAAACTCCAGGTCATGCTGCACCACCGCTGACAGGAAGAGACAAGTGCGGCACCCCCTGGAACCCACCCTCATTCTTCTTGCCTCTGCCCTGTCTCTATCCACTTAGACCCTCCCAGTGCAGGGTCCTGCTCCACCCCCTGCAGGAAGCCCTCCAGACTGCACCTGTGTGTGGACTCCTCCAAGTCCGGCAGCCCCTGGAGGGGCCCGTGTGTTCTCCCCTCCTGTGGCCCTGTGCCTCCTCCCCGCAGGGCCTGGACTGCGCAGGCTCAGCACACTGGGGACTGAGGAGACGGGGTCTCTTGGCAGGAGGCACAGGCAGAGCCAGGTCGGAGGGTGCTTCCCCCGCAGGTCCCCCTTGAGGGCAGCAGTGATGCAGTCAGTGCTCGGGGGTGCTGGGCTGGACTGCAGCTCCCAGGAGCGTGCGGGAGGCGTGCTGGGGAACATGTCCACATCTGGCCACAGCCCGCCCCCCAGACGGCCATCTCATCCGTGAAGCAGGATGAACTTCAGACTTGGCGCTCCTTCTGTAGGGTGGAGGAGGGCAGGGGTCCTGGGCCCCTGGTGACCCCACCTCGTTGGGCCCAGGCCCCTGACAGCCCCCTTGCCCCCAGGTCGCCCTCATCCACTTCTTCTTCAACCTGGCCGGCATCCTGCTGTGGTACCTGGTGCCTGCACTGCGGCTGCCCATCCCGCTGGCCAGGCACTTCGGGGTGGTGACCGCCCGTTACCGCTGGGTGGCTGGGGTCTACCTGCTGCTCGGATTCCTGCTGCTGCCCCTGGCGGCCTTCGGGCTCTCCCTGGCAGGGGGCATGGTGCTGGCCGCTGTCGGGGGTCCCTTGGTGGGGCTGGTCCTCCTCGTCATCCTGGTTACTGTCCTGCAGCGGCGCCGGCCGGCCTGGCTGCCTGTCCGCCTGCGCTCCTGGGCCTGGCTCCCCGTCTGGCTCCATTCTCTGGAGCCCTGGGACCGCCTGGTGACCCGCTGCTGCCCCTGCAACATCTGCAGCCCCCCGAAGGCCACCACCAAAGAGGCCCACTGCTACGAGAACCCTGAGATCTTGGCCTCCCAGCAGTTGTGACAGGCAGTTGCTGCGCAGACACCCACCCTCCCCGGCTGGGAGGGCTCTGGAGGGCCCTGGGGGGGGGGTCCCCGCGGCAGCTGACCTCCGGTCACCTGCTTCCCCTTCTGTGCAAATAAACCAGGCTGTTATCTGGGGTGGCGGTCCTCACTCCCCTAGACAGGGGCCGCCTGCGCAGGTGGGGGAAGCAGCCCGATGCTGCCTCCTGGTGGACACTCCGGGGCCTGGGGCTCAGGCACAGGAGCCCGCCCACCCCAAGGTGTGTTTCTCACGGCAGCCGCTGGGGACAGAAGCTCCCAAGGAATGGCGGGCCTGGGGGGGGCGGGGACTTCCCACAGTGGGAGCTGGGGCCCCTCCTGGGGGTGCAGGGGAGAGCCCAGCCAGCAGGGAGCAGGGCCGGTGGCGCAGGGTGTGGGGGACCCCGGAGCTCCTCTGCCCCGGCGGATGTCATGGTTGGGGTGGGGACTGGAGTCCCATCAGGTGCGTGGGGTGTGAGAAGGGACCCTGACGGCTTGGAGGGCCAGGTGGTCCCAGAGGCACCACCTGTCTGTCTGCCCTCTGTGTCTCTCAGCCGGTCCTGGGCTGGGCCCCTCGGGGACACTTCTCTGCAGGGCTGGGCCACGGCAGGTGCTCAGCTCCCAGAACCCACCAGGAAGCCAGTCTCACCCGCCAGGCTGGGGCACACTGAGGCCTCCCACTGCCACGGAGAATGAGACCCTGTCCTGGGAAGGCCTGTCCGTGGGGTGGGCCCAGGAGGGCGGACAGCACTCATGGGGAGGACTTGGGGGCCAGGGGGCCCTCCCTCCGCTGTGTGGTCGGGTTTCCACACAGGAAGGCTTGTCTGCCAGCCAATGGGTAACTGGACACCTAGGAAGTTGGGGGGGGGGGGCTCCTGCCACCTCTAGCCCAGAGCTGCCCACAGCCCTAACCCAACCCCCACTCCCGCCAAGGGAAGAAAGCCTTGGGTTACCCCAGAACTGGAGCATTCATTCAGGCACACAGAGACGGGTGGGTGAGGGGACGGTCCCATCAGGGACAGGTCTAGTTTGCTCATTTGAGTCTGCTGCTGTGGCCAGTCACGTTCTCCCTTCCAGAACTGCAGCCCTGTTGGGGGGCAGCTCTCTTCCCAGAGCCTCCCAGGATTGCCTGGTCAGACCCCACTAGGGTATAGAGGTGCAGCCACTCAGGAAGATGAGGCCTGAGGGGGCCCCACAGCCACTTCTCCTCTGTGGCTCTGTCCTTTTCTGCCCTCAGTTTCCCTTTGCCCCTGCTCATGACCCCCAGGCCCTCTGTGCCCTTGGCCCCCAGTCTTCCCTGGGTCCTCTGCCCCAGCCACCCCTCAAACTCTTAGGCCTCCTGGGCCTTGGTTTCACCTACCGAGAGAGGTGACCACCTGCTCTGGGAGCCAGGGGAGCCTCAGGGGTGGGCTCCAGTGAGAATGGGACCCCCAGCAGCTAGAGCTTTGGTTCTCACAGCCCTGTGATTCTACGACGCCCCTGTGGACCTGACATCAGCCTCATAGAACCGTCTGGCACCCCTGTAGGGGACAGGCCTGGCTAGCTCCCTGGGGAGCCTGAGGGGCCCGGGGAGCTCCCCTGTCCTTTGGGGGGGATCAGTGAGGCCCTTGTGGAGAGGGGGGGGAAGCACCCCATGCACCTGTCCTTCCAGGGCAGGTGAGGCCTCCCACAAAGGCTGGTCGTCTGGTCCTTTAAGGCCGCCAATACTGTCTGCCTGCTGCCCCTGCCTGGCGGTAACACACCCTCCCACTGGGACCATGGCCACCGGTAAACAGAGCCTTCGTTGTGGATCCTCCGACAGCTGCAGGAGGAGGAGGGCAGGTGCCCAGCACTCCCACAGCCACGCCTGCCCCGCTTCCCTGCCCTTCTGGCCCTCCTTGGACCACATCCTGCCTGGCCGCAGACCCCAGGCCCAGGAGTTGGTCCTCCTGCCCCACACTATCCCGCCTCTCCATCCTGCAGCAGGGCACCTTGGCTCAGGGTGGGACCTACAGAGCCTTCCCCAACCAGTTTTGTGCAACAGGGGTGGCTGCTGTCCTTGGGCTCAGGCCCAGGCTTCAGGGTGTCTACTGCTGTCTTGTCCCCGGCCAGTGTCCACCTCACCAGGGCAATGCAAGGGCAAAGTAGGCAGGCTGGTGCCATGGCGAGCTCTGGGGCTCTCACCTGGGCAGGTGACACCTGTGAAACGGGTGGCACACTGACCTCCCTGCCCTGTGGGCACTGGTCACAGGAAGCAGGGGCCTTTACTGGAGAGGGGTTGGGAGACTCTGACAAGGTGCAGGAATGCCACACACCTCAAACAGCAGCCTCAGTTGGGCTCTGCACAGTTCACTGAGGAAAAAAAACAGAGCTTCTCCTTCCTCCCCTTTGTGACAACTCAATGTTAAGAGACTTCAACATGTCCCTGACTACTACCTGGACAGCTGAGCTACTCTGCAGGACCCCAGGATGCCCTGAGCACTAGGAGAAACCTGGGATGGCTGGCAGCAACCTGTGCACCCCTCAGGCCGCTGCAGGACCCCAGTCCCTCTGAGGGTCAAGGCCTGTGTCACAGTGGTCACTGGAAGCCAGGCCCGCCTTCCTGGGCTGATCTGTGGGGGAGGCCACCCTCCTGGACAGGATGGCAAACTGGCAACAGACCCCCGAGGAGTGAGCACAGCTGCAGGCCCTCGCCCCGGAAGGACAATGCTGATCCCCGCGCATGCTCCGGTGCTGCGTGTCACGAGTTCTGGTATCGCGCATTATGTGGTGAAGACGGAGGTGCAGTCCCTCCAGGAAGAGAAATAAATAAGCAGATGTTTCCAACAGCCTCCAACTGGAAGACAGATGCCCAGTGGCCAGAGCACAGGAGACTGTCAGGGCCGACCTGATGGTGTAATTTATTTAAAATGCTACAAAAATACAGCCAGGTGCAGTGGCTCATGCCTGTAATCCCAGCACTTTCGGAGGCCGAGGCGGATGAATCACAAGGTCAGTTCCAGACCAGCCTGGCCAAGATGGTGAAACCCCATCTCTATTAAAAATACAGAAATTAGCCGGGCGTGGTGGCGGGCGCCTGTAATCCCAGCTACTCGGGAGGCTGAGGCAGGAGAATCGCTTGAACCCGGGAGATGGAGGTTGCAGTGAGCCGAGATCATGCCACTGCACGCCAGCCTGAGCGACGGAGCCAGTCTCTGTCTCAAAAAAAAAAAAAAAAAAAAAAAGCCAGGAGTGGTGGTGCACACCTGTAGTTCCAGCTACTTGGGAAGGTGAGGCAGGAGAATCGCTTGAACCGGGGAGGCAGAGGTTGCAGCGAGCTGAGATTGCGCCACTGCGCTCCGGCCTGGGCGACAAGAGCAAAACTCCATCTCAAAAAAAAAAAAAGAAAAAAGCTACAAAAATGCAGAAGGCACGGCGGCTCATTCCCGTAAATCCCAGCACTTGGGGAGGCCGAGACGGGCGGATCACTTGAGGTCAGGAGTTTCAGACCAGCTTGGCCAACATGGTGAAATCCCATTTCTACCAAAAATACAAAAATTAGCGGCGTGGTGGTGGGTGCCTGCAGTCCCACCTACTGGGGAGGCTGAGGCAGAAGAATCGCTTCAACCCGGGGCGGGGGGGAGCCAAGATCGCGCCACTGCACTCCAGCCCGGGAGACAGAGCGAGACTCTGTCTCAAAATAATAAATTAAGTAAAATAAAAATACTGCAAAAATACAGCGCGTTTGTTTTTAAACAGGCGCAACCACATGTAATTCATTTTAAGTTTCTTTTCCCACCCAAGTAAAAACCAAGTCATAAATTAGGAAAAGCATTAACAGAAATATGTCTCAGCCCCAGCGCGCTGACCTGTGGTTGGAATACCGGCCCTGGAGCCCGGAGGTCGGGGCCCACCCGCCGAGGGAGGTCTGGGCGCTGTCCTGGTCTCCACGGAGCTCGCGCACTCACGGGGCCGAGGCACCAAGGCGACCGGCGCAGAGCCAGCGCCGTCTCCACAACAGGGCAGGGCGCGCAGCTGCGGGGGAGGCCTCGCCCCTCCGCTCCCCTCCCCTGCCCTCCGCCCCGGCCCTCGGGGCGCGGCGTCCCCCACGTGCTCCCCTCACGCGACCGCGAGGGCAGTGGGCGTGCGGGACCCGGGAGCAGGAAACTCCGTGCCCTCTGCGGCTCTGTGGAGAGCTCCCCTCCACCGCCGCAGCCCCCGAGCCCGTGTATCTTCCTGCCTTTAAGGCATCGCAGCCTCCTCGGCCTGGAGGCCCCGGGCTCGCTCCGTGCGGACCCCGCTCCAGAACCCGCCCAGCGCGCAGATGCCGTGTCCCGGCGCAAGGCCAGAGAGGGCGCAACTCTGGACGCGGGGCCGCCACCGAGCCTGCCCTTCCCGGCTCCCGAAAGGCCCCGGGCTCAGAGCCAAGACTGCGCTTGCCCGAGGCCCGTCGGGCCCGCCCTCCCCCGGCGCC
Organism: Pan troglodytes; assembly: GCF_028858775.2. NCBI lineage: Eukaryota > Metazoa > Chordata > Mammalia > Primates > Hominidae > Pan > Pan troglodytes. The sequence goes on along the minus strand of NC_072409.2, from coordinate 1,214,198 downwards.
CCCAGCGCAGCTGCCCGCCGCCCGACCGGAAACCCGCACCCGCGCCTGCGCCCCACTCCGTCCGCGCGCCGGCCGCGGCACTGCGGCGGTTACCAGGACGCTGAAGCAGCGCAGCCAATAGCGCCAGCCTGGCGGCGTGCTCCCGGCAGCCAGCCAATGAGACGGCAAATCAATCATTTGAAACACCCAATGGACGGAGCACTGCGGCGCCAGGGGGGGGATTGTGATAGGGAGATGGGAGGCTGTGGCTGACCAATAAAGACCAAACTGGCTTAAAAAGGCGGACCTTAGGCAGCTTGATTGACGGGGGCAAGGCCAATCAAACGAGGGAGCTTGCCAGCCTCGTTCTGGCAGCCCATTCCGAGACTAGCGGAGGCGGGCAGGGAGGGTATATAAGCGTTGGCGGAGCGTCGGTTGTAGCACTCTGCGCGCCCGCTCCTGTGCTGCTGGTTGTCTACTTCTTCTTGCTTCCCCGCCACCGCCGCCATCATGAGGGAAATCGTGCACTTGCAGGCCGGGCAGTGCGGCAACCAAATCGGCGCCAAGGTAAGTTGCCGGGGCGCTGGGGCCAGGCGGGCCTGCCGGGCGGTGTGGGCGGGCGGCCGGGGAAGATGGCGGCAGCAGCGGCCGGGCGGCGCCCCCGCATTGCGGCCGCCGGGCCCCCTCCGCGGGGAATTGGCCGAGCCGGGCGACCGAAGCCCCCAGGAACCCGGCGGCCAGGGCGCGCGGGGCGGGGGAGGGGCGGGGAGGGCCGGGCTGCCGCGCCCGTCCGGGGCGGGGCTGCCTCTCTGCGCACCGGCCGCGGTGACTCAGCCCCGGCCCGCCCGGGCCCGCCCGCGTCCCTTGTAGTTTTGGGAGGTGATCAGCGATGAGCACGGCATCGACCCCACGGGCACCTACCACGGGGACAGCGACCTGCAGCTGGAACGCATCAACGTGTACTACAATGAGGCCACCGGTGAGGCCCCGGCCCCTTCCCCGACCGCCCTCCGGGGACCCCGCGGCCCCTGCCTTGGCTGACGCCCTCCCGTTCCCGCAGGCGGCAAGTACGTGCCCCGCGCCGTGCTCGTGGATCTGGAGCCCGGCACCATGGACTCCGTGCGCTCGGGGCCCTTCGGGCAGATCTTCCGGCCGGACAACTTCGTTTTCGGTGAGCCGTGGCTGGGGACTGGGCGGCGGCTCAAAGGTCAAGGGGCTGCTCCAAGGGCACCGCCGTGGGAACTGCGCAGCCGGGGCCCCTGGACGCCCTCCTCTTCTCTGAGCCACTCAATCCCCTCTACTAAATCGGCTTTGGGAGCAAGGTCCAGCTGTCTGCCGAGGCGACGAGCCGCCACACACGTAATCTCCCTGCAGGGAGCTGAGCTGGGGCAGTGGCTGCTCCTCTGTCCTTGGGAATTGGCAGTGGCCCCCCCGGGGAGGGGTTTGTTGTTAAGCTGTCAGGTTTGGCCCCTGACTTAATTCGTAGCAGGGCAGGCTGCCGTGTTTTGGCTTTGAAGGGTCCGTTTGCTCTACCTGCAGGGTGAATTCTGTGGTCAGCTCACACCATGTCACTCGGCTTTTTTCGCGTGGTGGTGACCAGTAGTGCTGTCTACCTGGCTGACGAATGATTAGCTGTGTTCTCTCTCAGGTCAGAGTGGTGCTGGGAACAACTGGGCCAAGGGGCACTACACAGAAGGCGCGGAGCTGGTGGACTCGGTGCTGGATGTTGTGAGAAAGGAGGCTGAGAGCTGTGACTGCCTGCAGGGTTTCCAGCTGACCCACTCCCTGGGTGGGGGGACTGGGTCTGGGATGGGTACCCTCCTCATCAGCAAGATCCGGGAGGAGTACCCAGACAGGATCATGAACACGTTTAGTGTGGTGCCTTCGCCCAAAGTGTCAGACACAGTGGTGGAGCCCTACAACGCCACCCTCTCAGTCCACCAGCTCGTAGAAAACACAGACGAGACCTACTGCATTGATAACGAAGCTCTCTACGACATTTGCTTCAGAACCCTAAAGCTGACCACGCCCACCTATGGTGACCTGAACCACCTGGTGTCTGCTACCATGAGTGGGGTCACCACCTGCCTGCGCTTCCCAGGCCAGCTCAATGCTGACCTGCGGAAGCTGGCTGTGAACATGGTCCCGTTTCCCCGGCTGCACTTCTTCATGCCCGGCTTTGCCCCACTGACCAGCCGGGGCAGCCAGCAGTACCGGGCGCTGACCGTGCCCGAGCTCACCCAGCAGATGTTTGATGCCAAGAACATGATGGCTGCCTGCGACCCCCGCCATGGCCGCTACCTGACGGTTGCCGCCGTGTTCAGGGGCCGCATGTCCATGAAGGAGGTGGACGAGCAAATGCTTAATGTTCAAAACAAAAACAGCAGCTATTTTGTTGAGTGGATCCCCAACAATGTGAAAACGGCTGTCTGTGACATCCCACCTCGGGGGCTAAAAATGTCCGCCACCTTCATCGGCAACAGCACGGCCATCCAGGAGCTGTTCAAGCGCATCTCCGAGCAGTTCACGGCCATGTTCCGGCGCAAGGCCTTCCTGCACTGGTACACGGGCGAGGGCATGGACGAGATGGAGTTCACCGAGGCCGAGAGCAACATGAATGACCTGGTGTCCGAGTACCAGCAGTACCAGGATGCCACAGCCGAGGAGGAGGGCGAGTTTGAGGAGGAGGCTGAGGAGGAGGTGGCCTAGAGCCTTCAGTCACTGGGGAAAGCAGGGAAGCAGTGTGAACTCTTTATTCACTCCCAGCCTGTTCTGTGGCCTGTCCCGCTGTGTGCACTTGCTGTTTTCCCTGTCCACGTCCATGCTGTACAGACACCACCATTAAAGCATTTTCATAGTGTGTGGTTTCGCTTTGCCCATTCCTTCCAGTAGGCCCTCCGGGTGCTGTTGCCGAATGTCAGGGCGTAGTTGTCCTGCATGGCTGCGGGGAGCCAGGCTGCAGCTGAGCTGGGCTTATGTGCCCAGGACCAGCATGGGCTGGACACCCAGGCTTCAGAGAAGTGTGGGGCTGCCCTGGGCCCTGGAGATCTGCTTGGTGGGGAACTTGCCTCCTGAAGGCAGGTCTGTCCTGTTCCGGGTACCCAACCTCGGGGCTCGGCCTGTGTCTGGGACTTAGGTGGGTCCAGTGACCCCCCTTCCAAAAGGGGTAGGGAGGATGGCAGACAATCCTACCCCAACCAAGGTGGGACCCTGGTAACGGTCAGACAGTCCTGAACCAGCAATGAAGGGTGAGCAGGTAGAGCCGTCCCTCCCCACATTGGCCGGGTTGTGTCCATGTGACCCTGCCCACTCTACTCACAGGGGATGAACCCCATGTAGAAGGGGATCAGGCCTTGGCTGCTGTAGATGTGGTTGCTGGGCCAGTGTGTTCCAGGCAGCTTCTCGCCCAGGTCACAGTGGGGGTTTCTAAACAGGAACTGGGGAGACAGGAAGGTGCTAACAAGCTGCCTCCCCGGCAGGCAACCAGATAGTCAAGTTGTCCCAGTGGGGGCCTGGCCGGAGGGCCGGCACTCCGTGGGAAAGCTGCTAATGCTCCCAGCCTTCTGCATCCCCCTACCCCCGACTCCAAAACTTGAGTGCAGGGATCCAAGCAAGACTCAGGAGAAAGGGGTTGGGGTGGCACCTCCGGGGACAGGAGAGAGCCAGGGAGAGCCCCCTCCTCAGGCTTCTCAGGGAACCTGGCCTTCAAGGCACCCTCCAGGGAAGCTGCCAGGCAGGAGAGGAAGTGTGTGTGTGAGCTGGGACCAGGCCCTGGATGGCGCTTTCCTACCTGGCTCTTGTCGAATTCGTCCATGGCTTGTGTGACGCCGTCTCGGTAATTCAACCCCATTACCCAGGTGAACCGGGGAATGAAGCCAGCATAGCCTGGGGGTAGGCAGATGTACGGGCTACCCCAAGCCCCCTTAGCCTTCCCCTGGGCACACCCACCTGCCCTCAGACGTGTCAGGGAAGCCAGGCAAGGCTCCCTTTCGTTCCCTGAACGTTGGCGACTGTCTGATGTGGCCAAATGGGAACAGGCAGGCAAGGCACCGCCTCGTCTTGGGAAAAGCTGGGCTCCTGGAAGCAGCTGGGAGGCAGAGGAGGTCCCCCCAGGCCGCTAGCCTGTTCTGGAGCAGGGAAAGTGGGCCCCTGTGGCAGCCTCCTCAGGGGCTCTCACACTGCAAGAACCTTGTGGGGAGGGGCGGCCTTCTCCAGCCCAGCCCAGGCCCACACCCACCTGAGATGGCCTTGCGTTGGATCAGGTTAGGGTGGTCCAGCTGCGGCAGCCACTGGAAGCTGCCCACATCTAGCGCCTCCTGCTGGCGGGCGGGGGGTGGGTACTCATCCCTCCGGCAGTGGTACAGCTGGAGCGGGGAGGGAGCGGAGGTCATGGTGCAGCTCCCACCTGGGGCTGAGGGGAATGGGCTTGGCACTGGTGCATCCCCTGGCTACCTGGTGCTGCCTGGGGGCCTCGCAGACAGGAGTGGCGCTCTTCCAGGCCTCTTCCCCGTATATTGGGTGTCCCAAGTCTCTGGAGTCTCCCTTCCTGCCTGGCGGGCACGGAGGGTGCGGGGGGTCGGGCGTGAAGCCTGCAGGCAGCAGAATCTGTCTGGGTATGTTCTCTACCCCTGGCGGCTCCTGGGCGTCCACCTCCAAGGGTGGGAGCTGGCCCAGAATCTCAAAGTTCTTATAGGGCTTCAGACCTGTACCAACAGGGCAGCCTGTGAGTGCCGGGACAGGCAGGCGGGCACAGGAGGGTGCAGGGCTGGGGACTGGCAGCTCACTGGTGTAGTGGGGGATGTAGGGCTCCGTCAGGTCTCGGCAGGGAACCCTCGGGGGCTTGGACTGGCTGAAGTCCTCAATGAACTTGGGCTTGGACATGGGGGACAGCACAGAGCAGGGGCTCTTCTGCACACTGGGGTCTGTGAGCAGCTGCCCCGTGGTACGCCCATAGGTGTTCCCCACCTGGTAGCGCAGCTGCGGAAAGAAGCCGGCATAGCTGTGGAGGGAAGAGGAGAAGGCAGGGCAGGTCTCAAGGGCAGCCCCAGCACTGGGCAGGGCCCCTTCAAGCCAGATGTGGATTCAGCCTGCTGGCCCCTTAGCAGCAGCTTGGCCTGTGGCAGCTCGCCTGCCCTCTGCTCACCTGTAAATGGGGCTGCAGTGGCACTTGCCTTCTAGGGCTCTCTCAGCCTGAACGGGCGGCACATACCACATGCTGGGAACACGTCAGCACCACAGCAGATGGCCGCCTGCCTTGTACCAGCCCCTCCAACCCTCTCCCACCCCTCATTCCAACTGCCAGCAAGTCAGGGGTGCTCTGCCCTGGCAAAGCAAGTACAGGCACAAGACATGTGGGCCAGGACATAGGCGAGGAACGGCCCCTTGGACACACGCAGGGCCCACCAGGAGGGTGTTGGGTGGGCTTGGCCTGCACCCGTGCCACCCCAGGAGGCCAGTAGCCTCCTGCACGGGAGGAGAACTGGGAGGCAGGTGGAGGGCTGGGCTTTTCCGGGCCCTCATTCAACCTCGAGGGGCATGGTGCAGCTGGTCACAGGCGGTTCAGCACCTCAGGGTCTATGTGATCTTTCAAGGAGTGAGAACTACCTTCGTCTTAAAAACTGCCAAAGGGCCGGGCATGGTGGCTCACGCCTGTCATCCCAGCACTTTGGGAGGCTGAGGCGGGCGGATCATGAGGTCAGGAGATCAAGACCATCCTGGCCAACATGGTGAAACCCTGTCTCTATTAAAAATGCAAAAAGTTATCCAGGCATTGGTGGTGGGCCCTGTAGTCCCAGCTGCTCCGGAGGCTGAGGCAGGAGAATGGCGTGAACCCGGAAGGCGGAGCTTGCAGTGAGCCAAGATCGCGCCACTGCACTCCAGCCTGGGCAACAGAGCGAGACTCCGTCTCAAAAGAAAAAAAAAAAGCCGAGCAACTTCCAGCCTCAGCTTCACCTGCCCCTTCCCCAGACGTAGCTGTTCAGAGGCAGGTGTGGTTTCTTCCCAGCCTTTCCCCTTTGCATGTAGCGTTTGTGTATGTAGGTGCACACACACACACGTTCCATAGAGGGGTTACTTTTATTTTTTGTTTGGGGGGATATCTAGTGAGGCAGCCTGGCGTTTGCTTGCCTTGTCTTTAAAGTGTGGAGTCCTGGCCGGGCGCGGTGGCTCAAGCCTGTCATCCCAGCACTTTGGGAGGCCGAGGTGGGCAGATCACTTGAGGTCAGGAGTTCGAGACCAGCCTGACCAACGTAAAGAAACCTCGTCCCTACTAAAAATACAAAATTAGCCAGGTGTGGTGGCAGGTGCCTGTAATCCCAGCTACTCCAGAAGCTGAGACAGGAGAATCGCTTGAACCCGGGCGGCAGAGGTTGCGGTGAGCCAAGATTGCACCATTGCATTCCAGCCTGGGTAATGAGCGAAACTCTGTCTCAAAAAATAAATAAATAAAATGAAATGAAGTGTGCAGTCCTCTCTGGAGTGGGCGTCGGGCACTTACTAGCCGGCCTCTGCCGGCTGCTGGCTGACCCAGTTTCTGCTCGACAGACGTGCTGGCCACCAGGTATCGAGTTCGCAGCTGCACACCAGCAGGGAGGGTGAGGCCTGGGCCCCTGGCAGCCCCGTCCCTGAGCTTCCCCTGTCCCAGGGCTCCCCAGCCCACAGACTGCAGTGCCCCGTGGTGTGGCCCTCAGTTTCCTGGGGTCCAGCTCTGGGCCCCTCACAGCTGGCCTCCATGCCTCAGGCCCCAGCCATTCTCCCCCTCCTGCAGCCCTGGCCCCAGCCACCTCCAGAGCTCCCGGCTCTCACCCAGGGACATAGTGAGGCTCTGGCGTGAAGAGATCGTGTTTCTGAGTAGTTGTCATTTTGCTTTCACTCTGGCCTTGCTGGCTCCAGTCCCTCCCGGCATCCAGCTCCCTTCCCTGAGGGGAGTCCTGTCACCGGGCAACCATTGTGAGGGGCCAGCATTGTGGGCACCTCCTGGGCCAGGCCACCTTGCTAACCCTGTGAGGACCCACATTGCACAGGTGAGACACTGAGGCCCAGACAGGTGCCAGGCAGGGGAGGAGTTGCGGTGAGGCAGGTGGCCCGGGAGGAAGTCCCATTAACTTCAGAGCTCGGAAAACAGGACTGTCCCTCCAGAAAGGGCCTGGGCTCTTGCTGCCCCCAGGAGGCCACCAGCCCCAGTCTCAGGGTGAGGCTAAGGGAGTCCCCAGGCCCCCTCCTCTGACAGGAGGCCTTGCAGCTGCAGAGCCTTGGCTCGAGTCAGGGGCTTCCCGGCCTGCAGGGCTGTGCGAACTCTCCCTCCAGCCCTTCATGTGGCGCAGGGTGTTATGTTTACATTTTAAGCAAATCCTGAATTTTGTTCTTTTTTTTGTACAGGAAGGACTTCCTAACCATAAAAATGAAGGAAGGCGGCCAGGCACGGTGGCTCACACCTGTAATCCCAGCACTTTGGGAGGCCGAGGCAGGCAGATCATGTCAGGAGTTCGAGACCAGCCTGACTGACATAGTCAAATCCCATCTCTACTAAAAATACAAAAATTAGCCAGGTGCGGTGGCGTGCGCCTGTAGTCCCAGCTACTCGGGAGGCTGAGGCAGGAGAATGGCATGAACCCAGGAGGTGGAGATTGCAATGAGCTGAGATCGTGCCACTGCACTCCAGCCTGGGCCACAGAGTGAGACTCTGTCTCAAAAAAAAAAAAAAAAAAAAAAGAAAGAAGAAAGGCTGGGCACTGTGGCTCATGCCTATAATTGCAGTGCTTTGGGAGGCCGAGGCAGGATGAGGTGTGCAGATTGCTTGAGCCTAGGAGTTCAAGCCAGCTGGGCAACATGGGGAAACCCCACCTCTACAAAAAAGAAAGAAAAATTAGCCAGGCATGGTGAATGTGCCTGTGATCCCAGTTACTTGGGAGGCTGAGGTGGGAGGATGGCCGGAGCCTGGGAGGTTGAGGCTGTAGTGAGCTGAGATCACACTGCTGCACTTCAGCCTGGGCAACAGAACCAGACCATTTCTCACAAACAAACAAAAAAACAACTAAAAGGCAAACTAAAAAACTGGAAAAAAGTTTGCAATAAGTGTTATGAACAAATCTGGTATCAGCATAAAAAGCTCTCACAAAACAAAGATATAAACAACACCTCCATGGAAAATGCAGACTAATATGTTTTTTTGTGTGTATTTTTAGTAGAGACAGGGTTTCACCATGTTAGCCAGGATGGTCTCGAACTCCTGACCTCGTGATCCGCCCACCTCGGCCTCCCAAAGTGCTGGGATTACAGGCGTGAGCCACTGTGCCCGGCCAATATGACCTTTTTAAGAAAAAAAGACCACAGTCCGTAAATATAAGGGCATAAAGCAGGACCATAATCACATACATGCTGACTGTGTGTTGAGAGCAGTTTCTGAGGCTTACTGCCGGCAGGGTCACAGTGAGAAGGGCCTCTAATTTGGGTGGTGCCTTCTGGAAACCAAGTTGGTACGGATCACGTCCATACAAGACACTGCAAACTGGGACCATTGCTTCCACTCCTAAGAAGCTGTCTGGCATTCTGGTAGACGCTGGTTTTCCTCCACCGTTCCTGGCTGGTAATTCCCATATTCCCATAGCCCTCGGTAGGGCCTTTTGTTAGAATGTTGGGTGGGTGAGGCTTGGGGGGTGTGGGCGGGGGACTTTGACCTCCTGCCCTCCTTTCACTGGCCCCAAGGCAGGACGCTAACATTCTTGCCTTTCTGACTGTGGGTCTTAAGACGCTTCCAGGAGAGGTCCCACCCAAGCCCTGGGGGCAGGAATGCTGACATCAGGAAGCTTCCGTAAAATCCCAAGAGGACTGAGGCTCAGGGAACTTCTGGACAGGGGAACGCCTGGAGGTTCCCAGAGGGCGGCAACCAGCGAGGACATGGAAGCGCCGGCCCCTCCCCGTGCCTCTCTCTACGCTTCTTCATTGGTATCCTTTGCAATCAATACCCTTTACAATAAACCAGTAAACGTCATAACTTCCCTAGTTCTATGAGTGGCTCCAGCAAATTAACCCAAAGACGGTGTCATAGGAACCCCAAATTGAAGCCAGTTGGTCAGAAGTTCCAGGGGCCCAGGCTTGCGACTGGTGTGTGTCTGGAGGCCCTGCCCCCATCTGTGTCTGGAGGCCTTCTTGGGATGGAGCTCTCACCCTGTGGGATCTGACACCGTCTCCAGCTAAATGGTGAAGGAAATGAATTAGAGGACACCCAGCTTGGTGTGTGGGGAACAACCCCCCGCCTCAACATTTGGGCAGAGGCCTCCTTCTGTGGCGGCTGTGGTGGTGTGGGCGCAGAGCCGGACACAGAGCATTTCCCCCACACACCTTCTCAAGGAGAGGACGGATGTCCAGCAGCACCATTCACGGCGGCAACGTTTACTACAGGGCAGGGAGGACCTGGAGGGGCCTATCTGTCCAACGACAAGGGCTTCATTAGCAAAGTACACTCTGTTCCACTGGCAGCCAGTCAACTCTGAACCCGGCACAACCTGGGCAGGGGCCCCGGAGCACAGGCGTGAACCCCTCGCCCAGATAAAACCCGTGTTTCCTCAAGCACGTGTCCATCTGTCTGCCTGGCAGGCCCAGTGCTGAAGGGGAGGCATCCAGAGAGGGCGGAGGAGGGCCCCAAGTTGGCCCTGTTCACAGGCCCTGCCCTGGTGGATTCTGGGCCAAGGTCAGGGCTGGGACCAACTGGTGGTCAGCTCCAGAGACCACACAGCGAGGGCCCTGGGGCCCACACGGGCTCTTGCTCACACAGGCTGGCTATTCCTTTGCAGCTCCGGCAGCCCGGCCATCTGTGACACCCTCTAGCCTCTGTGCCCCCAGGTGAGAGGTAGGCCCTCACACCCCAGCCCTGGCTGGGCTCCAGGGCCCGGCCTGCCTCTGGTGTCAGACCCATCTGATGTGGATTTGCTTTTCCCTTAAGTGGAAATCCAGATGGGGTGGCGGCTCCTCCTCTTCCTCCAGGGAGCCTTCCTGGACTCCTCCCTCCTACCCCCAGGGGGTCCTGGCTGGCCCGACACAGCTGGGCATCTCCTAGGGCTTGGTGGATGCCCGTGGGTCCTGTTCCCTCCACCCCCTCTGCTGAGGCCTCAGTCCTCCCAGACCTGCTAGAGTGGACCCCAGACTTCCAGGAGACCCCAGGGGGCAGGAGAGGGGAGAATGCTGGAAAAGTTAGGGGGGAAGGGAGAGGGCTGGGCCAGGAGTCACCTGGGCAGGCTGGGGGTCCTGGCCCAGGCGGACCCGGTGATCATCTAGTTAGTGGGGGAGGGGCCCGCCAGGGGTGGGGGCCCAGGGCAGCCCCTCCAGGGCCAGACAATGTGTCTTCCTCAGGAGTCCCAGCAACAGAGGGGCCTACCAGTGAGGTCACAGAGCTCCGTCGTGCCGTTGGGGAAGAGAGCCAGGAGACTCTGATGATGAATTTTGACCAGAAGGCAGTGAAATTCCTGGCAAATTTTTACATCAATGGAGGCAAACACTGGACCCATGGCCACCTGAGGCAGACACAACCAGAGCCCACCCAGTAACTGGCGGAGGGGGGGAGAAGGGGCGGGCCAGCTGGGAGTGGCCAGGGGGCTGAGGGACAGTGTGGGGGGCAGGTTGCTGGGCAGGCGGCTGGGGGACTGAGGGACAGTGTGGGGACAGGCTGTGAGGCAGGCGGCTGGGAGCGGCCGGGGGCTAAGGGACAGTAGAGCGGACAGGCTGTGGGGCACGTGGCTGGGAGCGGCCGGGGGCTGAGACAGTGGCTGCTGGTCTCCCTTGCAGGCCCAAGGCATCTGTGCTGTTGTTGGGCCCGGAGCCGGGGATGGCCTGGGATGAGACACAGCCCCCAAAGATGAAGGAGATCCCAGCTGGCCTCAGGTTACAGACGGGCACCCCCCAGGAGTCCCTGCCCACCTACACCCAGACCCTGAGGGAACTGTGTGAGTGAGGGTCCTGGCCACCCCACCCCCAAGCTGGTCTTTGGGGGGCTGTGGGAGGGGCCTGCTGAAAGGAGCCCAGGCCCAGAGCTTGCTTCCTGTGGCCAGTGCTGGAGCAACGCCCCCTGATCACAGCTGACCTGGAAGTCCCCAGCCCCACCAGGTACCAGGTGCCGAGCCCGTCCGTACGAGAGTCCTCCCCACACCCCCACTACAGCATCGGCTGCAAGCACCAGGGCCGAGGTGTGTGTCCCCTCCCTGAGGCCCAACCACCGGGCCTGTCCCTCACCCTGGGAATGGGGGCCTCTGCCTCTGTGCTGAAACCCCCACGGCCTGAGGGCCCCTCCACCCTTCCCTGCGTTCACCTCTAGGCTCAGCACCTGTAAGGAGGCCTGGAGAGAGGAGGGCTAGGGCTGGGGCATGGGTGGACATTGTGAAGACAAGGGTTCAGGGGCCGAGGGTGGGAACCGGGAGACAGGTTCGAGTGGGGACTGTCACCTGGGTGGGGCTCCCAGCCTTCTCTCTCTCCATCCTCCAACTACAGAGGGCGGTGGCCGCAGGGCATGGCAGACTTTGTGGTTCCAGAGCGAAAGCCCCTTCACGCAGAAAGCTGACTTCGACCAAGAGCAAAAGGTTGGGGGCTGGGCAGGAAGGGGGCGGGGAGTCCACGCAGGCAGGTGGCTGGGGGTTCCAGTGGGGCCAAAGGGGGGCTGGCTGAGGGTCCGTGGGGAGCACCCTGCCCTGCAGCCCCTGTCTCCTACCCCCTCGCAGTGGCCCTCGCCAGCCCACTACCAGCTGCTCAGCCGGCCCGCCTTCCCCGCCTTCAGCTTCAGAGGCCGCCACTCCGCTTCCAAGACACCTGAAGGCCGCACCCACCTAGGGCTGCCTGGGGCTAGGGGGCTGGGCCTCAGGGTGCAGCCCCAGTCCCTGCTTCAGGCCTCTTTGCAGGCACCTGGCAAGAGATGCCCTGGCCCCAACACCTACAATATCCTCCCTGGGAGCCGCCTGCAGAGCCCCCGCTCGCCGGCCTTCTCGATGAGCCGCTCCCCTGCGTTCACCTCCTGGCTCAGCACCTGTAAGGAAGCCTGGAGAGAAGAGGGCTAGGGATGGGGCATGGGTGGGCAATGTGAGGACAAGGGTTCAGGGGCTGGGGGTGGGAACTGGGAGCCAGGTTCGAGTTGGGGCTGCTACCTGGGTGGGACTCCCAGCCTTCTCTTTCGGCAGCCCGAACCCCTGGCCCAGCCGCCTACCACGTGGAGGACTGCTACAACTCACGCTTCCCTTCGGTGCCTGGCGTGGTCATCCAGGGTGTGCGCAGACCCAAGCGCCACGACACAGGCCCCTTCTGCACGCTCTAGAGCCAGCTGGGCACAACCTGCTTGGCCCAGCCACCGAGTGGAACCATGGCCTCCCCCGGGGCTTTCCCAGGCCTCCCCTGGGACTTGGGGCCCCAGTCTGGCCTTCTGACCCTCTGGGCACCCCAATGCACCCTTCTGGCTGGCCAACCCTTCTATGGGCTGTGGACAAGGCTGGCCCAGCCTGGATCCCCCATCTGCCCATCTCCCTGCTACACAGAGATGCTGTTGGTTCTCCCGAGCTCTGTGGTGTGCAGTTGTCTGTCCTTCACCCGGGGGCGGTCCTAGAGATATGGCTGCAGCTGGGTCACTTCCGGCTTTCCCTGTTGAGGGGTCTCCATTCAGCTGCCCTTGAAGGGTACTCTCTTCTCTAGGGTGGCAGCCTGTGACTGACCCTGAGCTCTAGCCTGGAGCGAGATGGGAGGTGGGCTCTGTGGGACACCCCCACCCAGCCGTGTCACTCAGGGGCCTGGTCCAGCTGCTGTCCACCTGAGGGTCAGCCGCTTGCCGAGTCAGGGAACTGGGAAGGAGGCGTCAAATGCCCTGAGCCGCCACCTCCAGGTGGGGTCGGCCTGGCCAGACCTCAGGAAGGGCCCAGGGATCTGCTCACCAGGGCCCAGCCCCACTTCCCCTAGGCCTTGAGCTGAAGACCTGGCTGGGCTTAGTCACCTGTGCCCTGAAAACTCTGGCCCAGGGCCCTGCAGACTCCACTCCCCGGGCCTTCACCTGCTGGGACCCTGCACTGCCCCTGCCTGCAAGTTCGCCTGGCTGGGGCCTCCCTTGTCATCACTGGCCTGCCCTCCTACCCAGGGTCGGGCCCCAAGGCTGCCACCTTGCAGGAGCCTTACCTGCGGTGCCGTCACCCGCACCTCCCCAGGTCCTCCCCAGACCAGGCCCAGAGCTCAACCCCTTCAAAAAGGCTCTGGGCAGCTGCTTCTGTGGCCTCAGCACCACCCCCTTTCTCAGAGAGGAATCCCAGGCTCAGGATTGTGTGTGTGCTGTGACCCTTGTCCTCCTCTGCCACCGAACCAGCTGGGGGTTGGATCAAGGCACTGGAACCCTCGCCCTTGGGCTGACCAACTTGGCCAGCGGCAGGAGAGCTGTGGTAGCCATGGCCTTGGGAGCTCGGCCCGGCTTGTGGGTATAGGAGCTCTGCTCACGGCTGCACGACCAGGCACCCCTGGTGAGACCCAAAGCTAGGAGTGGGAGCGGCAGGAAAGATGGAGCGATCTCCTCCAGCTGGGCTGAGGAGGGAGGGCTTCCTGGAGGAGGTGGTGGAGGAAGAAGCCTTCAAGGAAGAGCAAGAGTTTGCTGGGCAGCGGGAAAGAAATTTCTAGAGAAAATTTCAGCAGCGGAGACCGAAAAGAGAGAGGGTGTGTGTAGGGGGCTTGGCGCGGCACAGCCTGCGGGAGGGCGGCGGGCTGGAGAGGCGGGGAGGCCCGGGGAGCCCACCCGCCTGGGATAAGGGACACTGTGGAACCTGGACTCTCCACGGCTCCGCGGAGCTCGGTGGGCGCCACAGCCTCCCGGTGCCGGGGAGGGCGGCCGTCGCTCGCGCTCCCGCTGCGGGCCCGGTCTCCGCCAGGCCCCGGTCCCCTGAAGGCGCTCAGATCTCAGTTTTGGCGACAGCGCCGGGGTGGGCTTCGTGCCCGTTTCACGCGGAGGAAGCCACGCTCAGGAGGGAGTCTGCGCCTGTGTCCGGCCCCTGCGGGGCAGAGGGGCGGGGAGCTCAACCCCCGGAAAAACGTCCCCGCGGCGCGTGGCTGCCGCGAGATCTGCAAGAGCGTTTTCCACGCTTATGTACACGAAATTCACTCGGCTGCGACGACGTCCGTTCCCGGAGCAGACGGACCCTGAGTCCGCCCCCCACGCTCTCACCCGCCCTCTTCTGCCAGAAACCCCGGGCGCGGGCGGGACCGGGTGGGCGCATGCGCGCTGGGCTGGCTGGGCGGGGTCTCTCGCGCCGGGTGAGGGCGCTGCTCCCAGGAACCTGCGCGCGGCCCCGGCGGCGTTTCCCGGGGGCCGGTTGGCGGGCGGACCTGGCCGGTGCGGGGCGGAAGTGGGCGGCTGCGGGACGCGCGCGGAGTCGCGCGGCGGGCGGGACCTGGCCGAGCTGGAGGGCGCCGGGGAGCGGGGCTCGGGCGGCCCCCGAGGCCCGGCGGAGCGGGCTTCTGGGGTGTCTGCGGCGGCGCCGGGGGAACGGGCTGGGGATGGGGCGCCTAGCCGGGCGGTGGCCGGGGCCTCGGCCATGTTCGCGGGGCTGCAGGACCTGGGCGTGGCCAACGGCGAGGACCTGAAGGAGACCCTGACCAACTGCACGGAGCCGCTCAAGGCCATCGAGCAGTTCCAGGTGGGGCGGCCCCCGGGGCGGGGGGAGCCCAGTTGGAGGGCCGGGCCGCCTGCTCGCGAGTCGGGCCTGGCGGAGGCGCCGGAAGTTTCCCGGCTTTCTGCTGGTGGCTGAGTCCTGTTCTGGGGGTGGAGTCCGGAGCCAGCACCCCTTTGCTGGACGGCTGGGTGGCTTTCGGTGGCTGCGGTTACCGCCAGCACGGCTGGGAACACCTGGGTGCGTGCCTCCCTGTGCTCTCAGGACCTCGGGGTGCCCGGGCGCACTGGGCTGCGTTTGAGGTTTCTCTTGGCTTCCTCAGACAGAGAATGGTGTGCTGCTGCCATCTCTTCAGTCAGCCCTCCCCTTCTTGGACCTGCACGGGACGCCGCGGCTGGAGTTCCACCAGTCGGTGTTCGATGAGCTGCGGGACAAGCTGCTAGAGCGAGTGTCAGCCATCGCTTCGGAGGGGAAGGCTGAGGAAAGGTGGGTCAGCGGGAGGGGTGGGCAGGTGAGATGTGCAGCCGGCCTTTCAGCCTTGGATCGACTCAGGGGCATTTATTGTCCTTTTGGCTCCACATCCTTGCTCCCAGAGGTGGCCTGGGCCTGTGTCTGAGTGACTCCTTGACCCATGTGTCCTGGGCGTGGAGGCTTGGCCTGGTAGCTGTTATCTGTGTAGGGACAGGCAGGTAGCTGCTGCGATTTGGCGCATCGCTGCACCATCAATCCTGTGAGTTGTTCCAGGTACAAGAAGCTGGAAGACCTTCTGGAGAAGAGCTTTTCTCTGGTGAAGATGCCGTCCCTGCAGCCCGTGGTGATGTGCGTCATGAAGCACCTGCCCAAGGTAGGGCCCCAACCCTAACCCTGATGGCGTGGACCGTCCGCCCACTCTCATGCCCTTGGTTAGTGGAAGTTCCGGTGGCCGCCTAGCTCCGGGAGCTTCCTGTGCTGCCTGCCCGAGTGCTGTCCATGGTGAGCTCTGTGCTGACTTCTCCCACATGAGCCGCGTGGAGACTGAACCTTAGCACTGGAGTTAGGGTGTGGGGCCCCTCCTGGGAAAGAGCTGTTGGTATTTAGCATGTCTGTCTGAACCTGCTGGGGCTGGGGAACCAGTCATAGATGCCCTGTGGGGTGGGGCTTAGCTCGAGGTGGTCTCTGGGGGGCTGAGGCCTCTTGGCTTGTCTCGAAGGAGACCCAGGGACACAGGTGCCACTCACAGGCAGCCTGTGGTGTCATGTAGGTTCCGGAGAAAAAACTGAAGCTGGTTATGGCTGACAAGGAGCTGTATCGAGCCTGCGCCGTGGAGGTGAAGCGGCAGATCTGGCAAGACAACCAGGCCCTCTTCGGGGACGAGGTTTCCCCACTGCTGAAGCAGTACATCCTGGAGAAGGAGAGCGCTCTCTTCAGTACAGAGCTCTCTGTCCTGCACAACTTCTTCAGTCCTTCCCCCAAGACCAGGCGCCAGGGCGAGGTGAGGGGACAGGCCGTGTGCGGGGTGGGGCACCTCTTGGGGATGCCACGGCTAGCGCCTTCAGCTGCCTGGGGATCAGCGCTCTGCTGCCCTGTGAATGATCGGGTGGTTCTGCTTCTTGGCTGGGTGGTGGGGGAGGGCTGGCTTGTACACGTGCTGGAAAGAGTTGGTTGTTTTTCTGTTTGCATTTTACTTTTCGTTAAAGTGATATATGGACAACATTTAAAATCTGCGGAAAGGCCGCTAATGTGAAGTTAATCCCCCCTCCCCTACTTTTTTTCTTTTTCTTTGAGACGGAGTCTCGCTCTGTTGCCCAGGCTGGAGTGCAGTGGTGTGATCTCGGCTCACTGCAAGCTCCCGGGTTCACTCCATTCTACTGCCTCAGTCTCCCGAGTAGCTGGGACTACAGGCGCCCACCACCATGCCTGGCTAATTTTTTTTCTTTTTTTTTTTTTTGAGACGGAGTTTCGCTGTTGTTGCCCAGGCTGGAGTGCAATGGCGTGATCTCGGCTCACCGCGACCTCCGCCTCCCAGGTTCAAGCAATTCTCCTGCCTCAGCCTCCCGAGTAGCTGGGATTACAGGCATGCATCACCACGCCCGGCTAATTTTGTATTTTTAGTAGAGATGGGATTTCTCCATGTTGGTCAGGCTGGTCTTGAACTCCTGACCTCAGGTGATCCGCCCCCCTCGGCCTCCCAAAGTGCTGGGATTACAGGGGTGAGCCACCGTGCCTGGCTTTTTTTCTTTTTTTTTCTTTTTTAAGAGACAGGGTCTCACTCTGTTGCACAGGCTGGAGTGCAGTGGCGTGATCACGACTCGCTGCAGCTTTGACTTCCTGAGCTAAAGTGATCTTCCTGAGTAGCTGGGACCACAGGCATGTGCCACCACACTGGGGCTACTTAAAAATACATATATTTTTTTGTAGAGGTGGGGTCTGGTTATGTTGCTCAGGCTGGTCTTCAACTCCTGGGCTGAAGCGATCCTCCCACATCAGCCTTCTAAAGTGCTGGGATTACAGACATGAGGCACCATGCCTAGCCGAGATCTCTTGGGTTTTTTTTTTTTTTTTTTTTTTGAGACAGGGTCTCACTCTGTCACCCAGGTTGGAGTACAGTGGCGTGATCGTGGCTCACTGCAGCCTCGACCTCCTGGACTCAAGCAATCCTCCTACCTCAGTCTCCTAAGCAGCCGGGACCACCGGTGTGTGACACCATGCCTGGCTAATTTGTATACTTTTTGCAGAGTTGGTGTTTCGCTATGTTGCCCAGGCTGGTCTCGAACTCCTGGGCTCAAGTAATCTGTCTGCACACCTCAGCCTCCTGAAGTGCTGGGATTATAGGTGTGAGCGACCACAACTGGTTGTGAGATTTTTTAATTAGCCAATTTTTTTTTTTTTTTTTTTTTGAGACAGAGTCTTGCTCTGTCACCCAGACTGGAGTGCAGGGCCTCGATCTCGGCTCACTGTAACCTCTGCCTCCTGAGTTCAAGCAATTCTCCTGCCTCGGCCTCTCGAGTAGCTGAGACTACAGGCGCGCCCCACCATGCTTGGCTAATTTTTGTATTTTTTTGTTTAGTACAGACAGGGTTTCACCATGTTGACCAGGCTGGTCTTGAACTCCTGACCTCAGGTGATCCGCCCACCTTGGCCTCCCAAAGTGCTGGGATTACAAGTGTGAGCCACTGCGCCCGGCCCTAACCAACTTTAAAGTAGCACTGTTCAGTGGAAAAAGCGAACTATAAGTTAAGATTTTTCAGCATCCACATTAAGAAAAAAAATGACATCAACTTCATTAATGTTTTCTTTGGTCCAGTATATCCAAAATATTATCTTTCAGCGTGTAATTCATGTGAAAGATTGGGCTGGGTACGGTGGCTCACGCCTGTACGCCTAGTACTTTGGGAGGCAGAGGTGGGAGGATTGCTTGAGCTTAGTAGTTAAAGACCAAAGGGAGACCTTGTCTCTACAAGAAAAAAAAATTAAGCTAAGCATGGTGGTGCGTACCTGTTGTCTCAACTACTCAGGAGGCTGAAGCAGGAGGATTGCTTAGGCCTTGGATATTGAGGCTGCAGTGAGGTATGATTGAGCCACTGCACTCCAACCTGGGCGACAGAGTGAGAGATCCTGTCTCAAAAGGGAAAAAAAAATATTGAGCTGTAATGCTTTTTGCGGGAGGATCACTAAGATTTGAAACCTGGTGAATCTTTCATGCTTAGAGCCCATCTGAACTACTGCACTTCAAACGCTGAGCAGTTAGTGTGGCTCTGGGTTCCCTTCGGGCCGTGGTTCCTGACCATGTGCGTGGGCAGCAGCAGGCTTGTTGGGGGTGGCAGTGCCACCTCTGTCCTCCCTTCCCTGTTTGTTTATTCCCAGTTAGGTCCTCCATGGGCCTTTTTCTTGTTCCATTGCTGTCAGACAGAGCCCTTGGACCCCTCTGCTAACTGTGGGGTGCCCTGCATTTCCCAGGCCTTTCTCCTATCCCCTGTCTCTTCTGATGACTTGGTGCTGCCTATACTGATTTCTGTCTGTGAGGGAAATCAGTCGGCTTGGTCGGCTTAGTCCTAGGTTGATTCTCTTTTATTTTTATTTTATTTTATTTTATTTTATGTATTTTTATTTATCTTGTTTTATTTTACTACTTTTTAAAATTTACTTTTTATTTTTTTATTATTTATTTATTTATTTTTTTGGAGACAGAGTCTTGCTCTGTCACCCAGGCTGGAGTGCAGTGGCACGATCTTGGCTCACTGCAAGCTCCGCCTCCCGGGTTCACTCCATTCTCCTGCCTCAGCCTCCCAAATAGCTGGGACTACAGGCGCCTGCCACCATGCCCGGCTAATTTTTTGTATTTTTTTTTTAGTAGAGACGGGGTTTCATGGTGTTAGTCAGGATGGTCTCAATCTCCTGACCTTGTGATCCACCTGCCTCGGCCTCCCAAAGTGTTGGGATTATGGGCGTGAGCCACCGTGCCTGGCCTATTTTTATTTTTATTTATTTTATTTTATTTTATTTTATTTTTGAGACAGAATCTTGCTCTGTTGCCCAGGCTGGAGTGCAGTGGCGCGATCTCGGCTCACTGCAAGCTCCGCCTCCCGGGTTCACTCCGTTCTCCTGCCTCAGCCTCCCGAGTAGCTGGGACTACAGGCGCCCACCACCACGCCCGGCTATTTTTTTTGTATTTTTAGTAGAGATGGGGTTTCACCGTGTTAGCCAGGATGGTCTCGATCTCCTGACCTCATGATCCACCCGCCTCGGCCTCCCAAAGTGCTGGGATTACGGGCGTGAGCCACTGAGACCGGCTATTTTATTTTATTAATTTTTTTAATTTTTAAAATTTATTTTTTTATTTTTCGTTTTTTTATTTATTTTATTTTAATTTTATATTTTGTTTTATTTTATTTTAGTTTTTTTTTTTTTTTTTTTTTTTTTTTGAGACGTAGTGTCCTTCTGTTGCCCAGGCTGGAGTGCAGTGGTGTGATCTCAGCTCACTGCAACCTCAGTCTCCCAGGTTCAAGTGATTCTCCTGCCTCAACCTCCCGAGTAGCTGGGATTATAGGCGCCCACCACCACGTCCGACTAATTTTTGTATTTTTAGTAGAGATGGGGTTTCACCATGTTGGCCAGGCTGTTCTCGAACTCCTGGCCTCAGGTAGTCCACCCACCTTGGGCTCCCAATTTGCTGCAATTACAGGTGTGAGCCACCGTGCCCAGCCCGATTCTCTTTTAAAAAGCTAAATTAGGCCGGGTGCGGTGGCTCACGCCTGTAATCCCAGCACTTTGGGAGGCAGAGGTGGGTGGATCACGAGGTCAGGAGTTCGAGACCAGCCTGACCAACATGGTAAAAACCCATCTCTACTAAAAATATGAAAATTAACCAGACCTGGTGGTGTGCGCCTGTAATCCCAGCTACTCAGGAGGCTGAGGCAGGAGAATCACTTGAACCCGGGAGGCGGAGGTTGCAGTTAGCCAAGATTGCACCACTGTACTAGGCGACAGAGTGAGACTCAGTCGCAAAAAAAAAGCCGGGCGCAGTGGCTCACGCCCGTAATCCCAGCACTTTGGGAGGCCGAGGCGGGTGGATCATGAGGTCAGGAGATCGAGACCATCCTGGCTAACATGGTGAAACCCCATCTACTAAAAATACAAAAAATTAGCCGGGCGTGGTGGTGGGTGCCTGTAGTCCCAGCTGCTCGGGAGGCCGAGGCAGGAGAATGGTGTGAACCTGGGAGGCGGAGCTTGCACTGAGCTGAGATCACGCCACTGCACTCCAGCCTGAGTAACAGAGCACGACTCGGTTTCAAAAAAAAAAAAAAGTAAAAAAAAAAAAAACTGGGTCAGGTGTGTGGCTCATGCCTGCAATCCTAGCACTTTGGGAGGCCGAGGCGGGTGGATCACCTGAGCTCAGAAGTTCAAGACCAGCCTGGGCAACATGGTGAAACTCGTCTCTATTACAATATAAAAAATTAGCCAGGCATGGCAGCTGGCGCCTGTAATCCCAACTACTTGGGAGGCTGAGGCTGAGACAGGAGAATAGCTTGAATCTGGGAGGTGGAGGTTGCAGTGAACCAAGATCTTGCCATTGCACTCCAGCCTGGGTGACAGCGCAAGACTCCGTCTCAAAAAAAAAAAAAAAAAAAAAATTGATTGGGTGTAGGGACCAGGCCCACAGGGTCGGTGGGTTTTTCTCCCCGTGTGCGGAGACGAGAGATTGTAGAAGTAAAGACACAAGACAGAGATGAAAAGACAGCTGGGCCCGGGGGACCATTACCACCAAGACGCGGAGACTGGTAGTGGCCCTGAATGCCAGGCTGCGCTGATGTTTATTGGATACAAGACAAAGAGGCAGGGTAAAGAGTGTGAGCCATCTCCAATGATAGGTAAGGTCACGTGGCTCACGTGTCCACTTGACAGGGGGCCCTTCCCTGCCTGGCAGCCTAGGCAGAGAGAGAGGAGAGAGAGAAACAGCTTATGCCATTATTTCTGCCTATCAGAGACTTTTAGTACTTTCACTAATTGACTACTGCTATCTAGAAGGCAGAGCCAGGTGTACAGGATGGAACATGAAGGCGGACTAGGAGCGTGACCACTGAAGCACAGCATCACAGGGAGACGGTTAGGCCTCCGGATAACTGCGGGCAGGTCTGACTGATGTCAGGCCCTCCACAAGAGTTGGAGGAGCAGAGTCTTCTCTAAACTCCCCTGGGGAAAGGGAGACTCCCTTTCCCTGTCTGCTAAGTAGCAGGTGTTTTTCCTTGACACTTACGCTACCGCTAGACCTCAGTCCGCCCCGCAACGGGCGTCGTCCGGGGCACTGGTGTTACCGCTAGACCAAGGAGCCCTCTGGTGGCCCTGTCCGGACGTAACAGAAGGCTCGCACTCTTGTCTTCTGGTCACTCCTCACTGTCCCCTCAGCTGCTATCTCTGTATGGCCTGGCTTTTCCTAGATTATGATTGTAGAGCGAGGATTAGTATAATATTGGAATAAAGAGTAATTGCTACAAGCTAATGACTAATATTCAAATATAATCATATCTATGATCTATATCTAGTATAACTATTCTTACATATTTTGTTATACTGGAACAGCTCGTGCCCTTGGTCTCTTTCCTCGGCACCTGGGTGGCTTGCCGCCCACAGTTGGGTGTCGTGGCATGCAATTGTAGTCCTAGCTACTTGGGAGGCTGAGGCAGGAGGATCACTTGAGCCAGGAGGTCAAGGCTGCAGTGAGCCACAGTTGCAGCAGTACACTCGAGCCTGGGCAACAGAGCAAGGCCTTGTCTCAAAAAAAGTAATAAAAGAAATAAAAATAACAGAACCTGCTACCATCAGACTGGGGGCCAATATCTAATGAGAGGAGGGAATGTTTTCTGCCAAAAAGTAGGAAGGACAGATGTCCAGAGAGAGGGCCGCGCTGTCGCCGGGCATGATGTCCCTGTGTCTGTGGCGGAGCCCAGGAGGGTCTGGGGGCCTGACAGTGCCTCTTGCTGCAGGTGGTGCAGCGGCTGACGCGGATGGTGGGGAAGAACGTGAAGCTGTACGACATGGTGCTGCAGTTTCTGCGCACGCTCTTCCTGCGCACGCGGAATGTGCACTACTGCACGCTGCGGGCTGAGCTGCTCATGTCCCTGCACGACCTGGACGTGGGTGAGATCTGCACCGTGGACCCGTGCCACAAGGTAGCACTGCGCTCCCTCCTTCCCCCCCGCCCTCCTGAAGGTAGTGCTGCCCTCCCTCCCTCCTTCCCTCCCACTCCCCGGCCCTCCCTCCTTCCCCCACTGCCCTCCTGAAGGTAGCGCTGCCCTCCCTCCCTCCCTCCTTCTCCCTTCTCCCCCACTCCCTGGCCCTCCCTCCTCCCCCTCCGCCCTCCTGAAGGTAGCGCTGCCCTCCCTCCCTCCTTCCCCCCAACTCCCCGGCCCTCTCTCCTTCCCCCTCTGCCCCTCCTGAAGGTAGCATTGCCCTCCCTCCTTCCCCCTGGCCCTCCCGGCTCCTCTCCTCTCCGTGGGTTTGGCTTGGCCGGGGACCACCTGGGCACCCTTCTCTCCCAAGCCTGTTTCCTGGGCTCTGGTCTTTCTGTCCTGTGTGCTGGCCCTTTGGCTCCTCTCCAGACCCTGATGGGGGAAGGAGGCTAGTCCCCTGCATCTGAGCCAGAGAGCTGGCCGTTCCCGGGGACTCCCTTGCCCCGTCCAGCCCTTTCTGTGTTCCCGAGGGCTGTATGACCTACGGGCTGGACCTTGACCATTGCCCCAGCTTCCTCCCATCTTTCCACCTGGCCTGTGGCCCTCCCCTTCCCCAGAACCCTGGGTGCTGCTTGTTGGCCAGGTACCAAGTGCTCTAGGAACGGGGTTTCCCTTCATACGGACCCTCCAGCCCTAGGACCATCTTTCCGGGACTCGGGAGTCACCCTCCGAGGCTTCCATTGCTTGGAGTGCTGCAGTGGCCACCCCCACACTCAGGGTGCCATGAAAGAGTCCGTTTTTAGAAAGAAACATCATCACTTTCTCCACCGCTGTCCTGACCCTGCTGCTTTGGCCGGGAGGTGTGGGGAACACTGCACCGTCAGGATGACTGGTGCCTGCTGCCGCCCCCCACAGCAGCTATGATTGAACAAGAGGCCAGGGCCTGGGGCTGTGTTTGGGGCCTGGGTCTCTGGTCATCCTGGGAGGTTTGGGCTGGTCCCGACCGTGCTTCCTCCTTGCAGTTCACCTGGTGCCTGGACGCCTGCATCCGAGAGCGGTTCGTGGACAGCAAGAGGGCGCGGGAGCTGCAGGGGTTTCTCGATGGCGTCAAGAAGGGCCAGGAGCAGGTGCTGGGGTGAGGGTCGGCTCCACGAGGCCTCTGCCCCTCAGGGCCCTGCGTGCATCCGGTCTGCGCTCGCTGTGTTTTGCCGTGGGTAGCAGGCGTTTATTCCCGGATGTTGCTTTTTCTTTTGTTTTTTTCGAGACAGAGTCTCGTTCTGTAGCCCAGGATGGAGTGCAGTGGTGCAATCTCTGCTCACTGCAACCTCCGCCTCCTAGGTTTAAGCCATTCTCCTGCCTCAGCCTCCCAAGTAGCTGGGATTACAGGCACGCGCCACTGCGCTCAGGTAATTTTTGTATTTTTTAGTAGAGACAGGGTTTCACCATGTTGGCCAGGCTTGTCTTGAACTCCTGACCTCAGGTGATCCACCCGCCTCAGCCTTCCAAAGTGCTGGGATTACAGGCATGCGCCACCGTGCCTGGCCTCCTGGATGTTTCAGTAGAGCTATGCCGGGCACTGCTGGCCCACAGCTTAGGGACATGGTTGTCGGGATGTGTGTGGGTAGCAAAGTCTCCCTCCTCAACTCTGCATTCTGGAGCCAGGCCCGGGGGCTGGGGTCTGGTGTCTGCAGTGGCGTGGGGTCAGCCTCTGAGCTGAGGGGCATCCATTGGCATTTGCTTTCCAGCATCCTCCGGCTGGTGTATAGACACAGTGCTGCCTGACCCTGCCTTTGCCACTTTTTTTCTTCCTTTTTTTTTTTTTTTTTTTTTTTCTGAGACAGGGTCTCTGTCACCCAGGCTTTAGTGCAGTGGTACAGTCTCCCTCAACCTCCTGGGCATTGATCCTGCTGTCTCCGCCTCCCAAAGTGCTGGGATTACAGGCACACACCACTGCGCCTGGCCGATTTTTGTTATCTTTAGTAGAGATGGGATTTCACCACCTCGCCCAGGCTAGTCTCAAACAAGCAATCCACCGGCCTCAGCATCCCAAAGTGCTGGGATGACAGGCATGAGCCACCACACCCAGCCTTTTTTTTGTTTGTTTTTTTAACTTTTTAATTTGAAAAATCTTTGAATACATTAAGGACAAATTGCAAACCTTAAGCTTTTTTTTTTTTTTTTTTTTTGAGACGGAGTCTCGCTCTCTTGCCCAGGCTGGAGTGCAGTGACGCGATCCTGGCTCATTGCAAGCTCCGCCTCCCGGGTTCAAGTGATTCTCCTGCCTCAGCCTCCCGTGTAGCTGGGACCACAGGCGACCGCCACCACACCTGGCTAATTTTTTGTATTTTTGGTAGAGACAGGGTTTCACTTTGTTAGCCAGGCTGGTCTCAGTCTCCTGACCTGGTGATCCATCCGCCTCGGCCTGCCAAAGTGCTGGGATGACAGGCTGAGCCGCCGCGCCCGGCCATCCTTAAGCTTTTTGTAAGAAACCCAGCATGTGATGGGCACCTGCTGCCAGTCCTGAATTCAGCCTAGGCCACCCCTCCTGAGGACTGTGCCGCTGAAGGGAGGGGCAACAGGCGTCGCATTAACGCCAAGGCGGCCTCCTTCCAGGGACCTGTCCATGATCCTGTGTGACCCCTTCGCCATCAACACGCTGGCACTGAGCACAGTCAGGCACCTGCAGGAGCTGGTCGGCCAGGAGACGCTGCCCAGGGTGAGTGTGGGCTTGGCCAGCAGCTGTCCTGGCCATGCGGCCACTCCGCTGGCTGCTCTGGGTGGTCAGGGTGTGGACAGCAGCGGCCAGGTGGAGGCAGCTGTTGGGGCCCTGTGGCCGCCCTGCTGGCTGCTCTGGTGGTCGGGGATGTGGACTGCAGTGGCCCAGGTAGAGGCATGTGCTTCCCCGCTGTGAGACTGCGTTTCACCCTGTGTGTGGGGCTGGTGATCGCAGTCGTGTGGTCCTGGCCATGGGCACCAGAGATCCTGCTGAGTAACGAGTAGGGTCAGAGGAGCTCCATGGCCAGGACACAGCTGCTTGGGAGAGGCGCTGAGCCCGTCCTCCCTACAGGACAGCCCCGACCTCCTGCTGCTGCTCCGGCTGCTGGCGCTGGGCCAGGGAGCCTGGGACATGATCGACAGCCAGGTCTTCAAGGAGCCCAAGATGGTAACGAGCCTCCTGTGGGGGCTGCCAGTTTCCCACGAGGGGTTGTGGGCTGGAAGTGGGGTGGAGGGGGAGGCGCTAGCAAGGTGATTGTGGAGGCCCCTTTGGTCCCAAAGCTTCCTTCCTGGAGCTGCCCACCTTCCTTTTGGGAAAATGCCCACCAGGGAGGTTCTGGGGTGTCTCCGTGGACCCTGGCTGGTTCTGGGGTGTCTCCATGGCCCGTGGCTGGTTCTGGGGTGTCTCCGTGGACCATGGCTTGTTCTGGGGGTGTCTCCATGGACCATGGCTGGCCACAGGTGGTGACTACTCCATGTGGGTCCAGACCCAGAAGGGGGTTTGAGGAGATGGCCTGGGTGGGGGACTCGGGAGGTGGGAAGAAGGACCTGGGGACCTGGAGAGGAGGGAGGGTCGGTGAGGTATCTGGGGGAGTGGGAGGGCCAGGGGCAGGGTGTGTGTCACGTCGGGTTGGGGTGGGGCAGGGCCCGGGCCCGCGCCCGCTCATGGCCTCCCCTCCTCGTAGGAGGTAGAGCTCATCACCAGGTTCCTCCCGATGCTCATGTCCTTCCTGGTGGATGACTACACTTTCAATGTGGATCAGAAACTTCCAGCTGAGGAGAAAGCCCCAGTCTCATATCCAAACACACTTCCCGAAAGCTTCACTAAGTACGGGCTGTAGGGCCATGGTGCAGGGGTGGCCGTGGCGCAGGGATGGCACTGTTGCCCAGGGGGCTGCCTCAGGGCTGGGCAGGGGTCGGTGTGGGGCTGAGGTGGGGCTGAGGTGGGGCTGATGGCGCCCCGGGCGCAGGTTTCTGCAGGAGCAGCGCATGGCCTGCGAGGTGGGGCTGTACTACGTCCTGCACATCACCAAGCAGAGGAACAAGAACGCGCTCCTCCGCCTGCTGCCGGGGCTGGGTAAGTCCTGACGGGCGGTGCCTGGCTGTGTCTTCCTTGCGGCAGCTGCCGTATGCAGTCCTGCCCAGGGTGCGGGCCCCAGGGCCCCCAGGAGCTGCCTTGTCTCCCCAGCCCACCTCCAACTTTGCTAGCTTTGTTTTCACCTTTTGTTTTTTTTTTTGAGATGGAGTCTTGCTCTGTCGCCCAGGCTGGAGTGCAGTGGTGCAACCTCAGCTCACTGAAGCCTCTGCCTCCTAGGTTCAAGTGATTCCTCGTGCCTCACCCTCCTGAGTAGCTGGGATTACAGGCGCGTGCCACCATGCCAGGCTAATTTTTGTATTTTTAGTAGAGACGGGGTTTCTCCATGTTGGTTGGGCTGGTCTCGAACTCCTGACTTCATGATCCGCCCGCCTCGGCCTCCCAAAGTGTTGGGATGACAGGTGTGAGCCACCGCTCCCAGCCTCGTTTTCACTTTTACTTTTGTTCGTAGTTTATTTTACTAGGAAAGGGAGAGGGAGTTCAACTTTGTGCTTTCCCACAAAAAGGTGATGTAAGAGCTGTCTTTATTTCATCCTAACTGGCGAGGGGCTTGGGACCCCTCAGGTGCTCAGAGAATGGAGCAAAGGGGAGGGAGAGAGATCCCCTGCCCCAGTGCCCCACCCCACGTGGTGACAGGCCCACTTCCTCCTGGGGGCCTTGACGGGGGAGGGGTTGTTGCAAGCCAGGAAGAAGAGGAAGGGTCCAAATGGGCGCCTTCAAGAGTAGAGCTGCCAGGTCCCCTGGGAGATGGGGCCTCTTTAGCCTGCTGTGGGTCCCGTGGGAGATGGGGCCTCTTTAGCCTTGCGGTACCCACTGTGACACAGACCCTGGGCTCTTCCTTGCTGACTCAGGCCTTGTCTGGGGTTTGCTGTCTTAGTCCACATTATGCTGCTCTAACAGAGACTTGAGACTGAGTAGTGTAGAAAGGGCAGGGACGGCCGGGCACGGTGGCTCAGGCCTGTAATCCCAGTGCTTTGGGAGGCTGAGGCGGGCGGATCACGAGGTCAGGAGTTCAAGACCAGTCTGGCCAACATGGTGAAACCCTGTCTCTACTAAAAAAATACAAAAATTGGTTGGGCATGGTGGTGGGTGCCTGTAATCTCAGCTACTTGGGAGGCTGAAGCAGGAGAATCCCTTGAACCTGGGAGGTGGAGGTTGCAGTGAGTGGAGATTGCACTATTGCACTCCAGCCCAGGCGACAGAGCGAGACTCCGTCTCAAAAAAACAAAGAGCAGGGACTTCTCCCAGTTCTGCGAGCTGGGATGGGAAGTCCAAGGTCAAGGGGCCTGCATCTGGCTGGGGCTTTTTGCTGTGTCATCCCATGGTGGAAGGCAGAGGGCAAGAGAGCACGGGCAGGGGAGACAGACAGACACAGACAGAGATGAGAGACAGAGACACACAGACCAAGATGAGAGACAAAGATGAGAGACACAGAGACAGAGATGAGAGACAGAGAGATGAGAGACAGATAAGAGAGACAGAGACAGGAGAGACATGGAGACAGACAGATGAGAGACAGAGCTAGAGATGAGACACAGACAGACGGAGACAGAGAAGGGGCCACACTTACCCTTTTATCAGGAGCCACTCCTGTGCTAACAGCGAGAACGCTTTGGTGAGGACGGAGCCCTCACGACCTCAGCAGTGTTGCGTTGGGGATCAGGTTTCCGATGGTGAACTTGGGGACACGTCCACACCACAGCACGTGCCTATTGTGTTTCTCGGTGGCTGGTGTGTTTGAGGATGGCGCGTGCATGCGTTTTCCAGCTTTCTTTGTGGAGGAAGTTACCTGTGGGTATTAACCTGTCCCCAGCCACCCTCTCACTGAGCTTGGGTTGCCTGGGCCTGGGTTTCCTGTTGTTGCTGGAACGAATGACCACAGACAGTGGCATTAGACAGCGCAGGCAGACATGACCTCCTGGGCTTCTGCGGGTGCCAACACTGCCGCTCCTTCTGGAGGCTCAGGGAGGCTCTTGAGGGCATTGGGACATCGTGCTGCCGGCCACCGGGCAGAGCCGGTTTGTTTATTTTTTGAGACTTCCGGGAACATAGTTATAAATAACTTTAATTTGCCTTGGCCTGCCCACTGCAGTACAGTCACGTGTCACATAACATTCTGTCTACCGTGGACCACATATACGACCACGCGGTCACATAAGCTGACAATACTGTATTTTTACTCCACTTTCTCTATTTAGATACACAGTCAGTTGCCATTGTGTCCCAGCAGCCTTCAGTACTCAGTACAGCCATGTGCTGTGCAGGTGTCTAGCTCAGGGGCATGAGGCCATGGCCCAGCCCAGTGTGCAGTGGGTGGCACCTTCTGGATTTGTGTCAGTCACTGTGGAGTTCGCACAATGACAGACTCACCTGGGAGGCCTTCCGTGCGCTTCTGTTTCTTTCTCTCATTTGATTGTGGCTAGAAACAGGCTGGGAACCAGGAGTGCAGCTTCTCGGAGTACGTGGCTGCCCCACGGGGTGGGATGTGCATTTTCAGTCACATTTGGGGAGAGCACGCTTGTTCTTAAGTTTTTAGTGGGTTCTAATAAGAATGGATGTTGATTTTTAGAATTCTCCCCTGTTTATTTTTTAACATTTTGTGGTGGGAATTTGTGAAAGAATACGAAGTCAAGAGCATGGTACAGTGAGGACCCAGCACCATCTCCAACCTCCCCGGGGTCCACGTGGGGTCTGCGCGTGGCCGCCTGTCCCTCAGCACGATGTCTGGGTGTAAATCTGAGACATCACAGCATGCAGGCTGCAGACGTAGGCATCTCTACAAAAGAAGGATGCGTTTACAGGAGAATCGCTTGAACCTGGGAGGCAGAGGTTGCAGTGAATCGAGATCACGGCACTGCCCTCCAGCCTGGGCGACAAAGCCAGACTCCGTCTCAAAAAAAAAAAAAAAGGGGCGGGGAGCCGGGCTCGGTGGCTCATGCCTGTAATCCTAGCACTTTGGGAGGCCAAGGCGGGTGGATCACCTGAGGTCAGGAGTTCCAGACCAGCCTGGCCAACATGGTGGAATCCCATCTCTATTAAAAATACAGAAATTAGCCACGTGTGTGACGCATGCCTGTAGTCCCAGCTACTCGGGAGGGTGAGGCAGGAGAATCGCTTGAACCCAGGAGGCAGAGGTTGCAGTGAGCCGAGATTGCACCACTGCACTCCAGCCTGGGTGAAAGAGCGAGACTCCGTCTCAAAAAAAAAAAAAAACAAAAAACAAGACTGTCTTTAAATGCCTTTAAAAAACTGGCCAGGCATGGTGGCTCACCTTGTAATCCCAGTGCTTTGGGAGGCCGAGGCGGGCGGATCACCTGAGGTCAGGAGTTCCAGACCAGCCTGGCCAATGTGGCGAAACCCCATCTCTACTAAAAATAGAAAAATTAGCCCGGCGCGGTGGCGCACGCGTGTAATCCCAGCTGAGGGAGGCTGAGGCAGAAGGATCGCTTGAACCCGGGAGGTGGAGGTTGCAGTGAGCTGAGATTGCACTGCTGCACTCCAGCCTGGCTAACAGAGTGAGACTCTTCTCAAAAAAAATAAAAACCAGTGACCACGGACCATGGGCCACTGTCACATCTGAGCCAGGTTCACTGCTGCTCCTCTGCCGACTGACTGCCTGACAGTGGCTGCGCTTCTCCAGGTGTCTCCTGCCTGCTGTGTGGACGGTCCCGTCAGGGTTGGGATGCGCCTGCTGTCCTCTCTCCTGTCTCGCAGTCTTGGGTTCCCCGGAGTTGCAGGAATCAGGGCATTTGCCCAGTGGGGCCTTGCTGCTGGATCCCCTGGTCGGGACTGTGTGCCTGCCATGTGTCCCGTGGCCACCTGGCCATGTGGCCGCCCAAGGCCCTGCGAGATGTGGCAGGCAGGCACCTCAGGGGCCTGGGTCTCCTGGAAATGTTTCTGTCACTCTGTGGGCGCAGGTGGTGCCAGCTGGGTTGTCCTCGGAAAGGCCCCATCCGGGATACTAGGAAGGCCATCCTCAACCCGTCCGCACACATCACCTCCATGTGGCCTGGCCACAGCTCCTTCAGGCATCAGTCTGCAGGCGGCCGCCCTCCCTCCCTGCAGGGGCCCCGTGTGGGGCGTTGTGCTGGCTCTTGGCAAACGTCTGCCAGCACCGTGGCTTCTGTGCCGCGGTCGCACGTGAGGCATCTGTGGGCACGAATGCTGTCTTTGTTGTGTTTTGGTGTCTGGCTTCAGAAAAGAATGTGGAAGAGTTTCGTTCTCTTTCCTGTGGTTCAGTGTAGCTGGCAGTCAGGGAGAACTCTCTGCAGCCGGCGCCGGCCCTGTATTTGTTAGGCTTGTTTCTCCTGGGCTCGGCTACTGGGCAAGGTCTTTTGGGACTGGAGGAGCACCTCGTTTTTCTGTCTCCTTCTCCCTCTACCCTCCTCCTGTCCCCAGGCCGTCTCCCGCTTCCTCCACCCTCCTCCTGTCCCCGGGCTGTCTCCCCCTCCCTCCACCCTCCTCCTGTCCCCGGGCTGTCTCCCCCTCCCTCCACCCTCCTCCTGTCCCCGGGCTGTCTCCCCCTCTCTCCACCCTCCTGTCCCTGGGCTGCAGCTCTGCTTCCCTGCCACAGGTCCCACCCCCCGCCTGCCTCTGTCCACTTCCCACCCCCCTCTTCACCTGCTGAGACCCTGTGCTTCTCATCTCAGAACAACCGAGAACTCTCATGTGAGCACCCCCAGAAGTAGGTTCTGAGGTCTTTGAGGACAAGAGTGCCCTCTGGGGTGGGCAGGGTGAGTGGCACTGGGCTGATGCCTGCTGTGTCTGCAGTGGAGACCTTTGGCGACTTGGCCTTTGGCGACATCTTCCTCCACCTACTCACGGGCAACCTTGCGCTGCTGGCCGACGAATTTGCCCTTGAGGACTTCTGCAGCAGCCTCTTCGATGGCTTCTTCCTCACCGCCTCTCCAAGGTAGGCCTGCTGGGTACCATCCGGCCCGCTCTGTCCTCTGAGCTCTTGTCTGTAGCAGCCTGAGAGGTGGCTGCTGTCCCCAGCCTGGGGCGGAGGGTCCGCAGGTGGGTCTGTTGGGCACCAGGGCTCGCATGTGGCCCTGCAGGGTGCCTGGGCACAGCTGGGAGGGTCCCAAAGGCTGGCCATGTCCTGTCTCCAGGGGCCTTGGCCACCTGCATCCGGGCTGGGCCTGGACAGACAGCAGGGCCTGCCTCCTGCCCCAGCCCTGCACGGCCTTTTCCAGGAAGGAGAACGTGCACCGGCACGCGCTGCGGCTCCTCATTCACCTGCACCCCAGGGTGGCCCCGTCTAAGCTGGAGGCGTTGCAGAAGGCCCTGGAGCCTACAGGCCAGGTGGGTGCCCGGGGGGGCTGCGTCTGAAGGCACCTGGTCCCTACCAGCCCGTCCCTACCAGCCCGTGTGTGCTTGCCAAGCTGCCCTTGCGGTGCTTGTGTGTGGTCGGTGGGCAACCACCCCTGTGCCCCCTGGGCCTGCCCATGCGCCTCGCCTGCCCCATGGTGTGGTTCCCCACAGAGCGGAGAGGCAGTGAAGGAGCTTTACTCCCAGCTCGGCGAGAAGCTGGAACAGCTGGACCACCGGAAGCCCAGCCCAGCACAGGCTGCGGAGACACCGGCCCTGGAGCTGCCCCTCCCCAGCGTGCCCGCCCCTGCCCCGCTCTGAGGGCCCTCCAGACCTGCTCGGGTGCCGGGGCCATGCCGAGTCGCGGCCCTGCTCAGCCGGAAGAGGCTCCCGGACCTGGATGTACAGGGCAGTCTCTCCTCCCGGGGCTATGGCTGGGCCTGTCCTGCCGTCATGGCCCCCTGCTTCCTGCTCCTTGGAGCTGGCTCCCGGACCTTGCCCGCCATCCACGCAGTGGCTCCGAGGGCAGAGCCTCTCCTTGTACTTTGGCAGCCATAGAAAGCGTGCTCATTTTCTGTTTTCCTGTGTTAGGAAAAAACCACCTGTTTTCCAAGGGGAGAGGGTGGGGCCTGAGGGTGGGGGCGGGGCCTCTTCATTGGCCCAGCTTGGCGAAAGTGAGGCACACTGCTTACTGCCTTGGGGTTGTGGAGATGGACCCGTGACCTCGTGGAGGCCGTGTGGGGGCAGCAGCCTGGCCTGTGCCATGGTGGGTGTCCTGGGGCCTGTGTGGAGGGAGCCACCTCACCCTGCAGCCCAGGTCGCAGGTGTGGCCTTGTTTCTCCTTGCCCAGCAGTGCTGCCTTCAGCGGCCATGACGGGGCCAGCTGGACACACGGTGAGATTTTCTCGTATGTAAATAAAAGGCATTTTGGTAAACGTGGAGGCTGAGATGTCTCTGTGCCTGCCCTGAGGTTGGATGCAGCTCAGATGGACACAGGCATTTGTGCTATGGAGCCAATACTTGGGGCTTTGTGGGCCACAGCCTCTCTGGACTGCTCAGCCCTGTCTGTGACCAGCAGCTGGGGACGATATAATAATTTCTGGGGGAGGTTGATATAATAATTTCTGGGGGAGGTTGATGTAATTTCTGGGGGAGGTTGATGTAATTTCTGGGGGAGGTTGATGTAATTTCTGGGGGAGGTTGATATAATTTCTGGGGGATGTTGATGTAATTTCTGGGGGAGGTTGATGTAATTTCTGGGGGAGGTTGATGTAATTTCTGGGGGAGGTTGATATAATTTCTGGGGGAGGTTGATGTAATTTCTGGGGAGGTTGATGTAATTTCTGGGGGAGGTTGATGTAATTTCTGGGGGAGGTTGATGTAATTTCTGGGGGAGGTTGATGTAATTTCTGGGGGAGGTTGATGTAATTTCTGGGGGAGGTTGATGTAATTTCTGGGGGAGGTTGATATAATTTCTGGGGGAGGTTGATGTAATTTCTGGGGGAGGTTGATGTAATTTCTGGGGGAGGTTGATATAATAATTTCCGAGGGTGGTTGGCAGGAAGCCCTCACCCTCGGGGCTTTGGTGCCCCTAAGACGCAGATCAGCTGCTTGGTTTTTGTCCTGCGATTCCAGGGGGCACCTCTCACCTCCTGGTGCACACCAGGGACAGGAGCCCTGGAGGCCCAGGTCACAGGCACAGAGCCAGGGCCATTTCCAGCAGATGAGACCTCAAAGCCGGGCAGCAGTTCATAGCATGCCGGGGCGATGGCCCGGCTGCCAGGTGTCACTGTCCTCGGCTGGCAGCATGCAGGGGCGATAGCCTGGCTGCCAGGTGTCACCGTGTCCTCAGAGACGCCTGTTGGCGAGCTCGCCTCCCTGGAGTGTGAGGCCACAGCTGAGCAGGTTGGGACCTGTTGGGTGAGACAAGCCCATGGTGCTGGGATCTCGTGGTTATGGGAGTCTCCGAGCTGGTATCCTCTGGGGCAGAGCCAGGGACGCCTGGGACTCTGTTGCACCTGTGCATGGGGCTTGTGGTCTACACTGCGAGATCTGTGCCTCAGTTTATTGTGGTCTACACTGCCGGATCCATGCCTCAGTTTATCCAGTCATGTCTTTCCAAGAGCCCCAGGGCAGGCGGAGAAGTCCCAGCCTGAGGGCTTTGGTGGGAGCTGGCGACCCAGGTGAGGCTGGGTGTCTGGGGCTGGCCTGGCTGGTGGGTGGAGGACGCAGGTTCTGGGTAGGTGTGAGCAGCAGAGGAATCTTGGAGGGTCCAGGGCTCTGAACCTGCCCAGGTGGGCTGTGACGGGAAGATGAAGGGCTTGTCTGACAGGCACATGCAATGGGTTTGGGGGTGTGGAGCTCAGAAGAGATTGGGGCCAGGTTGTGGATCTGGATGCTGTCACAGGGAGTGGTGTTTGAGCTACTGACTGGGCCAGATCAGCCCAGGTGAGGGAGAGCAGCCGTGTGCTCTGGGCGGGCCTTCCTGGCCAGCTGGGGTGGGGGGGGGGGCAGCTGGCAGCAGATTGGGTGCCCCACAGCCCAGGGAGGAGGGGCTGAGGAACAGTGCTTTGGAGGGAGAGCTGAGGAAGCAGGAGAGGCCTGGAGACCCAGCTGAGAGGCACTAAGGAGTGGGATGAAGGTCAGGTCCGGCCAGGAGTGCGTGCTTTTTTTGCTTTTTTTTTTTTGAGATGGAGTCTCGCTCTGTCACCCGGTCTGGAGTGCAGTGGCGCAATCTTGGCTCACTGCAAGCTCTGCCTCCCGGGTTCACACCATTCTCCTGCCTCAGCGCCCCCCCCACCCCAGCATCTGGGACTACAGGCACATGCCGCCACACCCGGCTAGTTTTTGTATTTTTAGTAGAGACGGGGTTTCACTGTGTTAGCCAGGATGGTCTCGATCTTCTGACCTTGTGATCCACCTGCTTCGGCCTCCCAAAGTGCTGGGATTACAGGCGTGAGCCACCGCGCCCGGCCTGGTTTTTTTTCAAAGATAGAAGACATAGATGTTTCTGGGCTGATGGGAATGACCCAGTAGGGTGAGGAGTGGAGATGGTCCAGGGGCTGGGCTGTCACTGAATGAGCAGGTGGCCGGGGTCTCAGCACAGCAGGGGTGTCCTCAGAGGAGGGCTGATGGGCGCAGATGCTGGGGTGACGGCTGAGGAGACACTGGGAGTCCACTGCTGCTGCCTCCCATTTTCTCAGGTCTTGGGCTAGGAGGCAGGATAGGGGGAAGTGGCAGGGGAGAGGACGAGTAGAGGACTTGACTGTAGGAGGAATGGTCAGTGAGTGGACCCGGGTGCCTGGTTTGGTCACTGGGCAGCGGGCGCGTCCTGTCCAGGGCGCCTGCAGGGGGTGCCAGGCCTACGGGTGGGGGGTGAAGGACAGAGAGTGAGGAGCCCGTGGGTGAGGGACTGGTGAGGTGGAGGGTGTGAATTGCAAGGACTGGGATGGGACCGTGCGTGGACGGCTGAGCCTCGGGGGCGCATGGTTACTGTAGCGAAAGCCTTTAGGGGCAGAAAGAGCAGAGCTGCCTGAGTGACCGGGTGTGAACGCTGCTGGGAAGTTAGGGAGAAGGACTTGGTGGGGGAGGACCTAGGGCCCGGGCACGGGAGGCATCGTCTGGTGAAGTGAGACCTATGGGGAATTTGGGAGGAGGAGTGGGGAGGCTGCCCACGGTTTGGGAAAAACAACCTTGCTGGCAAGGGCTGGGGGAAGCAGTGAGGGTGAAGTCCTTTCAGAGGCTGAGAACATGTACTGTGTTGGTGGGTGATGGACATGAATTCTGGGCGCAGCGGCAGGGCTGGGTTGGGTAGGGAGGCGGGAGGGGAGGCCTCCTGGAATGGGAATGGGTGTGATTGGGGGTGGCCCTGGGTATCACAGGAGATGGTGATGGCCCTGGGAGCTGGGGTTCTGGGGCTCCCTTCACCCCTGTAGATGGGAGAAAGTGCAGGGGGTGAGGCCTTGGCCCAGGCCTCAGATTCACCTTTGACCCATAGGGCCAGGTCTTGGGGCACCCCTTGAGCGAGTCCCTTTCCTGCAGAGGGCTCTGGCCTGAGGATTTGCTGGGCCAGCCTCTGGCAGAAGCAGCTCCAGCCCTGGGTGCACTTGGAGGCAGGGCAGAGGCTGTGCTGCAGGTTTTCCAGGGCTCGGTCAGCCTGCATCTGCCCGAGGGCCTCCCCTCCAGGGTCCTCTCTGTGTCAGAAGAAGCACCGAGACTCAAAGCCTGAGGCCCCCAAAGGACCCCAACCTCCGTGCTGGGGCCACGGGGCCTGGACAGCCAACCTCCTTCCGCTCTGGTCCCACAGAGGCCGGGGAGTGGGCCCAAAGAGCACCGGCATTCCACCTGGTGTGTGCGGCCCCCGCGGCCTCGACAATTGGGGATCCGGGCCCCCGAGCACCCCCTGCACAGGGGAGGGGAGCCCTAGGCCTGGCTCCTGGAGGGGAGCGTGATAGTCCGGTGGACCCCATACCCTGGAGAGAATGGAAACCCCCAACCCACGACCGGTTTCCCCGATGGAGCCCGTCTGGTTGGGTGCAGTGTGTGAGGAATATACAGCTGGAACCATCAGGCCCGGGCTGGCTGTTGGGAGGAGTGGGGCGTCCCTGGGACTGCGGGGTCCTGAGCTGAATGCCAGCAGCACTGGTGTGGCTGGAGCGGCCACCTTGCCCCTCCTTGGAAAGCGGCTTCCAGGCTGGGCCAGGGTAGGAGGAGTCCAGGGTCCTTTAGGCAGGCTGGCAGGGGGAAGGGCCCAGAGCTCCAGCTCCTGGCTCCCGGCCCAAGTTGTTTCTAAATTTGTTCCCCAACCCCCACAGGGACCCTGAGCCGCACGTGGTTTTTTTCCGTGATAGAACTTCCGTCTGTGTGCTGGCCTGTCCTGGGCAGGGGGCTCCAGGCTGGGGACGGAGGAAGGGGGAAAGGAAAGACAATGAGCCCACTTTGGGGGGCCCCCGATTGGGGTCAGGAGGGGAATGAAAAAACGGGGAGAGGAGTAATAAGAGAGGGATTGGGGGTATGCAGCTGGCAAAGGACCCTGCCCGCCCCCTCTGCTGCTGCCTTGCTCCCCCCGTGCTTACACAGGGCCTGGAGCCCCCTCCCCCCAGCTGTAAGCCCTGTGTGTGGGGTGACAGGTGGAAGGGATAACCTGGGGGAGGTGGAGGCCCTGGAGGACAGGCTGAGGTGCAGGAGCCCAGGGTGGGGGCACGGCATGCAGCAGGGGCCCTCGGCCTCACCAGGTGTCCTGAGCCTGACCAAGCCAGGAGGGCTCTGAGCGCTAGAGAACTGAAGCGGGAATGTGACCTCCGGCCAGGGGATCTGGGCAAGCCGGCCAGGCCTCCCCCCTTTGGCGCCTCCGTCCAGCCCAAGTCCCGCCTGGGCCGCACCCCCTGACTCACTTCCTTTGCATAGAAGCGGAAACCTCCCCAGAGCTTCCTCTGCTCCGGCCGGCCGCTCCCTGGGGACCCACAGGTGTCGCTGCCCCTCCAGGCCGAAGCTGGCCCAGGAGGCCCCTGGCCCACCCCCTCGCCCTGGGAGGCGCATTTCCTGCTTGGAGTCTCAGGCCCCAGCGTCTGGCACAGGCAGGGGCCTGCGGAGCTGAGGGCAGTGGACCAGCTGCAGGTAGGGGGTGGGTTGGGGCCCAGGGCCCAGTTCCTGCCAGTCAGTGGCTCTCTTGCTCCGACCGGCCTCTTCTTTCTGTCCATCTTTTCGTTTCACCTCCACTAGTCTCCGGGGGGCTCCCTGCACTGCTCAGCTCGTTCACTGGAGGGGTGTTGGGAGGACCCCAGTTTTGGAGTCGGGGCTGGGAGGCCTGGGTTGAGCCTGGGGACGGGGACCGGGCCTATTCTCAAAATCATAAGTTCCAGCCAGACCCCCGCCAAGTGTTCTGGAGCGTGTGGGGGCGTCTCTGAACTCCCGGGCGCTCAGGCCTCTGCTTCCCGCGGCCCCTCCTTGGGAGACGGCCCAGTCCAGTGGGAGCCGCGGGCGGGGGCAGGGTCCGGGGGTGACTGTTCACCCCAGTGGGCGCCTGGGCGGCCACTGACTCCTTCGACGACTCCTCCAGGAAGCCGGGGCGGCCACCAGATAAGCCTCTACCCCGCCACTTCCTCAAGGCCCGCGGCCGTTTATGGGAAGACCCGAGAGATTTGCATCGGGGCCCTGCGGAGGGGCGGAGGGGCGGAGGGGTCGCTTGCCGGTCTGAGGGGCGAGGCCGCGACCAGGCCCTGGCCCTGGGGCAGCCCGGGCCGCACCCCACGGGACTCCCAGGGGGTAAGATCACTCCGGGGACCGGTTCCGGCGGCCCGCGGGAAAGGGCAGTGGCGGGAGTCCAGAGACCCTCCCCGTCTTCCCGTTGCAGGGAGGGCGACCTGTATGCGGAGCGCCGTTCCTGCGACATGGACCGCGGCCAGCCCAGCCTGGAGCCTGCTGCCGCGGCCCCCCGAGCCTCGGGCCGGTGCGTGATCGCGCCCGTGCGCGCTGTGCTCCGCCTGCGCCGCCGGGTGTGTGTCCTACGCAAACGGCGCCTCCTGCAGCCGGGTGGGGGGCCCGACGTCGGGACCGGGGCGCCCAGGCCGGGCTGCAGCCCCCGGGCACCGCGCGCGGACCTGGACCAGCCAAAGTTCTTCACCTTCGACAGCCCCGCGGAGCTACCCTCCAGGACGCCACGCAAGAAGCGCCGGCGCAGCCGCCTGGTGCTTTACCCGGAGACCTCGCGCAAGTATCGGCCGCGCGTGGAGCACAGGAGCCGCGCGCAGCGCTGCCTTCTGCTGCTAGTCGCCATCGTGGGCTTCCAAGTTCTCAACGCTATCGAGAACCTGGACGATAACGCGCAGCGCTATGACCTCGACGGGCTGGAGAAAGCGCTGCAGCGCGCGGTGTTCGGCCAGCCTGCTGCTGTATCGCGCATCGTGGCGCTGATGCGGGACTACCTGGCCACGCATGTGCACAGTCGTCCGCTCCTCCTGGCGCTGCACGGGCCCAGTGGCGTGGGCAAGAGCCACGTGGGCCGCCTGCTGGCGCGCCACTTCCGCTCGGTGCTGGAGGACAGCGCGCTCGTGCTGCAATACCATGCGCGGCACCACTGCCCCGAGGCGCGCGCCGCACAGGACTGCCGCGAGGAGCTGGCGCGGCGCGTGGCCGACGTGGTGGCGCAGGCCGAAGCGGAGGAGAAGACCCCACTCTTGGTGCTGGACGACGTGGAGCTCATGCCGCGGCCGCTGCTGGACGAGCTGCACGGCTTCCTGCAGCCGCAGCGCTCCCACCACTTCCACAACGCCATCTACGTGCTCCTCAGTGGCGCGGGTGGCGCCGAGGTTACGCGCTTCGTGCTGCAGAACGCGTCCCGCGCGCTGCCCCTGCGCCCCGACGGCCCCCGCAGTGCCGAGGCCGCAGCGGCGCAGGCGGAAGAAGACCTGCGCGCCAGCCTGCTGGCTGTGCTGTCCCGGGAGCATCCGCTGTGGCAGGCCGCGGCCATCGTGCCGTTTCTGCTGCTGGACAAGCGGGATGTGGTCAGCTGCTTCCGGGACGAGATGGCGGGTGAGGGCTTCTTTCCTGACCAGGCCCGCGCGGAGAACCTGGCCGCGCAGCTCAGCTTCTACCGCGTGGCTGGCCGCGAGTTTGCCGTCACCGGCTGCAAGCAGGTGGTGGCCACGGTGAACCTCCTGTAGTGGAGGCGCAGGACGGGACGTTTGGGTTGATGGCGGCAGTAGGAGGGCGACCAGGGACCTTGTGGGCTGGTGCAGGCCCCTGAGGTTTCTAGTGAATTTGTGGCTGCCCGGCTGGTGGGTGCGGATCAGCTTGGAGCTCTGCTTCCAGGTCCACACCCGCCTCAGAGTCCGGAGTCTGTCCCTGGGGGCGGCAGGACAGCAGCCACCTCCCTCCCAAACTCGCCCATTGCCCTGCTGGGCGTCCCAGGCATGGTCTGGTGCGTTCTCCCTGTGGCCCCAAGAGGTGGGTTCCCATGGTACAAGGATGATCTCAGGGCCAACAATTCCCGGGGTCACACAGCTGGGACATGACCCCGCCTCTTGGGGGTGGTCGCGTGTTGCTCAGTGCTGAAGTGGGGTTCTCATTCCGGCCCCCCTGGAGATGACCCCGGAGGAGGCCACAGCCAACCATGACAGTGCTGGGGCTCTGGCTGTCTTCTCCACCCACCCCACCCCTCACTCAGGTCGTGTTTTCAGGAGCTCAAGGCTGGTGTGTCTTGACAGTAAGGGGAGGGGAGCGGAGGCGGAGGCGCCTCAGGCAGCCTCTCCCCCTCCTTCCTGGACCCCCCAACCCCGTGCCGGCCAGCCCTGGCTTGGGCTTACTGGGTGACCGAGAGCCCGCGGGGCAAGCGGGAGGTGCCTAGGCCTCTCCCCATCCCCCTCTTCTCCGCACGTGGGACCCTTAGCCCATGGCCAGTCCCCTGGTCACCACGATTGCGCGACCTCCCTTTCCCTGGGGCCTTTTGTGCCCCGAGTTCCGCCCACCCGCACCCTCTGCGCAGAGCGCCCGCCCCACGCCAGTCGACCCCACACCCCGCACTCCCCACGCGCCGCCTCCCGGAAGCCCTCCTGGACGCCTCCCGTGGATGGGCCCACTGCGCCCACGGGGGCTTTAGGGGAAGATGCTTTGGGCGTTTTTTGCGCCATGTCTCCTCGGGAGCGGCGGTTGCCTCGGGACGGTTCTCGCCTCCTCCCACAGCCCCGGTGTCTGGGACGCACCCGGCAGCCCCGCTGCTGCCGCCTTGTGGCGCGCCCGGCCCAGCCGGTGGCTTCTGTGGTCGCCGGGGGCTGAGCGCGCGGCTGGGCCCTGAGTCCCCCAGGCCGCCCCGAGCCTCTGTCCCCGCCGCCGGCCCCGCTGCAGTCCCAACCCGGGCCTGCCCGGGAGGAGCGCAGGGGCGGCGATGACCAGTCCCGAAGGGGGCTCAGAGGGCAGCGAGGAGGTTTCACGCCGGTGCGGGGCGCAGTCGAGGTGGGGGCACCGCGAAGGTGGAGGCGGGGCCGCGCCAGAAGCCCCAAGTCGAGCGCACACGGCGGGCGCCCCTGGCAAGTGGGAATCCTCCGGCCTCGAGGCCTGAACTCAGCCCGGAGACCGCGCCCGCCAGCGCCGGTGTCCCCGGAGGGGCCCCGCTAGCTCCCCGAGCAGAGGTCCTGCGGCTTCCCGGAGGGTGTCCTGTTCTCTCCCCCGCCTCGCATCCATTCTCGCCCTGGTGGTTGGTGTCTGTGGTCGGGGGCGAGGGCCGTCTAGTGGAGACGGGGATTCAGGCCGCTTGAAAGTCTGGGATCTCTGGGCGGATGGCAGCGGCTCCCCGAGCTCGAGCTCGGCGCGCAGGTCCTGGGCCCAGGGTGGGAGCGCTAGCGAGAGGGCTGCCCCGTCCTGCCCAGAGGGTCCTGAGGACTCCCGCTGCTCCTGGAGTCTCGGGGAGGGGTCCGGCTCCACGGGGTGGGGGTGGGGGCTACCAGGAAACCTTTGCCTCCTGGGGCTGTGCAGGACCGGCTAGCCAGCGCTGGGAACCAGGGCTGAGTTCAGCCCAGCTCTGTCCACCCCAACCCCAGGGCTAGGGGAAGGAGCTGGGAGAAGGAGCCCCACCTCTCCCAGGCGAGTATCTGTCCCAGGAGCCCACACAGAGGGACACCCAGCTCTGGTCTGGCCTTTGTGTTGGCTTCAAGGTGGTAACAGAGAGAGCTGCAGAGTGGGGGTGTGTTTGCCAGTCCCTGCATGGGTGAATGTTGGGGTGCCCACTGCTCCCCAGGCAGGACCCCCAGGACTGTCAGCTCCCCTTCCCGCAGAGCACCAACCTGGAGGTGTCACCTGCCGGCAAGCGTGGGCC
This sequence comes from Pan troglodytes, assembly GCF_028858775.2. Classification (NCBI taxonomy): domain Eukaryota; kingdom Metazoa; phylum Chordata; class Mammalia; order Primates; family Hominidae; genus Pan; species Pan troglodytes. The sequence continues at coordinate 1,172,753 of NC_072409.2, read as the reverse complement.
ATTCATCCACCTGTCAGTCAACAACACCCGCTGAGCATCGGCTTGTATCAAAAGGTCCAGATCTAAGGGGAAATTTTATCTCTTTCTTTCTTTCTTTTTTTTTTGACACAGAGTTTTGCTCTTGTTGCCCAGGCTGGAGTGCAATGACACGATCTCGGCTCACTGCAACCTCTGCCTCCTGGGTTCAAGCGATTCTCCTGCCTCAGCCTCCCGAGTAGCTGGGATTACAGGCGCCCGCCACCACGCCCGGGTAATTTTTTTGTATTGTTGGTAGAGACGGTGATTCACTATGTTGGCCAGGCTTGTCACGAACTCCTGACCTCGTGATCCGCCCACCTCGGCCTCCCAAAGTGCTGGGATTCCAGGTGTGAGCCACCGCGCCCGGCCTCTTTTTATTTATTCCTAAAATATTACCTTGAGGCCAAATTCTGTGCTTAAGAAGAATGTGCACCAAGTGCTGGGGTGGGGGCTGGTTATAAATGAGGCCACAAATCATGCTTGTTAATAAATTGTGTGGTTCAAATCTGATGACCTACTGTTTGGTTTGTTTCTTGTCTGTCTGGTCTGTTAATAATTGAGGAGGATGCTGAAATCTTTCCCTAATTGTAGATTTATGGTAGATTTATCCATTTCTCTCTAAGCTTCTATTTAATAGGACATGCTGATCGAGAGTTTTGTTTTTTGTTTTGTTTTGAGAAACTTCTGAATGGGGAAGTGGTGTGGACCTGGAGGCTGATGGAAGGATTGGGGCTCACACGCAGTCTGCAGCTCAAACATCCGGGCTTTCCAGGAAATCCATAAATAACTAAAAAAGTATTTTCTTTAATTGCCCTGGACAGGTGCTGAGTGCAGATGACCCAGGCTGGACACGTGGGAAGTTGCCAGCTAACCAGATGATCCCAAATGTCATAGCTGCTCTCCCTCATACGTGCAGAAACCGTTTCTGTGCAGTCGTCTCTGAGTTATTCTTTGACATCTGCCATGTGTCGTTATGTAGTAACCCTCGTGATCTGTGTGTGCACATCGTAATGGCTTTTTTTTTTTTTTTTGAGACAAGGTCTCGCTCTGTCACCCAGGCTGGAGTGCAGTGGTGTGATCTCCACTCACTGCAGCCTCCACCTCCTGGGTTCAAGTAATTCTCCTGCCTCAGCCTCCTGAGTAGCTGGAATTACAGACGCCCACCACCACACCCAGCTAATTTTTGTATTTTTAGTAGGGACTCAGTTTCACTATGTTGGCCAGGCTGGTCTCGAACTCCTGACCTCAGGTGATCTACCCATCTCAGCCTCCCAAAATGCTGGCATTACAGGTGTGAGCCAACGTGCCTGGCTTCTCTTTTCTTTTAATAGAGACAGGTTCTCTCTGTCATTCAGGCTGGAATGCAATGGCGTGATTGTGGCTCACTACAGCCTCGACCTCCTGGGCTCAAGCGATTCTCCCACCTCGGCCTTCCAAAGTGCTGGGATTCCAGGCATGAGCCGCCGCGCCTGGCCATTCTCTGCATTTTTCAAGGTCAGCAACACTGCATCCTTCCGACCACAGCCAGGAAGAGTTTTCTGCTTTTAAAGACCCATGTGACTAGATGTGTCCACCTGGGCCAGGCGCAGTGGCTCACTCCTATAATCCCAGCACTTTGGGAGGCCAAGGCGGGCAGATCACCTGAGGTCAGGAGTTCAAGACCAGCCTGGCCAACATGGTGGAACCCTGTCTCTACTAAAAATACAAAAATCAGTCGGATGTGGTGTCGAGTTCCTGTCATCCCAGCTACTTGGGGGGCTGAGGTAGGAGAATCGCTTGAATCCAGGAGGTGGAGCTTGCAGTGAGCCAAGACCCTGCGACTGCACTCCAGCCTGGGCGACAGAGTGAGACTATGTCTCAAAAAAGATAAAATAAATAAGTAAATGTGTCCACCTGGGTAATAACGGATTATCTTCCCATCCAAGGTCCACACTTACCTACATCTGCAAAGTCCCTGAGTCAGTTTTGGTAATTTGTGTCTTTCTTGGAACTTCTAGGAATTTGTCCATTTCATCTAAATTGTCTAATTTTATTGATTTTTTTTTTTTTTTTTTTTTTGAGACAGAGTCTTGCTCTATCGCCCAGGCTGGAGTGCAGTGGCTCGATCTTGGCTCACTGCAACCTCCGCCTCCTGGGTTCAAGGGATTCTCCTGCTGTAGCCTCCCTAGTACCTGGGACTACAGGTGTGTGCCACCATGCCCAGCTAATTTTTGTTTTGTTTTGTTTTGAGACAGAGTTTCACTCTTGTTGTCTAAGCTGGAGTGCAATGGTGCGATGATCTCGGCTCATTGCAACTTCCACCTCCTGGGTTCAACCAATTCTCCTGCCTCAGCCTCCCGAGTAGCTGGGATTACAGGCACGCACCAACATGCTCAGCTAATTTTTGTATTTTTAGTAGAGACAGGGTTATACCATATTGGACAGGCTGGTCTCAAACTCCCCACTTACAGTGATCCTCCAGCCTAGACCTCCCAAAGTGCTGGGATTACAGGCGTGAGCCACCATGCCTGGCCCTAGGCAAACTTTTTGAAATAAAGCTTTTTTTTTTTTTTTTGGTTTGTTTGTTTGAGACAGGGTCTCACTCTGTCACCTAGGCTGGAGGGCAGTGGTGCAATCTTGGCTAGTTGTGCAATCTTGGCTCACTGCAGCCTTAAACTCCCAGGTTCAAGCGATTCTCCTGCCTTGGCCTCCTGAGTAGCTGGGACCACAGGCGTGTGCCACCATGTCCTGGTAATTTTTGTTTTGTTTTTTTTTTTGAGACAGAGTCTCGCTCTGTTGCCCAGGCTGGAGTGCAGTGGCGCGATCTCTGCTCACTGCAAGCTCCGCCTCCTGGGTTCATGCCATTCTCCTGCCTCAGCCTCCCAAGTAGCTGGGACTACAGGCGCCCATCACCACGCCTGGCTAGTTTTTTGCATTTTTTTTTTTTTTTTTTTTTTTGAGATGGAGTCTTGCTCTGTCATCCAGGCTGGAGTGCAGTGGCGCAATCTTGGCTCACTGCAAGCTCCGCCTCCCGGGTTCTCGCCATTCTGCCTCAGCCTCCTTAGTAGCTGGGATTACAGGCGCCCGCCACCATGACTGGCTAATTTTTTTTTTTGCATTTTTTTAGTAGAGACGGGGTTTCACCATGTTAGCCAGGATGGTCTCGATCTCCTGACCTCATGATCCGCCCGCCTCTGCCTCCCAAAGTGCTGGGATTACAGGCATGAGCCACCGTGTCCGGCCCCATGTTGGGTAGTTTCTATTGATCTAGTCTCAAATTGCATGGTGAGCACATACAATTCCAGCTGCCCGGGAGGCTGAGGCAGAAGAATCACTTGAATCCAGGAGGCAGAGGTTGCAGTGAGCCGAGATTGAGCCATTGCACTCCAGCCTGGGAGACAGAGCGAGACTTATCTCAAAAAAAAAAAAAAAAAAAATCTGTCTCTCAACCTCTTTAGTGGATTTCTCATTTCAGTTTTTGTGCTTTTTAACTCCAAACTTTCCATTTCCATTTGGTTCTTTTTTTTTTTTTTTTGTCTTTCAATTCTTTATTATATAAAAAAAATTGTTTTCCATCTTGAAAGTTTTTTTTTTTAATTTTTTTTGAGAGATGAATCTCAATATGTTTCCCAGGTTGGAGTGCAGTGGTGCAATCTCAGATCACGGCAACCTCTGCCTCCTGGGTTCAGGCAATTCTCCTGCCTCAGCCTCCTGAGTAGCTGGGATTACAGGCATGTGCCACCACGCCCAGCTAATTTTTGTAGTTTTAGTAGAGACAGGATTTCTCCATGTTGGCTAGGCTGGTCTCAAACTCCTGATCTCAGGTGATCCACCACCTTGGCCTCCCAAAGTGCTGGGATTACAGGTGTGAGCCACTGCACCCGGCCTAATTTTTGTATTTTTTTACTAGAGACGGGGTTTCACTGTATGTTGGCCAGACTGGTCTTGAACTCCTGACCTCAGGTGATCTTCCTGCCTCATCTTCCCAGTGTTGGGATTACAGGTGTGAGCCACTGCACCTGGCCTAATTTTTGTATTTTTTAGTAGAGACGGGGTTTCACTGTATTTTGGCCAGGCTGGTCTTGAACTCCTGACCTCAGGTGATCTTTGCACCTCAGCTTCCCAGTGTTGGGATTACAGGCGTGAGCCACTGTGCCTGGCTGTTTTTTTTTTTTTTTTTGAGACGGAGTCTCGCTCTGTCGCCCAGTCGCCCAGGCTAGAGTGACGCGATCTTGGCTCACTGCAACCTCTGCCTCCCGGGTTCAAGCGATTCTCCTGCCTCAACCTCCTGAGTAACTGGGACTACAGGCAACTGCCACCACGCCCAGCTAATTTTTGTAGTTTTAGTAGAGACAGGATTTCTCCATGTTGGCTAGGCTGGTCTCAAACTCCTGATCTCAGGTGATCCACCACCTTGGCCTCCCAAAGTGCTGGGATTACAGGTGTGAGCCACTGCACCCGGCCTAATTTTTGTATTTTTTTACTAGAGACGGGGTTTCACTGTATGTTGGCCAGACTGGTCTTGAACTCCTGACCTCAGGTGATCTTCCTGCCTCATCTTCCCAGTGTTGGGATTACAGGTGTGAGCCACTGCACCTGGCCTAATTTTTGTATTTTTTAGTAGAGACGGGGTTTCACTGTATTTTGGCCAGGCTGGTCTTGAACTCCTGACCTCAGGTGATCTTTGCACCTCAGCTTCCCAGTGTTGGGATTACAGGCGTGAGCCACTGTGCCTGGCTGTTTTTTTTTTTTTTTTTGAGACGGAGTCTCGCTCTGTCGCCCAGTCGCCCAGGCTAGAGTGACGCGATCTTGGCTCACTGCAACCTCTGCCTCCCGGGTTCAAGCGATTCTCCTGCCTCAACCTCCTGAGTAACTGGGACTACAGGCAACTGCCACCACGCCTGGCTAATTTTTGTATTTTTAGTAGAGAGGGGGTTTCACCATCTCGACCAGGCTGGTCTCGAATACTTCTGACCTCGTTATCCACCCACCTCGGCCCCCCAAAGTGCTGGAATTACAGGCGTGAGCCACCGCGCCCGGTCAATTTTTGTATTTTTAGTAGAGACAGGGTTTCACCATGTTGGCCAGGCTGGTCTCGAACTCCTGAGATCAAGCAATCCTCTTGCCTCGGCCTCTCAAAGTGCTGGGATTACAGGCGTGAGCCACCGCACCTGGCTTCACCTTGAAAGTTTTAAAGCCAATGTATCTTCTCTTTCTGAAGATTTGAAACATTTTGTAGACAGAATGGAAAGCAATGAAAATCTACAAAAATGTTTTGAATACCCAAAAGAAAAATCATCAGATTTGTTTCTGGCAATACCTGTGGTTGAGATGAAGGAATCCATAGCAGAGGTTTCTTCAGAGCCTCAGGCTTGGGATCAGTTTTTGTTGCACTATCAGGTTGAATGTCTGCGATTACATGTTCAGAGGATCAACCAAAGTCAGAATTTCTGAAGTTGAAGTGAAACTACAGTATACTTTTTTTTTTCCAGACAGAGTTTCACTCGGTTGCCCAGGCTGGAGTGTAATGGCATGATCATAGCACATTGCTCAAGCACATAGCAACAGGCTCAAGCAATCCTCCTGCCTCAGCCTCCCGAGTAGCTGGGACTACAGGTGCATGTCACCACGCCCAGCTAATTTTGTTCATTTTTTGTACAGATGAGGTTTCACTATGTTGCCCAAGCTAGTCTCAAACTCCTGGGCTCAAGGGATCCTCCTGCTTTGGCCTCTCAAAGTGCTGGGACTACAGGCTTGAGCCACCACACCTGGCCCAGACTGTGTTCTTTTTTTTTTTTTTTTTTTGAGACGGAGTCTCGCTCTGTCGCCCAGGCTGGAGTGCAGTGGTGCGATCTCGGCTCACTGTAACCGCCTTCTGAGTTCACACTATTCTCCTGTCTCAGCCTTCCAAGTAGCTGAGATTGCAGCATGTGCCACCACACCTGGCTAACTTTGTATTTTTAGTAGAGATGGGGGTTTCACCATGTTGGTCAGGCTGGTCTTGAACTCCTGACCTCAGGTGATCCGCCCCCCTTGGCCTCCCAAAGTGCTGAGATTACAGGCATGAGCCACTGCACCTGACCCAGAACAAGGTCTTTGACTGTGTGGAGCTGGTGATGGATGAGCTACAAGGCGCAGTCCCTGCCATGGGCCTTCGTGGACTGAGGCCGTCGGAGCCTCCAGCAGGTGTCAGTGCAGCTCAGGAAGAGACACCCACTCAGCACCTCCCAAGAGATGCAGACTCATGTCCAGGACCTCGTGGAGTTTCTGGAGGCTGGAAAGGGAACGGGGATGGAAGGCGCTCCAGCACGTGGCCATTGCCCGGGGGTGTGAGCTGGCGATTTCTGCCCTTCTGCCTCTGAGGATGAGCGTAGAGCATCGTAGTTTTTCTTATTTTTTTTTTCAAGACGGAGTTTCGCTCTTGTTGCCCAGACTGGAGTGCAGTGGCGTGATCTTGGCTCACTGCAACCTCTGCCTCCCGGGTTCAAGTGATGCTTCTGCTTCAGCCTCCCGAGTAGCTTACCCGGCTAACTTTTGTAGTTTTAGTAGAGACAGGGTTTCATCATGTTGCCCAGGCTGGTCTCGAACTCTTGACCTCAGGTGATCCACCTGTGTCGGCCTCCCAAAGTGCTGGGATTACAGGTGTAAGCCACCGAGCCCAGCCTCTTTTCTTTTTTTTAAATTTTTATTTTTTTAAGACAGGGTCTTACTCTGTCACCCAGGCTAGAGTACAGTGGTACAGTCATAGCTCACTGCAGCCTTTCCCTCCTGGGCTCAAGTGATCCTCCCAGCTCAGCATCCCAAGCAGCCGGGGCCACAGGTGTGCACCACCATGCTTGCTTAATTTTTGTATTTTTTTTATAGAAATGGGGGTTTGCCACATTGCCCAGGCTGGTCTCGATCTCCTGAGCTCAAATGATCCACCCACCTTGACCTCCCAAAGTGCTGGGATTACAGGTGTGAGCCACGGCGCCCAGCCGCCCATTCCTTTTTAAGGCTGAAATGAGTACTGTGGATCAGGGTGCAATGTGACTGGTGTCCTTACAAGAAGAGAATATTTGGGCCGGGCACGGTGGCTCACGCCTGTAATCCCAGCACTTTGGGAGGCTGAGGAGGGCAGATCACGAGGTCAGGAGATCGAGACCATCCTGGCTAACATGGTGAAACCCTGTCTCTACTAAAAATACAAAAAATTAGCCGGGCCTGGTGGCGAGTGCCTGTAGTCCCAGCTACTTGGGAGGCTGAGGCAGGAGAATGGTGTGAACCCAGGAGGCGGAGCTTGCAGTGAGCTGAGATTGCACCACTGCACTCCAGCCTGGGCGACAGAATGAGATTCACTCTCAAAAAATAAAATAAAATAAAATAATAAAAAAATAGAAAAGGAAAGAAAAAGAAATTGGAGAGCCAGCAAACCGAGAAGATGGAGACCTGGAGACCTAGTGTCCTGAACCAGTATCTTACATTTTCCATGCTGGCAGGAGGGTTTTCATGGGGTGGGGATGTGGAGAAACTATGTGCAGGGCTTGGGATCAGGAGGGGACCGAGGACCACACACATCTGGGTGCCAGCGAGGGTCTGAGGAGGCTGTGGCCACTTCTCTGTCCTTGGTCAGGTCACAGTGCTCCTGTAAATCTTTTTTTTTTTTTTTTTTTTTTGAGATGGAGTCTCGCTCTGTCACCCAGGCTGGAGTGCAGTGGTGCAATCTTGGCTCACTGCAACCTCCGCCTCCCAGGTTCACGCCATTTTCCTGCCTCAGCCTCCCAAGTAGCTGGGACTACAGGCGCCTGCCACCATGCCCGGCTAATTTTTTTTTTTGTATTTTTTGTAGAGTCAGGGTTTCACCATGTTAGCCGGGATGGTCTCGATCTCCTGACCTCATGATGTGCCCACCTTGGCCTCCCAAAGTGCTGGGATTACAGGCGTGAGCCACCATGCCCGGCCCTTGCTCCTGTAAATCTTTAACAAAACCTAGTTAGTGGGTTTCATTTTTATTTTTTTATTTTTTTTTCAGGGTCTCACTCTGTCACCCAGGCTGGAGTTCAGTGGCGTGACCTCGGCTCACTGCAAGCTCCGCCTCTCGGGTTCAAGCGATTCTCCTGCCTCAGCCTCCCGAATAGCTGGGATTACAGGCATGCGCCACCATACCCAGCTAATTGTTGTATTTTTAGTAGAGAGTGTTTCTCCATGTTGGCCAGGCTGGTCTTGAATGCCTGACCTCAGGTGACCCACCCACCTTGGCCTCCCTCAGTACTGGGATTACAGGTGTGAGCCACCGCGCCAGTTCCCACATATATATTTTTTGAGACAGGGTCTCTCTCTGTTGCCCAGACTGGAGTGCAGGGGTGCAATCATGGCTCACTGCAGCCTAAACCTCCTGGGCTCAAGCCATCCTACCACCTCAGCCTCCCAAGTGGATGGGACCACAGGCGTGTGCCACGTCTGGCCAGGTTTAAAAAATTTTTTTAGAGACGAGGTCTCACTATGTTGCCACGCTGATCTCAAACAGCTGGGCTCGAGCAATCCTCCTGCCTCCTCCCAAAGTGCTGGGATTACGGGCGTGAGCCACCACACCTGGCTTTAAGTAGAATTTATTTTTATATATGTATTTATTTATTTATTTATTTATTTGAGATGGAGTCTTGCTTTGTCGCCCAGGCTGGAGTGCAATGGCACAATCTCGGCTCACTGCAACCTCTGTCTCCTGGCTTCAAGTGATTTTCCTGCCTCAGCCTCCTGAGTAGCTGGGATTACAGGCACCTGCCACCACACCCGGCTAATTTTTGTATTTTTAGTAGAGACGGGATTTCACCATGTTGGCCAGACTGATCTTGAACTCTTGACCTCATTACTCACCTGCCTCAGCCTCCTAAAGTGCTGGGATTACAGGCATAAGCCACCGTGCCCAGCCTGATATTTCTAGTTTTATTTTACCAATAAGTTAAAAACTATTTTTGGCCGGGCATGGTGGCTCACACCTGTAATCCCAGCACTTTGGGAGGCTGAGGCGGGCAAATCATGAGATCAGGAGTTCAAGATCAGCCTGGCCAACATAGTGAAACCCTATCTCTACCAAAAATACAAAAATTAACCAGGTGTGGTGGCACGCACCTGTAGTCCCAGCTACTTGGGAGGCTGAGGCAGGAGAATCGCTTGAACCCAGGAGGCAGAGGTTGCGGTGAGCCAAGGCGGCAATATTGCACTCCAGCCTGGGTGACAGAGCAAGACTCTGTCTCAAAAACAAACAAACAAATAAAAAAACATTTTATTTACCAAAGATTATAAAATTCATGTGAACCTGATAGACATTTGGACTTAACTTATGAGTATCCATTTACTTATAGGCCAATTTGGTAACATGCTACATACAACATATAACAATACCTGTACATATACATAAACACATTTAAACATATATACATACAAACACACACACACACAAAGATCCAAACCCTTTTTTTTTCTTTTTTTTGAGACGGCATCTGGCTCTGTTGCCCAGGCTGGAGTGCAGTGGCATGATCTCAGCTCACTGCAACCTCAGCCTCCTGGGTTCAAGTGATTCTCCTGCCTCAGCCTCCCAAGTAGCTGGGATTACAGGCACCTGCCACCATATCTGGCTAGTTTTTGTATTTTTAGTAAAGACAGAGTTTCACCAAGTTGGCCAGGCTGGTCTTGAACTCCTGACCTCAGATGATCCTCCCGCCTTGGCCTCCCAAAGTGCGCTGGGATTACAGGCATGAGCCAATGCGCCCAGCCTTTTTTTTTTTTTTTTTTTTTTTGAGAGAGTTTTGCTCTTGTTGCACAGGCTGCAGTACAATGGCATGATTTTGGCTCACCACAACCTCCGCCTCCTGGGTTCAAGCGATTCTCCTGCCTCAGCCTCCTGAGTAGCTGGGATTACAGGCATGTGCCACCATGCCCGGCTAATTTTGTATTTTTAGTAGAGACAGGGTTTCTCCATGTTGGTCAGGCTGGTCTTGAACTCCCAACCTCAGGTGATCCACCCGCCTTGGCCTCCCTAAGTGCTGGGATTACAGCCATGAGCCACTGCGCCCGGCCTAATTTTTGTGTTTTTAGTAGAGACTGGGTTTCACCATGTTGGCCAGGCTGGTCTTGGACTCCTGACCTCAAGTGATCCACCTGCCTCAGCCTCCCAAAGTGCTGGGATTACAGGTGTGATCCACCATGCTCAGCCTGTTCTTTATTTTCAAGATTATTATTATTATTTTGAGATGGAGTTTTGCTCTTGTCGCCCAGGCTGGAGTGCAATGGTGCGATCTTGGCTCACTGCAACCTCTGCCTCCAGGGTTCAAGCAATTCTCCTGCCTCAGCCTCCCAAGTAGCTGGATTACAGGTGCCCGCCACCACACCCGGCTAATTTTTGTGTTTTTAGTAGAGATGGGGTTTCACCATGTTGGCCAGGCTGGTCTTGAACTCCTGACCTCAGGTGATCCACCTGCCTCAGCCTCCCGAAGTGCTGGGATTACAGGCATCAGCCACCGCACCCGGCCTCTTTTCAAGATTATTTTGTTTATTTTTTTGACATTTGTGTTTCCAAATGAATTTTAAAAATAATCTAGCCAATTTCCACGGAAAGCCTGCTGGATTTTGACTGTGATTGCATTGAATCTGTAGATGAATTTGGGGAGCACTTATAACACTATCAAGTCTTCTAGGCAGTGAACATGATACGTATCTCTTTTGATTCAGATTTAAAAAAGAATTTCTCGGCCAGGTGCAGTGGCTCACACCTGTAATTCCAGCACTTTGGGAGGCTGAGGAGGGTGGATCACAAGGTCAGGAGATCGAGACCATCCTGGCTAACACGATGAAACCCCGTCTCTACTAAAAATACAAAAAATTAGCCGGGCGTGGTGGCGGGCGACTGCAGTCCCAGCTACTCAGGAGGCTGAGGCAGGAGAATTGCTTGAACCCGGGAGGCGGAGGTTCCAGTGAGCCGAGATCAGGCCACTGCACTCCAGCCTGGGCGACAGAGCGAGACTCCATCTGGAAAAAAAAAAAAAAAAAAAAAAAGTTTCTAGCAATGTTCTATAGTTCTCATTGGAGAGATCTTTCATTACACACTCTCATTAATTTTTTTGTTAAGCATTTTATGTTTTGCCATATGCTATTTTAGTGGTATTTTCTGAATGTTGACAGGATATAGAATCACAATTGGCTTTTGTGCATTGACTTTGCGCCCTGCAAGGCTCGACATTCACATATTCGTCCTAGCAAAGTGCCTGGTAGGCAGTTCATTCCTCTTTCCTCTGGCAAAGGAGAGGCCCCAGATCTCAGGCCTGGTCTGCGGTGGGAAGAGCCTTGCACCGGAGCTGCTGGGTCTGCAACCCTCCGAGGTTGGATTTCCAGTCCCTGGGCTCAGTGCCTGGGAGTGGGGACGGACTACCAGGGAACATGGCGGGGCCCCTGTTGGGGACACAAGAGCTGGCCGGTGCCACGCTCTGGGATTCCAGGAGGGTGTCCTCGTGACGCAGTTCCTTTCTGGAGGAGGATGAGTGTGCCAACTGAAAAACCACCCGGGAACATGAGCCTGTGTTTGTGGCACACCAGCCAGATTTTACGAGTTCCGAAAAAAAAAAAAAAAAAAAAAAAGAGGCTACACCTTGCAGAAGTTAGGGAAACACGAACCACACAGACAAATCTCAACAGTATGGCGACGAGTTTCAGGGGCAGGACAAAAGAAGCGCGTGCCACGTGTTGCTTTTAGAGAAAGCTCTGGAACAGGCGCCGTGAATCCACGGTGCTAGAAGTCGGATGGGTGGTGATCTGGGGCAGGAGGAATTAACTGGGATGGGCCGGGAGAACTTTCTTGGCTTTAATAATATCTTTATATAATTGTGATTGTGGTGTGGGTTACATGGGTGTAAACAGCTATCAAGACTTGCCACACCCTCAAGGGATGCATTTTATTGCATGTAAATTACACCACCCTAACGTTGACGTTTAGGAATGTGAATGATAAACCTAACGATTTTCTTTCCGTCTGGAGTCGAATGAAAAGAAACAGTCCATAAAGAGACCGAGGGGAAGACTTGAGAAGGCGCACTTTATTGACAAAGTAACCTTGGGAGTTGAAAGAGCTGGGTTACTTATTACTTTCCTCAAGATAAGGGAGCGGGGACCTCGCCATGCCCTTGGAAGAACCAGGAACCAGGATCCCGCCGAGGCAAAGGCTGATCCCGGGCACTTCTGCGGGTGCTGCGTTACACGGGGCGAGACGCTGCCCGCAGTGCTTCCTGGGCCATTAGGTCAGAAAAGTTAATTTCCTGATGGCCACATAGTCTCGTGGGACATTGTATTCTTCAGCTAATCTATAAAATAATGTTTATTTTTAACTGAGCTGGTTTGCCACACTCATCACTGCACAAACTGTGAGCGCATGGCTTGGGAATTTTGCCAGCAAGTGCATGTGACAACATGGCCAGGATGTTGACGCCACCGAGGGAGGCACAGCCTTTCGCCCACCCAGCCCCTACCCCCCAGATCGCTAGTCCTTCTTCCTCCATGGCTCCGTTTGAAGCGGGCACATTTCACAGATTAAAGACTACATTTCCCAGCCTCCCTTGCAGTGAGGTGGGTCGTATGACCACGTTCTAGCCAATGGGATGTGAGCAGCTGTGGCAACACAACTCTTGGGAGGCATCCTTGAAGGAGAGGGCCCTGCCTCCTTTCTGCTGGCTGGAGTGCAGATGTGATGGCTGGATCTGGGGTGCCATGTTGAGCCATGTGAACGAAAAGCCTATCCATGAAGTCTGGGGCTCCCTGGGCCACCCATCCCAGCTTCATTGGGCTGAGAAATACACTGTGTTTTGACACCACTACTATTTCAGTTTTGTCATTTCTCTTTGGAAAGTTTATGGGATATTTTGGGCTTCATTCCTGTGTGGGTTCTTGTCTGTGGGGCCAGCAGATGGCAGTGGGGACCTTGTTTGGAGGCTCACAGACCTGAGGAGGGTTTTATCCATTTAAACACATAGCGGGTGTGAACCAGGTCTCCAGGCTCCATTCTCCGAGTACGCGAGCGTCTGAACAGAGTTCTGTTCTCGCGCCTCCGGCACAGCCACTTCCGTGAGAGGAGTGCGGCGGGGCAGCCAGGACGAGCCTGCAATTCCAGCGCCGGCCTCCTCTGCTGCGGCTCCATGGCTAAGGTAGCGGCACCTGCGGCCCAGAGGGCCCGGCTCTCGGCGGTCCTGAGGGATGGGCGCCGGGTCCTGCTCCCATCCGAAGTGTGACCTGTGGTTGGCCGCGTCCACGTGGTCCTGCTGACTATCTACTTACTCGTTGCGGCTCAGGGCCTCCCTTTCCCATCGGACCGCGTGGAGAACGGCACACCATTGCCAACTGCTTGTTTAGGACTATGAAGGGGTCACTTTTCCAGACCCTCGTCTGGGGGTCCTTCTGGGGGCTGCAGAAGCCAAGAGTCGCTAAGGGGTACCTGCCGCTTCCTCTGCCCCAGGGCGCCCCTGACCTCCGGGCATTGGGGCCCGGCTCCCCGCAGCCTCCCACCCCGCCCCGCTCCCGAGCTAGCAAAGCCCACATGGCCCCGCCGTCGACCCCGGCGCCCGCCCTGTCTGCCCGCCTCCCTGGGGCCGAGGGGCTGGTAGGAAGACTCGGGGCCCGCGGAGGTCCGGGGCAGGGCGGGGTCCGGGGCAGGGCGGAGTGCGGGGTGCACGCGCTGGAGCGCGGCCGGGCCCGAGGCGCAGTGCGGGCGGCGGCCACAGGGCGGCAGCACAGCCGCGGCGGCTCCGAGGCTCGGGAACCCGGGGGCTCCGGCCCTTGCGCCCGGGCGAGGTCGGTGGGAGCCCCGGGCGCGCCCCCTCCCCTGCCTCGCATGCCCCCGCGGACCGGACCGGGGCGGGCGAGGTGTCTCCTGCGAGGTCCGCGCTGGGTCGGACCCCCTCCCCACCTGCGCCAGGCGCACTCTAGCCCCACGCGCGGCGGCGTCTGGTGGGCGGGGCGGGGTCCCCAGGACGAGCCGCGCGTCCCAGGCCGCGACCCCAGCGCTGGGGCGAGTGGGTGCGCGGCGCTGCGAGCCGGGTGCGCCCCCTCGGCCCGGCCCTCGGCTCTGCCCTCGCCCCTCGCGGTGCGGGCGCTTTCCGGGTGCGCAGGGGCCCCGCCCCCACCGTCCCCACCGTCCCCGCCTGGCGCGCTGGGGACCGGAATGGCCTGGCTGGTTTTGAATGTAGAGATCGGGCTTTGTGAGCGGCTGCCCCCACCCCCACATGCCCCCCACGGCCCGGCTCCCTCCCCCCGCACCCCGGCCCCAGCCCCCCGCCCTCATTAGCATAGCAGCTGCTCGCCGAGCCGGACGGCGCGGAGGAAAGGGCAGAGGCCTCGGGAATGAATGGGGGCCGCGGCTTTGGAGGGGCGAGAGAAGAAAGACCGACAGACGGACGCGCGGAGGACGGTCGGAAGGACGGCCCGGCAGAAGAATGCGCCGGACGGGTGTTGGGAGTTTCCAGCTGGGGGAGCGGCTCCGGGCGGTGGAGCCTGAGTGTGCGGGGGTGGGTGGAGGGCGGCCTCCCGGGGACCTCCAAGCCCCGGAGGGTCTGCACTGGAGGCCCTGGAAGCAGCAGTTGCGGAGGTTCCCAGACCTTCCACGGCCCCTCCCGTGGCCCAAGCCGTCGCATCCCGGCCTCAGGCTTCCTTCCCCAGGTGTCCCTGGCGCGGGGCCTCCTTTCCCGTCCTTCAAGGCCCAGGTGGACGCTGCCTCCTCCCCGCAGGCTCAGGGAGCTTCAGGGGCAGCTGGCCTTACCGAGGTCGGAGGCTCTGTGCGCCGGGTGTTCTAGTGTCCACGACCCCTCTGTCCCAACCTGTGCTGAGCTATGAGGCCTTTGGGGGACAGACCCCAGCGGGCAGCTCCTTCTCGCTCTTCCTTCCCCGCACCCCGTCTCCCTGGCTTCTAAGTCCTGTCCACCCTCCTCTGGCCTGCTGTGTCCTGGCTCCCACGCCTGCTGGCTTCAGACATCACTCTTTCTAGCTGACCATCTTCCTGCATTTCCTGGTCTTTCCGTGGCGTCTGTTCCAACGTCAGCGCTTCCTGCCTCCAGCCGGGGTCAGATCAGAGACAGACAGTTGGACGGGAGCCCAGCAGTCCTGGCGGGGGATGTGGGGCAGGCCCTGACCTTGCCGGGACTGTCTCCTTTCTCTCAGGGGTTCCCAGGGACCCAGCCCCCACCTGCCAGCCCCTCCACCCTGGCTGTCCTCTGTGCCTCCCGGCTGGACACCTCACCTGGCCTCCAAGGCACACCTGCAGATCTGGGAGGCCGGGGCTGACGGTGTAGGCTGGGCCACCCAGACCTTCTTTCTCACCCTGGCCACAAAGGGGCCTGCCTGGGGAGGGGGGCTGGGGACTCCCCAGTAACTCTGCCATAGGTCAGTACCCACCAAAACCTGCTAATACCCACCAACACCCTGCTGCAGTAAGTGACCTGCTGAACACAGAAGCCCTGGAAGAAGCGTGTGCACAGGCCCCTGAACTCAGGAGGGAAACAGACATCAGAGACACATAGCAGCATCGACCTGGCCATACCCAGAGACCAGGTACTTCCTCCTTTTTGCCCATACCCCAGAGCTGCCCCCCTCCCCTTGTGGCCAGGGAGGCCCACTCTTGGCACACAGGTGGCCAGCCTCGCCCTCCACTGAGCTGCTTCTAGGAATGTGCTACCCCGGGCTTCCTACCTGGACCTTCCTCCTGGGCTCTCAACACCTGGACCCTCCCAGCTGAGATTTCATTCATAAATCTGACCCCCAGAGGTGGGAAGACAATTGTGGTTTTAGAGAGTGTGTCTACCTGCCCCTAGGGCTGTGCCTGGTTTTAGAGTGTGTCTACCTGCCCCCTAGGGCTGTGCCTGGCAAGAAAGGTCAGCGAGGCTGTCCCCAGCCATCCGGGCTGGTCAGTGTACACAGCGGCACCTGGGGAGGAAGCAGACCCCCTCCAGGGCTCCACCCTCTCAGCCCTCCTCTCCTCAGCTGCCCACAGGGCTGCCCGGGCAGGCTTCCTTTTGTTCCTGCGGGAGAGAAGAGCAACACAAGGCCTTTCTCAGTCAAATGTATCTTTCAGAAGACAGAATTTAAGGGAGCTGCAAAGAGTACCCTGGGGTGGCAGCCATGTGCCTGGGAGGCCCCTGGTGCCAGGCCAGGCCTCTTCGCAGTGGGAGAACTTCCCGGATATTGCAGGGGCAAGCAGTTGGCTGGGACCCCACCCACCTGCAGGCTAATGCCAGTAACAAATGTTACCTTTGTTTTTCAGACCCTGGGTGGGGAAGGGTGGAGTGGTCCAGCATAGCCCTGGCCATCACTGGGGCTGCCTGACCTCATTCTCTGGTTACCCCAATCGTGTCCAGGTTCTTGTGGCCACTCTCCTTTCCAACGGCTGGGCATTCCCGGGCTGGCCCAGGGCAAGACTTCCCAAAGCCTGCTTCAGGGAGCTGGCCCATCTCCCAGGCCGATTCTGCAGGATAGGAAATGCGTAACCGACGGAAAACGCGCCTGGAAAACCAAGGGTAAACAGGGCGGCAGTGCAGAGTAGGAAGGCGGAGGCGTGGGGAAAGTTTGTGGGAAGGGCAGCCCTTCTGCGGACGCGGTTTAGGGAAGCAGATTCCCCTTACATTCGGCGGAGGGGTTTGAAAAGTTGTTACCTTGTAACTCCCGGTCTTTGCCCTTCTCCAAGTTCTCTCTGCTGGCTGCTCTTGCTGGGGGCGGGTGTGCTCCCTTGCAGCCCCGTGCAGGGCCCCCAGGGCCCCAAGGGCATCTCAGGAGTGGACCAAGAGTCTCTGCTCCTTTCTGTCAGGTGCCGGCAACAGCCATCCTGCTCTGCTCTCCTTTCTTGCGAATGGGGGTGCCCGGCCCCGACGCTCGTCTAACTCAGGGTCTGTGCTCTTTGGGGTGTTTTGACTCCAGGCCTGTGCAGGCCTCCAGAGCTCCCGGGTGCCTCCAGGGGACTTTCTACCTGCCAGGAGTGAGCAGCTATGGGATTTCCCCCCAATTTACAAGATACACCTTCTGTGCAGCAGGCAGCCTCCAGCATGACCCCCTAGCGGGTCAGAGTGGGCAGGGCTTCAGGCCGAACTCTCCTCTCCAGCGGAGGTCTCAGCTGCTTTGCTGGGGAACAGAGCAGAGGCTGTGACACCAGCTCTGGGCACGCTGGAGGTGCTGGGTCCTCGTGAGTCCTGTGTGCAGCCGGGTTGGGCTTGGCCGTTGCGTGGGGCTGGGAGCGAGTTTACCAGGCTCTGTCTTCAGACAAATACAAGCCAAGCATTGTGCACCCAGCACCCACAAACCATGTCACAGCCTGACCCTCGTCCCCAAAGAGGGTGTTCTGCAACTTGTGCCAAAGCCAAGAAGGACCAAGAAACTTTTTTTTAATATAAAAAGATCAATGAAAAATTTATTTATAAATTTTTCACGCTGGGCTACAGGTCAATATCGTACACTCAGGAATGTGCTGCACAAACTTTATCCAGTTAGCAGTGATCACCCCGTGACCCACACACAGCTTCGATATAAGCCTAGAAAGTCTTAACATTAATTAACATAATTAAAAAGGTATTTGCATCTAGAAAAAATATACAGAAGAACTCCTTGTGGAGTAATCTGTGCCTCCATTTCAATGTCTGCTTGTTTCACTGACATTATCAATATATTCTTCTCACACAAAGTTTTATAAAAAGCGACGGAGGGCTGCCCGAATACGACCAGCCACGCACAAAGGGCCTCCACCCACCTGTGTCCTCAAGTGCTCCCCATTTCTGCACGAAGGGTCAGCAGCACTTCCATGAAGGGGAAACCTCATTTAAATTTGAATAATTCAGCCTCCCTTTTATTTCTCAGGATCAAAACAACAAGGGGTGTGGAGCTGCATAGAAAATTGGAGCCACAGAAACCAGGAAGGGCGCCTTTCAGGACAGAAAGTGACGCAGGAGAACCTCCCCGGGCCCAGGTCTCGACGCAACCCCTCCCCCACGGCAGGATTTCGGGTTCGAATTGAGTCCTCGAAGCTCTGGGAGGCTAAAAAGGGGCAAAACGGTCCTTCAATTAACTCAGCCATTAGCACAAGAGATTCACAGTCTTATAGGTATTTTATAAAAATATAAATATGGGTACACTCTGTTGCCTTCACAACGCTGGATACATCGCCCTTTAAAATTGGGTTTATAACCAAGATTCAAAAGATACACCTAAAACTTGGCTTAAAATATGTTAATATTTTATATTCTGTCATAAATGTTATGACATTTAATTGTGGCAAATCCATTTACTTTTTTTAAAAAAGTGTGCAACCGTTAACTATGATAGAACGCACTAGAAAAGGTAACGAACCTTCACCCACCCCCCCGTGTCCCCGCCACCCTCGAGCGCCAGCGAGCTTCCAGGATCCTGGGGAAACTGCAAAACAAGCCGGTTTGGGGGATGGTGGCCTCATCCAGGAGGGGCGGGGGAGAGGCCCTGGGGCTTCCAAAACTCACGGATTTGAGGGAGAGGGAGAAGAAGGGAGGGGGAACAGAACGGGGTGGGGGGGTAGACGCGGGGAGAAGGGAAGGGGGAGGGACAGCACGGGAACACCATCAGGCTGGGCGGTATTTTCAGTGCAACCAAGAAATGGTAGACTCAAGTTTTTAGTTTTAAGACTAGAAAAAAATGCATCACTCCCCCCCATAACCACATTGACCACGCAGTGTTTTCCAAACAAAAAAACCAGGCGCACAAACTCCACCCACAAATGTACACACACAAGATAAATAGTTTAGAACACCAGCAACAGCGAACAGCAGAGCGTCTCCTCGGCCGCGCGCCAGCGGCGCGGACCTCGGACCTCGGGGCTGCTCCTCGGCTGCAGCCGGCATCGGCGCGTCCCGGGCCTGCGGGCGGGTCCTGAAGGCGGCGGCGGAGCGCTCCGAGTCCGCCTTCGGCTCCCGCCGCCCGCCTTTCACCTTCGGGAGAAAACATTTTGCGCAGAGGATCCGGTATCTCGGGATTCCGAACTTGCTGGTTGCGAGACTCAAATTTCAAAAGGGGCTGGAGCCCGCGCCCCGCCCCCACCCGCGAGGCGACGGGCAGGCGGGCGGGTGGGGGCCGTGGGAAGCTGCTCCGGCCCGGCCGGGCCCGGCTAGGCCGCAGGGAGGCGCTCGGCCGGCGGGGCTGCCGGACCCTGGGGCCGGGACGCACGCGCCGTATTCGCCGTGGCCGCGGGCCTTCTGGCGGGGCCTGCGAGCCGGGCGCGCACCGAGGTAGTTGGCGGGAAGGTACAGCAGAGACGACGCGGGCGCAGGGCCGGGGTCCGGGGTCCCGGCGGGCATCACCGGCCGCTGGCCGCGTACTTCGCCTTGGTGATGAGATAGAGCACGATGTCCTGGTGGCCACCGAACGCGGCGATGTGCAGCGCGCTCCAGCCGTCGCGGTTGGCCAGGCGGATGTCGGCGCCGAACTTGACCAGCAGCTTCACGAGCTCCAGGTTGCCGTCGATGACCGACTGGTGCAGCGCCGTCTGGCCCTCGGGCCCGAACGAGTTCACGTTGAACTCGCAGTTGGTCATGTTCTGCAGCAGCGACTGCAGCTCCTGCGTGTTGCCCTTGCGCACAGCCTCCTGGAAGATGCGCTGCGTCTGCGGCGCGGAGCAGGTGGACAGCTCGGCCTGGCTCATGCTGCCGCCGGGCGCGGGCCGCGGGCCGGGCCGGGGCTCAGCGCGGGCGGCGGCTGCGGCGCGGGCCCCCGGCTGTCTCGGGGCGCGCCTCGGCGCATGGAGGGCGCGGCGTCCCCGGGCCCCGCACGCCGCCTCTGGGCGCTCCGGGCGCTCGGGGCCGGGGGTCGCCGCCGCGGGGACCCCGCCGCATCCAGCCGCGCCCGGGTGGGCGACGGGGGCGCGCGCTCGGCTCGCGGGGGCCGGGCCCGGCCGGGGACGGCGGCGCCGCGCGGTCCCGGTCCCTACTCGGTTCGGCTGCGGCTCCCACGCGGTCCCAAGGCGCCTCCCCACGCGCCGCAGCACTAGCTCGCCCGCCGCGCCGGGGCGCCTTTTACCTTCTTTATATTTGCATAACAATGGCAGCCCGTGACGCGCGCGCCGGCGGCCCCGGGATTGGGCCGCGCCCACGTGGGGGCGGGGCGTGGGCGGTGCCGTGCGCAGGGGTCCGGGGGCGGGTCCCGGCGGCGGCGCGCTTCGCGGCAGGGGGCGCTGGTCGCCGGCAGCGCCTGGGCGGGGGAGGCCAGGTGGCCGCCGGGGGGGTCCAGCTCCGTCGCCGCCGCCGTCCGCGCGCCCCCCGGGCGCTCCGCGTCTCTTTGCGGTCGTCCCGCCCCTTCTCCCTCCGGCCACCCGGGGAATTCCAAGTTCCCTCAGCAGCCAGACCCAGGCCTTGCCCGGTACCCGAGCGCGACCGCCAGGTGGCCCCGAGGGCGGCCTCTCCCGGGCAGGGGGTTCGCGGGCATCTCAGGCCCGTGGCGAAGGAGAGACCCCTCTGAGCGGAGAGGCGCGCGGCGACCGCGGCCAGCCCGCGCCTCCGGGCTCACCGTCCACGCGGGTGGCAACTCCAGGCCCTGACGTGGGGCCTTCAGCCACGCGGGTCCTTCCCGCGCGCGGGCAGCCTCATGGCCGCCGGCTCAGCCTATGTGTGCCCCAACCGTATTGATGCGAGGGGCCTCCGGCCGGCCACCGCGGCTTCTATCGCCTGGCGGTGAAGGGGGTTCCGCTGTCCTCTCGGGAGGAAGCCCCGGGCCGGGGCGCAGCGGGAGGGTCGGGACCGCGGCCTGCCTCCCTCTGCTGCCCACACACCAGCATGCGGGACACATGGGTCCCGCCCAGGTGAGCAGGGCTAGGTGTGGCGCCAGGGCCAGAAGGGGATTCTGAAACGCCTGGCTTCCAAACTGTAAAACCCATTTTTATTGACCACTCTAACAATTGACCGGGAGGCACTAGCAGGGGAAGCACAGCGCATTTCCTCATTAGAGTTTTACAGTTTACAACTCGCTGTGGTCGTTGGAAATTAAGGAGGAGTGATTCTCAGGCGCGGAGCAGGAGGCCAGGCAGGCTGGGGCTTGAATTCCTTCTGAAGCCAAGCCGGGAATTCCGCGCAGGCAGCTCTGAGCTCGGGCTGGGGAGACCCCCATGCCAGGCCTTGTCTGGGGAGGCTTCCGCCCACCAGCTCCATGTCCCCACATCCGGCTCCCCACAGGGGTGTGTCCCCACCCCATGCTGTGCCCATACTGGCAGGAAAAACTGGGCAGGCCCCCTTCGGGACAGACCCTGGCTGAGTGGAGCAGGGTCCTGAGGCCCTGGGGTCCTCCTGGTGGGCTGGGAACCTCTGTCCCTCAAAGGCACAGCTCAGAGCTCGCTCTGGTCTTCCTGGGGCCGTGATCCCGCTGGTTCTGTTCAGCCCTCTCCTTTGGGCCTCACTGCTTCTCCCAGGAGCTCTCAAGGGGGCCACGGAGGGTGGAAGGGTGCTCCCCAATATGCAGGTGAGGACACAGTGGAGTCCCGGAGTAGGCCCCCAGCAGAACAGAGATGGGCGCTGTGGAGCCCAGGCCCGGGGCAGGGATGGCATGGCCTGGCCTGCCGTGCTCTGCTGGGCACCTTTGGCCTCTTAAGGAGGGGGAGCTGCTGGGCTGCCCGCTGGTCCCTGGTGCTGGCTGTGTCTCTGGACCTCACACCAGGGCTGGGTGTGCAGGGTGCTCTGAGCTCACTGTCAGGAGGGCAGGAGCTCTGTCCTGGGCATTGATGGATTTTGTGCATATGCCCAGGGCCCAGCCAGGCTAGACTGGCAAGAGGCAGAGGGCATGGCTGGGGGGTGGGCAGAGCCCTTGGTGCTCAACAGGCACAGGGCCTCCCCTGGAGGGTGGGTGGTTTGCAAACAGGCCGAAGCCCAGGTGGGCTCAAGCCGGGCCTGGAGAAGGCATTTGGCTATGCTGTGGGCCAGAAGCAGGGCCTGGGAGAAAGTGCCGTCGGCATCCGTGGCGGCGGCAAACAAAGGGGCCCTGTGTGAGCTCGGTGTGGGAACGCGGGGCCCCGCCACGGGCGTGAAATCGGCGGCGGCCCCTGGCGAGGGCCAGGCGGTGCGGGCGCCCCGGCAGGCACAGTGAGGCTGGTGTGGCGGCCCTGCAGGGCGGGAACCTACCCCCTGCCCGGGGTCCAGAGCGGGGTCAGGCAGAGGTGGTGGGGCCTGCCACGGCAGTGTGGCTGTGGCCCAAGGCAGGTACCCAGGCTCATCTGTGGGACTCAGAGGCCGGCCACACCACACTGCCCACAGGGAGTTTGCTGAGTGGCCCCGGCTCCTGCTCCTCCACCGTGGCTCCCAGCTCCCCTGGGCACACCCACGGCCCTGAAGCTGCTCCATTTGAGGATGGGAAGGGGGGAGGGGCCGGGGGGGCAACAGCTCTGAGTCAGCACTTCCCGAATGTTTGCTGAGGGACATCCAAAAGGTGGACATCTGTTCCAAATGCTGGGACACGGGGGTCCACCTCCAGCCACCCAGTACTTGTGCTCGAGAGGACCCCCTGGTGTTTGCTGCTGTTGCTTGGAGCCTTCTGCTGTCTGGGAGGCCCTGCCCTGGGACCTGGCAACAGGCTCAGCTCTGACTGTGCAGCTGGGCCCTGTCCTTCCTCCCCTGCCTGTCCTGAGGATACTGGCCCCGGGGGTGCCCTGCCTGTAACCCACCTGCCCCCAGAAGGCAATGGTGGGGCCCCTTCTCTCTGTAGGCACCCCCTTTCTTTCCTTCCCTGGAGGCTCAGAGCAGTGGGCAACATGGGGAGGGAGGTCTGTGCGGGGTGGCCGGCCCGCCTGGGAGGGCCCAGGGAGGACAGCGCAGAAGGGGCAGCTGGCCAGAGCTGGGCCGAGGCCTGCGGCCACCTTAAAGGCGCTAAGCAGGGAGGGAGGGTGGCGGGCAGTGGGGGCGGGGCTTCCAGCTAATTCATTAAAATGTGTCGGGAGCGTGGGAAAGAGGAGAGTGTTTCTTCCCAGCAGCCCAGACACCTGGTAGAAGGGCTGAGAGGATCGAGATCAAATAACAAACACTCAGCCCGGGCCAGCACAGGCCGCGGCGGAGGAAGGACGCCCGGGCAGGAACTGCCGCAGACAATCCCTGCAACCGGTGGCTCCTGCCCGCCGGGATGGCTGCTCAAGGCATGGCCTGGCACTGGCAGCCTCGGCCACCCGGTCAGCCTGGTGTCTGTCCCCTAGCCCAGGAAGCAGCCTGATGGGTGCTGACCCCAGTGACCGAGGCGTGCTTCCAGCACCTGGACCAGGATGGGAACTGGGCAGAGAGCCTCACCCCCACCAAAGCCTGGGCCTGGGATGGACGCCGCAGAGCCAGGCTGAGCCTATGCTGGGTAGTGAGGGACGTGTGGAGGCAGGAAACACATATGGCGCAGCACAGCCATGGCGGAAAGTGAGGGCGGGTGGAGGCGGAGCCAGCCGGGAGGGACGGAGGATGTGTGGTTCTGTCTCCTTGCGGCCCCTGCACCACTCTGCCTCCCTCTGCCGAGAGCCAGCAGCAGCACTCGGGCCTGTGTTGGGAGCAGGATGCAGCCAGGCCGGGTGGAGGGTGAGTGCCCTCAGCCACTCCCTCTTCAACCCTGCCAGGCAGGAGTTCGGTCCGGGGCTGCCTCCCCAGGACAGGAATGTGGAGCTGGGGTTCCCCTCCCGGAAGCAGATCCCGGTCCCAGAAGGCCCTGACCCTCTCCTGGGGTCCTGCTCTGCTCACCCTGGCGCCCCCACCTGACTCTCAGGCTCACGCCCTGCGGCTGCCCAGCAGGTCAAGGGGGCAGGTCAAAACTCGAGTTGGCTCTGACACAGGCCAGGCCATCCCCGTCTCAGCCTCACCCTCCCCATCTGTGAAATGACACCCCTGCTGGGGTTGCTGGGGGCTGAAGGGGCTGGGCTGCAGTCCCTAGGGGTACCCAGGGGCAGTGGCCAGCCCTGGTGTGGTCGGGACCCACAGGGAGGTCCCGACTGGGCCAG
Source organism: Pan troglodytes (assembly GCF_028858775.2). Taxonomy (NCBI): domain Eukaryota; kingdom Metazoa; phylum Chordata; class Mammalia; order Primates; family Hominidae; genus Pan; species Pan troglodytes. The sequence goes on along the minus strand of NC_072409.2, from coordinate 1,148,794 downwards.
TCCAGGGATGCCCAAGGCCTTCGCACCCGAAGCCTGCTCCTTACTCTGGGCAGAGGCGGCTGCTTCTCCCCAGCCCCCAGGCCTCTGCTGCCCGAGGCTTCCGCCCACCTCCTCGGCCAAATCTGAGCTGATTTCCGCTCCAGGCAGGAAGCAGAGGAAAAGGATGTGGGTGAGGGGAGGGGGTACATTCCTGGGATGGTCCCTCCCCGGGCTTCTCCTCCTCTCCCACCTCTGGGACCCCCTGCCCTCCCTGCTCCACCTGACAGAGCACCCTCGGACCCTCAGGGTGGGCAGCAGTGGCCGCCTGGGCCTCAGCCTCCTCCCAGACAAGGGCAGCAGCAGCTACATCCAGGCAGCTGTGAGGACGGAGACGTTGGCGTCCACGTGTGCAGAGCCCTGGCCATGGCCGGCTGCCCAGGTGCCTCTAGTGGGGGCTGTGGCTGCTGCTCTCCCGTGGGAATCACACAGCCCTGACGGGGGTGATGGAGAGACCTCGTGGGTCCCACCAGGCTCGGGGTCCCAGCATCCTGACCATCTGGAAACCCTGTCTTCCCCCGACAGCGGCTCGGGCTGGGACCCCCGCCTTGGTGTTCCCAGCGCTTGCTGGCACAAAGGGGCCCACAAGGGGTTTGTGGGGCGAGCATGAAACATGTGAGCCAGTCCACGGCCATGGGCCCAGCAGTCGGGCACTTTCCATGTTTATTGTCTGGCTGTCCTCAGAAGGGGCTGCTGACCGGGCTGGGGGCCGGGCTCGGCTCACAGGGGCTGGGGGCGCTCTCCAGCATGTCTCGGAAGTGGGTGGCAACACGACCCAGGTGGGAGCCATCCCAGAAGACCTTTCCACAGCCCGTGCAGCAGTAGAAGTACCGCAGCCCGGGTGTCCTCAGCACACCCACCGGGACCCCTGCCAGCTGCAGCCGGGTGCCGTCGGCCAGCATGTCCGGTGTCTCCGCCCGCAGGTCAGCCATCTGCAGCCAGCCGCAGGGGCGGTCATAGGTGCAGCCCTCAGGGGCTGCGTCTGGGGCTGGGCCTGGACAGATAGAAGTGAACTCCCTGAGCCCTCAGCCTTCGGGCACGGCCCCCAGGCTGCTCCCAGAGTGGTGCAGTTGGCGGCCCACGCTGAGCCCATGCTCACTCCTCAGCAGCTCCTCTTTCTGCTCCCTATCCGCTGACTCTGCCCCCTCCACTTCCTCTTCTGTGCCCACTTCTCCTATCCAGGGACCCCACCCCTCACCTTGCGGGCCCTAGGGCCTACAAGAGCCCCACAGAGCCCCCTCTGCCCGGCTGGGACCCAAGTCCCCCATTCTGGGGGAAGCCTGGCGCCAGGGCCGCAGAGAAGCAGCTGTGTCCTTGGTGGGCGGTCCCGGGGCTCACCTGGCTCCTGCACCGCCTGGCTCTGGGTGGCCTCGTCACCTGTCAGTCAAGGATGAGAACTGGTCCGGGACTGTCCTAGGGATGGGGCTTGGCAGCCAGCGGGGTCCATGACGCAGCCATGCGGCTGAGCACAGCCACCTCATGGGGTGCAGCCTCTTCACACACCCCCCAGCCTTCGCAGATGGGCAGAGGGCAGGGGGCCAAGGAGCTGTGGTACCGGCCTGGTCCCCTCCCTTGGGAACTCACACCTCGGAAAGGTCTTGGGGCTCAAAGGTCCCTGGGAAACATGTTCTAGGCGCGAGATCTGCTGATTAGGGCTCTTGGGGGCCTGAGAACCGGCGGGCGGGGGGCGGGGGCGGCCCATTTCTGGCGATGAGCAGATAAGCCCACTGCCAGTGAGTGAATTTCGAAATCAGCCAGCACAAGGGTGGGCGGGTGGGCAGGGCCCAGGGACTGCCAGGCTCAGGGTCTGTTGGAGACCCTGGGAAGTGGCTCGTGCTGGCCCTGTGAGGCCCCGAGCCCCCATTGAGAGCCCAGGGCAGGCAGGGCCGGTATCCACCCAGGGGTCACTGTGGGGCTGAGTGCACGGTAGCCGAGGGAACACTGGCCAGCAGGTGGGAGAAGCGTCTGCCCTGCTCCTGTTGACCCTCGTAATTTGCTCAGCAAGCATTTCTCTACAGATGGCTCCAGATCGGCTGCGGCCGGGGATGAATGCACCAGGCCCCCACCCCAGCCCCTCCTTGAAGCCCAGGAGGCCATGACCCTCATCTGGCCCCTCCCTGGCTGGCCCCAGCTCTTACCCTGCAGTCCCTGTGACGCCCGTCAGCCCATCTGGGTGTTGCCCACTACCCTCGGGTGGGGTGTGTGCCGTCATGTCCTGGGGCTCTGGTCTGAGTGTGTCTTTGCGAGTGGGGGGACCTGAGGTTGGAGGCCACCTCCAGCCTCGCTCTCCGGGGTGTGCTCTGCTGGCCACCCTGGTCGCTCCCCGTCCTCCCACCCTGAACTTGGACTGACCCTTTTTTTTTTTTTTTTTTTTGGAGACGGAGTCTCACTCTGTCCCCCAGGCTGGAGTGCAGTGGTGTGATCTCGGCTCACCGCAACCTCTGCCTCCCAGGTTCAAGTGATTCTCCTGCCTCAGCCTCCCAAGTAGCTGGGACCACAGGCGTGTGCCACCATGCCCGGCTAATTTTTTGTATTTTTAGTAGAGACGGGGTTTCACCATGTTAGCCAGGATGGTCTCAATCTCCTGATCTCGTGATCTGCCCGCCTCGGCCTCCCAAAGTGCTGGGATTACAGGCGTGAGCCACCACGCCCAGCCTGGATTGACCTCTTTCTATCCACCTCCATTCCCTTAGCCCCCGTGCCAGCCCCTGACTGAGGATGACCAGGAGCAGCACCCTTCACTCCCTCCCTGGGGCGCCTCCCTCCCGAGGGTAGGCGCCGGCAGTTCTAACGGCGGCGGGGCGGGGGCCATACTTCCAGCCCCCGTGCAGATCTAAAACTGCAAAGTCCTTGGGCGGCCTGCACCCTCCACAGGAGGAGAAAGAAGCCCTCTTTCTAGTTTCCCAGGCAGGGAAACAGGCTGGGGCCTTCCCTGGGGGGTGGACATCTGGGGTCAGCTAGTCCTGTGTGCAGGTGTAGGTGCACGTGTGTGTGTCTGTGTGCACCGCATGCCTGGGCCCAGCAGAGAGAAGGAGGTGCACACCACTCCAGAGGGTCGCCGAGGGCCCTGGTGTCCTGATCTTCTGGTCTGCTACCACACAGAAGGGAGCAGAGGCCATCTGGGCACCTGACCCTGGCTGTGGTTTTTCCACCTGTTGTCACCTGGCTGTGGTTTTTCCACCTGTTGTCACCTGGCTGCCACCCTTATCTGAGGAAGCTCAGTGCTGGACGGGCCAGGCCCCTCTCCCTGGCTACCTCAGTAGGTCGACCCATCCCAGGCCCCACAGACCCAGTGCCTGACCCTGACACACTCACCTGAGCTCCTGGGCCCCTCCTGGTGACTGCTGAGCCACATGAGCTGCTTCATCATGTCCCTGGAGACCTTTAGGTACTGGTCACAGTTACAGGCCTGGGGGCCAGAGGGGGTGCTGAGGCCCAGGCGGGGCTTCTCCGGGTGCCCCGTACCTCAGCCCTGTGCTTGCTCCTCGAAGCTCTGGGTCTGGCCATGGGGTTTCACAGAGACAGATAATGGGTCTCCTCCTGTCCCCACGCATAGTCCTGTGGGGTTCAGGCCATACCGCCTCCTGGAAGCCCTCCCTGACTGTGCTGGCTTCTCGTGGGCCCTGGGAAGCCTCTTCTGTTTTTTGAGAACTTGTGGGACTCTCTGCCCAGCTGCCCTCTCCAATCCCAGAGCCCTCGAGGGCAGAACCAGGTCTGGGTCCCCCGTGGGCCACCTCAGCTGGGGTGTTGGACACAGGGCCCAGCCTTAAGGGGTCAGCGTGGGCAGCCCCATAGGTGCCCCATCCCCTGACCTGTCCATTTCCACGTCCACATTTCCCTGATACCTGCGCCTCCCACTGCCCTGGGGCGGGTGTGGCCCTGAAAGTGGCGAGGGGGCTGGAGCAACACCACTGTGTGCCTTGTCCAGGGCACACAACGGGCCCCCATGGCTGCATTATTATTATTATTATTATTATTATTATTATTATTATTTTTGAGATGCGGTCTCACTGTCACCCAGGCTGGAATGTAGTGGCGCAGTCACAGCTCACTGCAGCCTGAAGCCCCGGGGCTCAAATGAGCCTCCCACATCAGCCTCCTGAGTAGCACACCACCACACTCGGCTAATTTTTGTATTTTTCGTAGAGATGAGGTCTCACGATATTGCCCAGGCTGGTCTTGAACTCCTGGGCTCAAGTGATCTTTCCATCTGGGTTTCCCAAAGTGCTGGGACTCCAGGTGTGTGCCACGCCCAGCCCCTCTGGGTGGTTTCTGAGTATGACCAACCTGCCAGGCTTACTGTGATGCTGGGGGTGGGGGCAGGGAGGCCGGGAGGCTAGGACCAGCTTGCACCCGAGTCCTGACTTGGAGCGGGGTGCACGGCCTTCCCAGTGGTCACTTCCTGGACAAAGAGACGGGTCAGATACCCAGGACTCCCCGGGCAACGCCAGGAGGGGGCTGGGTGCCCACTGAGAGCCAGGTCCCAGGCAGGCACCTGCAGGTCCTGTGGAGGTGTGGCCTTCCCGTCACAGCCCTTCTGATGTCAGAGCACCCTGGGGAGGAGGTGGGGCTTCCAGGCCATCTGTGCAGGGGAGCAGGGAAGAGGAGGCCGAGATCCATGGTCACATGGCTATTCCAGGACCCCTCCCCATGCAGGGGCTTTGGGTTGAGCCCCAGATGACATGGTTGCCGCAGGCAGGTGGCCTCGAGGCCCCTGGAGCCTCCGGGTGTGGCCATGTTGGGGGCACCGGCCCTGCCCCACACGCTGTCTTCCCCTGAGCCTTTCGAAACTAAGAGGCTGCACTACCTGCCTCCAGCATTGCAGCCCCCACCAGTTCAGGGCCCTGGGGCTGGAGGTGTTGGACAGGTGGGGCTCTTCTACTAGGACGCCAGGCTGGGCTAGGGAGACAGGACCCTCCCTTCCTCTTCCGCTAGCTCCCATCTCTCCCACCAGGAAGCTCCTTGTGCCATGATGGCAGGTCCTGTGACCTGGCCTCTGGGCCCAGCCCAGATCTGGGTCCAGCAGGCTTCCTGGGCAGGTGTGTGGGTGGAGAGCCCTGGCTGCAGGTCTGGCTGGGAAGGGCTGAGAACAAGCAGGTGGTCCACCCTCCACAGAGCCCCACTCTCCACTGTGCAGGCCACCTGTAGGGACAGTGCCAGTGGGTGTAGGAGAGGTGGCGAGGCTGCAGCAGGGCGGGATGGGCTCCCCACACCCCCAAATCCTCCACATGGGGTCCGGGGCCTTCCCAGGACCTGGGCCAGGTGCGCACGCCTGGGCGGGGCCAGCCAGCTTGTGCTGAGTCACCGGGTGCCGTCAGTGAGGGCCTGGCCCCACCCTCGGGAACCACCGGTGCTGGTTTTCCCACGGCTGCTGCCCGCTGTGGGCCTTGCTGTCACCCACAAGGCCCTGGGAGGCCCTGCCCCGGCCAGGGCTGGAAAAGCCGGTTCTGGGCCCACTGGCTGTGCCCGCCCTTGGACCTGGGCTCCCCAGCCACAGGGGGGCCTGGCAGCGAGGGCCTCCCTGTCCATCTGTCCACTCCAGGGCTGGCAGCCCTTGCTGGACCGACTGCCCTGGGCGGGTGGCTGCCGCGGGCTGAGGGAGTGAGTGGTGCTGGTGGCCCAGTGCACGTCTGGCCTTTGGACAGCGATCGTCTACCTGAGACCACCTGCCTGATACCCTGAGACCCGCCCCCCAGCACTCGGGGTCTGAGAGCCCCTGCCCTCTCATTTTGAAGAAAAGGGGCTTCTGAGGGCTTGCTCAGTCACAGGGCACTCGGCGGGCCAGGACTCCATGCCAGGGTTCTCACGCCGCCTCCCTCCATCAGTGTGGGACGCACAGACACCCACTCCAGGGTGCCGTCGGGTCTGGGCAGAGACAAGTGGGGCCTGACGGGGACCCTGAGCAGAGGTCAAGGCTGTGGGTCCAGAGCAGCACAGCGGGGTGCCTGGGCACCTCCACCCCACCCCCTCCAGTCTGAGAGCCCAAGGGCAGGCAGCCACCACCCCCAGAGCCTGACTGGGAGGGCGGGGTGGGAGGGCCCAGGTGAATGGGGGGCAGGAATGGCTGGGAAGGCTCCCAGCTACCTGCCCAGGATCCCCCGTGTGCCTGGTTCCCACGCTCCTCAGCCACTGGGTGCCAACAGCGCCGTGCCAGCCCTGACACGGGGCACTTCCGCCCGGGACTGTGTGGGCTGGGCCACGAGCCCGTGGGCGTGTGGCTGCCTCCTGGGGGCCGGGCCACCAGCCAGGCTGTCCTGGGGATGTTGGGGCCCATGGACCCACAGCCAAGTGGGTCTGAGTGGACGCCCACCCTCCAGGGCCCGCTCCTCTCCAGGCCCAAGGAGGAGTGAGGGAAAGAGCTGCTCAGCCACTGCCCCAGAGCTGGCCGTCCGGGGAGGCGCACTCAGGACCAAGGCAGAGGCCAAGATATGTTAGGGGTGGGGTGAGCAGCTAGGAGGGCTCGAGGGGCCTGTTCCCAGGGTGTCTGGGGGCTCTGAGCATCAAAGCTGGGAGCCATACCCACGAGTAGGCCCAATTCCCACCCCCACCACCAAGGGAGCGACCACAGCTGAAGGAGCCAGCGCTGGGCTGCAGAATGTGCCTCCAGCAGTGTCTGTGTGCCCACCTGACCCGGTGCCCACCTGACCTGGTGCCCACTTGGGTGTAGGGGTCACACCCACTGCCCCAGGCTGCAGGCCTGCAGGTGTGCCAGCCTATGCATCCCAAGCAATAGGTGGCTGGTGCACAGGAGTGGTGAGGGAGGACTGGACGCTCCCAGGCAGACAGGACTGGGCAGCTGCACATAGCCCCTGCATACAACACCCTTGGACCCCACCCACCCCTGAGGCCTTGGGTCTTGACAAGTCGGGGGCTTGAGGGAAAGAGGAGGGCGAGACACGAGCCCTGGGACCTGCCAGGGCCACAGCATGTGGGGAACCCGTGTCCTGGGGTGTAGGGTAGCAGGCAGTGGCCTGTTGGGTTGGGAGCCTGGGAAGGGAGCTCTGCTCCTCCAAGAGACTGGGCCAGGTGTCTGCTGGGCCTGGGCAGAGGTGACCTGAGCATCCCTCCTGCCTGCCGGCCACCCTGGGGATTCCCACAGCCCCTGCTCTCCTGGCCCAGTGGAGCTCAGGTCCCACCACCAGGCTGGGAATGAGCCCAGGTCCCTCGGGCGATCTGGCCTGAGGGGTTTCTGCTCTGTGCCCAAGCCCAGCTAGACATGACCCCCTGAGAAGGTGGGGTGGGAGTGTGAGGGTGGCAGGGGCCTGAGGGGCCTCTTTGGGGCCTCCTGCTTCTGAGCAAAGAGCAAGCTTGTTGCAACCTCAGCCCAGGCCTGTCTCCTGCACTCCTCCCTCTGGGCCCCATGGGGGGTGTGGCAGGTGGGGTCCGTCGGGCTGGGGCCCTGGCCTGGGTAGAACTCCTGCAGGAGTTGCCAACCTGGGATTTCCAACCCTGCAGGCAGCCCAGGAGGAGTCAAGGCCTGAGGCCACCAGGCAGGGCGATGGGGCTGCAGGAGCACACTCTGGAGCAACAGGACATTTCCGCTCATTTAGAGCAAACTGGGAAAACGGCAAAGCATGAAAGAGCAAAGATACAATCTCACTCCGTCCCACCACCCACCACACGAAAGGGTGCCCAGCACCTTCCCTGGACAGGCCTCTGCACGGCTAGGGCTGTGTGCTGAGATCCTCACATCAGGAAGAGGGATGCTGGCGGGGGTCGCCAGTGTGCCGTCCCAGGATGGACATTGCACATTTGGTCCCTGGCAAGCCCCTGGGTGGGTCCTGAGGCCCCCAGGCTGGCCTGTGCACTCTGACCTCCCCTAGAGCCGCCCAACAGATGGTGGGGACTGGGGTGTGGGCCTGACACCTTGCTGGACAGGGCGAGCCAGCGGCCCAGGAAGAAGCAATCAGGCGCCAACCTGCCCGCCGAGGCCTGGGTCTGGCCCACACCTCACCTTCCCACGCTGTCCCCAGAGTGCCTTGCAGCCCTGGGCTGCCCGCCCGAAAGGTGACCCGACACTGTCCCCTGCTGTGGCACTGTGAGCCTCTTCAGAGAGAAGGGAGTTGCCAGTTTGCCAAAAGAACCTGGCCAATCCCGGCACTGACTTTCCACTGGAGACAGTGCTGGGGTGGGCGGAAGGCCGAGCCCCAGGCCCCTGGGGAGGTGTGTGCAGCTGGGGATAGCGGCCGTCTTTTGGGAAGCTTTTAAAACCCAGTCTATCCCTGTGGAGCAAGCTGGTAGCCACCCCCTCAGTGACCCCCGCTCTAAGGCCCCGGGAACGTCTGGAGCCTGTGACGGAGGGTGGCAGCCCCAGAGAGGCCTCGCCCCTGCCCCCTTGCCCCCTGTCCCCCCGCCCCCAGGGCTCCGGAAGGGCAGTTCCCACGAACCCCAGCCCCTCCCCCACCCAGCCACTGCCCCGTCCCCTTTGTGTGACCAGGACAATGTCTCCACAGACAGTGTGGGGGATGGGCCTCGGGCAGCGTCGGCGGCGAGAAGGTCCCTGGGGGTCGGGACAACTGGGCCCACAGCCCTCACCCCAGAGCCCCCAAAAGCCAGGGCCCTGAGTGTGGGAGAGGAGTGAAAGGGCACGTGAGTCTCCGGAGGCCGGGTCTGGGCACACGTGCGCAACAGCCAGCCCCTCGTGCGCGGGGAGACGTCTCTCAGAAGCACCAGGGACAGGGGCGTCTGCATGTGGGTGGGTGTCAGGGTGTCAGCCAGGAAGCGCGTTACTGCCTCACGGTGTGGACACAAGGACATGTGGCCGCCCGTGTCAGGGTCTCCACTTCCTGCAGCTGCCTTGGAATATGCCCCCTGGAGCCACCAGCCCTGCCTGGCCCACCAGGCTGCCCCCAAGGCTTGCTTAGCAGGGTGGGGGCTAGCGCCTGGCAGTGGGTCACCATGTGGCACCTTGCCCTCCTTGGCCCAGCACCCCTCTGCACAGGTCACCCCAGACCAAGTTCCCGTGAGGGGCCTCAGCCTTTCCCTGGGCACCCCCCGACCGGGCTTTCAGGCCTGGTCCCTGATGAAGGAAGGCCACCCCACCCTGTGCCCCCCGACCTTGGTGTCCAGGCCTGGGGCTTGGCTGCCTTTGCCCACCTCCTCCCAGCCTGCACCCCCACCGCCACCGCCGGAGAGACCACGCGTGTGGGCCTGACCTGCTGGCAGCTCTGAAGCCTGTGGCCCCAGCCCTGGGTGTCTGGCACCCCTCTGGGTGTGGCCCCTGTTGCAGCAGACTTGGGGGCCCCCGGTTGACCCCGTCCAGGAGGGCTGGGGGTGAGCCACAGGGCCTGGGCAGGAGGCCGAGGCCCCGGCACCGGGTCTCCCACTCACATGGGATGGTCAGCCCCCACCCCGGGGGAGGGGGCAGCAGGACACAAAGCCCCGTAGTGTGAATTTCAGATAAAGTGCAGGATACGTTTTTATATGAAAAAATGACCGTTTTCTGAGATTCTTCTTAGCAAGCGCCTGTGTTTGTCAGATCCCCGGCCTGCCCTGGGTGGGCAGGAGGAATAAAAACAGGGTCAGGAGCCCCAGACCCCACTCCCCGCCCAGACCCGGGCCGCTCCCACCTGCCTTGGGTCAAACCAAACAGAAGCCGGGCCACACAGGGTCCCAACACGGTGCCCTGGGCCTCGGGCTCCCTCCGGGGGCTCCGGGGCGCCCCCACACCGTCCCCATCCCAGGGGATGGCAGCTCCCCCCTCCCCCTCGCTGTGGCCCCCTCCTGTCTCTGAGCCTCCCAAGGAAAGTCCCCCTTCTCCCCCTCCCCGGGGCTCCAGAGCTTCCCCTCCCCCCTCGCCCCCCAGCTCTCGTTCCCTCCCCTGGCACCCCCCCAGCCTCGGCGGGGCGCGGGGCGCGGCGCGCTGGCTTTCCCAGACGGGGGAGGGGCGGCGGCCGTGAGAACCCGCCGGGCCGGGCCGCGTGGGAAAGTGGGAGGAGGGGCGGCGGAGGGCGGGGCGCGCCTGGGAACGGCCCCCGCCCCCGCGGCCGGCCTTTGAAACGGCCACTCAGGGCGCCCGGCGGAGATTCAAAAGCTAACGGCCGCCCGCCCGCGGCCTTCCCGCGCCGGCCTGGGGGACCCCGCCCGCCCGTCCAGGGTCGCAGGGGTGTGTGTAGGGGGCCGAGACACCCTCCTTCCCAGGGGCCGCGGGGTCGCTGGGGGACTCGGCCCCCCGCCCACAGAGGGGGGTAGCCCGCGCGCCCCGGGCGTGCCCATTCCAACCAATGGGGCCGGTCCCGGCAGCAGGTGGCAGGCCCTGAACCCGCCCCAAGCGGCCCTGGGCCGACCCTCGCAGCTCCCAGTGCCCGGGAGGCAGGGCCCCGAGTACTCCCTCCAGGAGCGGTGATGGTCCCGCCATCGACTGGGGGACTTCCTGGAGGAAGCGACGTCTAAGCTGGGGCCTGGCAGGCCAGGGGGAGACGGAGGCTGCTCCGGGCTGCAGGGGCTGGGGGACAACAGAGTGGGGCGAGGGCCCCGGGCTGGGCAGGGTAGAGCCGCTGGGGGCTGAGTCTAAGAGGAGGCCGCGGTGGGAGCCGCGTGGGCTGCTGGAGCCTGGGAGCCCCGCCCCGCACAGGGGCCTAGGTGTGACGGGCCTGCCTGGATGGAAGGGGAGTGGCCCGTTCAGCCCACCCTGCTCTGGTCCTTCCAGGGGAGCTCTATGTGGGAGGGGCACGTTGTGGGATCTTCAGAGGAGTGGGGGAGCTGGGCAGGGACCTCTTCTCCTCTCCCCACCTCAGCAAACCCATGTCATGAGGCATAGGGGTGCAGGGGGCAGCTCTCCTGCTCAGCCTGACAGGGCGGCCCAGGTTATTCTCTGAGCGTGGTGGGCCTGGAGGGGTGGGAAGGGAAGGGTCAGGAGACCCCAGCCGGCCTGTGAGGAGGCTGAGGCTCAGGAGAGGCAGCCCTGCCTCTGTAGCTGCGGGCAGGGGAGGCGGCCCCAGGCGCGCACCTGCCAGCCCACCCGGGGCCTCTCCTGTTGGATGGGCAAAATGTGGCGACCGGACACAGACCCTACCTTGTCACCCTGAGGAGCTCCCCAGGACTCCCTTCCTTGAACCTGGCCATGGCCGGTCCCTCCTGCGTGCACCCCTGGCACCCCGAGGCCAGCCTGCCCACCCCATCCATCCAGGCTGAGTGGAGCCAGGCCCCAGGGCCACCTGAGGAGTGCAGTGGGTCTCGGCATGCTGCGTGGCCCTCTGGTCCTCAGGCACTACCTCACGAACCTGTGGTCCCCAGGCCGGTGGGTCCAGGTCCTCCATCCCCAGGGGCCATCTGGTGGGAACCCAGGCTGGGCTCTGGCTGAGACCCACAGCTTTTCTGGAAGGCTGCTAGGAAAGGGGGGACGAGGGGGCAGTGGGGCCTTCTGGAGGGTCCCCAGCCCAGAATGCTGTGGGGAGGTGGTGTGGGTGGCCTCCTGGGGGAACCACCTGGACCCCTGGCTGACCACCCTCCTGTCAGCCCTGGGGGCTGCACTAAGCCCCCTCAGGTACCATCACCCCCTCTTTGTCCCCAGCCTGGGTGTCGTGCTAGGCCCACCCGCTGCTGAAACTTGCCCTGCAGTTCCATGCCCTGGCTGGAGGGCCCGTCTTCCTCCAGAGCTCTGGGGCTGGGCCCCTACCGCCACCTTGGGAGCAGGGAGGAGGTCCTTCTGTACCCTCTGTGCCTGTGTGACATGGGGGTGCCAAGCGTGGGAACGGGGTCTGGGCTGAGACGGACAGAGCCTGGGAGGGGTGGGGTCTGTGGCCGCTGCACCTCTTCCTGTCTGTCCCTCTGTCCATCAACTGAGCACAGAGAATGTAAGGGTCTCCAGGCCCACGGCAGGAATGGGCGGCACTGGGGCCCCCAGGCTGGATCTTGGGTCTGGGCTCTGAAGCCCCTGTCCACGGCAGGCTCCAGGTGCTGAGTGTGAACGCTGGGGGCAGCTGTCCTGGAGCTCACTCTGTCCCCTCCTCGAGAACCCCCTCTTGGACCCCTGTCTGCTGGGCTGGGGTCCACCACCCTCCCCAGGGTCCCTGCCCAGCCCCACAGGGCTTCCCAGGCGCCCATGAGCTGGGCCCCGGCTGCCGGCACCCCCCCCTCATCCCCCCCATAATGGCCAGCTCTGCCCGGGAGCCCTCGGAGGCAGGGCCACCACAGCCTCCTGGGATGCCCACTTCCAAAGGGCTGACGCCACTGTTTCAGGACGTGTCCCCGTGGGGGCTGCAGCCCGCTCCTCAACCATGCTGGGGGGTGGGGACTGAGGACGGTAAAAATAGACGGTATGCCTGGCCATGTCAGGGGTTCATGGTAAGGGTTTTTTTTTAAGCTTGAGCTTCTTTGATAAAATATTTTCCCATGGTAGACGGCACTGGGAACGTTCCCCACCCCCACCCTGCCCCAGAGGGCACGGCCCTGCCCTCTACTTGAGACCCACAGCCACTGTGGCTTCTGTGGGTGGGCCGGTGGGCCATCCTCGCTCGAGGGGAGACCCTCCCTGCCTGGCTCAGGGGCACACGTGGGCAGATGCTACCAGAAAGCCGGCACCAGCAACCCCGGCGCCCAGGAGTCCCACCGCCTGGGGTCTCTGCTGAGTGGTGGGGCCGGCAGTGGCCACAGACCCCTGGCCAGGCCCCTGGCCCAGCTTTGGGCTCAGCCATGAGCGCTGTTGCTCACTCCCTGCTGTGTGCCCACCGTACCACCCAGAGAGCACCCCAGCCTCGCTCTGGGAACCCTGCACGTTGAGTGGGCTTTCCCTCCGGGAACGGCACCAAAATAGCAGAAGGAAGAAGAAAATGGAAAGTCAGCCCGGCGGCAGGCGCTCTCCAGGGAGGTGGCCAGCTCTGGCCGGAGCGAGGGGACAGCGGAGGCTGTGAGCCTCAGATCCTGTGACCAAGCCCAGAGCCAGGCCCCGTGGGCAGCTCCAGGGCGGAGGGCCGATCTCTCCTGCTGCGTCAGCCTGAGCGTGCCGCTCTCTGCTGGCTAGTGATGGCCAGCAGCCCTCTGGTGTCCAGATGGGTCATAGCCAGCCCAGCCCTGCACTGTGGCTGCGGGGGCAGGGCCGGGGTCTGCAGCTGCGTGGAGCTGGGCCTGCGTGGTCCCGGGGCCCGGCCTCCATTGTTTTGCCCGTGCCTACCTCTTTGGCCCTGAGGATGGGCCTCTCTTCACCTCTGGGGTAGGGATGGGGCAGCCAGTGTGTGGGGTGGCCGATCAGTGGTGTTCCCAGCTGCCTGCTCAGGCCAAGCTCCCAGGGTTCAGCTGGGAGCACTGAGGCTGCAGTGCTGCTGGAGTGGGTGGTGGGAACGTGGCCTGAGCCTGCCCAGCCCTAGGAAGAACTTTCTAGAGCACATGGTCATCACGGACGTGTGGCTTGGGGCGCTGGCCCTCCAGGCCCTGAGCACCTCTTGGGACTCCAGAGCCAAGGAGGCGGGTGTGCACGTGGGACCCTGGGCTGTGGGCATTGGGCCACCAGCCGGCTGAGGCACTTGTGCAAAGCAAGCTCCATTCTCCCACCTGGTGACCTGGAAGGCCGGCTTCAAATGTAGACATCTCAGCTTCTCAGAGACCCCTTTCTTGCCCTCCTGGCCCCATCGCACTGAACCCTGAGGGACCCTTGTGCACATGGGGGGCCCTCTCCCAACAGCTCTCTGTCACCTGCCCAAGGGCATCCTGCTAGGGCCCAGCAGGGTCCCCAGCCCTGACAAGGGCCTCCCTCCCACCTGGGCTCCCACCTGAGGCCGCATGTGGCCCATACACGTGGGGCTCTGCACGGACCAGCACCCACTCCTGCCAGCCCTGCACCAGGGGGTTCAGGTTCTGGTGTGGCTGCCAGCATGTGCTCTGCTCCCAGGCCGGGGCGGGCAGGGGGAACGCTTGGTTCTGTCCTCACTGCACACCACCCAGCATCTATGGGATGTGCACACAGAGAGACGCATATGTCCGCAAGGCCCCTGGCCGGGCAGTCCGTGGGGCCAAGGCAGCCCCCCCGCCCCTTCCCCACGTCCTGCCCCCAGACAGAGGGGCTGGCAGAGGTGGCAGGTCACTGCCTGGGGCTGCAGCCAGGGCCCAGGGTACCCTCCAGGCCAAATTCCCCGCCGGCTGTTTGCAGCCTCTCAGATCCAGATGCTCCTTCCCTCACTGCCTTGGTCCTGGACTGCTGGCGCTGCCCTCTCCAGCCTGGACAGTTGCTGGCCCCCGACGGGGGTGCAGCTCTGGCCTTAGCCCCTCCCAGGCCTGCTCTACCTGCAGCCCCCCTGGGCCTGGTGCTCCTGCTTGCCACAGCAGGGGCAACTTGGGGGTTGCAGGGTGTGGGTGGCAGAGTGGCATCAGCAGCCTGGAGCTGCCAGTAGCCAGCAAAGAGGCAGGGCGGACATGGGTCAGGGCGCCCCCCACTGCTCAGCCCCTGCCGCCCCCATCCCATCCACTCAGCCAGGCCAAAGTCTGCCCTTCTGCTTCACACCCTGGACACCCTTCTCCATGCAGGGCTTGGCGGCCCCTCCATGCCTGGCCTGGGTCCTCAGGGGCACTCCCCAGCACCCGGCTGGCCAGGGCTCCAGCAGGGGTTTCCTCCCAGCTACCCAACTTCCTGTTTTCTCAAGAAAATGCAGCAGCCGATTCTGAACAGCTCATTAACATGCCTCCCCAGGCGTCCCGGACATCCTGGGGTCTTTACAGCGCTTGCCGGCCTGAGCACAGACAAAGAGAGGCAGCGGACGCGGTTCCTGCCGCCCCTGGAGCCCAAGGCTGCAGGAGAGGCCCCTGGAGCACACTTCCTTGCCACCTGAGGCAGAGGCCGCGGTCCCCGCAGGGCAGTGGGGTCAGAGGGTCAGACTGCACCCCCAGGCCAGGGGCAGTGGGAGGTCCAGGGGCCTGTGTGTTCAGGTGCCTGGCCGGCTGCAGATCCGAGCCGAGCCGGAGCTTTCCCTCTTTCCTTCCTGCTTCAATCCCCGCCAGGCCCAGCCTGAGGCTGTGGGGGCAGAAGGGCGGTAGCAGAAGGCCCAGGCCTGCATCTGTTTCTGCTCAGCCAGGTGGGTGCCCCTGAGGACCATGGGGTGGAGCTGAGCTCAGGGCCCCTCCCTGCCCAGCCCAGGCACCAGCAGGGACCCTGACAGTGGCCTCCATGAGGGGATCTCCCTCCATGAGGGGGTCCCAAAACTTCCCCCAGAATTGGGCTTGGGAGGCTGGGATTACTCACGCCTGTCATCCCAGCACTTTGGGAGGCTGAGGCAGGAGGATCACCTGAGGTCAGGAGTTCAAGACCAGCCTGACCAACATGGTGAAACCCTGTCTCTACTAAAAATACAAAAATTAGCCGCCTGTGGTGGTGGGCACCTGTAATCCCAGCTACTCAGGAGCCTGAGGTGGGAAAATTGCTTGAACCTGGGAGGCGGAGGCTGCAGTGAGCTGAGATTACATCACTACACTCCAGCCTGGGCGATGGAGTGAGACTCCGTCCCACCCCCAAAAAACCCCAGGAAACAAAACTGGGCTTGTTGGAGCAGCCCCAACCTGCTGCTCCAGGGGGAATATTGACGTGGCCCTAACTGCGGAACGTTCTGGAAGCAGCCCGTACCCTCCACCGGGAACTGCCGAGAGCCAGCACAGCCCACAGTCCCCCTTGCTCCCGTGTCGCCCACGGAGACCCTGGCGCCTTGAGTGGAGGGGCAAAAGGCAGCATCAACTCCCCCCCAGACTGGCCATGCCCAGGTGCCAGTTGGTGTGGGGCATAGCAAGCTTGGACAGTGCAGCCCTGGGCAGGTGCCTCAGCCCAGTCCCCCACTGGGGACAGGAGAGGAGGGAGAGAGGTGAGTTGGGCTTTGGTGCCCCCACCAGCCTCCTCTATGGATCTCCACCGAGGTGCGGCAGTTCCCACTCAGGGCTTCTGTTGCCCAGACCTTGTTAGACGTCACCAAGCAGACGCAGGCTGTCCTGCGTGTTGCCTTTGGAAAGTGGGACCCACCCAGCCTGAAGGGACTTCCACAATTTCCCTCGATTCCTTCTAGAAGCCCCATGGGAGCCAGAGGGAATTCCCCAAATCCAAGCCAATGCCTGATTGGAGCTGTCCCCATGGCCATGCCAGCCTGCACTAGGGATTCTCTGCTGACACCTCACCCCGGACCCACAAGGGATTCTCTGCCAACATCTCACCCCGGACCCACGAGGGATGCTCTGCCGACACCTCACCCTGGACCCACAAGGGATTCTCTGCCAACATCTCACCCCGGACCCACGAGGGATGCTCTGCTGACACCTCACCCCGGACCCACAAGGGAGGCTCTGCCGACGCCTCACCCTGGACCAGGAATGCTCTGCCGATACCTCACCCCAGACCCACGAAGGATGCTCTGCCGACACCCCACCCCGGACCCACGAGGGATGCTCTGCCGACACCTCACCCCGGACCACGAGGGATGCTCTGCCGACACCTCACCCCGGACCCCCGAGGGATTTTCTGCCGACACCCCACCCCGGACCCCCAAGAGATTCTCTGCCGACACCCCACCCCGGACCCACAAGGGATGATCTGCCGACACCCCACCCCGGACCCACGAGGGATGCTCTGCCGACACCCCACCCCGGACCCACGAGGGATGATCTGCCGACACCTCACCCCGGACCCACGAGGGATGCTCTGCCGACACCTCACCCTGGACCCACGAGGGATGCTCTGCCGACACCTCACCCCGGACCACGAGGGATGCTTTGCCGACACCTCACCCTGGACCACGAGGGATGCTGTGCTGACACCTCACCCCGGACCCACCACTGTCTAGGGTGGGGCCCACCTCCCTGGACACCCCCGTAGCTCCAGATCTTGTGCCAGCCCCAGGTAGGACGGGGTGCGCAGGACCCACCTGGCAGCGGCTGAAGATGTCTGCGTGGGTGACGCGCACGTTGAAATGCTTGAGCACAGCCTTGGCCTGCTGCTGGGCCTTCAGAGAGCAGTCGACTGAGAGGCAGCGCCCAGCCCCGACCTGGGCCCGGAGCTGCAAAGACACGGCTCGGCTACTGAGGGGCAGTGCAGAGCCCAGCACCTGCCCAGGCCCAGCCCGCCTCCGCCAGCATGGGGCAGGAGCCTTCTCTCGGCCCACCAGGGGTACGGCAGAGGCGCTGGGGGTCGGCCCCACGGCAAGCTGACCCTGAGGTGGGGGTGGCCGAGGGGCTGGGGGCTTGGGAAGATGGGGCTCAGGCCCACTGAGCTTATCTTTGGGACACTCACCTTGTGGAATGGCTGCCCCGACGTCAGAATGATCCTCCCCTCCTGCCTGGCAACCTGTGTGGGAGGGGCGACCAGCACATAAAGGGGGCAGCTCCGTGCTCCTGGACTGGGCCACCTCTGCTCGCCACCCCCTAGCTCCTCGGATCCTGGCCCTGACCCAGGCCCCTTTTGTCCTCGAGGGTGGCCTCTGCCTGGGGTCTTGGGTGGTGAGGAGCCCTCTGCCGGGTCCTGGGTGTCGCCTCATTGTATAGATTTAATCTTGGCACCACGCAAACATTTTTTTTTCATAATTAGAAACAAAATTGAATTTAAAAAGCCATCCCTCAAAAGCAGAAGAAAATGAAATACATAAAACATACACAGAAGTATTCCAAGAGACTCTGTAAAGATTTGAAAACACAGTAACTTGCCCCTAGCTCATAGGGAGCCAACTACACATCAAAAATGAAGAAAACCCTGCAATGACGATGCTCTGGGTGACAGTGTCGACGTGGCTCTTCCAAAGCTTTGTATGAACTGTGGCATAAAACAGATGGATCGTTTTGCTGATTTTGTGAGTATGAGAGTTTTCAGCTGACAAAAGAGATACAAAATTAAAATTAAGGATTTTTTTTTTTTTTTTAGACGGACTCTCGCTCTTCCGCCCAGGCTGGAGTGCAGTGGCGCTGTCTTGGCTCACTGCAAGCTCCGCCTCCTGGGTTCACGCCATTCTCCTGCCTCAGCCTCCCAAGTAGCTGGGACTACAGGCGCCAGCCACCGTGCCTGGCTAATTTTTTGTATTTTTAGTAGAGACGGGGTTTCACCGTGTTAGCCAGGATGGTCTCGATCTCCTGACCTCGTGATCCGCCCGCCTCAGCCTCCCAAAGTGCTGGGATTACAGGTGTGAGCCACCGCGCCTGGCCAAAATTAAGGATATTAAGCTTACAAGAAAACTCCAGATCTGAATAGAAAGCTTCAGTATGAATTTCTGATGTATGTTATATATATATTTAAAAGTGTATTTCCGCACAGTCCACTGCAAAGGCCTAGAGACAAGACCCAGTCCCATCGCCGGGAGTGCCCTGTACCCAAAACTGGTTTCTACATACATTTTACACTAAAAGGAGCCCGAGCTTTTTGGAGAAATGACTGATTCCAGATCTAAGGCAGAAATGCAGACAACGAGGCCGGAGCGTCTAGACGCTGCAGAAAGCAACAGAGAAGAGCCAAGTGTCACATCCAAGGACTCAGGAGCCAGCAGGGCTCCCACACCACAGAGGGGCAACATGCCAGCCAGGGAACAGGTGCGGAGGAGGACACGGGACACCTTTCCATGCATTCAGAATGGTTCCTTAAAATCATTAGTTAACTTTTTTTTTTTGAGATGGAGTCTCGCTCTGTCGCCCAGGCTGGAGTGCAGTGGCACAATCTTGGCTCACTGCAAGCTCCGCCTCCCGAGTTCAAGCGATTCTCGTGCCTCAGCCTCCCAAGTAGCTGGGACTACAGGCATGCACCAACACACCCAACTAATTTTTGTATTTTTAGTAGAGACGGGGTTTCTCCATGGTGGCCAGGCTGGTCTCAAACTCCTGACCTCAGGTGATCCGTCTGCCTTGGCTTGCTAAAGTGCTGCGATTACAGGTGTGAACCACCACACCCGGCCAAATCATTAGTTATCTTTTAAGAGTGCAAGACCAACTCAAAAACATCAGAGCTAATACTATAAAACTCTTAGAAGAGGCTGGGCAAGGTGGCCCGTGCCTGTAATCCCAGCACTTTGGGAGGCTGCGATGGGTAGATTGCTTGAGTCCAGGAGTCCTAGACCAGCCTGGGCAACAGAGCAAAACCCCATCTCTGCAAAAAATAAAAAAACTAGCCAGGCGTGCCTGTAGTCCCAGCTACTTAGGAAGTCGACATGGGATGATCACCTGAGCCGGGAGGTCAAGGCTGCAGTGGGCCGTGTCTGCGCCACCAGACTCCAGCCTGGGCTACAAAGTGAGAACCTGTCTCAAAAAAAAAAAAAAAAGACTCTTAGAAGAAGACACAGGGGAACACTTCCTGGCGCTGTATTTGGCCAGGATTTCTTCAATATGACACCGCAGCAAAGGCAGCAAAAGAAACACTGGAGCGACTGGACCCTCATTACAGTGAAATGTACACGTAGGACACTCTGGAGGAATAAAACACCTCAGGGTGGAGATGTCGGTATTTGCAAATCACGTATCTGACGAGGGGTTGATATCCAGAGTATAGGAGGAACCCTATAATTCAACAACAGAAAAGCAAATAATCCAGTTTAAAAATTGAAGGGCAGGGCACGGTGGCTTACGCCTGTAATCCCAATACTTTGGGAGGCTGAGGCGGGAGGATGGCCTGAGCCTGGGAGGCTGAGGCTGCTGTGAGCTGTGATCGTGCCACTGCACTCCAGGCTGGGTAGCAAAGTGAGACCTTATCTCAAAAAGAAAAAAAAACAGTTGGCAAAGGACTTAAATAGACACTTCTTCAAAGATATACGCGTGGCCAATAAGCACATGAAAAGATGCTCTACATCATTCGTCATGAGCGACATGCAAATAAAAACCACAGTGAGACATCACATCCATTAGGGTGGCCTTTATAAAAAAAAAAGGGAAATAAATGTTGGTGGGATGTGGATAAACTGAACTCTCATGCGTCACTGGTGGGAAGGTAAATGGTGTGGCCGCCGTGGAAAACCGTGTGAAGGTTCCTCAAGAAGTTAAACACAGAGTCAGTAGAGGATTCAGCAGTTTCACCTTTAGCTGTATATGCAAAAGAACTGAAAGCAGGAACTCAAGCACATCCTCATACATCAGTGTTCGTAGCAGCCACATTCAAAAAAAAAAGGAAGGACGTTCCGACACAGGCTACGTCGTGAATAAACCCTTACGACACGCCGAGTGAAAGATGCCAGATACAAATGGGCAGATACTATATGATTCCACATCTACGAGGTACCTAGGACAGGTCAATTCATAGAGGCAGAAAGTGGAACAGTGGCCACCAGGGCTAGAAGGAGGGGAGGGGAGATAACTATTGCTACGGAGTCTTTTTTTTTTTTTTTTTTTTGAGACAGAGTCTCGCTCTGTCGCCCAAGCTGGAGTGCAGTGGCATGATCTTGGCTCACTGCAAGTTTTGCCTCCCGGGTTCACGCCATTCTCCTGCCTCAGCCTCCTGAGTAGCTGGGACTATAGGCGCCCTCCACCACGGCCCGCTCATATTTTGTATTTCTAATAGAGACAGGGTTTCACTATGATAGCCAGGATGGTCTCGATCTCCTGACCTTGTGATCCGCCCGCCTCGGCCTCCCAAAGTGCTGGGATTACAGGTGTGAGCCACCACGCCCGGCCAGTGTGGAGTCTTTGCGATGATACCCAGTTCTGGAAAGGGGTGGTGGTGATGGATATGTGATACAGTGAATGTGCTAATGCCACTGAATTGTACACTTAAAAATGGTTAAAATGGTCAATTTCGTGTTATGTATGTTTTACCACAAAAAGAAAGAAAAAAAGGAAAACAGAAAGCAGTTACTTCGTGGTAATAACAAATATACACCAATATGATGAGTAAAAACAACCAATATATACCCATATGATGAGTAAAAAACTAATATACACTCATATGATGAGTAAAACAACTAATATACACCCATATGATGAGTAAAAACAACAAATATACACCCATATGATAAGTAAAAACAACTAATATACACTCATATGATGAGTAAAAACAACTAATATACTCCCATATGA
Organism: Pan troglodytes; assembly: GCF_028858775.2. Lineage (NCBI taxonomy): Eukaryota > Metazoa > Chordata > Mammalia > Primates > Hominidae > Pan > Pan troglodytes. Next base: position 1,127,815 of record NC_072409.2, on the reverse strand, counting down.
TGAGTAAAAACAATGAATATACACCCACATGATGAGTAAAACAACTAATATACACCCACATGATGAGTAAAAACAATGAATAAACACCCACATGATGAGTAAAAACAACTAATATACACCCACATGATGAGTAAAAACAACGAATATACACCCACATGATGAGTAAAAACAACTAATATACTCCCATATGATGAGGAAAACAACTAATATACTCCCATATGATGAGTAAAAACAACGAATATACACGCATATGATGAGTAAAAACAACGAATATACACCCATATGATGAGTAAAAACAACAAATCAACACCCACATGATGAGTAAAAACAACTAATATACTCCCATATGATGAGGAAAACAACAAATATACACCCACATGATGAGTAAAACAACTAATATACACCCACATGATGAATAAAAACAACGAATTTACACCCATATGATGAGTAAAAACAACGAATAAACACCCATATGATGAGTAAAAACAACAAATATACTCCCACATGATGAGTAAAAACAACGAATATACTCCCATATGATGAGTAAAAACAACTAATATACACCTATATGATGAGTAAAACAACTAATATACACCCATATGATGAGTAAAAACAACTAATATACACCCACATGATGAGTAAAAACAACTAATATACTCCCATATGATGAGTAAAAACGAATATACACTCACATGATGAGTAAAAACAACTAATATACACCCACATGATGAGTAAAAACAACTAATATACTCCCATATGATGAGTAAAAACAACGAATATACACTCACATGATGAGTAAAAACAACTAATATACACCCAAATGATGAGTAAAAACAACGAATATACACCCACGTGATGAGTAAAAACAACGAATAAACACCCATATGATGAGTAAAAACAACAAATATACTTCCATATGATAAGTAAAAACAACGAATATACTCCCATATGCTGAGTAAAAACAACTAATATACACCCATATGATGAGTAAAACAACTAATATACACCCATATGATGAGTAGAAACAACAAATATACACCCACATGATGAGTAAAAACAACAAATATACACTCAAATGATGAGTAAAAACAACTAATATACTCCCACATAATGAGTAAAAAAAACTAATATACTCCCATATGATGAGTAAAAACAACTAATATACTCCCATATGATGAGTAAAAACAACTAATATACACCCACATGATGAGTAAAACAACTAATATACACCCATATGATGAGTAAAACAACTAATATACTCCCCTATGATGAGTAAAAACAACGAATATACACTCACATGATGAGTAAAAACAACTAATATACACCCACATGATGAGTAAAAACAACGAATGAACACCCACATGATGAGTAAAAACAATGAATACACACCCATATGATGAGTAAAAACAACGAACAAACACCCATATGATGAGTAAAAACAAAAAATATACTCCCACATGATGAGTAAAAACAATGAATGAACACCCACATGATGAGTAAAAACAACGAATATACTCCCATATGATGAGTAAAAACAACTAACATACACCCATATGATGAGTAAAACAACTAATATACACACATATGATGAGTAAAAACGACAAATATACACCCACATGATGAGTAAAACAACTAATATACACCCATATGATGAGTAAAAACAACGAATATACACCCATATGATGAGTAAAACAACAAATATACACCCACATGGTGAGTAAAAACAACTAATGTACTCCCACATAATGAGTAAATACAACTAATATACTCCCATATCATGAGTAAAAACAACCAATATACTCCCATATGATGAGTAAAAACAACGAATATACACCCACATGATGAGTAAAAACAACGAATAAACACCCACATGATGAGTAAAAACAACAAATATACAACCACGTGAGGAGTAAAAACAACTAATATACTCCCATATGATGAGTAAAAACAACGAATATACACCCATATGATGAGTAAAAACAACGAATAAACACCCATATGATGAGTAAAAACAACAAATATACTCCCACATGATGAGTAAAAACAACGAATATACTCCCATATGAGGAGTAAAAACAACTAATATACACCCATATGATGAGTAAAACAACTAATATACACCCATATGATGAGTAAAAACAACTAATATACACCCACATGATGAGTAAAAACAACAAATATACTCCCATATGATGAGTAAAAACGAATATACACTCACATGATGAGTAAAAACAACTAATATACACCCACATGATGAGTAAAAACAACTAATATACTCCCATATGATGAGTAAAAACAACGAATATACACTCACATGATGAGTAAAAACAACTAATATACACCCAAATGATGAGTAAAAACAACGAATATACACTCACGTGATGAGTAAAAACAACGAATAAACACCCATATGATGAGTAAAAACAACAAATATACTTCCACATGATGAGTAAAAACAACGAATATACTCCCATATGACGAGTAAAAACAACTAATATACACCCATATGATGAGTAAAACAACTAATATACACCCATATGATGAGTAAAAACAACAAATATACACCCACATGATGAGTAAAAACAACAAATATACACCCAAATGATGAGTAAAAACAACTAATATACTCCCACATAATGAGTAAAAAAAACTAATATACTCCCATATGATGAGTAAAAACAACTAATATACTCCCATATGATGAGTAAAAACAACTAATATACACCCACATGCTGAGTAAAACAACTAATATACACCCATATGATGAGTAAAACAACTAATATACTCACATATGATGAGTAAAAACAACGAATATACACTCACATGATGAGTAAAAACAACTAATATACACCCACATGATGAGTAAAAACAACTAACATACACCCATATGATGAGTAAAAACAATGAATAAACACCCATATGATGAGTAAAAACAACAAATATACACCCACATGGTGAGTAAAAACAACTAATGTACTCCCACATAATGAGTAAATACAACTAATATACTCCCATATCATGAGTAAAAACAACTAATATACTCCCATATGATGAGTAAAAACAACGAATATACACCCACATGATGAGTAAAAACAACGAATAAACACCCACATGATGAGCAAAAACAACAAATATACAACCACATGAGGAGTAAAAACAACTAATATACTCCCATATGATGAGTAAAAACAACGAATATACACCCATATGATGAGTAAAAACAACGAATAAACACCCATATGATGAGTAAAAACAACAAATATACTCCCACATGATGAGTAAAAACAACGAATATACTCCCATATGAGGAGTAAAAACAACTAATATACACCCATATGATGAGTAAAACAACTAATATACACCCATATGATGAGTAAAAACAACTAATATACACCCACATGATGAGTAAAAACAACTAATATACTCCCATATGATGAGTAAAAACGAATATACACTCACATGATGAGTAAAAACAACTAATATACACCCACATGATGAGTAAAAACAACTAATATACTCCCATATGATGAGTAAAAACAACGAATATACACTCACATGATGAGTAAAAACAACTAATATACACCCAAATGATGAGTAAAAACAACGAATATACACTCACGTGATGAGTAAAAACAACGAATAAACACCCATATGATGAGTAAAAACAACAAATATACTTCCACATGATGAGTAAAAACAACTAATATACTCCCACATGAGTAAATACAACTAATATACTCCCATATGATGAGTAAAAACAACTAATATACTCCCATATGATGAGTAAAAACAACTAATATACTCCCATATGATGAGTAAAAACAACTAATGTACTCCCACATGATGAGTAAAAACAACTAATATACTCCCACATGATGAGTAAAAACAACTAATATACTCCCACATGATGAGTAAAAACAACTAATATACTCCCACGTGATGAGTAAAATCAACTAATATACACCCACATGATGAGTAAAAACAAGTAATATACACCCACATGATGAGTAAAAACAACTAATATACACCGATATGATAAGTAAAAACAACTAATATACTCCCATATGATGAGTAAAAACAACTAATACACTCCCATATGATGAGTAAAAACAGCTAATATACTCCCATATGATGAGTAAAAACAACTAATATACTCCCACATGATGAGTAAAATCAACTAATATACACCCACATGATGAGTAAAAACAACTAATATACACCCACATGATGAGTAAAAACAACTAACATACACTCACATGATGAGTAAAAACAACGAATATACACCCATATGATGAGTAAAACAACTAATATACTCCCATATGCTGAGTAAAAACAACTAATATACTCCCATATGATGAGTAAAAACAACGAATAAAAACCCACATGATGAGTAAAAACAACTAATATACACCCATATGATGAGTAAAACAACTAATATACTCCCATATGCTGAGTAAAAACAACTAATATACTCCCATATGATGAGTAAAAACAATGAATAAAAACCCACATGATGAGTAAAAACAACTAATATACACCCATATGATGAGTAAAACAACTAATATACTCCCATATGCTGAGTAAAAACAACTAATATACTCCCATATGATGAGTAAAAACAACGAATAAAAACCCACATGATGAGTAAAAACAACGAATATACTCCCATATGATGAGGAAAACAACAAATATACACCCACATGATGAGTAAAAACAACTAATATACACCCATATGATGAGTAACAGCAACTAATATACACCCACATGATGAGTAAAAACAACGAATATACACCCATATGATGAGTAAAAACAACTAATATACTCCCATATGCTGAGTAAAAACAACTAACATACACCCATATGATGAGTAAAAACAACGAATAAACACCCACTTGACGAGTAAAAGCAACGAATATACACCCACATGATGAGTAAAACAACTAATATACACCCATATCATGAGTAAAAACAACGAAGAAACACACACATGATGACTAAAAACAACTAATATACACCCACATGATGAGTAACAACGAATATACACCCATATGATGAGTAAAAACAACTAATATACACCCATATGATGAGTAAAAACAATGAATAAACACCCATATGATGAGTAAAACAACTAATATACTCCCATATGATGAGTAAAAACAACTAACATACACCCATATGATGAGTAAAAACAACTAATATACACCGATATGATGAGTAAAAACAACGAATAAACACCCACATGATGAGTAAAACAACTAATATACTCCCATATGATGAGTAAAAACAACTAATATACTCCCATATGATGAGTAAAAACAACTAATATACTCCCACATGATGAGTAAAAACAACTAATATACACCCACATGATGAGTAAAAACAACTAATATACTCCCATATGATGAGTAAAAACAACTAATATACTCCCACATGATGAGTAAAAACAACTAATATACACCCACATGATGAGTAAAAACAACTAATATACTCCCATATGATGAGTAAAAACAACTAATATACACCCATATGATGAGTAAAAACAACCAATATACACCTAATATACACCCATATGATGAGTAAAAATAACTAATATACACTCATATGATGAGTAAAACAACTAATATACATCCATATGATGAGTAAAAACAACTAATATACACCTATATGATGAATACAAACAAAAGTAAAAACAAACACAACTGGTAAATAAAGTAAATATACGGGAAAAAATCAAAGGAAACGGGTCAAAGGGAAGAAACAGACTAGTTATACAGGAACTATACAGGGTCACACAGGACTACACCAGAGCTACACAGGACTACACAGGAGCTACACAGGAGCTACACAGGACTACACAGGGCTACACAGGACTACACAGGAGCTACACAGGACTACACAGGACTACACAGGAGCTACACGGGAGCTACATGGGAGCTACACAGGACTACACAGGAGCTACACAGGACTACACAGGAGCTACACAGGACTACACAGGACTACACAGGAGCTACACGGGAGCTACATGGGAGCTACACAGGACTACACAGGAGCTACACAGGACTACACAGGGCTACACAGGACTACACAGGACTACACAGGAGCTACACAGGACTACACAGGGCTACACGGGAGCTACACGGGAGCTACACGGGAGCTACACAGGACTACACAGGAGCTACACAGGACTACACAGGGCTACACAGGACTACACAGGACTACACAGGAGCTACACAGGACTACACAGGGCTACACGGGAGCTACACAGGACTACACAGGAGCTACACAGGACTACACAGGAGCTACACGGGAGCTACACGGGACTACACAGGACTACACAGGAGCTACACAGGACTACACAGGGCTACACAGGACTACACAGGACTACACAGGAGCTACACAGGACTACACAGGGCTACACGGGAGCTACACAGGACTACACAGGACTACACAGGACTACACAGGAGCTACACGGGAGCTACACGGGACTACACAGGACTATACAGGAGCTACACAGGACTACACAGGAGCTACACAGGACTACACAGGGCTACACAGGACTACACAGGAGCTACACAGGAGCTACACAGGACTACACAGGAGCTACACAGGACTACACAGGACTACACAGGACTACACAGGAGCTACACGGGAGCTACATAGGGCTACACAGGACTATACAGGAGCTACACAGGAGCTACACAGGACTACACAGGAGCTACACAGGACTACACAGGACTACACAGGAGCTACACGGGAGCTACACGGGAGCTACACGGGAGCTACATGGGAGCTACACAGGACTACACAGGACTACACAGGGCTACACAGGACTACACAGGAGCTACACGGGAGCTACACAGGGCTACACAGGACTATACAGGAGCTACACAGGAGCTACACAGGACTACACAGGAGCTACACAGGACTACACAGGACTACACAGGAGCTACACGGGACTACACAGGGCTACACAGGACTACACAGGAGCTACACAGGAGCTACACAGGACTACACAGGAGCTACACAGGACTACACAGGGCTACACAGGACTACACAGGAGCTACACGGGAGCTACACAGGAGCTACACAGGAGCTACACAGGACTACACAGGAGCTACACAGGACTACACAGGGCTACACAGGACTACACAGGAGCTACACAGGACTACACAGGGCTACACAGGACTACACAGGAGCTACACAGGAGCTACACAGGACTACACAGGGCTACACAGGAGCTACACAGGACTACACAGGAGCTACACAGGACTACACAGGGCTACACGGGAGCTACACAGGACTATACAGGAGCTACACAGGAGCTACACAGGACCATACAGGAGCTACACAGGACTACACAGGGCTACACGGGAGCTACACAGGACTATACAGGAGCTACACAGGAGCTACACAGGACTATACAGGAGCTACACAGGACTACACAGGGCTACACGGGAGCTACACAGGACTACACAGGAGCTACACGGGAGCTACATGGGAGCTACACAGGACTACACAGGAGCTACACAGGACTACACAGGAGCTACACAGGAGCTACACAGGACTACACGGGAGCTACACGGGAGCTACACGGGAGCTACACAGGACTACACAGGACTACACAGGACTACACAGGAGCTACACAGGAGCTACACAGGACTACACGGGAGCTACACGGGAGCTACACGGGAGCTACACAGGACTACACAGGACTACACAGGACTACACAGGAGCTACACAGGAGCTACACAGGACTACACGGGAGCTACACGGGAGCTACACGGGAGCTACACAAGACTACACAGGAGCTACACAGGACTACGCAGGAGCTACACAGGACTACACAGGGCTACACAGGACTACACAGGAGCTACACGGGAGCTAAACAGGAGCTACACAGGACTACACAGGAGCTACACGGGAGCTACACGGGAGCTACACGGGAGCTACACAGGACTACACAGGAGCTACACAGGGCTACACAGGACTACACAGGGCTACACAGGACTACACAGGGCTACACGGGAGCTACACAGGACTATACAGGAGCTACACAGGAGCTACATGGGAGCTACACAGGACTACACAGGAGCTACACAGGACTACACGGGAGCTACACGGGAGCTACACAGGACTACACGGGAGCTACACAGGACTACACAGGACTACACAGGAGCTACACAGGAGCTACACAGGAGCTACACAGGACTACACGGGAGCTACACGGGAGCTACACGGGAGCTACACAGGACTACACGGGAGCTACACAGGACTACACGGGAGCTACACAGGAGCTACACAGGAGCTACACAGGAGATACACAGGACTACACAGGAGCTACACAGGAGCTACACGGGAGCTACACGGGAGCTACACGGGAGCTACACAGGACTACACGGGAGCTACACAGGAGCTACACAGGAGCTACACAGGACTACACGGGAGCTACATGGGAGCTACACAGGACTACACAGGAGCTACACAGGACTACACGGGAGCTACACGGGAGCTACACGGGAGCTACACAGGACTACACAGGAGCTACACAGGACTACACAGGAGCTACACAGGAGCTACACAGGAGCTACACAGGACTATACAGGACTACACGGGAGCTACACAGGACTACACAGGACTACACAGGAGCTATGCAGGAGCTACACAGGAGCTACACAGGACTACACGGGAGCTACACGGGAGCTACACGGGAGCTACACAGGACTACACGGGAGCTACACAGGAGCTACACAGGAGCTACACAGGACTACACGGGAGCTACACGGGACTACACAGGAGCTACACAGGAGCTACACAGGACTACACAGGAGCTACACAGGACTACACAGGAGCTACACAGGAGCTACACAGGACTACACAGGAGCTATGCAGGAGCTACGCAGGAGCTACACAGGAGCTACACGGGAGCTACACGGGAGCTACACGGGAGCTACACAGGACTACACAGGAGCTACACAGGAGCTACACAGGACTACACGGGAGCTACACGGGAGCTACACGGGAGCCACACAGGACTACACAGGAGCTACACAGGACTACACGGGAGCTACACGGGAGCTACACGGGAGCTACACGGGAGCTACATGGGAGCTACACGGGAGCTACACAGGACTACACGGGAGCTACACGGGAACTACACGGGAGCTACACGGGAGCTACACGGGAGCTACACAGGACTACACGGGAGCTACACGGGAGCTACACGGGAGCTACACGGGAGCTACACAGGACTACACGGGAGCTACACAGGACTACACAGGACTACACAGGAGCTACACAGGACTACACAGGAGCTACACAGGGCTACACAGGACTACACAGGGCTACACAGGACTACACAGGACTACACAGGAGCTACACAGGAGCTACACAGGACTACACAGGAGTACACAGGACTACACAGGAGCTACACAGGAGCTACCCAGGACTACACAGGACTACACAGGAGCTACACAGGACTACACAGGAGCTACACAGGGCTACACAGGGCTACACAGGGCTACACAGGACTATACAGGACTACACAGGACTACACAGGAGCTACACAGGAGCTACACAGGACTACACGGGAGCTACACGGGAGCTACACGGGAGCTACACGGGAGCTACACAGGACTACACAGGAGCTACACGGGAGCTACACAGGACTACACAGGGCTACACAGGACTACACAGGAGCTACACGGGAGCTACACAGGAGCTACACAGGAGCTACATGGGAGCTACATGGGAGCTACAGAGGACTACACAGGAGCTACACAGGAATACACAGGGCTACACAGGAGCTACACAGGACTACACAGGAGCTACACAGGAGCTACATGGGAGCTACACAGGACTACACAGGAGCTACACAGGACTACACAGGAGCTACACAGGGCTACACAGGACTACAGAGGACTACACAGGAGCTACACAGGACTATGCAGGAGCTACACGGGAACTACACAGGAGCTACACAGGAGCTACACAGGAGGTACACAGGACTACACAGGAGCTACACAGGGCTACACAGGACTACACAGGAGTACACAGGACTACACAGGAGCTACACAGGACTACACAGGAGCTACACAGGACTGCACAGGAGCTACACAGGGCTACACAGGACTACACAGGGCTACACAGGACTATACAGGACTACACAGGGCTACACAGGACTACACAGGACTACACAGGAGCTACAGAGGAGCTACACGGGAGCTACACGGGAGCTACACAGGAGCTACACAGGACTACACAGGACTACACATGAGCTACACAGGACTACACAGGGCTACACGGGAGCTACACAGGAGCTACACAGGTGCTACACAGGGCTCCACAGGACTACACAGGACTACACAGGACTACACAGGACTGATGGACTTCTCGAGGGCAACAATGGAGCCAAAAGGTAGCGGAGGGTTGTCAAAGTTCTGTGGAGCTACAAGTATAAACCCGGCAACACTCTCTTTCAAGAAAGAGGAAACAGAGCTTTTTAGAAAGGAAAAATGGCCCCAATTAAAGAACAAGGAAAATTCATTAACAAGAAGGAGTTTGTCGTTTCCCAGAGGAAGGTCTGCCATGCAACAAGTGGTCCACACATCATCAACACTAAAAGACGTCAAGACCATAAAACAAACATGATAATGTCTAATTTGCAGCATTAAGGAAGACAGCATCGTGTTAACATTCTGGAAGATGACAGCAGGGAAGGTAAGAAAGACAAGTTGACCCTGCAAACGGAATCCAACAGCACATTAAAGCAATAATTCACCATGACCGAGTGAGTTTCATCCCAGGGATTCAGGGGGGTTCAACATGTGCCAGTCAGTAAGTTTGATTCATCACCTAAACAGAATTAAAAACAAAAACTACACGATCATCTCAACAGATGCATACAAAGCACTTGACAAACTCTAGCATTGTTTTAAGATAAAAATCCTCAACCAACTAGGCTTGGAAGGAACATACCTCAAAATAATAATAGCCATATATGACAAACCCGCAGCCAACATCATACTAAATGGGGAAAAGTGGAAACAGTCCCCCTGAGAACTGCAACAAGACAAGGATGCCCTCTCACCCTCCCACACTCACCCTCCCACCCAACATAGTACTCAAAGTCCTGACCAGAACTATCAGGAAAGACAAGAAAGAGAGGGCATCCAAATGGGAAAACAGGAAGTCAAACTATCTCTGCCAATGTCATGACTGTATACCTCGAAAACCCTAAAGGCTCCTCCAAAAGACTCCTCGATTTGACAAATGGATTCGGTGAAGTCTCAGGTTACAAAATAAATGTGCACAAATCAGTAGCACAACGACCAAGCTGAGAAGGAAACCAAGAACTCAGGCCAGGCGCGGTGGCTCATGCCTGTAATCCCAGCACTTTGGGAGGCCTAGGCAGGTGGCTCACTTGAGGTCAGGAGTTTGAGACCAGCCTGGATAACATGGTGAAACCCCGTCTCTACTAAAAATACAAAAATTAGCCAGGTGTGATGGTGCACACCTGTAATCCCAGCTACTCAGGAGGCTGAGGCAGGAGAATTGCTTGAACCCGGGAGGTGGATGTTGCAGTGAGCCGAGATGGCGCCACTGCACTCCCGCCTGGGCAACAGGGTGAGACTCCGTCTCAAAAAATAAAAATAAATAGATAAATAAGTGAAAAAAGAACTCAATCCTTTTTACAATATCTGCGCAACGACAACACACACACACACACAAAACAAACCTAGGAATGTACTTAACCAAGGAGGTGAAAGACTCTACAAGGAGAACTACAAAATACTGCTGAAAGAAATCATGAATGACGCAAACAAATGGAAATACATCCCATGGTCATGAATTGGAGGAATCGATATTGTGAAATAACCAAACTGCCCAAAGCAATCTACAGATTCAGTGCAATTCCTATCAAAGTACCAACATCGTTTTTCACAGAATTAGAAAAAACAATCCTAAAATCTGTAAGGAACCAAAAAAGAGCCTGAATAGCCAAAGCAGTCCTAAGGAAAAAGAACGAATCTAGGCCGGGCGCGGTGGCTCACGCCTGTAATCCCAGGACTTTGGGAGGCCGAGGCAGGTGGATCACAAGGTCAGGAGATCGAGACCAGCCTGGCCGACATGGTGAAACCCCATCTCTACTAAAATACAAAAAATTACCAGGCATGGTAGCGGGCACCTGTAGTCCCAGCTACGTGGGAGGCTGAGGCAGGGGAATCCCTTCAACCTGGGAGGCGGAGGTTCCAGGGAGCCGAGATTGTTAAAGGGTACATGGTATTGGCCAGGCGCAGTGGCTCACACCTGTAATCCCAGCACTTTGGGAGGCCAAGGCGGGCAGATCACAAGGTCAGTAGATCGAGACCATCCTGGCTAAAACAGTGAAACCCCGTCTCTACTAAAAAGCACAAAAAAACTAGCCGTGCATGGTGGCGGGCGCCTGTAGTCCCAGCTACTTGGGAGGCTGAGGCAGGGGAATCCCTTGAACCCAGGAGGCGGAGATTCCAGTGAGCCAAGGTTGCGCCACTGTACTCCAGCCTGGCGACAGACTGAGACTCTGTCAAAAAACAAAAAACAAATCTGGAGGCATCACATTACCCAACTTCAAATTATACTTGTGAGGGTTTATATTGAGTGTCAACTGGATTGAAGGATGCAAAGTATTGATCCTGGATGTGTCTGTGGGGGTGTTGCCAAAGGGGATTCACATTTGAGTCCATGGATGGGGAGAGGCAGACCCACCCTCAGTGGGCACCGTCTAATCAGCTGCCAGTACGGCTAGAATAAAGCACGCAGGAGAAGATGGAAGAGCAGACTTGCTGAGGCTTCTGGCCCCATCTTTCTCCCGTGCTGGATGCTTCCTGTCCTCGAACATCAGACTCCAAGTTCCTCAGCTTTTGGACTCTTACACGTACACCAACGGTTTGCCAGGGGCTCTCGGGCCTTTGGCCGCAGACTGAAGGCTGCACTGCCGGCTTCCCTGCTTTTGAGGTTTTGGGACTCAGACGGATCCACCACTGGCTTCCTGGCTCCTTAACTTGCAGACGGCCTGGGTGAGACTTCACCTTGTGATCCTGTGAGTCAACTCTCCTTAATAAACTTCCTTTCGTATGCACATCTATCCTATCAGTTCTGTCCCTCTAGAGAACCCTGGCTGACAGTATACTACAAGGCTCTGTGGTATAATCTGAATGTGTCCCCACCCAAATCTCATCCTGAAATGCAAGCCCCGGTGTTGGAGGTGGGGCCTGACCTGGAGGGAGGCCACTCGATCATGGGGGAGGATTTCTCAGGAGTGGCTTAGCACCGTCCCCTTGGTCCTGTCCTTGCCTGGTCGTTTAAAAGTGCCTAGCGCATCCCTCTTGCTCTCTCACTCCTGCCTTCACCATGTGACATGCAAACTCTTGCTTTGCCTTCTGCCAGGACTAGACATTTCCAGAGGCTCCCAGAAGCAGATGCCAATGATACGGTTCCTGTACAGCCTCCAGAACCATAAGCCAGTTGAACCTCTTTTCTTATAAGTTACCCAGTCCCAGGTATTTCTTTTTTTCTTTTCTTTTCTTTTTTTTTGAGACAGAGTCTCACTCTGTCACCCAGGCTGGAGTACAGTGCAGTGACGTGATCTCCGCTCACTGCAACCTCCGCCTCCCAGGTTCAAGTGATTCTCCTGCCTCAGCCTCCCGAGTAGCTGAGACTACAGGCACCCACCACCAAGCCCAGCAAATTTTTTTTTTTTTGAGATGGAGTCTCACTCTGTCGCCAGGCTGGAGTGCAGTGGCGTGATCTCGGCTCACTGCAATCTCTACCTCCTGGGTTCAAACGATTCCCCTGCCTCAGCCTCCCGAGTAGCTGGGACTACAGGCACCCGCCACCACGCCCGGCTAATTTTTTGTATTTTAGTGGAGACGGGGTTTCACCATGTTGGCCGGGCTGGTCTCGAACGCCCGACCTCAGGTAATCCACCTGCCTCTGCCTCTCAAAGTCCTGGGATTACAGGCGTGAGCCACTGCACCCGGCCTCAGGTATTCCTTTATAGCAATGTGAGAAGGGACTAATACAGTATAGTTACCAAAACAGCATAGTACTGGTATAAAAGTAGATACATAGACCAATGGGATGGAATAGAGAATCCAGAAATAAAGCCAAATACTTACAATCAACGGATCTTTGACAAAGTATAAATAAACATCCATTGGAGAAAAAGACACCCTATCTAGTAACTGGTGCTGGGAAAACTGGCTAGCCACATGTAGGAGAATGAAACTGGATCCATACCTCTCACCATATACAAAACCCAGCTCAAGATGGATGAAAGACTTAGATGTAAGACTCGAACCATAAACATTCTAGAAGGAAATCTAGGAAAGCTCTTCTGCACATTGGCTTAAGCAAACAGTTTTGACTAGAACCACAAAAGCAAATGCAACAAAAACAAAAATAAATAAATGTGACCTAATTCAACTAAAAAGCTTCTGCACAGCAAAAGAAATAATCATCAGAGAAAACACCAGCCCACAAGGCCGGTGGCTCACGCCTGTAATCCCAGCACTTTGGGAGGCCGAGGTGGGCGGATCACAAGGTCAGGAGATCGAGACCATCCTGGCTAACACAGTGAAACCCCATCTCTACTAAAAATACAAAAAATGAGCCGGGCATGGTGGCAGGCGCCTGTAGTCCCAGCTATTCGGGAGGCTGAGGCAAGAGAATCACTTGAATCCAGGAGGTAGAGGTTGCAGTGAGCAGAGATCGCACCACTGCACTCCAGCCTGGGTGACAGAGCGAGACTCTGTCTCAAAAGGAAAAAAAAAAAAACAAAAACAAAATAAAAACAAATAGCCCAGAGAATGGAAGAAAATATTTGCAAACTATGCATCTAACGAAGAGGTAATATCAAGAATCTACAAGGAACTCAAACAAATCCGCAAGAAAAAAACAAAGAATCCCATCAAAAAGTGGGCAAATAACACATGAATAGACATTTCTCAAAAGAAGATATACAGATATGCAGCAAACGTGAAAAATCGCTCAACCTCACGAATCATCAGGGAAATGCAAATTAAAACCACAATGAGGTACCACCTTGCCCTAGCCAGAATAGACATTATTAAAATGTAAAAAAGACCAGGCGTGGTGGCTCATACCTGTAATCCCAGCACTTTGGGAGGCCAAGGCGGGCGGATCACGAGGTCAGGAGTTCGAGACCAGCCTGCCCAACAAGGTGAAACCCGGTCTCTGCTAAAAATACAAAAAATTAGCCGGGCGTGGTGGCAGGTGCCTGTAGTCCTAGCTACTCAGGAGGCTGAGGCAGAAGAATCACTTGAACCTGGGAGGCGGAGGTTGCAGTGAGCCAAGATCGCGCCATTGCACTCCAGCCTGGCAACAGAGCTAGACTTCATCTCAAAATAAATAAATAAATAAATTAGTACAACATCTATGAAAACAGCATGGAGATTTCTCAAAGAACTAAAAGCAGATCTACCGTGTGCTCCAGCAGTCCCACTACTGAGTATCTACCCAAAGGAAAAGAAGTCATTATATCAGAAAGACACCTGCGCACATACGTTTATCACAGCACAATTCACAACTGCAAAGACATGGAACTAACCTAAGTATCCATGAAGCAATGAGTGGATTAAAAAAATGTGGTATATATATACCATGGAATACTACTCAGCCGTAAAAAAGAACAAAATAATGTCTCTGCAGCAACTTGAATGGATCTGGAGGCCATTATTCTAAATAAAGTAACTCAGGAATGGAAAACCAAATACTGCATGTTCTCACTTATAAGTGGGAACTAACCTATGGGTACACAAAGGCATGCAGAGTGATATAATGGACACTGGAGGCTCAGAGGTGGGGAGAGCAGGAGGAGGAGTAAAGGATAAATAGAAGACATATTGGGTACAATATATACCATTTGGGTGACAGTGCAGTAACGTATCAGACTTCATCATTACACAATTCACCCATGTAACCAAATGCCACTTGTACCCCAAAAGCTATTGAAATATATGAAACATAAATCAATGTAAGATCCCTGACTTAACTGTAACTTTAGATATCGTTAACTCAAATATACGTGTTAACATTTCTTGGCCATGCATGGTGGCTCACGCCTGTAGTCCCAGCACTTCGGCAGGCCGAAGCAGGTGGATTACTTGAGGTCAGGAGATCGACACCAGCCTGGCCAACATGGCGAAACCTCATCTCTACTAAAAATACAAACATTAGCTGGGTGTGGTGCTGGGTGCCTGTAGTCTCAGCTACTCAGAAGGCTGAGGCAGAACTGCTTGAGCCTGGGAGGTGGAGCTTGCAGTGAGCCGAGATTGTGCCACTGCACTCCAGCCTGGGTGACAAAGTGAGACTCCGTCTAAAAAAAAAAAAAAAAAAAAAAAAATTCTAGGGCAATCCCTACAAAGAAAAGAAATAAATCCATGGCAAAATATGCATATTTTAAGAAAACAAGGAAAGCAATAGCAATAGAATTTATAGCTTTCAAATTGACTGAAGGAAAAATAGAATGAAGGTAAAAAAGCTAAAAGCATGAAAAAAAGAGGAAAAAGAATAGAAAACGTTGTACAAATAGAAAGCACAAATTAAGATAGTAAGACTAAACCCAAATTCTATCAATACTTACAATAAACATAAAAGGACTAAACTAATAAGTTAAAAGGCAAAGACTGTCAGACTAGATTTTTTTTAAAAACCCAACTAGAAACAGTTTACAAGAAACACACCTACTATATAAAAGAAGGTTGAAAGTAAAAGGATGAAAAAGTGCTTTACGAGTAATAACCAAAGAATAATGGAGAAATGGTATTAATGTTAGTTAGAATATATTTTATAGCAAAGAGCATTACTGGAGTCAAAGAGGTTCACCACATAATTATAAAAGATTTCACACAACAGAAAGATATAAGAATTCTAATAATAATATGCATATGCACCTACTAACATAACTTTAAAACATATAAGGCAAACACTGACGTAACTGCATGGAAAATCTGATGAATGCACCATCACAGGAACCTTCAGTATGTCTCTCTTGGTAGAATCAGGCAGAAAAGTAAATAGGATAAAGATGATTTAGGCTGGGCGCGGTGGCTCACACCTATAATCCCAGCAGTTTGGGAGGCCAAGGCGGGCGGATCACAAGGTCAGGAGTTCGAGACCAGCCTGGCCAATATGGTGAAACCCTATCTCTACTAAAAATACAAAAATTAGCTGGGTGTGGTGGCGGGCGCCCGTAATCCCAGCTACTTGGGAGGCTGAGGCAGGAGAATTGCTTGAACCCGGGAGGCGGAGCTTGCAGTGAGCCGAGATTTCGCCACTGCACTCCAGCCTGGGCGACAGAGCGAGATTTCTTCTCAAAAAAAAAGATGTTTTGAACAACACATTTGGCAAGCTGGATCTACTGAGTGTGTGCATATGTTGGGGGGTAGGTGGAGTGGGAGGGAGAGAGGGGGAGAGAGATGAGCATGACTGGAAGGGAATACCATGTATCTTTTTTTTGTTTTGTTTTTTGAGATGGAGTCTTGCTCTGTTGCCCAGGCTGGAGTGCAGTGACGCAATCTCGGCTCACTGCAAGCTCCACCTCCCGGGTTCATGCCATTCTCCTGCCTCAGCCTCCCGAGTAGCTGGGACTACAGGCGCCCACCACCATGCCCAGCTAATTTTTTGAATTTTTAGTACAGACAGGGTTTCACTGTGTTAGCCAGGATGGTCTCGATCTCCTGACCTCATGATCTGCCCGCCTCAGCCTCCCAAAGTGCTGGGATTCCAGGCGTGAGCCACTGTGCCCAGCCCATACCATGTATCCTTTTACAGTCCATGTGGATCATTTATAAAAAGGACCATCTACTTGGCTACAAAGCAAATCTTAAGAAATTTCCAAAATTGGAAATATACAGACTATGTTCCTGAAGTTAGGTTAGAAATCATTTTTAAGAAGATAACTAAAAAGCCCCAAGATCCAAGCTTTCTAAAATTGAAAAACCTTCTAAAGAACGAAGTCAAATAAGCAATCATAATTGATATTCAAACGTTGTTAGAACTAAAAACAATGAAAACACTCTATATCAAAACTGATAGAGCGCAGTGAAAACAATACTTTGAGAAAAATTTATGGCCTTAAATATTTATACCATAAAATATAAGAGTCTGAAAATTAAAGAGCTAAGCAACGCCACTTGGAAACAAACCCAAGAAAGCAAAAGGAAGGAAATTATAAAGATAAGAACAGAAATTGATGAGATAGACAACAAAAATGCAATAGAAAGACTTAACAAAGCCAAATACTGGTTATTTTAAAAGGCAGTAAGTTGGCCGGGCGCGGTGGCTCACGCCTGTAATCCCAGCACTTTGGGAGGCTGAGGCGGGTGGATCATGAGGTCAGGAGATCGAGACCATCCTGGCTAACATGGTGAAACCCCGTCTCTACCAAAAATACAAAAAAAAAAAAAAAAAAAAAAGCTGGGCGTGGTGGCGGGCGCCTGTAGTCCCAGCTACTCGGGAGGCTGAGGCAGGAGAATGGCGTGAACCCGGGAGGCGGAGCTTGTAGTGAGCCAAGATCGCGCCACTGCACTCCAGCCTGGGCAAAAGAGCGAGACTCCATCTCAAAAAAAAAAAAAAAAAAGGGCAGTAAGTTGACACATCTCTGCAAGAGCATGAGAAGAGTGAGAGCAAAAGGAAGCCACAATAAAAGAGAGGGAACCCAGCTGCAGACACAGCAGAGCCTTAAGAGCGGACACCGACAATCTATAACAATCTATACTTACATATTTGAAATGTCGGATTAAATGGACACATTCCAGAAAAATTATAAATTACCAAATGTGATCAAGAAGACACAGCCAGCCAAGTGGTTCTATAACTATTAATAAAACTCAGTATCAGAACATTCTCCCCAAAGAAAACATCAGGCCAGGAAGCCTCACAGGAAGTGAGCCAGTTTCAGGAGCAGATAATTTAAACATTACTCAGTTGCAGAAAAAAGAGGGAAAACTTCCCAATGTATTTATGAGGCCAGAAAAAAAGAGAAAGGAAAATTATATGTCAGATGTAGCCATGAAGATGGATACAAACTTCCTCAACAAAAATCACAGACCAGGCCGGGTGCGGTGCCACATGCCTGTAGTCCCAGCCATAGTCTCACTGAGGTGGAAGGATCACTTGAGCCCAGGAGTTCGAGGCCAGCCTGGGTAACACAGCAAGACGCCACTTCAAAAAAAAAAAAAATCACAGACCAAAGTCCGCAATGTATTAAGAAGGGTAATATGCGGGACCAAGTTGAATTTAACCCAGGAAAGAAAGATTAGTCCCAAATTCAAAGAGCTAAAAATGTCATTCATCACATTTACAGATTAAAGGAAAAATAACCTTATGAGTATCTGAAAAGCTGCCAGGAAAGCATTAGGTAGGTCGAATTCAATGTTCATTCATAACAAAAACCTACAGCAAATGTGGAATCATGGAACTGCCTCAGCCTGGTACAGAATATTGAGCAACCACCTTACTTCATGTTAAAACATTCCTTTCTAAATCAGAAACAAGACAAGGATGGCTACCATCAGCATTTCTATTCGACACTGTCTTGGAGATCTTGACTAATGAAATAAGATAAAGAAGGAAAATATATAAGGATTGGAAAGGAAGAAATAAAACCCTCATAGTTTGCAGATGATGTGTACGAACAGAATCCCAAATAACTGACAACCAATTCAGTAAGATCCAGGGGCATTTAGCAAGGTTTCTGGACAGAAGACTAATTCATCAAGAGCAACCACGGTCCATGTATCAGCAGAAAATAAAACCCACACGATTTATAAAAGCAACAAAAATCTAAAGTTCCTGGGATGAAATCTAAGAAAAGACATGCAAGATCTTTATGGTAGTTATTAAATGTGTTTGAAAGAGGCCGGGCGCGGTGGCTCATGCCTGTAATCTCAGCACTTTGGGAGGCTGAGGCGGGCGGATCATGAGGTCAGGAGTTCAAGACCAGCCTGGCCAACATGATGAAACCTCATCTCTACTAAAAATACAAAAATTAGCTGGGTGTGGCGGTGCGTGCCTGTAATCCCAGCTACTCAGGAGGCTGAGGCAGAAGAATCACTTGAATCCGGGAGGCAGAGGTTGCAGTGAGCCGAGATCACATCACTGCACTCCAGCCTGGGCAACACAGTGAGACTCCATCTCAAAAGAAAAAAAAAAAAGAAAGAGTTAAATATTCATGAATAGAAGACTCAATATCTTTTTTTCTTTTTTTTAATGAGGTCTTGCTGTGTTGCCCAGGCTGGAGTGCAGTGGCATGATCATGGCTCACTGTGTAGCCTCGACCTCATGGGTTCAAGTGATCATCCCACCTCAGTCCCCCAGGTGGCCAGGACCACAGGTGTGCACCACCATGCCTGGCTATTTTTTTTTAAGAAATAATGTCTCGCTATGTTACCAGGCTGGTCTCAAACTCCTGGGCTCAAGCAATTCTCCTGCCTTGGCCTCCCAAAGGGCTGAGATTATAGGTGAGGCCACTGCACCTGGCCTCAATATCTTAAATATGTCATTTTTCCCTAAATTGATTTATAGAGTCAATGCAGTTCCAAGCAACACTAAATTGGTGAGTTGTTTCTAAACCTATATAGAAAGGACAAAGGACTGAAGGAGAAGAACAAGGTAGATGCTCACCCTACCAGATATGAAGATGGGTGATAACGTTAGAGGGATTAAGACATCGTGGCATCACGTAAAACTCAAGGCCAGGCCGGGCACGGTGGCTCACACCTGTAATCCCAGCACTTTGGGAGGCTGAAGCAGGAGGGTCGCTCGAGGCCAGGAGTTCAAGACCAGCCTGGACAACATAGCGAGATCCTGTCTCCATGAAACATTTTAAACATTAGCTGGGTGTGGTGGCCTGTGCCTGTGTTCCTGGCTACTCAGGAGGCTGAGTTGGGAGGCTCACTTGAGCCTAGGATGTTGAGGCTGCAGTCAGCTGTGATCACACCACTACACTCTAGCCAGACAGAATGAGACCCTGTCTCAAAAAAAGAAAGCAAAAGACTGGACCAGGCATGTGTTAAGGGTCCCCAAGATCATCCTGAGGTGATTCAGTGTTACTCACAGGACTCAGCGCAGTCACACTCTGGCTAAGACTCATTACAGTGAATAGTACACAGCAATGTCAGCAAAGGGAAAAGGCACATGGGGCCTCAGGCACCCAGGAAACGGGGCTCAGGCACCAGGAGCCGTCTCCCAGGGGAGTCAGAGGAAATGGGGCTCAGGCACCAGCAGCCGTCTCCCAGGGGAGTCAGAGGAAACGGGGCTCAGGCACCAGGAGCCATCTCCCAGGGGAGTCAGAGGAAACGGGGCTCAGGCACCAGGAGCCGTCTCCCAGGGGAGTCAGAGGAAACGGGGCTCAGGCACCAGGAGCCGTCTCCCAGGGGAGTCAGAGGAAACGGGGCTCAGGCACCAGGAGCCGTCTCCCAGGGGAGTCCTGTAGGATGTGCTTAACTTCTGCATAAGTTGTAGTAATGACATTTGTGAAGTGTTGTCTATCTGAGAAGTTCATTAGGGACTCATTGCCTGAGGTTTTTACTGGGGGGTGGTCACATTGATACCCTCTGCCTGGCATATACCAAAATTCCAGAGCCCTAGGAGAAAGTGATGTCCAGCATACACCACATTGTTTGTAAAGATTAGGAACCGCAAACCACCTTCGTCATTAGAGAAGGTTTATATCAGTCAGGGAACTGTTTCCCAGCCGAGTTCCCAGCCTTGCAGCCAGGCCTTTCTTAGGGCAGCAGTGGCAGCCACGAGACGTTCCACAGAACATAAAGTGCAAATAGCTAGGGAACATATGGAAAGATGCTCAACTTCATCAAGAATCACAGAAACGGCCAGGCACGGTGGCTCACGCCTGTAATCCCAGCACTTTGGGAGGCCGAGGCAGGTGGATTACAAGGTCGGGAGATTGAGACCATCCCGGCCAACATGGTGAAACCCCATCTCTACTAAAAATATAAAAATTAGCCGGGCGTGGTGGTGGGTGCCTGTAATCCCAGCTACTGGGGAGCCTGAGGCAGGAGAATCGCTTGAACCCGGGAGGCGGAGGTTGCAGTGAGCTGAGATCACACCACTGCACTCCAGCCTGGGCGACAGAGTAAGACTCTGTTTCAAACAAACAAACAAAAAAAGAATCAGAGAAAAGCAAGTTCAAAGACAATGAAATGTAATTTTACATGGATAGGACTGGCCAAGTGGACAAAGTTTAATAACATCAGTTGTGAATTTAATTTCTGTTGTAATTCAGCTGCTCACAGGATTAAACTCTAGGCATGGTGTTCAGCAATTTTACTTCTGCAGCTACAGGGGATAAGGGCTTCTTCTGGGCCAATATAGAAGCTTGCAGGTCCTTCGTGTGGGGCTGAGCTCATCTTTTTCTTTCCCACCTTCTCCAGCACAGTTAGGAGCAACCAGCCCATCCCATTATACCCATTAGTTTGACTGCAGTGTTTGGAAGTAGCAAATACTTGTTATGTCAGAATCTGTGCTTCTATAGGTTCCCAATTAAGGGTATCCCATGGCAATATTTTGAATAATTTTGCAACATCTCACCATGGACTACTGTGTCTTTTTTTTTTTTTTGAGACGGAGTCTCGCTCTGTTGCCCAGGCTGGAGTGCAGTGGCGCGATCTCAGCTCACTGCAAGCTCCACCTCCTGGGTTCACGCCATTCTCCTGCCTCAGCCTCCCAAGTAGCTGGGAATACAGACACCCGCCACCACGCCCGGCTACTTTTTTGTATTTTTAGTAGAGATGGGGTTTCCCCGTGTTAGCCAGGATGGTCTTGATCTCCTAACCTCGTGATCCGCCTGCCTCGGCCTCCCAAAGTGCTGGGATTACAGGCATGAGCCACCGCGCCCGGCCTTTTTTTTTTTTTTTTTTTTGAGACAGAGTCTCACTCTGTCTCCCAGGCTGGAGTGCAGTGGCACGATCTCGGCTCACTGCAATCTCCACCCCCTGGGTTCACGCCATTCTCCTGCCTCAGTCTCCCAAGTAGCTGGGACTACAGGTGCCCGCCACCACACCTGGCTAATTTTTTATATTTTTAGTAGAGACGGGGTTTCACTGTGTTAGCCAGGATGGTCTCGATCTTCTGACCTGGTGATCAGCCCACCTCGGCCTCTGAAAGTGCTGGGATTACAGGTGTGAGCCGCCGCGCCCGGCCTGTACCCTTTTTACTACTGGAAACTAGGCCTTTAGTGTCTCTAAATCTAATAATGTAGAGAACCAATTCCAAAAGTCCCAGAACCAGTGCAGACAACTCATCTGTAAGACTTTCCTCTGCAACAACTTCCGGCACCAAAATTGGTCAGTTGGGCCGATCTAGAGAAGCGAACCAGTGGGAGATAAGTATTAGGAGATTTACTATCAAGAACTGGCTTCCATGTTTGCAGTGGCTGACGAGACGTGTCTGGGAAGATTGTGAGTGGCGTGGAACTTCGCTGGCACGTTTCCTGTCCACTTCAGCATCTGCGGAGGCGGCCAAGGGCTGATACCCCTGCGCCTTCTGGAAGCCTCGGGTTTGCTTTCGAAGACTGTTTCTGACCTCACTCCTGCACAGATACACACTCAGCTTTTCAGGTTACACTTTTGGGAGTGATCACTTATTCTTAGCATCTTTTGCCATCTGGACAGGATGAGAGTTTCCCAAATCATCAAGTCCTAGTTCCTTTCTGTTTAAGAGCGCTTCCCTCAGTCCCTCCTGCTCACATTCTATCATAAGCAGCAGGAACAGGCCAGGCTGCACCTTCCACTGTCTGGAGATCTCCTCAGCTGAATGTCCAGGTCTTCTGCTCACATTTCACCATAAGCAGCAGGAACAGGCCAGGCTGCACCTTCCACAGTCTGGAGATCTCCTCAGCAGAACACCCAGGTTCACCTGACAAAGTCAGCTTCTCTCTGACAGCAGGACACAGCCCCATGGCGTTTCCCGCCACTGCCTGGATGTGACAGGCACTTTGCCTCCCTCCACTTTGTCAGGACATTCTCCTCACATCCTCTGGGCTCTCGCCCGGAATGCTTTCTTTCCTTTTCCTTTTTAAAAAATGTTTGTAAATTTATTAGTAATGCTCCTTTTGAAAGGTATGGAAAATGAAACTCAAGGTATAATCCTTATATGAAAAAATTAACTCATCTCTCCAGCAGTCTTAGTAGAAAACACATGATTTGGAAAGATCCTGCTGGGTGTGGTGGCTCACGCCTGTAATCTCAGCACTTCGGGAGGCCGAGGTGGGCAGATCACCTGAGGTCAGGAATTCGAGACCAGCCTGACCAACATGGAGAAACCCTGTCTGTACTAACAATACAAAAATTAGTTGGGTGTAGTGGCGAGCACCTGTGATCCCAGGTACTCAGGAGGCTTAGACAGGAGAATCGCTTGAACCCGGGAGGCGGAGGTTGCAGTGGGCCCAGGTAGCACCACTGCACTCCAGCCTGGGCAACAGAGTGAGGCTTTGTCTCAAAAAAAAAAAAAAAAAAAAAAAAAAAAAAAAAAAAAAAAGAAAAGGAAAGAAAAGAAAAGAAAAGAAAAGAAAAAGATAGCAAAAGCTCCATATAAGCCAAAAGGATACCAAAGCTTCCCTTCTTCAAAAATGTTCTCTCCAGAAAATGCATGAATCTATGTCTGCCTCTGTGAGATCACTGCACCTGTGAGTAAGGTGGTCACAAATGTGAACACCTGTCTAGAACATCCTAGAGAGACATAAACAGACAATCCTTGAAGCTGCAGAAAACAAATGAGGGTGAAAATAAAGCTGTACTATTTGTAGAGCAAGTCCTAAAAATACAGAATTCACTAAGAGCTTGGAACAGAAGACCTAGGAGATAAAAACCAGGGAAAAGTAATTAGAAAAATACTTCACTCCTTGATCGAGACCATCCTGGCTAACATGGTGAAATTTTTAGCCGTCTGTACTAAAAATACAAAAAATTAGCCAGGCATGGTGGCGGGAGCCTGTAGTTCCACCTACTCGGGAGGCTGAGGCAGGAGAATGGCATGAACCTGGGAGGCGGAGCTTGCAGTGAGCCGAGATCGCACCACTGCACTCCGGGCTGGGAGACAGAGCAAGACTCCGTCTCAAAAAAAAAAAAAAAAAAAAAAAAAATTCACTCCTTACTGAAGGAAAAAAAGAGGGAATAAATGTTATTAAAAAACTATATGGGTAAGATTACCCATAACTAGTATTTAAACAAATTGAGGGTTCAGGATGGATTCCGCCCTCTCCATGAAGAATAAATACCAACTAACCCCACTTCTTACACCCCTGAAGGAGAAAACTGGTCCATTTGGCTTTGATCTGACACCCTCACACTCTTGCCGTTTAGGTCGAACCATCTCGGCTCCATCTGTTTCAGCTGCATTTACCAGCATCCCACTTCTATTTCCGAACCTTCGACACTTTTAATGTCCGTATTTCCACAGACGGTTGGTTTCAGCACATTTACCAGCATCCCACCTCTATTTCTGAACCTTCGACACTTTTAATGTCCGTATTTCCACAGACGGTCGGTCTCAAGGCCCTCTAGGCTTTTCGTGTTGTGATCCTCAGGACTCTCCCACCCTCCACTCATCCCCTGATTCTAAAACTACTTCCGCATGTTTAGCTGTGTGTTACACCAGCACCCCACTCCCGGTACCACAATCCACATTCTTTTTTTTCTATTGTTTTGAGACGGAGTCTTGCTCTGTCACCCAGGCTGGAGTGCAGTGGTGCGATCTCCACTCACTGCTGCCACCTCCGCCTCCTGGGTTCAAGCAATTCTCTGCCTCAGCCTCCCGAGTAGCTGGGATTACAGGCGCCCGCCACCATGCCCAGCTAATTTTTGTATTTTTAGGAGAGACAGGGTTTCACCATCTTGGCCAGGCTGGTCTTGAACCCCTGACCTTGTGATCCACCCGCCTCAGCCTCCCAGAGTGCAGGGATTACAGGCGTGAGCACCCAGCCTCCATGTCATTTTTCTAATGCTGCTGTCACAATTTACTAAAAGCTTAGCAGCTTACAACATAGTTCTGTGGAAGTCCAGAAGTCCGGTGGACTCAACCAGGTTCTCTGCTCAGGGTCTCATGGCTGAAATCACAGTGTTCGCGACCAGGCTCCTCTTAGGAGACTCCGGGGAAGAACCTGCTTCTGGGCTTGGTCAGGTGTTGGCAGAATCTGGCTGCTTGTGGCTGTTGGACTGAGGTTTCCTTGTGCGGTGTCCTCCATCTTCAAGCCAACAATGGGACACTGAATCCTTCCTGTGCTTTGAATCTCTCTGTCTTCTGTGTCCCATTCCTGCTTTTTTTCTTTTTTTTTTTAAGATGGAGTCTTGCTCTGTCAGCCAGGCTGGAGTGCAGTGGCGTGATCTCAGCTCACTGCAACCTCTGCCTCCGGGGTTTAAGTGATTCTCGTGTCTCAGCCTCCTGAGTAGCTGGGATTACAGGCGCCCGCCACTACGCCCGGCTAATTTTTCTATTTTTGGTAGAGACGGGGTTTCACCATATTGGTCAGGCTGGTCTCCAACTCCTGGCCTCAAGTGATCCACCCACCTCGGCCTCCCAAGGTGCTGGGATTATAGGCATGAGCCACTGCGTCCGGCCCCATTTCTGCTTTTAAGGGATCATGTGATTACACTGGGCCCACCCAAATAAGATTGACTCTCTATTTTAAGTTCAACTGATTAATAGTGTCAATTACATCTGTAAATTCCTTTTGTGGGACAATGAGGGCTGAGGCTGGGACCATCTCAGCCACTTGGCCCCCAACCGCTCCATCCTTGGCCACCCTGTCCTGTTCCCAGAGCCTGCCTGGCACAGCTGGCAGCCATGGATGAGCTGGAGGGAGGAGTTTGATGCTAGGGGTGGGCACACCTGTGCTAGGGGCAGCTGCACCTTGGGAAGACCCCAAGACCCTCCCCGCAAACTCACCTCGGCCGCCCTGCAGTGGTCTTCACCATTGCCCAGCATGCGTGCATCCACACCGAGACAGCGGAGGCTCCGTGCCAGCCCCTGCAGCATGTTGTCACACACCACACGGAAGGCCCTGGCCGGGACCTGAGGGGCGGCGCCCTCAGACACAGCCACAGCCACAGCCACAGGGACCTGCAGTGAGGCCCCGGTCAGCAATCCCACGGATACCCCCCAGCCCCTCACAGCCTCAGAGAGCCAGGGCCCTGAGGCTGTGTGGCCAGCACTCTGTCTCTGTTTTATCTTCAAAAGATAAAACTGTGTGTGCTGTGCATAAAACAGCAGAAACACAGACAAAATGCGTGAAACCACCCCTGGGGGGCTCTAGTGCTCATGCTGGGGGGGCTCCACGTGTGTGTCTGGGGTGGCGTGTGTGCCCAGAGAGGGGTGGGGATCACGGGGAGGGGGCTAGATAGAGAGGGGTGGGGATCACGAGGAGGGGGCTAGATAGAGAGGGGTGGGGATCACGAGGAGGGGGCTAGATAGAGAGGGGTGGGGATCACGAGGAAGGTGCTAGATAGAGAGGGGTGGGGATCACGGGGAGGGGGCTAGATAGAGAGGGGTGGGGATCACGGGGAGGGGTTAGATAGAGGGGTGGAGATCACGGGGAGGGGGCTAGAGAGGGGTGGGGATCACGAGGAGGGAGCTAGATAGAGAGGGGTGGGGATCATGGGGAGGGGTTAGATAGAGAGGGGTGGGGGGAAGGGGCTAGATAGGGGTGGGGATCACAGGGAGGGGCTAGATAGAGAGGGGTGGGGATCATGGGGAGGGGGCTAGATAGAGAGGGGTGGGGATCACAAGGAGGGGGCTAGATAGGGGTGGGGATCACGGGGAAGGGGCTAGATAGAGAGGGGTGGGGATCACGGGGAGGGGGCTAGATAGAGAGGGGTGGGGATCATGGGGAGGGGCTAGATAGAGAGGGGTGGGGATCACGGGGAGGGGTTAGAGAGGGGTGGGGATCACGGGGATGGGTTAGAGAGGGGTGGGGATCACGGGGAAGGTGCTAGATAGAGAGGGGTGGGGATCACGGGGAGGGGTTAGAGAGGGGTGGGGATCACGGGGATGGGTTAGATAGAGAGGGGTGGGGATCACGAGGAAGGTGCTAGATAGAGAGGGGTGGGGATCACGAGGAGGGGGCTAGATAGAGAGGGGTGGGGATCACGGGGAGGGGGCTAGATAGAGAGGGGTGGGGATCACGAGGAGGGGGCTAGATAGAGAGGGGTGGGGATCACGAGGAGGGGGCTAGATAGAGAGGGGTGGGGATCACGGGGATGGTGCTAGATAGAGAGGGGTGGGGATCACGGGGAGGGGGCTAGATAGAGAGGGGTGGGGGGGAGGGGGCTAGATAGAGAGGGGTGGGGATCACGGGGAAGGGGCTAGATAGAGAGGGGTGGGGATCACGGGGATGGGTTAGATAGAGAGGGGTGGGGGGGAGGGGGCTAGATAGGGGTGGGGATCATGGGGAGGGGCTAGATGCTGCCTTGGGCCATGGGAGGGGCCTGCCAGGCCAAATATCAGGAGGGGACTGGGGCACTCAGGGGCAGTGACCCCCCAGGCAAGCGCAGCCCCCGTGACAGTCATGCAGGAGGTTCACCAGGACTTTGCTCCCCTCTCGCTCCAGGAGCCGGGTCCCCTCCACACGCTCTGACCCAGTGGCCTTGTCTCCATGCAGGTCCTTGGTTTATGGACAGGGACCTCCTTCCCCAAGAATGCTGACAAACGGACCCTGCGGGGCTTCACCCACCTGCCTGGGTGCGGCCGGTGCTGACGCTTTCTGCAGGCCGGGTGGCTTCTGTGCCCCTGGTCTCTCTCTGTGCCTGGGCCTCCGGCTCCCAGCCAGGTCCTCCAACAGGCAGAAGCGGGCGGGCTCTCTGCACAGGGCTTGGTGCACCTCCAGCAGGCAGTAGGCGTCGGCAGCTGTGTGGGGAGTCGGCCTCAGCCTCCCGGGACAGAGGGCGGGAGGGGCGTGAGGAGGGGTCACTTCCACCCGCCGCACCGCACACCTGCGTAGATGACCTGCTCCTGGCAGAGCGGCCTCCGGTCCCAGTTGGACAGCTGCTGCGTCTTGTCCAGGGCTGTGCCCAGCACCTGCTGCACCAGGAGGCTCAGGCCCCTCAGCTCCCTGGCCCTGTCCACGCCTGGGGCTGGCACGCTCGCCACCCGCATCTGCTAAGACAGTGCCCTGCAGGGTAACGCGTCTGGCCCTGGCGGGAGCACAGTCACCCCGCCCACTCACACCAGCCCTGCGGGGGCTCTGGAGGAGGCCCCGCCCCCTCCACCAGCGGCCCGTGCAGCAGAGACAGGGAGAAGGAGCGGACACATCCGAGGAGAGGCTCCACGTGGGGGTCCCAGGCTGCAGGCACTGCACACCAGGGCCAGCTCCGGGGTCCCTGGTCAGCAGTCCCATGGTCACCCCGCCCAGCCCTTCACAGCCTCAGAGAGCCCGGGCCCTGAGGCTGTGTGGCCAGCTCTCTGTCTCTGTTTTATCTTCAAAAGAGGAGCACTGGGTGTGCCGAGCATAAAACAGCAGAAACGCAGACAAAATGCAGCGAAACCATCCCCGGGGGGCTCTAGTGCTCATGCTGGGGGGGCCTCCACGTGTGTGTCTGGGGTGGCGTGTGTACCCAGAGAGGGGTGGGGATCCCGGGAAGGGGGCTAGATAGAGAGGGGTGGGGATCATGGGGTGGGGGCTAGATAGAGAGGGGTGGGGATCACGGGGAGGGGGCTAGATAGAGAGGGGTGGGGATCACAGGGAGGGGGCTAGATAGAGAGGGGTGGGGATCACGGGGAGGGGGCTAGATAGAGGGGGGGGGAACACGGGGAGGGGACTAGATAGAGGGGGGGATCACGGGGAGGGGGCTAGATAGAGAGGGGTGGGGATCACGGGGAGGGGACTAGATAGAGAGGGGGGGAACACGGGGAGGGGGCTAGATAGAGAGGGGTGGGGATCACGAGGAGGGGGCTAGATAGAGAGGGGTGGGGATCACGGGGAGGGGACTAGATAGAGAGGGGGGGAACACGGGGAGGGGTTAGAGGGGTGGGGATCACGGGGAGGGGGCTAGATAGAGAGGGGTAGGGATCACGGGGTGGGGGCTAGATAGAGAGGGGGGATCACGGGGAGGGGGCTAGATAGAGGGGGGGATCACGGGGAGGGGGCTAGATAGAGGGGGGTGGGGATCACGGGGAGGGGACTAGATAGAGAGGGGGGGAACACGGGGAGGGGGCTAGATAGAGAGGGGTGGGGATCACGAGGAGGGGGCTAGATAGAGAGGGGTGGGGATCACGGGGAGGGGGCTAGATAGAGAGGGGTGGGGATCACGGGGAGGGGGCTAGATAGAGAGGGGTGGGGATCACGGGGAGGGGGTTAGATAGAGAGGGGGGGATCACGGGGAGGGGACTAGATAGAGAGGGGGGATCATGGGGAGGGGGCTAGATAGAGAGGGGTGGGGATCACGGGGAGGGGGTTAGATAGAGAGGGGTGGGGATCACGGGGAAGGTGCTAGATAGAGGGGGGTGGGGATTACGGGGAGGGGGCTAGATAGAGAGGGATGGGGATCACGGGGAAGGTGCTAGATAGAGGGAGGGGATCAGAGGGAGGGGGCTAGATAGAGCCCCAGGGGCTCCCTCCCGCAGCTCCTCCAAGTGGAACCCAGGGCTCAGGTCTGGGGGAAGGTGCCCTCACACCAGATAAGGGCCCCACAGGGGCTCAGGGATGCCTGCACCAGGAGGCCCTGCTCCCTTCCTGGGGACGCCAGATCCACCTCTGCCAGGCTCTGCTCTGGGGCCCTGGTGACTGAGGCTGCGCTGACAGGAATCCGGCGGGAGAAGCCCAGGGCCGCCGGGAAGGTGTGGAGGGGCCCCAAGCAGCCCTTGAACCCCAGGCCCACCCGGCATCTTGTGAGCGGCTCAGTGGGTGCCCACCTGTCTGTGCACCAGCAGCAGGTCGATGCCGCCCAGAATCTGCTTCTCCACATGGGCCAGGGCGGGGCAGGACGTGCCCAGTTTCTGCAGGTCCCCCACCATCCCGTAGCCTGTGGGCAGGAACCATCGTGGGAGGGGCGCCTGCAGGCAGGGACCGCACTGTCCCCTAACCCCAGGGTGCACCCAGCACCCTCCCCGGGGCACACGGAGGGAAGGGTCAGGCAGGGGTGGGGGCTGCTTTCCTTCTGGACTGGGCAGGGGGCCCCAGGGCTTCACTCACCCAGCTTGGTGATAGAGGGGTCCGAGAGGAGCTGGGCCACCAGCCGGGAAAAGGCCTGGGCTCCCTGCCCTGTTGGTGGCTGCGAGAGTGCCAGGACGTCCAGAAGGAACACGTGGCCCTCCACGGCCACCTGCAGGAGTGACGGCCGAGGCCGGCCCCCAGCAACAAACACAGGTGTCCACTCCAGGTCTACACCAACCACTTGGTGGCACTGCGGGCAGAGAGGGGCAGATGTGATCATCGGGGCCAACTTGGCTCTGCAGGGACCACAGCCTGGAGGGCCTGAGCAGCTCTGTGAGCCTGGGCTTCGGGGAGACGCCCCTGCACCCCTGCATGCTTTTAGGGCTGGGGCTGTTGGGGGCACTAAGGCCTGTGCTCCAGCTGCCCCCTGCTTTCTGTGGCTGCACCAGAGAGGGAGGCCTGGCTGTTGTGAGCAACAGCCTGGCCTGGTGCCCACGGCAGTGCCCGTGTCAGGGAGGCACCCCACGTCTCGGGCACCATCTGTAAAATGGGGATTCCACGGCACCTTCCACAGGCTGGCAGCACTGGGTAAATGCCAGCAGCCAGCATCCTGGAGTCTCAGCAGCACAGCGTGGGGGAACGGCTGCCCTCACAGCAGCCCTGGGGCACCTGGCGGGCTCATGCCCAGAGGCCTTGCCTCTCTCCGAATGCCATGCCCCTGATGCTCCTCCAATGCCTGGCAGGGGGATCCCACCACCGGGCGCTGCCCCAGCGGCCGAGGGAACCACCTGCAGGAGTGCACCCTCGTGTCTGGTCAGGTCTTCCCACGAGGCCAGGAGGTGGATGCTCTCCCTGGGGATGGGCAGCTGGTAGTAACGGTCCTTCATGTCCTTCACCTCCAGCCTCGAGTCAGCCTCAGTCGCCCTGGGAGGAGCAGAGCTGGTAGCGCCCCCATGTCCCTGGTCCCCCACCCACTCTGACCTTGGAGCAGGAGGGGAGCATTCAGGGCCTGTTTGGTGGGGGCATCTCAGGTCCTGGCTCCTCCTCCCACACAGGCTCGGTCCAGCCCAGCGTGACCCCTGCTCCTGCCTCTCCTCCCAGTGGCCCTGGTGACTGTCCCCCAGGGTCCCGCGTGGGTCAGGCTGGCCATGGATCTGGCAGCAGAGGAGGAGGGCTGGGCCCTGCTGTCTTGTCTGCTCTGTGTATAGCTGCGCTCTTTGTTTTGTCTTGATTTCTAATTCTCAAGCCACTGGCGTGAAGACTGGTGAGCTGTCGTCCCAAGGGTAGGGGCCACCCTGGGTGGAACCCACCCCTGGCTGGGGTCACCCTGGCGGTGCTCACCTCCCCTGGAGCCTGAACCGGCGGAGTTCCACAGCCACCGCAGCCGGCAGCCGCTCCTCGGGCAGCAAGAGGTCCATGGCACACTGGGCGGCCGTGACTGGATCACTGTGGGAGACCAGCAGCTGAGACAGCTGCTCCTGAAGCCACGGGCTCTGCCCCACCAGGCCCTGTGAGGAGGGTGGCCGTGAGGATGGAGATGGGGACGTTGCTGTGCCACAGGGCCCTGCCCCGAGGGACCCCCGTAGACCCCGACCTTGCAGACTGGCTGTGAGCACTCGGGGAGGAGGGGCAGCCGTCCACCTGAGGCCTGCAGCATCTGTCCTGCCTGAGGTCAAGGTTCCACAGGACCAAAGCGGCTGAGATAGAGGTGCTGAGGCAAAGGCTGTCCACCCCAATGTAGCCCCGGCTGGCATTCCGGGTCTCCAAGCCTGAGGTGAAGGCTGCCCACCTCAGTTCAGCCCCAGCTGGCCTCTCCTGGCCTCCAAGCCTCTGCTGACCTTCCCGGCCTCCAAGCCTCCACCGGCCCTCCTGGCCTCCAAGCCTCTGCTGACCTTCCTGGCCTCCAAGCCTCCACCAGCCCTCCTGGCCTCCAAGCCTCCGCTGACCTTTCCAGCCTCCAAGCCTCTACTGGCCCACCTGGCCTCCAAGCCTCTGCTGACCTTCCCAGCCTCCAGGCCTCCACCGGCCCTCTTGGCCTCTAAGCCTCCACTGACCTTCCCAGCCTCCAAGCCTCTGCCGGCCCTCCTGCTCTCACCAGGCATCTGCCCCCACCCCGGGTCCCAGGAGCCCGGGCATGTTTTCTGGAGCACCTGCCCAGCCTGCCCCATCTCCACGCTCCTCCTCTTGCCAGGGGAGCCCCTCTGCCCCTTCCCTTCCTCCTCACTATGTGGGGTTTGGCTGGCAGGGCTCAGGAGGCTATTGGGCACCCATTCACCCATGGCCCAGGAGCAGACAGAGGGGTGCCCTCTGGGTGGCAATGACCAAGGGGGCCCTGAGAAACCTCATCCTCACCAAGGTGAGCTCTCTCCCACCCCACAGCCACCCGTGGCAGCGCCCAGCCCAGGAGCAGAGGCACCTACAGGCCTGCGGGACCCTCAGCCCCCGCCGGGAAATGCAGGGCCCAGCACGAGCGAGGGTCTCCCTCCCCGCAAGGTCCTGGAATCCATGGGTCCAGGATGGCCTTGAGTGTCAGGCGGGAAGGGGGGGGACCTGCCCAGCAGGCTGAGCTCCTGCATGACCTCCCACCCCACGGCCTCGAGGAGGGTCCGCCTGCCCCGCTGGCTTCAGGCCCAGCAGCCTGAGGCTGCTTCCCCAGCGTGGGTTCCCACGTGGACGACAATACGTGGAAGCCGCCCGCATTCTTCAGGACGTCCGCTGCCCTTCCGGCCGGCTCTGTGCTGGCACCGGGCGGGGGGGGCCCGGCCTTCCTCCTTCCGGCCTCGCCCAGGCGCCTTGCACCTCTCTGGTGACTCTCAGCCCCCACCCGGCCCCACAGGCAGCTCCGCTGGGCTGGTTCGGGTGGCACGGATGCTGCCGTCCGCCTGGAACGAGGCCCAGTCAGGCTCTACTGATGCCCTCGGCTCCCGCTCAGGCCTCCCGGGCCTGAGGACCCTGCACCCGCCTGCCAGCCACGCGCCCCAACATGGGGTCTGGGCTCAGCAGCCCCAGCGAAGGCCTCAGCTCTGCGCACTTCCACCAGGAGGCTCCAGGCCTGTGCCCCCAGGACAGCCCCAGCGAAGGCCTCAGCTCTGCGCACTTTCACCAGGAGGCTCCGGGCCTGTGCCCCTAGGACAGCCGCCCAGGCCGCCCTGCAGGCTTACAGGCAAGGGCACAAACTCACCTGCACGTGGTCGGTCCAGTTCTCCTGTGACAGGCTCTTCTGCAAAAGCAAACAGGAAGGGGCGGTTGCCAGGCAGCTCCAGAGGCTGTATCGGGGCCTGGTGGGAGTTTTCCTCGACCCCTGGCAGGGTACATCCTTGGCAGAGACCAGGTGCTCACCCGTCCCGGTGCCACAGCCCAGAGCCAGGGCCCCATGGCCTCCCCTTCACCCAGGCCTGGCCCAGCTAGCCCAGCTCTGGGGCAAGAAGCAGCTCCTACTTGGGATGTCTGTGCACCCTGCAGTGCGCAGTGAGTATCCCAGGCCAAACTCTGTGGCTCAGGCCGCGGCTGGCTGCCCCCAAGACCCCCTCCTGCTCACGAACCTCCACAAACCGCTTGTGGTGCAGGTGCCGCAGGCCGCCAGGCGCTGCTGAATGGCCGCGTTTGGACACAGCGCTGAAAGGAAAGGCCAGCTCAGCACTGCGGGCTCAGGGCAGCCTCACCACGGCCTCCTTCTGGGGCAGGCTGGAGACGGGCAGAGGGGCTGTGCCTGCCCCTTCACCGTCCTCCACCTCTGCCCTGGAGCCCACCCCCTCCTCACCACCTGGGCCTCTGCTGGGGTCCACCCCACTCAGCCTGGGGGTCCCGCCGGACCCGGGGTCTCCCTTGCACTTGTGCGGCGGGCCCTTTCGTCTGGCCTCCCTCTGGGGCCTCCCTGTCTTTCCTCAGGGAGGTTCCTTCCTGGCATTGGCATCTGCGTTTGTGCCCTGCCCTTCTCTCACTGGCACGTGGAACCCTCGTGGACAGGGCCGGCTGCTCACTGTGGGTCCCGTGACTGAAGCCCCATGAGCGGCAGGGACTGAGGCACACGCACGTCCACACCCTCCGTCAGCCTCACCTCCATACTCCACTCCAGAGCCTGAGGGGGCCCCGGGGAGGGCACCACAGTCTGGCTGAGCCCCTTTCCCCCAGGGTGTGGCAACCAGTGGTGCTAACGGGCTGGCTGGTCCTCAGTGGGATGCCAACCTTTCAGGGCCCCACCCACCCACACCCAGAGCGCAGCCATGGGGAGCTGGGCGACCATCTGCCCTGAGGCCCCTGCCTGGCTCTGGCCCGACCTCACCGAGGGTCCCTGTGACCCACACTCTCAAGACATGTGGGTGCCCTTGCCAGCACCTGCCTCCAACACCTGGGAGCACCCTGTGGTGGGGACCCCATCTGCAGCCTACAGCGGGGGTCTGTGCGGTTCACAGCAAGGCCAGGGGCCAGGGCTAGCCAGGGAGGGCCAGCCTTCCTGGAACACAGCCACCAGGGCACAAACTTCAGCAGAAGCCTCGCCCAGGAATCCGTCACCTGTCCTGGGTCTGAGGGGTGACGAGGAAGGAGAAAGGGAGGAAGGAGGAAGGAGAAAGGGAGGAAGGAGGAAGGAGGAAGGAGGAAGGAGGAAGGAGGAAGGAGGAAGGGAGGAAGGAGGAAGGAGGAAGGAGGAAGGAGGAAGGGAGGAAGGAGGAAGGAGGAAGGGAGGAAGGAGGAAGGAGAAAGGGAGGAAGGAGGAAGGAGGAAGGAGGAAGGAGGAAGGAGGAAGGAGGAAGGGAGGAAGGAGGAAGGAGGAAGGAGGAAGGAGGAAGGAGGAAGGGAGGAAGGAGGAAGGAGGAAGGAGGAAGGGAGGAAGGAGGAAGGAGGAAGGAGGAAGGGAGGAAGGAGGAAGGAGGAAGGAGGAAGGAGGAAGGAGGAAGGGAGGAAGGAGGAAGGAGGAAGGAGGAAGGGAGGAAGGAGGAAGGAGGAAGGGAGGAAGGAGGAAGGAGGAAGGAGGAAGGAGAAAGGGAGGAAGGAGGAAGGAGGAAGGAGGAAGGAGGAAGGAGAAAGGGAGGAAGGAGGAAGGAGAAAGGAGGAAGGAGGAAGGAGAAAGGGAGGAAGGAGAAAGGAGTAAGGAGGAAGGAGTAAGGAGGAAGCGAGGAAGGAGGAAGGAGGAAGGAGAAAGGGAGGAAGGAGGAAGGAGGAAGGAAGAAAGGGAGGAAGGAGGAAGGAGGAAGGAGGAAGGAGGAAGGAGAAAGGGAGGAAGGAGGAAGGAGGAAGGGAGGAAGGAGGAAGGAGGAAGGAGGAAGGAGAAAGGGAGGAAGGAGGAAGGAGGAAGGAGGAAGGAAGAAAGGGAGGAAGGAGGAAGGAGGAAGGAGAAAGGGAGGAAGGAGGAAGGAGGAAGGGAGGAAGGAGGAAGGAGGAAGGAAGAAAGGGAGGAAGGAGGAAGGAGGAAGGAGGAAGGAGGAAGGGAGGAAGGAGGAAGGAGGAAGGGAGGAAGGAGGAAGGAGGAAGGAGGAAGGAGAAAGGGAGGAAGGAGGAAGGAGGAAGGAGGAAGGAAGAAAGGGAGGAAGGAGGAAGGAGGAAGGAGAAAGGGAGGAAGGAGGAAGGAGGAAGGGAGGAAGGAGGAAGGAGGAAGGAGGAAGGAGAAAGGGAGGAAGGAGGAAGGAGGAAGGAAGAAAGGGAGGAAGGAGGAAGGAGGAAGGAGAAAGGGAGAAAGGGAGGAAGGAGGAAGGAGGAAGGAGAAAGGGAGGAAGGAGGAAGGAGGAAGGAGGAAGGAGAAAGGGAGGAAGGAGGAAGGAGGAAGGAGAAAGGGAGGAAGGAGGAAGGAGGAAGGAGGAAGGGAGAAAGGGAGGAAGGAGGAAGGGAGGAAGGAGGAAGGAGGAAGGAGGAAGGAGGAAGGAGGAAGGGAGGAAGGAGGATGGAGGAAGGGAGGAAGGAGGAAGGAGAAAGGGAGGAAGGAGAAAGGAGTAAGGAGGAAGGAGGAAGGAGAAAGGGAGGAAGGAGGAAGGAGGAAGGAGGAAGGAGGAAGGAGGAAGCAGGAAGGAGGAAGGAGGAAGGGAGGAAGGAGGAAGGAGGAAGGAGGAAGGAGGAAGGAGGAAGGGAGGAAGGAGGAAGGAGGAAGGAGGAAGGAGGAAGGAGGAAGGAGAAAGGGAGGAAGGAGGAAGGAGGAAGGAGGAAGGAGAAAGGGAGGAAGGAGGAAGGAGGAAGGAGAAAGGGAGGAAGGAGGAAGGAGGAAGGAGGAAGGAGAAAGGGAGGAAGGAGAAAGGGAGAAAGGGAGGAAGGAGGAAGGAGGAAGGAGAAAGGGAGGAAGGAGGAAGGGAGGAAGGAGAAAGGGAGGAAGGAGGAAGGAGGAAGGGAGGAAGGAGGAAGGAGGAAGGAGGAAGGAGAAAGGGAGGAAGGAGGAAGGGAGGAAGGAGAAAGGGAGGAAGGAGGAAGGAGGAAGGGAGGAAGGAGGAATGAGGAAGGTAGAAAGGGAGGAAGGAGGAAGGAGGAAGGAGGAAGGAGGAAGGAGAAAGGGAGGAAGGAGGAAGGAGGAAGGGAGGAAGGAGGAAGGAGGAAGGAGGAAGGAGAAAGGGAGGAAGGAGGAAGGAGGAAGGAGGAAGGAAGAAAGGGAGGAAGGAGGAAGGAGGAAGGAGAAAGGGAGGAAGGAGGAAGGAGGAAGGGAGGAAGGAGGAAGGAGGAAGGAGGAAGGAGAAAGGGAGGAAGGAGGAAGGAGGAAGGAAGAAAGGGAGGAAGGAGGAAGGAGGAAGGAGAAAGGGAGAAAGGGAGGAAGGAGGAAGGAGGAAGGAGAAAGGGAGGAAGGAGGAAGGAGGAAGGAGGAAGGAGAAAGGGAGGAAGGAGGAAGGAGGAAGGAGAAAGGGAGGAAGGAGGAAGGAGGAAGGAGGAAGGGAGAAAGGGAGGAAGGAGGAAGGGAGGAAGGAGGAAGGAGGAAGGAGGAAGGAGGAAGGGAGGAAGGAGGATGGAGGAAGGGAGGAAGGAGGAAGGAGAAAGGGAGGAAGGAGAAAGGAGTAAGGAGGAAGGAGGAAGGAGAAAGGGAGGAAGGAGGAAGGAGGAAGGAGGAAGGAGGAAGGAGGAAGGAGGAAGGGAGGAAGGAGGAAGGAGGAAGGAGGAAGGAGGAAGGGAGGAAGGAGGAAGGAGGAAGGGAGGAAGGAGGAAGGAGAAAGGGAGGAAGGAGGAAGGAGGAAGGAGGAAGGAGGAAGGAGGAAGGAGGAAGGAGGAAGGGAGGAAGGAGGAAGGAGGAAGGAGGAAGGAGGAAGGAGGAAGGGAGGAAGGAGGAAGGAGGAAGGAGGAAGGGAGGAAGGAGGAAGGAGGAAGGAGGAAGGGAGGAAGGAGGAAGGAGGAAGGAGGAAGGAGGAAGGAGGAAGGGAGGAAGGAGGAAGGAGGAAGGAGGAAGGGAGGAAGGAGGAAGGAGGAAGGGAGGAAGGAGGAAGGAGGAAGGAGGAAGGAGAAAGGGAGGAAGGAGGAAGGAGGAAGGAGGAAGGAGGAAGGAGAAAGGGAGGAAGGAGGAAGGAGAAAGGAGGAAGGAGGAAGGAGAAAGGGAGGAAGGAGAAAGGAGTAAGGAGGAAGGAGTAAGGAGGAAGCGAGGAAGGAGGAAGGAGGAAGGAGAAAGGGAGGAAGGAGGAAGGAGGAAGGAAGAAAGGGAGGAAGGAGGAAGGAGGAAGGAGGAAGGAGGAAGGAGAAAGGGAGGAAGGAGGAAGGAGGAAGGGAGGAAGGAGGAAGGAGGAAGGAGGAAGGAGAAAGGGAGGAAGGAGGAAGGAGGAAGGAGGAAGGAAGAAAGGGAGGAAGGAGGAAGGAGGAAGGAGAAAGGGAGGAAGGAGGAAGGAGGAAGGAGGAAGGGAGGAAGGAGGAAGGAGGAAGGAAGAAAGGGAGGAAGGAGGAAGGAGGAAGGAGGAAGGAGGAAGGAGAAAGGGAGGAAGGAGGAAGGAGGAAGGGAGGAAGGAGGAAGGAGGAAGGAGGAAGGAGAAAGGGAGGAAGGAGGAAGGAGGAAGGAGGAAGGAAGAAAGGGAGGAAGGAGGAAGGAGGAAGGAGAAAGGGAGGAAGGAGGAAGGAGGAAGGGAGGAAGGAGGAAGGAGGAAGGAAGAAAGGGAGGAAGGAGGAAGGAGGAAGGAGGAAGGAGGAAGGAGAAAGGGAGGAAGGAGGAAGGAGGAAGGGAGGAAGGAGGAAGGAGGAAGGAGGAAGGAGAAAGGGAGGAAGGAGGAAGGAGGAAGGAGGAAGGAAGAAAGGGAGGAAGGAGGAAGGAGGAAGGAGAAAGGGAGGAAGGAGGAAGGAGGAAGGGAGGAAGGAGGAAGGAGGAAGGAGGAAGGAGAAAGGGAGGAAGGAGGAAGGAGGAAGGAAGAAAGGGAGGAAGGAGGAAGGAGGAAGGAGAAAGGGAGAAAGGAAGGAAGGAGGAAGGAGGAAGGAGAAAGGGAGGAAGGAGGAAGGAGGAAGGAGGAAGGAGAAAGGGAGGAAGGAGGAAGGAGGAAGGAGAAAGGGAGGAAGGAGGAAGGAGGAAGGAGGAAGGGAGAAAGGGAGGAAGGAGGAAGGGAGGAAGGAGGAAGGAGGAAGGAGGAAGGAGGAAGGAGGAAGGGAGGAAGGAGGATGGAGGAAGGGAGGAAGGAGGAAGGAGAAAGGGAGGAAGGAGAAAGGAGTAAGGAGGAAGGAGGAAGGAGAAAGGGAGGAAGGAGGAAGGAGGAAGGAGGAAGGAGGAAGGAGGAAGCAGGAAGGAGGAAGGAGGAAGGGAGGAAGGAGGAAGGAGGAAGGAGGAAGGAGGAAGGAGGAAGGAGGAAGGGAGGAAGGAGGAAGGAGGAAGGAGGAAGGAGGAAGGAGAAAGGGAGGAAGGAGGAAGGAGGAAGGAGGAAGGAGAAAGGGAGGAAGGAGGAAGGAGGAAGGAGAAAGGGAGGAAGGAGGAAGGAGGAAGGAGGAAGGAGAAAGGGAGGAAGGAGAAAGGGAGAAAGGGAGGAAGGAGGAAGGAGGAAGGAGAAAGGGAGGAAGGAGGAAGGGAGGAAGGAGAAAGGGAGGAAGGAGGAAGGAGGAAGGAGGAAGGGAGGAAGGAGGAAGGAGGAAGGAGGAAGGAGAAAGGGAGGAAGGAGGAAGGGAGGAAGGAGAAAGGGAGGAAGGAGGAAGGAGGAAGGGAGGAAGGAGGAAGGAGGAAGGAAGAAAGGGAGGAAGGAGGAAGGAGGAAGGAGGAAGGAGGAAGGAGAAAGGGAGGAAGGAGGAAGGAGGAAGGGAGGAAGGAGGAAGGAGGAAGGAGGAAGGAGAAAGGGAGGAAGGAGGAAGGAGGAAGGAGGAAGGAAGAAAGGGAGGAAGGAGGAAGGAGGAAGGAGAAAGGGAGGAAGGAGGAAGGAGGAAGGGAGGAAGGAGGAAGGAGGAAGGAGGAAGGAGAAAGGGAGGAAGGAGGAAGGAGGAAGGAAGAAAGGGAGGAAGGAGGAAGGAGGAAGGAGAAAGGGAGAAAGGGAGGAAGGAGGAAGGAGGAAGGAGAAAGGGAGGAAGGAGGAAGGAGGAAGGAGGAAGGAGAAAGGGAGGAAGGAGGAAGGAGGAAGGAGAAAGGGAGGAAGGAGGAAGGAGGAAGGAGGAAGGGAGAAAGGGAGGAAGGAGGAAGGGAGGAAGGAGGAAGGAGGAAGGAGGAAGGAGGAAGGAGGAAGGAGGAAGGGAGGAAGGAGGATGGAGGAAGGGAGGAAGGAGGAAGGAGAAAGGGAGGAAGGAGGAAGGAGGAAGGAGGAAGGAGGAAGGAGGAAGGAGGAAGGGAGGAAGGAGGAAGGAGGAAGGAGGAAGGAGGAAGCAGGAAGGAGGAAGGAGGAAGGGAGGAAGGAGGAAGGAGGAAGGAGGAAGGAGGAAGGAGGAAGGAGGAAGGAGGAAGGAGGAAGGAGGAAGGAGGAAGGAGGAAGGAGGAAGGAGGAAGGGAGGAAGGAGGAAGGAGGAAGGAGGAAGGAGGAAGGAGGAAGGGAGGAAGGAGGAAGGAGGAAGGAGGAAGGAGAAAGGGAGGAAGGAGGAAGGAGGAAGGAGGAAGGAAGAAAGGGAGGAAGGAGGAAGGAGGAAGGAGAAAGGGAGGAAGGAGGAAGGAGGAAGGGAGGAAGGAGGAAGGAGGAAGGAGGAAGGAGAAAGGGAGGAAGGAGGAAGGAGGAAGGAAGAAAGGGAGGAAGGAGGAAGGAGGAAGGAGAAAGGGAGAAAGGGAGGAAGGAGGAAGGAGGAAGGAGAAAGGGAGGAAGGAGGAAGGAGGAAGGAGGAAGGAGAAAGGGAGGAAGGAGGAAGGAGGAAGGAGAAAGGGAGGAAGGAGGAAGGAGGAAGGAGGAAGGGAGAAAGGGAGGAAGGAGGAAGGGAGGAAGGAGGAAGGAGGAAGGAGGAAGGAGGAAGGAGGAAGGAGGAAGGGAGGAAGGAGGATGGAGGAAGGGAGGAAGGAGGAAGGAGAAAGGGAGGAAGGAGAAAGGAGTAAGGAGGAAGGAGGAAGGAGAAAGGGAGGAAGGAGGAAGGAGGAAGGAGGAAGGAGGAAGGAGGAAGCAGGAAGGAGGAAGGAGGAAGGGAGGAAGGAGGAAGGAGGAAGGAGGAAGGAGGAAGGAGGAAGGAGGAAGGGAGGAAGGAGGAAGGAGGAAGGAGGAAGGAGGAAGGAGGAAGGAGAAAGGGAGGAAGGAGGAAGGAGGAAGGAGGAAGGAGAAAGGGAGGAAGGAGGAAGGAGGAAGGAGAAAGGGAGGAAGGAGGAAGGAGGAAGGAGGAAGGAGGAAGG
The DNA here is from genome assembly GCF_028858775.2 of Pan troglodytes. Taxonomy (NCBI): domain Eukaryota; kingdom Metazoa; phylum Chordata; class Mammalia; order Primates; family Hominidae; genus Pan; species Pan troglodytes. The sequence continues at coordinate 1,085,996 of NC_072409.2, read as the reverse complement.
AGAAAGGGAGGAAGGAGGAAGGAGAAAGGAGGAAGGAGGAAGGAGAAAGGGAGGAAGGAGAAAGGAGTAAGGAGGAAGGAGTAAGGAGGAAGCGAGGAAGGAGGAAGGAGGAAGGAGAAAGGGAGGAAGGAGGAAGGAGGAAGGAAGAAAGGGAGGAAGGAGGAAGGAGGAAGGAGGAAGGAGGAAGGAGAAAGGGAGGAAGGAGGAAGGAGGAAGGGAGGAAGGAGGAAGGAGGAAGGAGGAAGGAGAAAGGGAGGAAGGAGGAAGGAGGAAGGAGGAAGGAAGAAAGGGAGGAAGGAGGAAGGAGGAAGGAGAAAGGGAGGAAGGAGGAAGGAGGAAGGAGGAAGGAGAAAGGGAGAAAGGGAGGAAGGAGGAAGGGAGGAAGGAGGAAGGAGGAAGGGAGGAAGGAGGAAGGGAGGAAGGAGGAAGGAGGAAGGGAGGAAGGAGGAAGGGAGGAAGGAGGAAGGGAGGAAGGAGGAAGGAGAAAGGAGGAAGGAGAAAGGAGGAAGGAGACAGAAGGAAGGAGGACGGAGGAAGGAGGAAGGGAGAAGTTACTCAGGGGACACAGCTGGGCAGCCCAGGTGTTGCTGCAAAGGCCCTTCCCTCAGGTCCAGACAGACGGGGGCAGCTTTCCTGACATTTCCATGCTTTTAGGCTTCATTTTGCCTGTGGGATACTGTGTCCAAAGGCTTCTGGATACAGTACTGCATCGACAGAAGGGATTTGGGCTGTAACCATGCTGAGAACCTAGAAACACTGCAAAATCCAGATAAAATTCAAACTTCTGGCCAGGTGCCAGCCTGTACCCTCCTGAGATTCAAGGGCCCCATGGATGGGGCCTCAGTGCATCTTCCCGGCCCTTGCAGGGGGTCCTGGGAGCAAAGGGGACCTGGCTTCCCTTGGTGTCCAACGACACAGGCAGGTGTGGCCATCAGCCTGTCCAGAGGGGCCTGGGAGGAGTGGCTGCAGTCCTGCGGACTTGGACTCAGCACTCACTCTCAGCTCTGCAGCCAGGCAGGAGGCAGGAAGCCCTCCCGGAGCCGCCTAGGTGGGCAGAGGAGATCATAGACCCGTCGGCTGCTCAGTCGCAGGGCCCAGGCCAGGCCCACCTCACAGCCACTCTGGCACGAGCTGGGCAAGAGGCAGGGAGGGGCTCTCTGGGAAGGTTGGTCTTGGTTGGCACCTGAACAACGGGCAGCCCCAGTCACAGAGGATGTCCCTGGCCACCCTTGGCGGCTCTCCTTGGCCTGTGGGGCAGGAATGTGGGGGCTGGACTCACCTGGGGCTACGCCGTACCGCTCCTGCAGACGCAAGACCTGCCTGCTCAGCACCTTCGGACTCAGCTTCTCCAGGCTCAAGGAGGTCACCTCAGGGTACTGTCTGTGGGGAGAGAGAGGCACAGCCTCTGTTGCTGTTTTAAGTTAATACATTTTAAAATTTTCATTTTCATCATAGTCATATGCATGCATAGTTTAAACCTCAAGTGAGGTTTATAAGAAAATGCAGGTGTCACCGCCCCCCGCCCACCCCATTCTTAGCACTTGCAGGTCGACATTGAAATGGTTGTGTATTTGCCTCCACATTTCCAGATAACATCCTTGGATTGTGATCTCTTGATTGTTGACTTCTGGGTATTTGGTATTGACTTCTCCCCACGGAAGGTGGACTCCCGAAATAACAGTATTAGAGTTTTAGCTAAATCAGCACCTTCCTCATTGGTGATATTCTGGGTGTGCAACGGCCTCAACGGCCCAGCCTTCTGCTGCTGCTTTCAGGGTTAATGCTTATCTGGCTCTGTTGTTTCTCAGTTACCCATCCTGGTCCCTTGACACTTGGCTCCTCCTGCCCCTCCAGCCACTCTCTAGCTTCTGCCCTGCAAGGTCCTGGGACTGACACCCCCATGCCCTGGTCCACACCCTCCAACCTCCAGGTAGTGGTGAAGCACAGCCGCTGGGTGTTTCCCAAGATAAGGTCCACGGGGTATTTTTGGAGATGTGCACCTCCAGGGTCTGTGCCCACTGCACACCAGCTTGAGAGTTCAGTGGAGCCAAGACTTCTGGGTTGAGATAACGTTCCCTTAGCACAGGCAGGCTTGGCTCCCAGAACTGCTGTTGAGACCCCAGAACCCATTCCTATTCCTGCCCCTCTGATGTGGCCTGCTCTTCTGGAGGTTTTGAGGCTCTTCCATTTTCACTAGTGTTGAGAAATTTCATGACAACGTGCCCCACAGGGGGTCTCTCTCCACCCACCTTCGGCCACTCCACAAACCTGCTAAGTCCGGCTCCCGTGGCCTCACATCTGGAAACCTGTCAGCGATGAATTACTTAGGAGTTTCCTTCCCTGCTCTCCCTTCTTCCTGGAATCCCCGTTATTTGTATGTTGGACCTTCTTGACAGAATCTCCAATTTTAAACATCTTTTCTCTTTGATTTTCCTTCTCTTTATGTATTTTGTACTGCTTTTTGGAAGACAACTTCAAATTTATTTCCAAACCTCCCACTGAGCTTTCATTTCCCATCCTGTCCTTCATCCACCAAGTTCTGTCCTACAGTCTGAAAGCTCTTTCTGTGGGGCCCCCATCTCCACTTCACAGATGCAGTATCTTCCAAAGATCTTAGTTACAGCATTTGTGCTTTTAAGGTTTCTTTTGCTTCCTCCAAGCTCCAGCTTAGTGTCTGTATTAGGGTTCTCTAGAGGGACAGAACTCATAGGATATATATACATATATATATTATATACAGGATATATATATGTGTATATATATATTATATACAGGATATATATATGTGTATATATATATAAAGGTGAGTTTATTAAGTATTAACTCACACGATCACAGGGTCCCACAATAGGCCATGTGCAAGCTGAGGAGCACGGAGAGCCAGCCCGAGTCTCAAAGCTGAAGAACTTAGAGTCTGATGTTCGAGGGCAGGAGGCGTCCAGCACGGGAGAAAGATGTAGGCTGGGAGGGTAGGCCCATCTAGCCTTCTCATGTTTTTCTGCCTGCTTTATATTCCAGCCTTGCTGGCAGCTGATGAGACGGTGCCCACTGAGATTAAGGGTGCGTCTGCCTCTCCCAGTCCACTCAGTCGGAGGTGAATCTCCTTTGGCAACACCCTCACAGACACACCCAGGATCAATACTTTGCATCCGTCCATCCAATCCAGTTGACACTCAGTGTTAACCATCCCAGTGTGTTAGTGTTAGCATGTGTGTGGCTGGCGAGAGGCCCCACAGCCCTAACTGCTCCTGCCCAACACTGCCCTGCAGAGGAACCACCTCCCTGTGTGCACGGCGTGGCCTGGTAGCCCTGGAAGGCCAGAGGTGCTGTGGGCTGAGAAGTGTCTGTGCACCTCCAGCAAGGGTCTCACCTGTGTCCTCCCGGTTTCAGCACGGAGCCCCAGCCCTGTCCTCAGCTGTGGCCAGAACACCGTGCCACTCACAAAGACCCCCTGGAGACCCTGTTTCCAGCCCAGCTTCTTGGAGGAATCTGGGCCTCCGCTTCCTGTGCCTCCCGGGGACTCCGAAGCCAACTGGCTCCTTGCATTTGCAGGTTCAGCACTCTCAGGCCTCTGAGGACAGTCGCCGCCTGGACATCTGTCTTCCGGGTTCCAGCTCCCGTCTCCCCTCTTATTCTCTTGAAATTTTTGTCTTCATTTTAAAGCAAAGAGGCAATAGATGCTTGTGTTTAACTGCCACTTTAAACTGTAACTCCTACTTAAAACTTTTTTAAAATTAAATGTATATATTTGACGCAGGATCTCACTCTGTCCCCCGGGCTGGACTGCAGTGGTGCGATCAAGGCTCACTGCAGCCTCAACCTCCTGGCCTCAAGTGACCCTCCCACCTCAGCCCTGAGTAGCAGGACTACAGGCATGCCCCACCACGGCTGGCTAATTTTTGTATTTTTTGTAGAGACGGGGTTTTGTCATGTTGCCCAGGCTGGTTTCAAACTCCTGGCCTTAAGCGATCCTCCCACTGCACCTGGCAAGGACTACTTTTTTTTTTTGAGGCGGAGTCTCGCTCTGTCGCCCAGGCTGGAGTGCAGTGGTGCCATCTCGGCTCACTGCAAGCGCCGCCTCCTGGGTTCATGCCATTCTCCTGCCTCAGCCTCCAGAGTGGCTGGGACTACAGGCGCCCGCCACCACGCCTGGGTAATTTTTTGTATTTTTAGTAGAGATGGGGTTTCACTGTGTTAGCCAGGATGGTTTCACTGTGTTAGCCAGGTTAGTCTCGATCTCCTGACCTCATGATCTGCCTGCCTCGGCCTCCCAAAGTGCTGGGATTACAGACGTGAGCCACCGCGCCCGGCCAAGGCCTACTTTTTAAGATAAACTATTTACTGAGGTATAAGTGACACATGGTAAGGTATGCCAATCATGGGTACAAATGCACCGGTAAACCCACTGCCCAAATCTCAACATAGAACGTTCCAGGCCAGGTGCGGTGGCTCACGCCTGTAATCCCATCACCTTGGGAGGCTTAGGCAGGAGGATCACTCGAGCCGAGGAGGTTGAGTCTGCAGTGAGCTGTGATTGTGTCATTGCACTCCAGCCTGGGTAACAGAGTGAGACCCTGTCTCTAAAGTAAAATGTAAATAAAGGACATTCCAGCACCCCAAAGTTTCTCCCGTGTCCATCTCTGTGTATACCCATCCCACACTTCTCTGACTTCTATGGCCAGAGATTATTTGCCCGATTTTGAACTTGATACAAATGGAATGATAGAATAGGGACACTTTGCCACTTTTGGATCTGGCTTCTTCCATGCAGTCTCTGTCTGTGCTGCTGAGTGTGATGAGGTTCAGTCTCTCACAGCTGAGTTTGTGAACCATGATCACTGCATCCACTGCTGCTCTGGGGACTAGGGCTGCTCCCGTGTTTCACAGATGATGATTAAGCTGCCATGACTGCGATCTTTTGTGGATAATGAGCTCATTTCTCTCGGGCATATGCTAAGTGGACTCGGACAACATATGTCATAGGGTTGGCATACTTTTTTTGCTTTAGTAGAAACTGCTAAATAATTTTCTGAAGTGTCTGCACCAGTGCACATCCCACCAGCAGTGCGTGAGGGTTCTGGTTGCTCCATGTCCTTGTCAACACTTGGTATGTTCGACTTTTAAATTTTAGCCTTTCTGATGGGAGGTGGTGGTATTTCTTTGTGGCTTAATTTGCATTTCCCTGATATTAATGGTGCTTAGCAACTTTTCCTACACTTATTGGCTATCTGGATATTCTCTTTTGTGATGTGCTTATTCAAGGCTTCTGCTCATTTAAAAACTTGGTTTGTTTTGTCTTTTATTGTTTATTTGCTTTGTAAGTTTTTTGCTTAAAAATACTCTGGATACAGTCTTTTGTAAAATATATACTGTAAATAATCTTCTCTTGGTCTGGAAGTTGCCTTTTCACTCTCTCAATGATTTCCTTTGACGTCCAGAAGGTATTAAGTCAAATTTGTCAATCTCTTCTGTTATTCTCTTTCTTTCTTTCATCCTTCCTTCCTTTTCTTATTTATTTATTTTTTTTGAGATGGAGTCTTGCTGTGTCACCCAGGCTGGTGTGCAATGGCATGATATAGGTTTACTGCAATCTCTGCCTCCCAGATTCAAGTGATTCTCCTGCCTCAGCCTCCTAAGTAGCTGGAACTACAGGCATCTGCTACCATGCCCAGCTAATTATTGTATTTTTAGTAGAGACGAGATTTCACCATGTTTGCTAGGCTGGTCTGGAACTCCTGACCTCAAGTGATCCGCCTGCCTCAACCTCCCAAAGTGCTGGGAATACAGGTGTGAGCCACCGCACCCAGCCTTTATTCTTAGTGACTTTATATCCTATTTGAGAAAGCTTTATTGCAAGTATAAAGAAATACAATTGGCTTTTATAAACTTACCTTGTAACCAGTGATCTTGCTAAATTTACTTATTAATTCTAATAATTTATCTGTAGATTTTTTGGTTTTCCTTCCCTACATATAAAAACATATCTTCTGAGAAAATGACAGTTGTTTCTTTGTACCCAGTCTTTGCACTTATTTTCCTGCCTTTCCGCCTGGCATGGGTCCTTGGTACAGTATTGAATAAAAACAGCAGTTCTCAGACATTAGGCAACAGGTGGCTCAGGGCAGTGATGCCCGAGTGATGGGAAGCGAGGCTGCCAATCGCCCCATCTTCCCTCCTGGAGAAACTTCCAGCAACATGCGAGGGAAGGGGAACCCAGGAGACATTGGGTGCTTCCCTGAGTTCGCAGAGAAGAGATGCCCAGAAAAAGAGCTGTGGAGCTCTGCAGGGAGCGCCCTTGAGAATTCGCCCAAGTAAAGAGCACCCTGCGTGTGAGGAACTCACACAAAGCGGAGGAAGGGCCACCTGAACACATTACAGGGAAAAGTTTTCAAGCCTTACAAAGAGCTGGGAACAGGATCTGCTCCCAAGACCCAGAGTCTTAAAAGCTTCCTAATTGGCGGGGCATTGACTATAGTTCTAAGAAGGCTCTTGCCTCAGAAATAGGGGAAAGTTAGGCCGGGCACTGTGGCTCATGCCTGTAATCCCAGCACTTTGGGAGGCCAAGGTGGGTGGATTATGAGGTCAGGAGATCGAGACCATCCTGGCTAACATGGTGAAACCCCGTCTCTACTAAAAATACAAAAATTAGCCAGGTGTGGTGGCAGGAGCCTATAATCCCAGCTACTCTGGAGGGTGAGACAGGAGAATTACTTGAACCCGGGAGGCGGAGATTGCAGTGAGCTGAGATCGCGCCACTGCACTCCAGCCTGGGCGACAGGGCGAGACTCTGTCTAAAAAAAAAAAAAAAAAAAAAAAAAAAAAAAAAAAAAAAAATTACCAGGCATGCAGAGAAGAGGAAATATGAGGCCAAATGTGATAAGCAGAAACTGACCTAGAAATGACATAGATCATAGAATTACTAGAGGACAAAAAGACACAAATCACCAGCACTGGGAATGGGAGCATTGACATCACTACAGACTCTGCAGATAATAAACATATAACAGGAGACTATTATGAACAACTTTAAGCCAATAAGTTTGACAACTTAGATAAAATGGACAAATTCCTTGAAAGACAAAAACAACCAAAGCTCATTCAAAAAGACATAGGCAATCCGAATAGCCCTATTTTAAGGAAATGGGTTTTTGGTTAGAGGTAATACCAACTACACACAGTTTTCCCAGAAAATTGAAAGGCAAGGGAGTAATTCCAAGCTCATTCTATCAGGCAAGCATTTTTCTAATACCAAAAGTAAAAATATATTACAAGAAAAGACAATGACAGACCAAGATCCCTCATGGACATGGATGCAAACATCCCTAACAAAATTTAAGCAAATGGAATAAAAGTTACCCCAAAGGAATACATAATGGTCAAGTGCAGTCCATCCCAAAAATGTAAGGTTGGTTTAACATAGAAACATTAAATGGTGCAAATGCATCATACTAACTGATTAATAAAGAAAAACCATGTGTTCATCTCAATAGAAAAGTCATTTTTATAAATTCCAGCATACATTCCTGATAAAAATTCTAAACAAACTAAGCATAGAAAGGAACTTCCTCATTTTTTTTTTTTTTTTTTTGATAGAGTCTCACTCTGTCCCCGGAGTGCAGCAGTGCAATCACAGCTTACTGTAGCCTCGACCTCTTGGGCTCAAGTGATCTGCCCCACCTTGGCCTCCCAAAATGTTGGGATTCCAGGTGCGAGCCACCGTGCACGGCCCCTTTGCCCATTTTAAGTTGGGTTGTTCATTTTCTTATTGCTGAGTTTTGAGAGATCTTTGTATATTCTGGATAACAGTCCTTTATCCCACATATCTTTTTCAGATATTTTCTCCCAGTCTGTTGGTGTCTTCTCAGTCTTTGTTGTTGTTGTTTTTGTTGTTGTTTTGAGATGGAGTTTCACTCTTGTAGCCCAGGCTGCAGTGCAATGGCGCAATCTCGGCTCACTGCAACCTCTGACTCCTGGGTTCAAGCAATTCTCCTGCCTCAGCCTCCTGAGTAGCTGGGATTATAGGCATGAGCCACCACACCTGGCTAATTTTTGTATTTTTAGTAGAGATGGGGTTTCACCATGTTGGCCAGGCTGGTCTTGAACTCCTGACCTCAGGTGATCCGCCCGCCTTGGCCTCCCAAAGTGGCTGGGATTACAGGTGTGAGCCATTGCATCCAACCATGGTGCAATTTCTTTCTTAAATGTTTGAAAACTTCACTACTGAAACCATCTGGGTTCTAATAAAGTTTTCTCTGTGATAAAGCTTTAAACTGTGGATATAATTTACTTAATAGATATATAGGACTATTTAAGTGTTCTGTTTTTGCTAGTGTCAGTTTTGGTAAATTGTATTTTTCAAGAATTTGGTCTATTACATCTAAATGGTCAAGTATATTTGCATTAAGTTGCAAACAATATCCCCTTATGACCACTTTAATGTCTATACGGTCTGTAATAATGTCCCCCCTTTCATTCCTGATGTTCATCACTTATATTTTTATCTCTTTCTTTCTTAGCATCCCTTGATGATCTATGCCTGAATCAGTTACTTTATTGAGAGTTGCAATATGGTGATTTTTCATTTTGTCATTCCTGTTTCATCTGTTAGCTGGAAGATGTTGTAAAGAAGAGCTTTCCTCCCTACTTCCCTTAGGCATCACTGTGGACTCGTGGACTTTTAAAAGTCAAGGTGTTCTACTCCATTACCATTGTCATTTTTGTGCTCAGTCTATTCTCTGAAAAGCCTTTGCTTCTTTCAGTGGAGAATGGCATTTGGTGACTAAGAGCTGGCAGCCAGTCATGCTCATGGCTATGGGGTATCATTGCATCCAGGCCCTTTCAGAGCACAGAGCTAGGAAAAATTTTAAAAATCATTAATTTAGGCCAGGTGTGGTGGCTCATGCCTGTAATCCCAGCACTTTGGGAGGCTGAGGTGGGTGGATCACCTGAGGTCAGGGGTTCGGGAGCAGCCTGGCCAACATGGTGGAACCCCGTCTCTACTAAAAATATAAAAATTAGCTGGGTGTGTTGGTGCATGCCTGTAATCCCAGTTACTTGGGAGGCTGAACAGGAGAATCGCTTGAACCCGGGAGGTGGAGGTTGCAGTGAGCCTAGATCGTGCCACTGCGCTCCAGCCTGGGCGACAAAGGCTTCATCTAAAAAAAAAAATCATTAATTTAAACCAGTATCTGCAATGAAATCTAACACTGCAGGGTCTTCTTCACCCTCCCAGTTTCCGTGTATATTTCTTTTCTTTGCAATGAGACCCCTGGTTCCCACCTCCATCAATGCATTCACTGTTTTGTTCTATGTTTTTTGTTTTTTTTTTTTTTGAGACTGAGTCTCGCTCTGTCGCCCAGGCTGCAGTGCAGTGGTGCTATCTCGGCTCACTGCAAGCTCCGCCTCCTGGGTTCACGCTATTCTCCTGCTTCAGCCTCCCGAGTAGCTGGGACTACAGGCGCCCGCTACCGTGACCAGCTAATTTTTTGTATTTTTAGTAGAAACGGGGTTTCACTGTGTTAGCCAGGATGGTCTCAATCTCCTGACCTTGTGATCCACCCGCCTCGGCCTCCCAAAGTGCTGGGATTACAGGTGTGAGCCGCCGAGCCCGGCCCTATGTCTTTTTTTTTTTTTTTTAAGTAATAGGATCGATGGCAACCGACTACGTGCTCACCTGTGCCTGGCCTGACGCTGTGCAGCTGCTGCCTGCTCCCTCTGATGAAAAGTCTTAGCAAGCTTTGAGTCAGGTGGACTCAGCCCCATTGTGCGAATGAGGAAACAAACTCAGAAAGTGGAAGTGACTTGGAGGACAAGTGGAGGAGGATGGGCCTGGGACGGCCTGATATCCAAGTCCAAGCCTGTGACTCTCCAGTGAGACAACCCTGGGGCTGTGTGGGGAATGGAGGCCGGGATCTGCCTGCCAGTGGATGGGCCCTGGAGCCTTCACAGACCTTTCAGCTTGCTTCACTCTCGGGGCACCTTGACCAGATATAGAGCAGGAAGCCCCTCCCCTCCCAGATGTCATCCCTCATATCTCACACACACACACATGCACACCTGCAGGCACACACACGTACACACACATGCATGCACACACACAGACCTGCACAAACATGAACACAATGCACACACAGGTACACACGCACACACATGCATACACACGCACACCTGCAGGCACACACACGTGCACACACATACATGTACACACACACGCACACACATGCACAGGCACACATGCACACACGTACACACCCATGCACACACACGTACACACACACACCTGCAGGCACACACATACATGCACACACACACCACATGCACGAAAACACACACGTACACCTGCAGGCACACACACATACACATCATATGCACGCATACACACCTGCACAAACATGAACACAATGCACACACAGATATACATGCACACACACACACCTGCAGGCACACACATACATGCACACACATGCACACCTACAGGCACACACAAACGTGCACACACACATATCACGTGCACACACAGAGACACACACATGCACACCTGCAGGCACACATGCACATGGGCACACACATACATGCATACACACGCACACACCACATGCACACACACGCACACCTACAGGCACACACAAACGTACACACACGCACATATCACGTGCACACAGAGACACACACATGCACACCTGCAGACACACATGCACATGGGCACACACACATGCACACACACACACACCACATGCACACACATGCACACCTATAGGCACACACAAACGTGCACACACACATATCACGTGCACACACAGAGACACACACATGCACACCTGCAGGCACACATGCACATGGGCACACACATACATGCACACACATGCACACACATGCACATGGCTTCCCTGAATCCATACAGGCACCATATGGGCTCCTTGTCAGGTGCTGCCTTTTCTCTGTAATTGCTGACAGACGTCACACACCAAGTGCTTCCAAAAACTTTATTAGATGAAAGAACAAAGGAATGGATGAACAAGAAAGCAGTACGGTTGCCATGCCTGCATAAGAAGAGCCACCACGGAGAATTATTTTTGTTCTTCTAAGAGCAGTTAACTCTTTTCACTCGGGAGAAGAGGGCTGTGCTCCTGCCAGCCCCAGCCGCTCCTCTCCAGAGGCAGCTGCTCCAGCTGCAGTCACATGGCAGCTGTGACCCAAACACCAGAACCTCCTGGGGAGAGCTCTCCCACGCGCCTGCTGCCCCCCTACACTCCCTTCCCTAACCAGGGCTCCCAGGATGCCATCTGGTGCCAGCTGCCAGTGCCCCACGGGACTCACCTGGCAACGTCCTTGATGTCAAAGCCGGGCTGGCACCAGGAATCCATGAGGACCAGCAGCCTCCTCTGGAGGTCCGGGAAGCCGGCCACGTAGCGCTCCACGAGGGCCACCTTGTCCTGGAGGAGCAGTGGGACGCTCATCTGCAGGGGGACACACGGTCAGGCCACAGCCTCCGCCACCTCAGCCAAAACCTGACTCACCTCCAACCCAGAGGGAGCGGCCAAAGTGTCAGAACGAAAGGGGCCCAGAGGCCGTCCAGGCCCAGCAGTGCTCGCCCGGCCGGCGCTCACGCTCACACACACTCGCCCCAGGCTCCTGGTGGGCTCTGTGGCCATCCCCATCTCCATGATGAAGGCCTGGAGGCCCTAAGAGGCAAGGGGGACCCTGGGGAAGCTCATTTGTCACCAAATATGGGGAGGCAGGACCTAGACAAACCACCGGCAGTAGCCCTGGTAGTCCAGAAATGCCTTCTCATGGCACATGGTACCAGCACTGCCTCCCAAGCAGGCCTGCAAGACCCACACGCTGTCGGTGCCTCCAAGAGGCCCTGAGGGAGTCCCTGGCTGTGGCGCTGGGCCTTGGGGCACACCAGCCATTCCCTCAGCAAGAACGAGTTCCCGTAGACAATGCCCCTCGAGGAAGGCTCCTCACCTCCCTTCCCCCACCTCCTCTGCCCCACAGGTGAGGCTGCCTGGCGCCGACTTCATGGGGCCCACCTGCCCAGCAGTGCCTTGGGGGACAGTCCTCGGGCAGAATGCGAAGCCCCAAGAGCCCTCTCTGGCCCCAGCTCTTGTAGACCTGGAGTCTGCACCCATCGCCCGGAGCACAGCCCTGCAGGCTGTGTAGACACCCCTCCCTCTTTAGGGAGACCAGGATGCGTCCCGTCCCCACCTGGCTCTGCCCGAGGGGTGCTCACTCCCCCACCCTGCCCCTGCTTAACCAGCAGGTTCCCCTTGTGTCCCTGTGATGTGCACGAAGTCCCAGTGTAGAAGCTTGGATCTGCCATCCCTGCAGACACTGTGGGTTCGAGGACTGTGTCATCTGTCCGGAAATTCAGTTAGGTGGCTGCTTCCCCCAGCCCACTGCACGGTGGAGACGTGCAGCAGAAGAGGGTCCCAGAAGCACATGGGCTGCGTGTCCTCGAGGCAGCTGGTGCCCACTCCAGGGAAGGGGTGGCCCCAGCTGCTGCACGGAGCACACTCAGGGCTTCAGGGGACAGCCGGACACGGGGTTCGTGTACGTGCGGCTGCGTCTGATTTGGGGTCTCCCCACGAGGAGGATGGTGGTTTAGGGGGCTCTGGAGGCCCTCGCCGGCCCCCGATGGCCCTGCTGTCCCCCACTGTGGCTTGGTGGACTCCCCACCTCCAACAAACACTGTTTATAGAGACCTGGGCGTTATCCAAGTTTGAACCTAAACAATTTACATGAGAAAGACATTCACCTTTTCAACGCCAAGCTCCGACTGCAGCTTCAACGTCGCGCCCAGCGTGGCTGCCTGGCAAACACAAAGGCAGCAGATTACTCAGGGCCTGGGAGGGGCCAGGCAGCACGGCGGGTGAGGGGGCTACCACCCTTTTGCACCAGCACCTGGTCACTGAGGCCGGAGTGCAGGGCCTTCCCGTGTCCAGCCACGTGGCCCTCAGGCCGAGGGGCCTGGCCTGGCAGACAAGCCCCCCCGTGCTGAGCCAGGCCTTGCATGGGCTGGGACAGGTGGGAGGCCTGGGCTTGGCCTGGATGGGGCAGCAGGGACTCAAGGGGGTGGCTGGCCACACAGCCTGGGTCCCAGGGCCTTGCTCGGGGATTGCTGATGAGCCAGAGGAAGGCTAGGAGGTGGGGTCAAGGCAAGGGGCAAAGCCGTGACCTCCCACATGACCCATCTGCGGGGCCCGGAACACAATGGTGCCTGCAGTGGACGGGCCAAGGCTGGGGACCCCCAGCCTCAGCGCATCCTGAGGCCTGGGGGGGTCCTAGCCCTTCCCACGAGGCGGAGACGGGCACCCCGCGAGCGCTCCAAGGCCACACTGGCTGCGATCAGGGCACGGCCGGGCCCTGACCGCCTGCACGTACCACGGGCCTGAGCTGCTATTAATAATTTCCATAAGCCGCGCTCCCATAGCCAGCAAAAATGACCCACGAGAGCAGCCCGCGGAGCATCGGCGCCCCGCCCCCGTGCAGCCCAGAGAAAGGACCAAAATAGCGGCCTGGGAAAGCCTCGAGCCGGCTTCCAGCCCCGGTGCGCAGGGTGGGGGCGCAGGGCCAGGGGCCTTTCCCTGCCCAGCGCTGACCCGGCGCCTCTACTGTCTGGCCAGGGTCCAAGAGGCTAGGCCTCCACCAGGCCCATGGGGCGCAGGGCCCGGGGCGGGGGTCTCAGGGCCGTGGGGAGGGGCGAAGGTCCGGGGCGGGGCCTCAGGGCTGTGGGGAGGGGCGCCTGGCCCGGGAAGGGAGTCTCAGGCCCGTGGGGAGGGGCGCAGGGCCCGGGGCGTGGGAGTCTCGGAGTCGTGGGGAGGGGCGCAGGGCCGGGGCGGGGCCTCAGGGCTGTGGGGAGGAGCACGGGGCCCGGGGCAGGGTCTCAGGGCCGTGGGAAGGGGCGCAGGGCCGGGGAGGGGCACGGGGCCACCACATGGGGAGGGGCGCAGGGCCTGGGAGGTGGGCTTACGGCTGTGAGCATGGGCGCAGGGGCCACCACATGGGGACCACCCCAGCAGTGACACCCGCAGCTTCACACAAGGGCTCTGATCTCTTCTGGATCAGGGACCCCCTGAGAAGCTGCCAGAGCTCCGGAAGGTAGGGGTGCAGGCCCGGACACCTCACCCCATTCAGAACTGCAGGGTGGTCACAACCCGCCCTCCCTCTGCTCCTCCTGCCCCATGTGGGCATTGTCAGGCACAGGGGGATGGAGGATGGGGCTGCGCCCGGCACGTCCTTGGGACGAGGCCCTGAGCAGGTGACACTGGGACCAGGGAGGCTGGGGGCACAGCAAGGGGCAGGTGGCCAGGGCCTCCCCTCACCGCTGCTGTCCCCGGCCTCGCTCCGAGGACAAAGACTTCAGGCTCCAGTCCCAGCCCTCAGCGGGCCCCACCCAACCAGGAACCCCTCTGAGCCCAAGAAGGCCGCCTCAGGCTTGCGGAGGAGCCTGGGTGGGGCTGGGTACTGGCCGTGCTCCCCAGGTGGGTGGCTTCTGCCTCTGTGTCCTGCACGCTGCAACCCCGTCAGAGGCAGTTCAAAGTGCCCAGCTCAGCCCTTCTTTTCACCACGGCCATTCAGAGCCCAGGGCTAACAGGTGTCCGGACCTTTCTTTCTAGGCCCACAGAAGCTCTCTGGGCACCTGGGGCCTCTTGAGGCCAGGTGGGCTTTCTGGATATGCAGGGGTCCTGGGGCCCCCAGCATCTGTGTCCACATTTTGTACCCGGAGCCCAGTGGGGGCTCTGTGGCCTCGCAGCTTGGGGGACAGGACGAGGATGGAGCTCCCCTCCCTTAGCTCCACCCTGGTAAGGGCAGAGCCCAGGCTTGCTCATGGGCAGCCCTGGTGACAGGGGTGGGGGGCTGGGGGGTGGCTAGTAGCAGACCCACCCCTTCCAGGAAGCTCCCTGGCCTGACCCCTGTCTCAGGCTTTGGGGGCCCTGCTGGCCCTTTCACTGTGGTGGTGCCTGGCTTAGAATCAGCGTCTGGTCATTTCTGTCTGAACTTCCCTGAGAGGACGGTGTACAGCTGCCCACTGTCCATGCCTGGCCACTTGGGAAACTCAGCAGGCACAAAAAGGTCACCTGGCCCCAGAGCCAGGCCCAGGGAGCAGACAGCAGAAGGTGAAGAGTCCTGGACCCCGTGGGAGGAACGAGCCCAGGGCTGGGCCATGAGGACAGATGGGGCCAACTGGGCCCCTGTGCACCAGGCAGACCTTCCCGACCCCTGCTGCCAGAGGATGGGCAGCATCCACCAGGAAGACAGAGACGAGGCTGTCCAGCTGGCGGGGTCGGGGTGGGGCTTCAGAAACCTCTAGACAGGCCCAGGAGCTGCTGCTTTCAGGAAAAAAAAAAAAAAAAAAAAAAGAAAATCAGGAGCGGCTGTGGTGTCGACCATCGGGAAGGGCATTCCCCGGCTCCCCTGGGCCCCCCATTCTAAGGGGCAGGAAGGCTGGGCAGGTGCCCAGGCTCGAAGGCCGAGGACCCCAGCGACAGCCCTGCCTCCCACCTCTGCGTGGGCCTGGAGCCAAGACGGCCTTTTTTTTTTTTTTTTTTAAAGCAAAGCTATCTTTTTACCTTGATAAGCTGTTTAAAAAATGTAAATAAAATAACTCAGCGGACAAAAGCAGGCATTCATCCTGCCCAGGGCCAGCCGCTGCCCTCGACATGAAATATCGCAGCACATTGAGTCGTGAGTCCCAGCTAATCCGAGCGGACAGGCCTGAATGCGGCCTCTTTCGGCCGGGCGCGGCGGTGAGCAGTGGAGCATGCATCGCCTGCCGGGCGGCCCCGCTCGGGGACAATGGCTTTCTTCGCAGAAGGGGCCTGTGCGGGACAAGACCCCCTTTGTGTGGGGATTCCTGCCTCGGAGCGCGAGGGAGGCGCATTCAGCCGGCCCCAGACAGTCTCTGAAAGGCTCTGTAACAGAAGACGGCTCGAAACACTAGCCTGCCTTCTGCCTCCCTGCACTCTCCACAGGCACGGCCGCCATTCAGCGTCGCGCCACATGAGGGGGACCCTCCATCCTGCATTGTCCTGTGCCGGGACACGGTGGCTTCTCAGCGCCATGCACCCGCCGCGAGACGACGGCCCCGGGCGTGGCAGGCGACAGCGCCAGGGGTGGGGCCCGCGCGGCCGACACAGGACACGCTCCTGTGAGGGCCCGGCCAGGGCAGCCCCCGATGCCCGTGCCCAGGTTCCAATGCACCTCCTCACGGTGAGGGGTCTTGCTGGGAAGAGGAACCCAGGGTGCCATCGGGATGGCGTCTCAGCAGCAGGGTCCCACGTGGGCAGGCAGCGGGGTGGTGCCCTTCACGCTCAGCCCTGAAGTAAGGGGGCCCTAATGGGGCGGGGAGTGGACCAGTGCCCCTGAGTGCCGGCCTCCTCATACATGATCAGTGCACCCTGAGCTGAGCACCCCCAGGCCAGGCACCCACAGGGCTGGGCACCCCCAGGCAGGACACCCCTGGGCCAAGCACCCCCGGGCCGAGCACCCCTAAGCAGGACATCCCCTGGCAGGATACCCCCGGGCCAAGCACCCCCGGGCCGAGCACCCCTAAGCAAGACATCCCCTGGCAGGACACCCCCGGGCTTCTTTGCCACACCTCGTGCCGCACCCTAGAATCTGCACTGGGATCTGGAATCTCAGGGCACCAAGAAGTCATGGGGGCCCCCCTGCACCTGCAGGAACAGCTCAGAGCCACCCCACGCAAGACGGCCGCCTCCCTACCCACTGCAGGCCCCACTGCTCCCTACTGCTCCACACAAACCCAAGTCACAGCTTGGCCAGGCTCAGGACGACCAGGCTGTGATGCTAGACCTGGTCTTCCTCTTGGAACCTTCTGGGCTTAAAAATCAGCCTTGTTCACAAAGGAGACTCAGCAAACCACTGTGATTCCAACAGCTCCACCAGTTCTCATCCAGACACCTTTAGCTGCCAAGCCCACACTTCTGCGACACCGCTTAAGACCCGGCCCCAGACCGCAAGGGACCGAAGCCACCTCTCCCGCCAGCAGCCAGTGAAGGGTTGGATACTGACCCGACGCATCTCGCACCTGGGCGACTGTGCCGAGGTGCGACTGGTGCCCTGGCCCTGAACCTCGTCCTGTGTCCCAGGCGCCGGCACTGCCCACTCTGGGCTTCTGTGAGTGGGCACCACTCTGGGGGTGCTGTGGGAGGCGGGGCCGGCACCAGCTGCTCCCACAGCCCTTCTGCTCAGCCCCTCCCGGGAGCGTTTCCTTCCAGGGCGCTCACTGCCGTGCCGGGGACTCAGTCAGTGCCCAGTGCCCAGGAGGCAAACTCACCCACAAAGGACAGCCTACTGGCTGATTCTGTGAAGGTTCCGGAGGCACGGAGGCTAACAGACATGGTGGGGCATGGCTGGACCAAAGCTCAGGCCCAGGCCCACCTAGGACCCTGTGAGTGTGAGGGCCCAATGCGTGCTGGGAGACACAGGGTCGGCAGGGGGCGACCCAGGCCTGGGACCAGGCTGTGCCCTGACATCTCTGTTGGCTCAGGCAGCCTGAGGGCTCCTGGGACCCGGCACCCCGCACACAGCTGATGGCTGCCCATGGCCGGGTCCTTGATACCTCCATGTAGACCAGAAGCCCCAGACAGCCCCCACACAGAGGCGGCCCTGAGCCAGGCACGTCCTTGCCCCACCGCCCGAGAAGCCGTTTCCCCATGAGCCCAGCCACGTGGGCCACTCACTTCTCTGAACCTGCCCTCGTGGTGGAGGCGGTGGACGTGCGCCAGCAGGCAGCTCCTGTCTGCATCCTGCAGCTGGAAGATGCTGGCCAGTGGTGCCACAAGGCTGGGGGGGCTCTCAGTGAGGACTCTGACCGCTCGGGCCTGCAGCTGCTTCAGCCTCAGGCTGTGCTGGAAGAGCAGGGACCCAGACTTACTGGACGCAGCACCCAGTGGCTGGGCCATGGGGCCGATTGAGGCAGGCCTGGCTTAGGAAGCAGCGCCTGCCACTGTGGCCATGTGTGGGCATCGGGTGGCCTGCAGGGCTGGGGCACGGGAGGGGCGAGGCCGGTCTCAGCACGTGGCTGTCAGGGGGGCAGAGGGTGAAGCCACGGGCTGGGTCTTGGACACAGCCCCCAGCATCCCCCTGCCCTTCCCTGGCTTGCTGAGCGGGGTGCAGAGGCCTGGGCAGGTGGATGCCGGGTCCACTATGCTGAGGGGCAGGGGCAGGAAGGGAGGTGACTGTCACAGAGCCCATGGGCTCACCTGGGCCAGGCTCGGGCGTGGCTGTGCCTGTAGCCAGCACTGCAGCTGGTGGGAGATCCAGGCCGCCAGGGAGGGGCCCTCTCCCCGCTGGCCCCGGCAGCTCTCCAGCATGTCCAGAAGCCCGGCCAGGGGGTCGTCCAAGGCAGCAAACCCCCGCCAGGCTTCCTCCCGGAGCTGTGGAGACACAAAACCACACTGGCACTTTGTCTTGCACTCAAAGCCTCCTGGCAAGGCCTCCCCACCGCAGAGAGGTTTTTTAAAATTTAATCCATTCAGAAGGTAGCTGTGGCCATTCAGCCGCCATCCGCGCCTCCGTGACTTTTCATGCCGCCGTTCTGGTCCGCTGCACCCCAGGCCCCCAGGGGCGGTGGTCATTGTCTGCACTAATTATCCCATAAAGACAGAGGGCCTGTTCTCCAGGCAGACAGAGGGCCGCTGGCCTGGGAGGCAACCGTAGCCCGAGCCACAGGTTCACAAGTCACTTTACCTGCGGCACTTGCGGGACACGGGCCTGCCTGCCCTCAGCAGGCGAAAGAAACTGAAAGGCAAGAACCGAAACCCGAACTGAAAAATGCCTTTTCTATCCCTGACCCGCAGGAGATTTGGGAAACGGATAAGAGGTGGACGAAGAGAAGCAAAGCATCTGTTTTGGGCTCTGGCTTCTGGAAGATTCTACAGCAAGTTGGCCCTCGCTGCTGTGCAGCAGCCTCGGCGGCGCCGTCCTCTGTGGATTCCTGCAAGTGAGTCAACCGCTATAGACTTCAAGCCATAACGACTGCTTGCAGGTCATTCCGCAGGTGGAATCTTAAGAGCTAAAGGGGTGGACGGGTTCACAGCTCAGCGCTCGGGACAGGGCGCAGCAGCCGACACCCGACCCTGAAGCCCACGGCCACGCAGGTGGGCAAGAGGGTGAGTTCCCAGCTGCTGGCGCCAGCCACGGGATGCGCCCCCAGAGGCCCAGGGAGGTTGCAAGCCGAGAGCGTGGGCCGCGCTGTTCTCGTCCCTGCGATGTGGATGGTGTGCTCTCCACCGGGCTCCAGGAGCAACATCCTGAGGCTGCCGCGCAGCTTTGAAAGCACTTGCTCCGGCGATTTGAAAGCTTACCGAAACAAAAGGCTCCCAGCACCTGACAAATCTCCCCACCAACACCCAGGAACAGCTGTGGAGCACACGCACGTGAGTGCGTGAGGAGACCTCAGCGCTGTCCAGGAGGGTGCCATGCCCGAAGGCGCGGGAGGCAAGGCTGCAAAGTCCAGACCCTCCAAAGGATGCCCCTTGGGGAAAGTGGCCAGACAGGGTGAAAGGCAGCTTGTCTGTCCCTCGGGACTCTGGGAAGAAAAGGAAAGCCGCCCTTAAACAAAGCCTGAGCGTCTCATGCATCCGGAACTTGAGGCAACTTGAAGGAGCTCCAGGAACTTAGTCCTAGCCCTAGTGAGTTCTAACTCTAGTGAGTCCTGGACCTAGTGAGTTCTAGCTCTAGTGAGTTCTAACTCTAGTGAGTTCTAGCCCTAATGAGTTCTAGCCGTAGTGAGTTCTAACTCTAGTGAGTCCTAGCCCTAATGAGTTATAGCTCTAGTGAGTTCCAGCTCTAGTAAGTTGTAGCTCTTGTGAGTTCTAACCCTAGTTTTAACCCTAGTGAGTTCTAGCCCTAGTGAGTTCTAGCTCTAGTGAGTTCCAGCTCTAGTGAGTTCTAGTTCTAGCGAGTTACAGCCCTAGTGAGTTCTAACTCTAGTGAGTTCTAGCCCTAGTGAGTTCTAGCTCTCATGAGTTCTAGCCCTAGTGAGTTCTAGCTCTAGTGAGTTCCAGCTCTAGTGAGTTCTAGTTCTAGCGAGTTCCAGCCCTAGTGAGTTCTAACTCTAGTGAGTTCTAGCCCTAGTGAGTTCTAGCTCTCATGAGTTCTAGCCCTAGTGAGTTCTAGCCCTAGTGAGTTCTAGTTCTAGCGAGTTACAGCCCTAGTGAGTTCTAACTCTAGTGAGTTCTAGCCCTAGTGAGTTCTAGCTCTCATGAGTTCTAGCCCTAGTGAGTTCTAGCCCTAGTGAGTTCTAGCTCTAGTGAGTTCCAGCTCTAGTGAGTTCTAGTTCTAGCGAGTTCCAGCCCTAGTGAGTTCTAACTCTAGTGAGTTCTAGCCCTAGTGAGTTCTAGCTCTCATGAGTTCTAGCCCTAGTGAGTTCTAGCCCTAGTGAGTTCTAGCTCTAGTGAGTTCTAGCCCTAGTGAGTCCTGGCCCTAGTGAGTTCTAGTTCTAGCGAGTTCCAGCCCTAGTGAGTTCTAGCTCTAGTGAGTTCTAGCCCTAATGAGTTCAAACTCTAGTGAGTCCTGGCCCTAGTGAGTTCTAGCCCTAGTGACTTCTAGCCCTAGTGAGTTCTAGCTCTAGTGAGTTCTAGCCCTAGTGAGTTCAAACTCTAGTGAGTCCTGGCCCTAGTGAGTTATAGCTCTAGTGAGTTCCAGCTCTAGTAAGTTGTAGCTCTTGTGAGTTCTAACCCTAGTTTTAACCCTAGTGAGTTCTAGCCCTAGTGAGTTCTAGCCCTAGTGAGTCCTAGCTCTAGTGAGTTCTAGCCCTAGTGAGTTCTAGCCCTAGTGAGTTATAGCCCTAGTGAGTTATAGCTCTAGTGAGTTCTGGCCCTAGTGAGTTCTAGCTCTAGAGAGTTCTAGCTCTAGTGAGTTCTGGCCCTAGTGAGTTCTAGCCCTAGTGAGTTCTATCTGTAGTTAAGTTGGCAGAAACAAAACATCATTCTTTAATCACTTTGCCGGGACGCGTGGGCCCTAGGTCACCAGAGGGAAAAAATTCCACTAAATGAGCTCACAATGAAAACTTAGAAAACACACAAGGAAGCAAGCCACCATGAGTGACAACCACAAGTAGGTTGATTAAAGCTCTGAGAATGTGGAGTAATGGGACATCGATTTGGGAATGTGTAAGCAACTACCCTCATTTTACTAAACGATTGTTCACTTATATTTTACTCTCTCTTCTCTTTCCTCCTTTCCCCACTTCTTATTTCTTTAGAAATGCAATGATAGTGGCCAGGCACGGTGGCTCACGCCTGTAATCCCAGCACTTTGGGAGGCCGAGGTGGGCAGATCACGAGGTCAGGAGATCGAGACCATCCTGGCTAACACAGTGAAACCTCGTCTCTACTAAAAATACAAAAAATTAGCCGGGCATGGTGGCGGGCGACTGTAGTCCCAGCTACTTGGGAGGCTGAGGCAGGAGAATGGCGTGAACCCAGGAGGCGGAGCTTGCAGTGAGCCGAGATTGTGCCACTGCACTCCAGCCTGGGTGACAGAGCAAGACTCTGTCTCAAAAAAAAAAAAAAAAAAAAAAAAAAAAAGAAATGCAATGATAGCCTTGCACCTCCTGTTCACCAGACACTCCCTACAGGGGAAGCTCATCTATCCATGTGCTTAGAGGCTCAGAGCAGAACTCGCCTGCAGGAGGCCGCCTTGAGAGAGAAGTAGATTTACGGCCCAAATTGTGCCTGCTGGAGTTTCCGGCCACCTTCACAGCCTCTTTCTGCCCATGGAGATGCCAACTCAACTTCCAGGTAGATAAGGCACAGAGACCACCCCACCTGCTCGCTTCCTCCCGACCTTTTAAAAATGCCTCTTTTGGCCGGGCATGGTGGTTCATGCCTGTAATCCCAGCACTTTGGGAGGCCGAGGTGGGCGGATCACCTGAGGTCGGGAGTTGGAGACCAGCCTGACCAACATGGAGAAACCCCATCTCTACTAAAAATACAAAATTAGCTAGGCATGGTGGCACATGCATGTAATCCCAGCTGCTCGGGAGGCTGAGGCAGGAGAATTGCTTAAACTTGGGAGGCGGAGGTCGCGGTGAGCCGAGATTGCGCCACTGCTCTCCAGCCTGGGCGACAAGAGAGAAACTCCATCTCAAAAAAAAAAAAAAAAAAAAAAAGCCTCTTTCTGCTCCAAAAGCTAAGCCATACCCATACCCTTCAGGCATGAGGCCTGCGCTTCTTCCCTCAAGCCAGCTACGGAATAAAAAGTCACTTTCTTTCTACCAGACCTCATTCCTCTGACCTGGACTCTGTGAGCAGCAAGCGACTGACTGAGCGTGCAATGTGGTTACAGCCAAACACAGAGAGTCGGTGGGCAAATGCAGGAACGACGCATCAGCCAGGCGCGGTGGCCACGCCCGGAATCCCAGCACTCTGAGAAGACGAGGCGGGCCGATGGCTTGAGCTCAGGAGTTCAAGACAAGTCTGTGCAACATAGCGGAACTCCGTCTCTACCAAAAATACAAAAAAATAGCCAGCATAGTGGAGCCTGTAGTCCCAGCTACTTGGGAGGCTGAGGCAGGAGAATCCCTTGAACCCGGGAGGCGGAGGTTGTAGTGAGCTGAGATTGTGCCATTGCACTCCAGCCTGGGTGACAGAACGAGACTCTGTCTCAAAAAAAAAAAAAAAAAAAAGGGAAAGGCAGATTTCAAAAAGGACCTAAGGCTGGGTGTGGTGGCTCATGCCTGTAATCCCAGCACTTTGGGAGGCCAAGGTGGGAGGATCACTTGAGGTCAGAAGTTTAAGACCAGACGTGCTGGTGCGCACCTGTAATCTCAGCTACTCAGGAGGCTGAGGCAGGAGAATCGCTTGAACCTGGGAGGCGGAGGTTGCAGTGAGCTGAGATTGCGCCACTGCACTCCAGCCTGGGTGACGTAGAACCAGGCTCTGTCAAAAAAGAAAGGAAGGGAGGGAGGGAGGAAACCTAAGAGAACTTTGAAAACAAAAAATAGTCGTTGAATTTTTTTTTTTTTTTTTCTGAGACAGTCTTGCTCTGTCGCCCAGGCTGGAGTGCAGTGGTGCGATCTTGGCTCACTGCAATCTCTGCCTCCTCGGTTTAAGCGATTCTCCTGCCTCAGCCTCCCAGGTAGCTGGGATTACAGGTGCAGGCCACCACGCCTGGCCAAGTTTTTGTACTTTTAGTAGAGATAGGGTTTCGCTATGTTGGCCAGACTGGTCTCAAACTCCTGACCTCGTGATTCGCCTACCTTGGCCTCCCAAAGTGCAGCTGGCATGAGCCACTGCACTTGGCTGAAATTTTTAATAAAAGTAGTAGTTTGACAGTTCCTCAAAAAGATAAACATGATTACCACATGACCCAGCAATTCTATTCCAGGCAGTTTCCCAAAGATTTATTTATTTATTTTTATTTATTTATTTTTTGAGATGGAGTCTCACTCTGTCGTCCAGGCTGGAGTGCAGTGGCATGATCTTGGCTCACTGCAACCTCCGCCTCTGGGGTTTAAGTGATTCTCCTGCCTCAGCCTCGCAAATAGCAGGGACTACAGGTGCATGCCACCACGCTCGGCTAATTGTTGTATTTTTTGGTTTAGATGGGGTTTCGCCATTGTTGGCCAGGCTGGTCTTGAAGTCCTGACCTCAGGTGATCCTATCACCTCGGCCTCCTAAAGTGCTGGGATTACAGCCGTGAGCCACCACACCCGTCCTCCCCAAAGATTTAAAAACAGGGGCTCAAGCAGATGTTTGTAGATGAATTTTCAGAGAAGTACTTATTTACAACGGCCAGAGGTGGAGATGGTGCAGATGCCCCTCAGCTGTCTATGGAGAAACAGCGTGTGGCCTGGCCACGTATTACTCAGCCACGGAAAAGGAGGAAGCTGACACAGACTTCCATGTAGACAAGCCTTGATATCGTGCTAAATGAAGAAGCAAGTCACAAAAGACCCCATGTTATGTGACCGCATGTGTGTGAGCTGTCCAGAAGTGGCAAATCCAGAGGCAGAAAGCGGGTGAGCAGTGGCCAGGGCCTGGGGCCGAGGGGAATGGGGCGTCTGTGTGATGGGTACGGGGTTCGTGGGTGACGGTGACTGGGGCCTGGGGCCGAGGGGAATGGGGGCGTCTGTGTGATGGGTACAGGGTTTGTGGGTGACGGTGACTGGGGCCTGGGGCCGAGGGGAATGGGGGCGTCTGTGTGATGGGTACAGGGTTTGTGGGTGAGCAGTGGCCAGGGCCTGGGGCCGAGGGGAATGGGGCGTCTGTGTGATGGGTACAGGGTTTGTGGGTGACGGTGACTGGGGCCTGGGGCCGAGGGGAATGGGGCGTCTGTGTGATGGGTACAGGGTTTGTGGGTGACGGTGACTGGGGCCTGGGGCCGAGGGGAATGGGGGCGTCTGTGTGATGGGTACAGGGTTTGTGGGTGACGGTGACTGGGGCCTGGGGCCGAGGGGAATGGGGGCGTCTGTGTGATGGGTACAGGGTTTGTGGGTGAGCAGTGGCCAGGGCCTGGGGCCGAGGGGAATGGGGCGTCTGTGTGATGGGTACAGGGTTTGTGGGTGACGGTGACTGGGGCCTGGGGCCGAGGGGAATGGGGCGTCTGTGTGATGGGTACAGGGTTTGCGGGTGACGGTGACCATTGCCTGGGGCCGAGGGGAATGGGGGCGTCTGTGTGATGGGTACAGGGTTTGTGGGTGATGGTGACTGGGGCCTGGGGCCGAGGGGAATGGGGGCGTCTGTGTGATGGGTACAGGGTTTGTGGGTGATGGTGACTGGGGCCTGGGGCCGAGGGGAATGGGGGCGTCTGTGTGATGGCTACAGGGTTTGTGGGTGACGGGCCTGGGGCCGAGGGGAATGGGGGCGTCTGTGTGATGGGTACAGGGTTTGTGGGTGACGGTGACTGGGGCCTGGGGCCGAGGGGAATGGAGGCGTCTGTGTGATGGGTACAGGGTTTGTGGGTGACGGTGACTGGGGCCTGGGGCCGAGGGGAATGGGGGCGTCTGTGTGATGGGTACAGGGTTTGTGGGTGATGGTGACTGGGGCCTGGGGCCGAGGGGAATGGGGGCGTCTGTGTGATGGGTACAGGGTTTGTGGGTGATGGTGACTGGGGCCTGGGGCCGAGGGGAATGGGGGCGTCTGTGTGATGGGTACAGGGTTTGTGGGTGACGGTGACTGGGGCCTGGGGCCGAGGGGAATGGGGGCGTCTGTGTGATGGGTACGGGGTTTGTGGGTGACGGTGACTGGGGCCTGGGGCCGAGGGGAATGGGGGCGTCTGTATGATGGGTACGGGGTTTGCGGGTGACGGTGACTGGGGCCTGGGGCCGAGGGGAATGGGGGCGTCTGTATGATGGGTACGGGGTTTGCGGGTGACGGTGACCGTTGCCTGGGGCCAAGGGGAATGGGGGCGTCTGTGTGATGGGTACAGGGTTTGTGGGTGACGGTGACTGGGGCCTGGGGCCGAGGGGAATGGGGCGTCTGTGTGAGGGGTACGGGGTTTGTGGGTGACGGTGACCGTTGCCTGGGGCCGAGGGGAATGGGGCATCTGTGTGAGGGGTACGGGGTTTGCTTCTGAAGCGATGAACCGTTCTGAAACCAGAAGAGGTGCACAGGTTGTGAAGATGCTAGAAAGATTCACGAAGCACGACTGGGTGCTCCAGGCCATTGAGTCACTCATTGTGAAACGGCTGGTTTTATATGTCGTGCATCTTACCCCAATAAAACATTCAATGAAGCCGACGCTCCGTGGCTCTGATTTGGGGTGCGCTCTCGCCCAGGCTGGTTTCTGGCACCCCCGGAGTTCTGCAGCAGCCGTTCTAACCACACCCCGCCTTCCCTCACTCCTGTTTCAGTCCTGTAAACCTTCTGCAAAATCCTGGCCCTCCAGACCCCAGCTGGGTCCTCCCCTCCAGGCCCCCAGTTGCAGCTGTGCCCCTTGTGTGCCCACGTCGGCCAGCGCAAGCCACACATGGACCCAGTGCCCACTGCACCCCTGCCAGCCTCAGGGCCCCAGCCCCTTGTTCTGGGAGACTTCAGTCCTGGCCCAGGCATCTCCTTCCAGCTCCTGTCCTTATCTTGGTGGCCTCAATGAATGTGCCAAGACCCTTGGGACCCATGGCTCTGAGACTGGGCTCCCCTTGCCCTGCCTGCCTCCCTCCCGGGGTCCCTGTGAAGGAAGCCGTCCCACCCACCCTGCCGGTCCCTCCTCCCTTCGAGCCCTTCACTGGTCTTCACTCCTCATTCCTGGTCCCCTCAGCTACAAAGAGCCTCCTGCTGTGCATGGAGAAAACAATGTGAGCTCCCCCGACCCCAACCCCCCTCTGGGCGTCCCCCCCAATCCCCCCACCGGTATCTCCCCCACCCCAACCACCCTCTGGGCGTCCCCCCCAATAACGCCCGCCAGTATCCCCCCTCTGGGCATCCCCCCCAATCCCCCCACTGGTTCCTCCCCACCCCAATGCCCCTCTGGGCATCCCCCCAATCCCCCCGCCGGTATCCCCCCTCCTCCCCAACCCCCTCTGGGCATCCCCCCCAATCCCCCCGCCGGTATCCCCCTTCCTCCCTGCTGGCTGGCATCCCCTGCACTGAGCTGTTGGCTCCACTCACGGCTTCAGTAGTGGGGCTGGGGGGGTCCCATGGGCTCAGCAGCACCAGAAGGCCCCCCCGAGGGGCTGTTAGGATAGGACCACCCTGTTACAACAGGACCATTTTGGGAAGCCGAGGCAGGTGGATTGCTTGAGGTCAGGAGTTCAAGACCAGCCTGGCCAACATGGTGAAACCCTGTCTCTACTAAAAATACAAAAATAGCCAGGCGTGGTGTTGCACACCTATTAATCCCAGTTACTCATGAGGCTGAGGCAAGAGAATCACTTGAATCTGGGAGGCGGAGGTTACAGTGAGTCGAGATCATGCCACTGCACTCCAGCCTGGGTGACAGAGCAAGACTCTGTCTCACACACACACACACACACACACACACACACGAAAAGCCTGGGTGCGGTGGCTCACACCTGTAATCCCAGCACTTTGGGAGGCCGAGGCGGGCGGATTACCTGAGGTCAGGAGTTCGAGAACAGCCTGGCCAACACAGTGAAACTCCGTCTCTACTAAAAATACAAAAAAAATTAGTCGGGCGTGGTGGCGCGCGCCTGTAATCCCAGCTACTCCGGAGGCTGAGGCAGGAGAAGCCCTTGAACCCGGGAGGCGGAGCTTGCAGTGAGCCGAGATTGCACCACTGCACTCCAGCCTGGGTGACAGAACAAGACTCCATCTCAAAAAAAAAAGAAAAAAAAAGACAGGAACACCCCACCACAGGCTGCTGGGCAGTGGGGCTGGGAAGGGCCCAATGAACCAGGGGAGCCCCACTCTGGGAGTGCGCCTACTCCAGGCCCTGACCCCGCCCCAGCCCTGCCTCCTCCTCCTGCTCGTCTCCCAGGCTGCTCCCACCCGCCCGGTGTGCTGGCTCCTCTCTCACGGTAGAGGAACACCCAAGCCCTCCCAGACGGCCAACAGTCCCATTGCCCCCTTTATACTGCAGACCGCCCCAAGGAGTTCTCCAAAATCCTGGTCTTCATCTCCCTCCTCTGGGGGCACCCGGCGTCTGTGCCACCATATGGGGGTCCCCAAGACCTCCATGTGCAGCCGGCTCTAGGGTTGGGCTTCTCCTCAGCACCCAGGACCCCCAAGGACCCCATCTTCAAGGCTCCTGGCCCACCCAGGGCCACTGGGCGTGTGGCATTCGCCAGCTTGCTGGAATCCGGGAATGTGATGGAGGCGCGAGGAGGAGGTGAGAGCACGAGGAGGTGGTGAGGGCGCAGGGAGGAGGTGGGAGCACGCGGAGGAGGTCAGGACGCGGGGAGGTGGTGAGGGCGCGGGGAGGAGGTGAGGGCCCGGGGAGGAGGTGAGGGCCCGGGGAGGAGATGACGGCGCGGGGAGGAGGTGAGGGCACGCGGAGGAGGTGAGGGCACGCGGAGGAGGTGAGGGCGCACGGAGGAGGTGAGGGCGCGCGGAGGAGGTGAGGGCGCGCGGTGGAGGTCAGGACGCAGAAGCAGGTGAGGGCGCGCGGAGGAGGTGAGGGCGCGCGGTGGAGGTCAGGGCGCAGGAGCAGGTGAGGGCGCGCGGAGGAGGCGAGGGCGCGCGGAGGAGGCGAGGGCGCGCGGTGGAGGCGAGGGCGCGCGGTGGAGGCGAGGGCGCGCGGAGCAGGTGAGGGCGCGGGGAGGAGGTGAGGGCGCGGGGAGGAGGTGGGAGCATGCGGAGGAGGTGAGGGCGCGCGGAGGAGGTGAGGGCACAGACACGGGCCCCCCCATGAAGATGAAATGCCTGACGGCCTCATGACTGTCAGCGGAGCCCAGAGCAGATCGCAGCCCTGTCTGTGTAGAAACAAGCGCTGGTCCAAGGAGACGCCAGGACGAACATCAGGACATAGGGAGGAAAGGACAGTGGAATCCCACAACTCAGACACGTGGGGGGCGGGGGGCAGAGGGCGGGACCCGGGGAGGCTCACACCACACACGCAGGTGCCAAAGAGCAAGGAAGACTGAGCGTCACAGACGAAGGTCTGACAAGAGAGCCTGGAAATGGAACGGCAGAGGGAAATCTCAAAAGCAAGGACAGAGATTCACAAGCTGGAGGCCCAAGAAGCCACCGAGCTGATGGACAAACGAAAGCTGGCAGAGGTGGGTGCAGGAGAGAGGCAGACACAGGAGCAGGCAGCGCCAGGGCTGGGGTCAGAGGGCATCCCCCGGGCCTGCAGGGGTGACCTCAGGCCAGTGGATGTGGCACTCAGAGGAGTTGGGCTGGGGTTGGAGGGCGTCCCCCGGACCTGCAGGAGTGACCTTGGGCCAGAGGACGTGGCACTCAGGACTTGGCAGCTTCCTGTGCACAGGCCATTGCCACTAAGGAGCCAGAATCCGCGTCTGCCCCCACAGGGGGCCGGCCCTCCCTCTGTAGCCTCTCCCCTGGCTTCTCCCGCCCAGCCTCCTGCCCTGCTCAAGTCCCACCCCTTCCTAAGGCCTCCCTGTCCTGGACACCTGCCCCAATGGCCACCCGGGCCTGGGTGCTCTGGCGGTGGCAGGACGGGGCCTCAGGCCTGGCAGTGCTGGCGACAGCTGTGTCCCTGCAGGTGAGTGGCCCCTGCGCCTCCCAGAGGTGACCTCAGAGGGGCTGCTGGGGCCAGGCAGTGCCTTTACCACCCTGGGGACTTGAGGAGGACCGCCCCCTGCCCCACACAGGCCACCCTGGAGGCGGTCTGGGGCAGCAGCTGTGCAGGACCCTGTGGCCGTGGGGGGCTGTGCAGCTTCCTGACCAGGGAGGCCTCCTGTTAGGCCAGTCTCTGCCCAACAGTCAGTTCTGCCGGCTGTGACTCGGCACGTGGTGGCTGCCACGTCCACTCACCTGCTGCCGCTCCCGCGTGGACCACAAGGTCTGCAGGGCCTGCAGGAGCAGGAGGGGGTCCTGGCCTGTGGAGACAAGATAACAGCCGTGGGAGGGAGAGGCAGGTGCAGGGGCTATCGCACAGCCCGCCGGGAAGTCCCTGCCACTGACCCGCAATGCCTGGGGCTCCTCTGGACCCCGGGGGGCCGGGAACCCTCCCCCACCTCTGTCTGGCACACACACAACACACCTGCCAGCTGCGGCAGCACCCACCCTGTTCCTTCCCTGTGGCCCGTGGCCGCCCATCCAGCTGAGTCCGCCCGGCAGCACTTCAACCACGCTCAGCCCTGGGAGCTGGGCCTCATCTTTCAGCTGCAGTTGCAGAGCAGCCCTCGTGGGCCTGAGCCTCTACCTGCTCCGCCCGGCGCCCTCGGCAACCTCATCAGCATCTTCTCGCCCAAACCCTGCACCACAGTCCTGGCACCACGAGGACCCCAAGCCCCTGCCCTCTTTAGGTTTCGGTCCCCGGCCCTCCCGCGCCGCCCCCTCCCTCCAGCTCTGCCTGGGAGGCCCCCACCTCACTGTGCAAGCTCTGCAGCAAAAGTGCCAACCAAAGACGCTGCCCCACACGGACAGGGCCACCAGAGCGAGACCCGAGGGAGGTTTCCAGACAGAACCCGGGGGCTGCGTGGCTTGGCTTGGAGGCCGGTGGTGCAGGGGAGTGGAGACCCACTCGGGCCTGGTCATGTGGTAGGGTCAGGGTCGGAGGCCAGGGAGGGGCGGGTGCCAGCAGGGACTCCACAGGGGAGGCCTGAGGACAGGAGCCTGGGTGGATTCCGCAGTGAACTCCCCCTGGACCTGGGGGGCTGTGGAAGCTGCTGGGTCCCCCTGCAGGGCAGGACGGGAACAGGGAAGGCCCCGTGTTGCTGCGAGGGAGGCTGAGGACTCACATGAGATCAGATCAGACCTCAGCAGCTGGATTCTGCCACACACGCCAGAGAAGCGTGTGTGACGGGGGTCACCCCAGAGAGCCAGGCTGACTTAACAGGAGAGTCCAAGGTTATGATTCAGCCCAGGACCGGAAGAGAGGAGAGAACCACATGGCCCTTTGGGTAGACACAGAGCAAGTGTTCTAAAATTCAGTTCAGCTCACGATTTAAGAAATAACTCGCCTGGGACGGGCAGGGAGCGCCCTGAACTGGGTAAAAGCCATGGGCGAGCGTGAAGCGTGGTGCTCAGGGCAGCACGTAAGGACGCCACAGCCCGGCCCGGAGCCGTCCCAAGCAGGTGGCATCCAATGCGGAAGGAAAACAGAAACATCAGGACCGGCCGACAATGTGATTGATTACACAGAAAGCCACGAAGGATCAAAACTACGCCGTTAGAATTAACCAATGGGTTCGGCATCAATGCTCAGCACAAGCCAAAATGAGAAAATCAGCAACAAACAGAAATGGCCATTTCAAAAATCACTTACAACAGCATCAGCAATGTCAGATTCCCCGGGAGAAATGTAACAAAAGCAGCTCATGCAAAACAAAACCCGGCCGGCTGTCATCTCAGCACTTTGGGAGGCCGAGGCAGGTGGATCATTTGAGGTCAGGAGTTCGAGACCAGCCCGGCCAACGTGGTGAGACACTATCTCTACTAAAACTACAAAAGCTAGCTGGGCGTGGTGGCGGGTGCCTGTAATCCCAGCTACTCGGGAGGCTGAGGCAGAACAGCATGAACCCGGGAGGCAGAGGTCGCAGTGAGCCGAGATCGGGCCACTGCACTCCAGCCTGGGCAACAGAGCGAGACTCCGTCTCAAAAAAAACCCAAAAAACCATAAAACATCGTGGGGCGCCCGGGCTCCACCACGGCGTCTCTGCAGCCACCTGGGCCTGGGTGGCACGGGCCAGCATTCCCGTCTGCGCTCAGAACCGTCCCACCGTCGTGCACAGTGTGCTGCACACAGAGGCTGAGAACACTCAAATGTCCACTGTAGGAGGACGGAGCGAGTGGATCAGCCCCGGGACAATGCCCAGGTGGGGAGGACGCACCCCACCACGTGGCCATGGCAGGCAGTGTGACTGGCCCCGCGTTCTGGGTGCTGCATGCTGGGCATGGCTGGCGATGGGGCCGGGCGGGGCTGGGCGGAGCGTGCTGTGGTGTGTTCACGATCACGTGCCGAGCCATATCGTGTGCTCTGCGTTCCTTCCTACACATGGGTTGCACTTCACAATAAACAAAAGAGACTTTTGTTATTTAATTTAATATTTTATTTAGAGACGGAGTCTCACTGTCACCCAGGCTGGAGTGCAGTGCTGTGATCTCGGCTCACTGCAACCTCCACCTCTCAGGTTCGTGATTCTCGTGCCTCAGCCTCCGGAGTAGCTGGGAGTACAGGCGCTCACCGCTACGCCTGGCTAATTTTTGTATTTTTAGTAGAGACGGGTTTTCACCATGTTGGCCAGGCTGGTCTTGAACTCCTGAGCTCAATTGGTCCGTCCACCTCAGCCTCCCAAGGTGCTGGGATGACAGGTGTGAGCCACTGCGCCCAGCCCAAATTTTCTTTTAAAGCAGAGTTTCAGATGCGTGAGATGAGAAGGTTCTGCAGGTGGATGGTGGTGGCAGCTGTGCAGCCACATGAGTGCCCTTAATGCCACTGAGTGTACACAGGAAAGTGGTTAAAATGGTAAATTTCATGTTATGTATATTTCACATATTTTTAAAAGCAGGGTGAAGCTGGGCAAGGTGACTTACACTTGTAATCCCAGCACTTTGGGAGGCTGAGGTGGGTGGGTCGCTTGAGCCCTGGAGTTTGAGACCAGCCTGGGCAAGATAGCAAGACCCCATCTCTACCAAAATAAATAAAATTAGCTGGGCATGGTGGCACTCCTGAGGTCCCAGCCACTTGGGAGGCTGGGGTGGGAGCATGGCTGGAGCCTGGGAGGTTGAGGCTGTAGTGAGCCCTGATTGTGCCACTGCCCTCCAGCCTGGGGGACAGAGTGAGAACCTGTCAATCAATCCATCCATCAATAAGCAGGGTGTCCTTATTATTCTTTTTAAGTTCTCCAAATCGAGATCCACCTTTCCAGGTGGGACGTTGGTGATGCCGGCCCTCCTACTCCCCAGTCAGTGTTGCTGGTCTTCACCCTGCTCAGGTCCTGCTGGTTCTGCCCTCCAGGTGGGCAGGGTCTGCCCCCTCCCACCGACCTGGGCCACTCCAGATTCCCAGGGGACTCCCTGCCTTGACGCTGTGCCCTCAGACAACACCCAGCCACGCAGCACGGCACAGCCCTAGCATCCTACAGAAATATGGGGCAGGCCAGGCCACTTTGTGGACTCCACCGTGGCCCCTCAGCCTTGAGAGTCAAAGCCAGGGCCCACCACATCCTCCCAGCCTCCACCCTCTGTGTACCTGGACCCTGCCCCTTGGGCCTGAGGCTGCTTCTCGAGTACCCAGCAGCCTGCCCGGAAGCCCCCTTAGCACCCCTGCTCCCTGCCTGGCCCCCTCAGCGCTCCTCCCTGCCTGGCCCCTGGCCCCTACTCCCTGCCTGGCCCCCTCAGCACCCCTGCTCCCTGCCTGCCTCCCTCAGCACCCCTGCTCCGTGCTTGGCCCCCGGCCCTTGCTTCCTGCCTGGCCCCCAGCCCCTACTCCTTGCCTGCCTCCCTCAGCGCCTCTGTTCCCTGCCTGGCCCCCGGCCCCTGCTCTCTGCCTGGCCCCCGGCCCCTGCTCCCTGCCTGGCCCCCGGCCCCTGCTCCCTGCCTGGCACCCGGCCCCTGCCCTTCTGCCCCTGTCGCTTCACTGTGGCCTCAACGCTGAGCCCCAGGGCAGTGACCGCCTGGATCTCCTTCCAGGCCATGGCCAGTGCACGATGGACACTCCACGGTGCCCGCTCCGGCCATTCCAGGGCCAGCCGTGCACACATGGTGCTCACAGCCCACGCAACTGGGGAGCCCTGGGGAGCCCTGGGGAGCCCTGAGTCTCTCGGGCCAGAGCTGGAGGGACCCATGGCAGGTGTGGCGGGACAAGTCTCTGCCGTGCCGGGCTCGGACACGGCCATGCTGACACTCATCTCACACAATTGCTGGCTTCCTGTTCATACAACAGAAGAAAAACAGGATGTCCAGGGGCGGCTTCTGTCTGAACGAAGAAGACAAGCGAGCTCTGTGAGCCCCAGGGCTCAGCAGTGAGAGGACAGGGTGCCTGGGAGAGCCCTGGGGGACACACCCCGCTCAGCACACAGCACCCCACGCACCCCAACTCAGGGATACCACGCAGGGGCACGGGGTCCGAGAAGGGCGGGTGGGGCTTGGAGCTGACACCGAGGGACCTCCCAGACCCGCTCTCCGGCCCCAGAAGCCCCAGCCAGCCCTCCCTGAGGTCGCCTCCTCGTGCAGTAGCTTCTGGGGGCCTTTGGTCCCCAGCGTGGATGTTCGGCCGGAGCTCCGTGGGTGGCCTCTGGCCCCCACCTCCACACCCAGGCCCAGGTTCCCTGAATTCGCCAAGTTCATCAGTGCCGCACCGATGCCTGGGACCTGCAGACAGGCAGGTCTAGGACGCTGAGACAGATGGCCCTGGCCAGGAGGCTGGGCCCTGACCCCGGACCCTGCTCCTTGGAACCGTGTGGGTAGGGGCAGAGCGGGGCAGCTGTGTATTAGGAGGACACCTAGAAGACACTCAAGCTCAAGAATAAAAGTCCCACAGTCCCCCGAATGTGGATTCACATCCAAGAGCTGGGCTGCTTCTCTCTGGGGGGCTGAATCATGGTCCCTGCCCAGCACCAGAGCCTGGTGCCCACACTGGCTTCCCCCCCAGCCACCCTCCCCAAAACGTGCCTGGGAGGGCTCAGGAACTCTGTGGGGTCGGCCTGAGGGTGTCCAGGCAGAGGCGGCCAGGACGGCTCCACCATCTGTCCCCAGGACGGCTCCCCAACTGACACCCCCGCGCCGGCCGACGGGAGGACGGATGGTTGCAGGGACGCAGGATGGGCAGAACACAGGGACGCCACTTCCTCCAAACGGTACCCGGCTAATGGGGCTGCCTTCACCTTGAGACACAGATGCACTCGCAAAACTGTGGGCTGCGGAGTGGGTGGCGCTGAATTCAGGCTCTGTTATTCCCAACACTCTACCATAAAGCGGGGATGAGAAACACAGGGGGCTTTTTATCCACAGGGTTGGGGGCACAGAATCCCCAGGAACTGAGGCCGACCCCAGCAGCGGGCGCCAGGCAGAGGACACCGGGCAGCGGATGCTGGCAGGGGACACCCGGCCTCCAGGCAGTCTGTGACGTGGTCTTCACAAAGCCCCCGAGTGGGTCTCCCCCGCAGCCGGCTCTCCTCTTGGGGCCTGGGTCACAAAGCTCACAGCCCGTCTCCAAGGCCGTCCCACACCTGCCAGCAGCATCAGACCCCGCAGCAGTGAGTGTAGAAGAGCCCGGCCGCCCAGACCAGACCCCACGCGCTGTGGTGACCTGCATGTCCACGGATCCGGGCACCTGCTATCAGCGCAGCGCCCCGCCTGGGTCAGCCCTCTGACCGCCCACGGACAGCAGAAAGGGCCAGCCCACGGCCTCGGCTCCCCTCAGAGACCCCACGGCACCTCCCGCAGGCGTGTCCCGAGAGGCCGCGCCCACCCACCACGCACTGGGGCCTCTGTCCCTCTGCCACGAGTCTGTGTCCTGGTGGCCTTCTGGTGTCCGGGGGCAGCTGAGATGGGGCCACCCCCTCCAGCCCAACCGTCTCTGGTCTCGGATTCCACCCACACCTGCCTGTGCTCAGCTGCAGGCAGGGAGGGGGACATGATAAGGACAGAGGCGGCAACGAGACCCCAAGCCCGGTGGACAGCGTGTGCCCTCCACCTCGGCCGCCACAGAGGACCGCCCGTGTCTGGGGAGTGAGGTGAAGGGGCTCCCGGAGGTCCAGCATCTGGCACGGAGCCCCTTGCTCTATCAACACAGCGGCCCACAACCCCAGCACAGCACCGTCTCTCATCGGTCATGGGTCCCCTCACCCTCAGTCCTACTCACTTGCCTCATCCATGAAGCCGAGGGCCTTGGAGACAGAACCTGACCCAGCCTGAGCCCAAGCTGCCTCTGCTGGGAAAGCGGGATGAGGGGGAGAGCCCACCGTTCGATGCTGTGGACCCCACAAGGAGGCAGAGAGGGGAAGGGCGGTACCAGCTCAGGGGGCACGAGGCGGACGCCACTCAGAGACAGTGAGGACATCGAGGTGCTGGGACGCTCGGAGCGAGAGGGACAGAGAGGGACAGTGAGACCGGCAAGGAGCTGGGACGCTGGGAGCCAGGTGGATGCATACAGAGAGGGACAGAGAGATCCCCAAATTTCATTCTGCAACCGCAGGTCAGAAAATCTGCTGAAGAAAAGATCCTACCTACAACAGAAATCTTGGAAGATGAAATGCCTATTTTTAAAAAGTAACAGACCCGGCATGGTGGCTCATGCCTGTAATCCCAGCACTTTGGGAGGCCGAGGCGGGCAGATCACCTGAGGTCAGGAGTTCGAGACCGTCCTGGCCAACATGGCGAAACCCTGTCTCTACTAAAAATACAAAAATTACCCAAGCATGGTAGTGGGTGCCTGTAATCTCAGCTACTCAGGAGGCTGAGGCAGGAGAATCACTTGAACCTGGGAGGTGGAGGTTGCAGTGAGCCGAGGTTGCACCACTGCACTCCAGCCTGGGTGACAGAGCGAGACTCTGTCAAAAAAAAAAAAAATGGCCAGGCACAGTGGCTCACACCTGTAATCCCAGCACTTTGGGAGGCTGAGACGGGCGGATCATGAGGTCAGGAGATCGAGACCATCCTGGCTAACATGGTGAAACCCCATCTCTACTAAAAAAATACAAAAAATTAGCCGGGAGTGGCGGCGGGCACCTGTAGTCCCAGCTACTCGGGAGGCTGAGGCAGGAGAATGGCATGAACCCGCGAGGCGGAGGTTGCGGTGAGCCGAGATTGTGCCACTGCACTCCAGCCTGGGCAACAGACCAAGATTCCGTTGCAAAAAAAAAAAAAAAAGTAAATAAATAAAAATTACACAAATAAATAAAAACTAAAAAGATAACAGTATGTTCTGGGTGGTTTTACATAAATTAACTCCTTCAATATTCACACAGAAATGAGGCCCAGTATTGGCGTTAGAATCATCATTCAGATGAGAAAACAGGTTAGGCAGCGTGGCCCGGTCACACAGTGAGGAAGATGAGCCCTCTCTGCTGGCAGGTGTGGAAGGGCGTTTTCACGGTTTTATGAGGCCAGCTGTGACTTCCCTCCGGTCTCCCTCATGTCACCCTCATGTCACAGCCCGAGGTTTGGCTCCGCAGCCTTGGAGGCAGAGAAAGCACCACCCCCAACTGCCAGCTGGGCCTGGGCAGGCGCCGGGCCAGGCCAGCTCAGCCTCCTTCAGTGGAGCCGAGGAGAGAAAGGCCCGGGAGCCTCCTGGCCAGGTCAAGGCCAGTGGACGCTGAGGGCAGGGGGCAAGGACACAGTGAGGGTGGCTCAGAGGCTGCCACAAAGTGCCTGTGACCTCGTCATGGGACTGGGACAAGCCCGTCCCCAGGGTCCTGGAGGCAGATCTGGTGCCCACACCTCTGGGGGACCCACGGTGGGGCGGGGGTGGCCTGCTCGGCATGGAGAGGGGCAGGGCAGCC
Source organism: Pan troglodytes (assembly GCF_028858775.2). NCBI lineage: Eukaryota > Metazoa > Chordata > Mammalia > Primates > Hominidae > Pan > Pan troglodytes. Next base: position 1,048,996 of record NC_072409.2, on the reverse strand, counting down.
TCGGCAGCTTCTCCTTACCCCCCTCCCAGCAGGGCCTCGGCCGCCGCCCTTCCTCAGGTGTCCCCACGTCCACCCACAGCCACAGCCCACCAGTGAGGCCTGAGAGGGAGGCGTCTCCAGGAACCCGCACGTTCACGGTGCGTTACGAGAGCGGCATGCGCTCATCACGGAGCTTCGTAGGAAAAGTGGCCTCTCCTGCGGGCCCTGCCCTGTTCACCGCCGTGTCCACGCTGGGCGGGTGCCGAGGAACCCGTCTGGAGCGTGGACGCTGGATGTGAGGCTGGCCATGTCCCCAGCCCCAGGCACCTCAGCAGGCCCAAGCTGTAGGGCATGGGTCTCCTCCTGGAAGCCAGGGCAGCCTCAGCCTTGGAGGCTCCCATTGTCCGGAGCCCAGCAAGATGGGGAGGAGCGGCGGATGTGGAGGGAAAGGGAACCCAGGCCGGCAGGCTTCCTGGAGCTGCTGCCTCTGCCAGAGGGCCGGGCTCCCCGCCCCACCCCACCCCACCCCACCGCCCGCCGGCCGCCGGACCTGGTGATTCCCGGAGCTGCTGCCTCTGCCAGAGGGCCGGCCGCCCCGCCCCGCCCCGCCGCCCGCCGGCCCTGGTGCCCAGCTGCAGTTTAATGCCGTCTGTGGGACTCTGAATTTCCCAAGGAAGGCTCAAGCGCTGCCTGGAAACCCCGAACCAGGTGGACGTGGGCAACGTGGACTTTCTGACCTCAACTGCGCCTGCTCATGCGAAAGCTGAAGTTTTTTATTTTTTTTGAGATGGAGTCTCACTCTGTTCCCCAGGCTGGAGTGCAATGACACAACCTCGGATCACTGTAACCTCCGCCTCCAGGGTTCAAGCAGTTCTACTGCCTCCAAGCCATTCTCCTGCCTCAGCCTCCCGAGTAGCTGGGAATACAGGCGCCCGCCACCATGTCCAGCTAATTTTTGTATTTTTAGTAGAGACAGAGTTTCACCATGTTGGCCAGGATGGTCTCGATCTTCTGACCTTGTGATCCTCCCGCCTCGGCCTCCCACAGTACTGGGATTACAGGCATGAGCCACTGTGCCTGGCCAAGGCTGAAGTTTTAGGAGGAAAGGAATCTGTGAGCGCAGTGGACACTCGGATGGAGAATGTTTCTTGGCCTCGGGGGAGGGAGAGAGGAACAGGAGCTCAGCCCCCTTCTCCTGTCCCGATGATGCCTCCTGACCCAGCGCGGGAGGGCCTCTCTAGAACAGGCCAGAGGTGGCCACGTGGACTCCCCTCCAATGACCTGGACCAGGCACTCTACCTAAAAGGACAAACCTAGGCCTGGCTGTCGGGGGCAGGGTCCCAGGGGCCACAAACGCGGCTGTCCTGCTCAGTGACCAGGGTGGCACGGACAGGTGTCCAGGCAGCGAGGCGGGGCCAGCACAGGGGCCAGGACACCTCCTGGGAAGAAGCTGACCCAGAGCCCGAGTAGGGGAGCCGGCTGGGGAGGGCTGAGCTGGGGCCTCTTGTGGAGCTGGCCTTGTTGACAGAGCTGGACACGAACCATGTAAGGGCAGATGCCTAAAGCAGCACAGAAAGGATGGGGGGATGTGGCCATTCCAGGAAGCGCCAGGCTGTTCCAGGGGGTGCTGTGTCTGTTCTGGGGGGGCTGTCTGTTCCAGGAGCACCAGGCTGTTCCAGGGGGCGCCGAGGCTGTTCCAGGGGGCGCCGAGGCTGTTCCAGGGGGCGCCGAGGCTGTTCCAGGGGGCATTGAGGCTGTTCTGGGGGGGGGGGGCCGTGTCTGTTCCAGGGAGGGCCATTAGTGTTCCAGGGGGCACCATGTCTGTTCTGGCGGGGGGCCGTGTCTGTTCCAGGGAGGGCCATTAGTGTTCCAGCGGGCACCATGTCTGTTCTGGCGGGGGGCCGTGTCTGTTCCAGGGAGGGCCATTAGTGTTCCAGCGGGCACCATGTCTGTTCTGGCGGGGGGCTGTATCTGTTCCAGGGAGGGCCATTAGTGTTCCAGCGGGCACCATGTCTGTTCTGGCGGGGGGCTGTATCTGTTCCAGGGAGGGCCATTAGTGTTCCAGCGGGCACCATGTCTGTTCTGGCGGGGGGCTGTATCTGTTCCAGGGAGGGCCATTAGTGTTCCAGGGGGCACCATGTCTGTTCTGGCGGGGGGCTGTATCTGTTCCAGGGAGGGCCATTAGTGTTCCAGGGGGCGCCGAGGCTGTTCCAGGGGCCCTGCTAGCTGGGGTGTTGCACTTTGAAGACATCCCACTCTGCTTAGGTGGAGAAGAGGCTGTAGAAGCCTGTGGGTGCCTTTGCAGGGAGAGTCAGCTCTGTGCTGAGGCGAAGCCAGGGTCCCGTGCGCTCCCCGGCCCCGAGGGCGGTCTCCAGGGGAGGTAACAGGGCCTCATCCCACACAGGTGCAGGCCCAGGGCCCGCAGATGGCCTCAGAGGAGGCGGTGGATGAACGGAAGGGTGAGGGGGTCTGGGCCCATCCCCAGAGGGGCAGGTGTGTGGTCAGGGCCCCACAGGACAGCCAGGGTTGTGCCTGCTGATGGGGCCACATCCACACCAAGCCCCGCCCAGCTCAGAGGCAGCCCCTCCCCGAGCACACGGTGACCTGGCTACATCAGGGAAGGTGACATGCCCGGAGGTGCCCCCACAGCCCTCAGCACCCACTGGGACACAGAAGAGGAAGGCAGAGAGGAAGCCCCTGGAGGGGTCCAAGGCCCGAGGAGGCAACTGCGTGGGATACGGAAACTGAGGCAGAGAGCCTCGGCTGCTGCCATGTGGGAGCAGGGCTTTCACAGAGGGGAGGGCCATGGTCCTGCCCCATGGAGGGGCTGCCAGGCAGGGCATGTGTAGGGTGGAACTGGGCAAAGGCCAGAGGGCGGTGAGTGAAAAGGCAGTAAACCCACAACAAACTGAGGGTCTGCAGCCCAGGGCGATGCGGCTGGGCCAGGGCCTTACAGCTCTCACTGCTGTTTACAAGGACTGCAGGGTGAAGGACGTGAAGGGGACCCGGCACCCCCTTCCCACCCTCTGCCCACAAAGCCTTGGCCCCGGACAGCTCCCACTGGGGCCAAGCCCCTGCCAGGAGGCTTCCCACCCCGGCCCGTCCCCGGCACAGAGAGCAGGTGAGGCTCGGGCTGACCCCTCTGGCACTAGGCAGCTCCACTCCTTCCCAGCCGCCGCTTCCCTAACCCCAGCCTCCCAGCCTCTGTTTCCCTAACTCCGGCCTCCCAGCCTCTGCTTCCCTAAGCCCGGCCTCCCAGCCTCCGCTTCCCTAACCCCGGCCTCCCAGCCTCTGCTTCCCTAAGCCCGGCCTCCTAGCCTCCGCTTCCCTAATCCCGGCCTCCCAGCCTCCGCTTCCCTAACCCTGGCCCAGTCTTCAACTTGCAGGGTCTCGATCTGTAGGAACAGGAGGGAGAGAGGCTGCACCTCCCCTCGGGCTGTTTATCCTCAGCACTGAATCTGCCAGGACAGCTGAGCAGGGATGCGGCCTCCCCGGCTTTGCCCGCAGGGGAAGGCGCCTCTCACCTCCCCGGCTTTGCCCACCGGGAAGGCGCCTCTCATTTCTCTTTTTTAACCTGAAAAAGCTGCTGGGAGGGCAGATGTTCTTCTTAACTCGAAGGGATGAAAAATGCCTCAGTTTAAAAAACTAGGAACCCTGGAGGCCACCCTGGAACCACCCGAGACCCAAGAGGCTGTGGGTTTCCTGAGCCCCCGGAGGCGGCGCTAAGCCCCCAAGGGGGTTTCGGGCCCTCCGCCTGGCACCCCGAGGGACAGAGGGGACCAGAGCTCCCACCTCTGCGGCCAGCCCTGAGCAGCTGCACTGTCCCCGCCACCTCCCCCGGATCCTGTCACAGGCCGGGCACCAGGCCACCCACGCTGGGGCCCAAGGAGGCGGCCTGTCCTGACCCCCGAGGACAACGAGGCCACAGTGGGGCCTCCGGACTCACAGGGTCCCAAGCCGTGGACACTGTAGAGAGGCCCGCAGCTAGGGGCCAGCAGCCTGGCCCTCCTCACTGAGTACACAGTGGGCGCCACCACCCCCCATGCACCCCCACGCACCTCCCCCCACAGCCCCAGGGAGACTCGGCACCATCAGGCTCAGACTCACCCATGCGGCGGCGCTCGCCAGCGGCAGGGTCACCAGTGGGATCACCTGGGTCCATCCTCAGGGCTGGGCCGAGGACGCTGGCAGGCAGCTAGGAACGAGGATCTGCAGAAACAGACAATCAGGTGAATGCAGAGCCCACTGCAACAGGCAGCCATGCGGAGCCCACGCCCGCAGCCCCTGGAGGTGGTGGAGGGACCTGGTGCCTGGGGGGGCCCAAGTGGGACCCCCAGTCGCTGAGCATAGCGGGCAGCTCCACACTCCTCTCCCAGCTGGGGTGACGGCTGCCAAGTTTGGACCCTGCATTCCAGTTCCCTGCCAAACCGTCCCAGCTTTCAGCAGGGAGGGCAGGGGGTGGGAGGGGCCCTGGGGGGGGCACAGTAGACAGACCCTCGCGGGAGTGCAGAGGGGCCTGTTCTTGAGGACAGCGTGACCCCCCTTGCCATGTCCCCCTCAGGCTGTGTGTCCTGCCCTGAGGGAGCCACATGGGAGAGAGGTGCTGTCCTCCAGAGGGCAAGGGCGCCTGCAGGACCAGGGACCTCAGAGCGACGCCCTCACGGCTGACCCAGTACGCAGCTCCGTAAGACTCCAGGCGGCCGTTGACAGCTCTCATCCCAGGCAGACCTCAGTCTCCCTCAGAGTGTTTTTTTTTCTTTTCTTTCTTTCTTTTTTTTTTTGGAGACAGAGTCTCTCTGCAATGCCCAGGCTGGAGTGCAGTGGGGCCATCTCAGCTCACTGCAACCTCCACCTCCCGGGTTCAAGCAATTCTCCTGCCTCAGCCTCCCGAGTAGCTGGGATGACAGGCATGCGCCATCACGCCTGGCTAATTTTTGTATTTTTAGTGGAGACGGGGGTTTCCCCATGTTGGTCAGGCTGGTATCGAACTCCTGACCTCAGGTGATCCACCTGCTTCAGCCTCCCAACGTGCTGGGACTACAGGCGTGAGCCGCCGCGCCAGGCCCCTGGGAGTGTTTTTGAAGCAAAACCCTTATCTACACTTTCGAGGGTCACCCTTCTCCTTCAATCTGCTTACACAAGGCTGCATAAAGAGGCTTTCTTTGAGTGCATAGCTTTAGTTTGAATCACACACAGCAGTTACACAAAGCTCAGCATGTGAACTCCGAATCCTAACACAGGCGTGCAGGAGAGAGCTGTGCCGCCCTCCCCCAGGCAGCCCTCATGGTGGCCATTCCCGGGGAGACGGACCTGTGTGTGTTTCTCAGCCACATGCGGCACAGTCACTTAGAGGCCTTCAGTTTTACACATTACCGACAGCTCCGCCCAGGCAGGGTAAGAATCTGTCTCACCTGTCAGCCAACACGCACCCCTAAACACACAACAACACAACCTCCTGAAAAAAGTTAGGTGGACATCGTCTGTGGACTCAGGACGGACAGAGGCCGTTCCCAGGCGCGTCACATGGAGGTTAGGATGCCTTTTCCTTTCTCACGCGGGCTGCTCCAGACTCCTGCTCCACCGTGGGGGAGGGACTGTGGCTCTCCCACTGCAAACAATGTAAAACTGGATGATATATCTTAGGAAACCAGTTTCTGGGCAACAGGCAGTGTGAGGCCACGTTTCCCGACAGCAGTCAGTGCCCAAGGCAGCCCCAGGACAGCTGCTCCCCACGCTGGAGCCCGGGCTGGGCACAGTGTCCCACCACGCCGAGGGGGCCGCTGGGGGACACACACCTGCAGGAGGGGCTGCTGGGGCAGCGAGTGTGTGGGCAGGAGGACCCCCGAGCCTCCCAGGACCCGCGGCCCCAGGGCTGAGAATACAGTGGAGACACCAGAGGCCACACAGCGCCTGACACACTGCTGTCCAGCCCAGCCAAGAGGAAGGACCCCATCAACACACAACCAGGACCAGACGGCCACAGCTGAAGACCAGGCTGAGAGGAAGGCCTGCTCCAGAGCCTCCCGCCAGATCCAGACCAAGCCTGCAAAAGCCGGAGGACAGATCCACACCAAGCCCGTGAAAGCCGGAGAAGGTCGAGTCCCACCCAGCTTAGGAGGCTTGAGAAAGGCCCTAGGCTCTCCAAAGAGCCCCTGACAAAATATCAAGACACAACCCCAAGTTCAAGGGACTCAGCCAGAAGCTGAACAGCCCACCGGAGCGAAAAACAATGCTCTTCAGAGGATGATACCTAAATCCAGAGTTTCCACAATGGATAATTCACGAAACTCAGTGCGTAATAAAAATCACAAGACCTAAAAAGAAACAAGGAAATATGACCCATAAACAAGTGGAAAAACACAAAAAACAGAGAACAGACAGCAACTTCGAGGAAGGCCTCAAAGTTATTGGTGTTAGCAAAGACTTTAACACAGGGATTGCAACTGCGTTCACAGAATGAACAGAAAACATGTTCAGACAGTTCAAGGAGGCCGAGCGTAGTGTGGGAGGCTGAGGCGGGAGGATCACTTGAGCCCAGGAGTTTGAGACCATCCTAGGCAACATGGTCAAACTGTACAAAAAAATTAAAAAGTAGCCGGGTGTGGTGGCTCACGCCTTTGGTTCCAGCTACTCAGCAAGCGGAGGCAGAAGAGTCGCTGGAAGCCCAGAGATCAAGGCTGCAGTGAGCCGAGATCGCACCACTGCCTTCCAACCTGCGTGACACAGCGAGACCCTGTCTCAAGAAAACCCCAAAAAACCGTGAATAAAGTTAAAAACATATGGTTTTAATGAGTAAAAGGAGAGAAATGAAGATTATATGAAACTACATAAAAGAGCTAAATGGAAACTCGGCAATAAAAAGTGTCATCACTGAAATGTGTTTGACTCAGTGGCTGTGCTTCACAGCAGGTGGATGGCAGGTGAGTCAGTGAATCTGAAAACAGATCAAAGAAGGACCAGATTGAAAGAACGAGGGGGAAAGACAGAAGGAACTGTGGCTCCACGGTCCACAGCTGGGCGCCCTCTGTTCCCCTGGTGAACGGCCCCGTCTGCAGCACTGCACGCCTGGCTCTGGGGTTCACACGCTTTGTGGAGACACCCATTCCCCAGCCTCTGCCTGCCTCCGTCTGGATGGCTGCACTGCAGCCCTGCTCACCCTGGACCCCCTTCCCTCTTGTCCCCTGCGCTCCCCGAAGTTCACCTCCTAGTTCTAAGGGAGCACTTTTCCAGGAGCACCTCAGGCAGAACCGCAAGGGAGGAGCACTGAGTAGCCCTTTGCTTGTCTGAGAACGTCCCCATGACACATGTGCACCCATGTCCCCAAGACACAAAGGCACCCACATCCCCAAGACAAACAGGCAACCACGTCCCCAAGACACACAGGCAACCGCGTCCCCAAGACACACAGGCAACTGCGTCCCCAACACACAGGCAACCGCGTCCCCATGACACACGTGCACCCACGTCCCCAAGACACACAGGCACCCACGTCCCCAAGACACACAGGCAACCGCATCCCCAAGACACACAGGCAACCGCGTCCCCAAGACACACAGGCGACCACATCCCCAAGACACACAGGCACCCGCGTCCCCGTGACACACGTGCACCCGCGTCCCCGTGACACACGTGCACCCGCGTCCCCGTGACACACGTGCACCCGCGTCCCCAAGACACACAGGCACCCGCGTCCCCGTGACACACGTGCACCCGCGTCCCCAAGACACACAGGCACCCGCGTCCCCGTGACACACGTGCACCCGCGTCCCCAAGACACACAGGCACCCGCGTCCCCGTGACATACGTGCACCCGCGTCCCCAAGACACACAGGCACCCGCGTCCCTGTGACACACGTGCACCCGCGTCCCCAAGACACGTCCCTAAGACACACAGGCAACCATGTCCCCGTGACACGCGTCCAACATCCTCATAACACGTGCACACCGACGTCCCCGTGACATACACAGACTGTCCCTGTGGCACAGGCGCACCCACGTCCCCATGACACACGCACACTGCACCTCCACTGGAAGCCTGGCTGTGCGTGGCTGTGGGGCAGGGGTCATTCTCCTGACAGTCATGGTAACGCCCCTCTACTGTCTTCTAGCCTCAGGGGTTGCTGAGAAATCTGATGCCCCCTGACTCGAGTGCCAGCATCTTCTGGGGAGACCCCGGGGCCGTGGCCAGATCCCAGCAGGATGGACATGGTGTGGTCCCCTGGGGGCTCCGTGGCCACCCTTCTGCATGTGGCTTCCCGGTGGTGTCCTGCCCTCCATGCCCTCAGTTCTGTCCTCGGGAACTCCTGCTGTTTAGAACTTACACTTCCTGAGAATTACTTTGTCTTCTCATCTTTCCTTCTCTGCCTTTTTGGGAGATTTCCTGAACTTTATTTTGCAACCCTCTCATTGAATGGTTCATTTCTGCTATCACAAATTTAATACTATCCACGAGTTCTGGTTTTCTGAAACTTTTTACGAGGGTCTCCTCTCTTATTCCTGGCTTCTCTTCCTAACCCCCATATTAGTTCATTTTCACGCTGCTGATAAAGACATACCTGAAACTGGGAACAAAAAGAGGTTTAATTGGACTTATGGTTCCACGTGGCTGGGGAGGCTTCAGAATCATGGTGGGAGGCGAAAGGCACTTCTTACATGGTGGCGGCAAGAGAAAATGAGAGCCGGGTACAGTGGCTCACTCCTGTAATGCCAGCACTTTGGGAGGCTGAGGCGGGCAGTTCACCTGAGGTCAGGAGTTCATGACCAGCCTGCCAACATGGTGAAACCCTGTCTTTACTAAAAATACAAAAAGCAGCCAGGCATGGTGGCGGTGCCTCCCAGGTACTCAGGAGGTGGAGAAAGGCGAATCACTTGAACCTGGGAACAGGGGTTGCAGTGAACTGAGATTGCGCCATTGCACTCCAGCCTGGGTAACAGAGCAGAACTCCACCTCAAAAAAAAAAAAAAAAAAAAAAAAAAAGAGAAAATGAGGAAGAAGCAAAAGAGGAAACCTCTGATAAACCCGTCAGATCTCATGAGACTTACTCACTATCAGAAGAATAGCGTGGGAAAAACTGGCCCCCATGATGTAATTACTCCCCCTGGGTCCCTCCCATAATGTGGGAATTCTGGGAGATACAATTCGAGTTGAGATTTGGGTGGGGACACAGCAAAACCACATCATTCCATCCCGGCCCCTCCAAATCTCACGTCCTCACATTTCAAAACCAATCATGCCTTCCCAACAGTCCCTCAAAGTCTCAACTGATTTCAGCATTAACCCAAAAGTCCACAGTCCAAAGTCTGATCTGAGACAAGGCAAGTCTCTTCCGCCTATAAGCCCGTAAAATCAAAAGCAAGTTAGTTACTTCCTAGATACAATGGGGGTACAGGTATTCAGTACATATAGCCGTTCTGGGCCGGGCGCGGTGGCTCATTCCTATAATCCCAGCACTTTGGGAGGCCGAGGAGGGCGGATGACCTGAGGTCGGGAGTTTGAGACCAGCCTGACCAACATGGAGAAACCTTGTCTCTACTAAAAATACAAAATTAGCCGGGCGTGGTGGCACCCACCTATAGTCCCAGCTACTTGGGAGGCTGAGGCAGGAGAATCACTCGAACCTGGGAGGTGGAGGTTGCAATGAGCCGAGATCGCGCCATTGCACTCCAGCCTGGGCAACAGAGCGAGACTCCATCTCAAAAAAAAAAAAAAAAGTTCCAAATGGGAGAAATTGGACAAAACAAAGGGATTACAGGACCCACGCAAGTCTGAAATCCAGAAGGGCAGTCAAATTTTAAAGCTCCAAAATGATCTCCTTTGACTCCAGGTCTCACATCCAGGTCATGCTGATGCAAGAGGTGGGTTCCCATGGTCTTGGGCAGCTCTGCCCCTGTGGCTCTGCATGGTACAGCCTCCCTCCCAGCTGCTTTCACAGGTGGTGTTGAGTGTCTGCTGCTTTTCCAGGCACATGGTGCAGGCTGTCGGTGGATCTACCGTTCTGGCATCTGGATGACAGTGGCCTGCTTCTCACAGTCCCACGAGGCAGTGTCCCAGTAGGGACTCTGTGTGGGGGCTCCCACCCATTTCCTTTTTTTTTTTTTTTTTTTTGAGATGGTGTCTCACTCTGTTGCCCAGGCTGGAGTGCAGTGGCGTGATCTCAGCTCACTGCAAGCTCCACCTCCCGGGTTCACACCATTCTCCTGCCTCAGCCTCCCAAGTAGCTGGGACAACAGATGCCCGCCACCACGCCCGACTAAATATTTTTGTATTTTTAGTAGAGACGGGGTTTCACCGTGTTAGCCAGGATGGTCTTGATCTCCTGACCTTGTGATCTGCCTGCCTCGGCCTCCCAAACTGCTGGGATTACAGGTGTGAGCCACCGTGCCCGGCCCCCACCCATTTCCCTTCTGCACTGCCCTAGCAGAGGTTCTCCATGAGGGCCCCGCCCCACAGCAAACTTTTGCCTGGACATTTAGGCATTTCCAAACATCTTCTGAAATCTAGGCAGAGGTTCCCAAACCTCATTTCCTGACTTCTGTGGACCCACAAGCTCAACACCACGTGGAAGCTGCCAAGGCTTGGGGCTTCCACCCTCGGAAGCCACAGCCTGAGCTCTATGTTGGCCTCTTTCAGCCACGGCTGGAGTGTCTGGGACATGGGGCACCAAGTCCCTAGACTGCACACAGCACAGGGACCCTGGGCCCAGCCCACAAAACCACTTTTTCCTCCCAGGCCTCCAGGCCTATGATGGGAGGGGCTGCCATGAAGGTCTCTGACATGACCTGGAGACATTTTCCCCATGGTCTTGGGGATGAACATTAGCCTCCTTGCTACTTATGTAAATTTCTGCAGCCGGCTTGAATTTCTCCTGAAAAAATTGGTTTTTCTTTTCTACTGCATCAGGTTGCACATTTTCTGAATTTTTATGCTGTTTCCCTTTTTAAACATAATTCTTTTTTAGTTTTGTTTTTGAGATGGAGTCTTGCTCTGTCACCAGACTGGAGTGCAGTGGCGTGATCTCGGCTCACTGCAACCTCTGCCTTCCTGGTTCAAGTGATTCTCTTGCCTCAGCCTCCTGAGTAGCTGGGATTACAGGTGCGTGCCACCACGCCCTGCTAATTTTTGTATTTTTAGTAGAGATGTGGTTTCACCATATTGGTCAGGCCGGTCTTGAACTCCTGACCTCGTGATCCGCCCGTCTCAGCCTCCCAAAGTGTGGGGATTACAGGTGTGAGCCATTGTGCCTGGTCCCAGAATGCTTTTAACGGCATCCAAGTCAGCTTTTGAATGCTTTGCTGCTTAGAGATTTCTTCCACCAGATACCTTAAATCATCTCTCTCTCAAGGTCAAAGTTCCATAAATCTCTAGGACAGGCACAAAATGCTGCCAGTCTCTTTGCTAAAAGATAACAAGAGTCACCTTTGCTCCAGTTCTCAACAAGTTCCCCATCTCCATCTGAGACCATCTCAGCCTGGACACTATTGTTCGTTCATAACACTATCGGCATTTTTGTCAAAGCTATTCAACAAGTCTCTAGGAGGTTCCAAACCTTCCCACATCTTCTTGTCTTCTGAGCCCTCCAAACTGTTCCAACCTCTGCCTGTTACCCAGTTCCAAGTCGCTTCCACATTTTTGGGTATCTTTTCAGCAATACCCCACTCCACTGGTACCAATTTACTGCGTTAGCCCGTTTTCACGCTGCTGATAAACACATACCTGAGACTCAGAACAAAAACAAGTTTAATTGGACTCACATTTCCACATGGCTGGGGAGGCCTCAGAATCACGGTGGAAGGCGAAAGGCACTTCTTACATGGTGGCAGCAAGAGAAAATGAGGAACCAAAAGTGGAAACCCTGATAAAGCCATCAGATCTCGTGAGTCATATTCACTACCATGAGAACAGCATGGGAAAGACCGGCCCCAGGATTCAATTACTGCCCCCGGGGTCCCTCCCACAACAGGTGGGAATTCTGGGAGATACAATTCAAGTTGAGATGTGGGTGAGGACACAGCCAAAGCATATCACCCGCCACGGGAGACCCTGTGGCTCGGCTTGGCTCATTTCCTGCAGGATCCCCGGCGCTGACCCCTCTCCCCTCCATGGCAGTGTGGGGACTGCTATGCGCATCTGAAAGTGAGGCACTAGTCATCTGCTTGGAAATGGGTTGGGGGCACCCCAGGAGTGGGGCCCCACTGTGAGTGACCTGAGGGGCCCCAGAAGATGCAGACCCGAATGCGTCTCCTCCCGGCTGGTCTGTCCAGGAAAAAGCCCTCCCAGCCGCACCTGCCAGCCACTGAGTTTGGGGGCACAGGCAGGGAGCTGCAGACCCCGTTCCTCTGCAGCCCTCCCCACCCCCAGCCCAGCGGCAGCAGCAGCCAGCACACCCTGGCCCAGGGTCTCCGAGGGTCGGGGGCCGCAGGGTCTGGCAGCACCCCATGAAGGCCGCCCCAGGTCCGTTTCAGCCCTCCAGACGCCCGTACCCAGGAAACCTGGGCCTCCATTCCCGAGCCCCCCAGTTTTCGCCTCTCCCCTTCTCTTTGCCCCTAAGGGGTTTTGCCTTTTTAATTCTTTTGCTGTCACCTTAATTGGCCTCGGGGGAGATGGACCAGCAGGCCCAAGATCCAGGGTCTTAGGGCTCCTCCCAGCAGGGCAGACCCAGCCACGCAGAGCCCACCGCCAGCTTCCAAGGGCTCCAGAAAGTGGTTGCTGCCCTTCTCAGAAGGCCCTCTCCACCATGCCCAGAACCGTGGATGCCCCAGCCTGGGCTCTTCACCAGGAAATGAAGGGGAAGACAGACCTGTGGGATAGGGGTGGGTCCCGAGGTGGGGCAGTCACACCCCCATGCCATCTCTGCATAGACCCCCAAGGATGTGGAGTGTCCTCCAGGGCCGTACAAAGCACCACACACAGGGCGCGAGTGACAGGGACGTGTGTCCTCACTGTCCCGAGGCTGCAGCTCTGAGACTGGGTGGGGAGGGTGGGCCCCACTCTCTGGGTCTCCTCCCTGGGTCCTCACGGGTCCCCCCATGTGCGTCTGTGTCCTGATCTCCCCTTCTTGTGGTGACACCAGTCCTACTGGATTAGGGCCCACCCCAACGACCTCATTTTACCTCTGCCAAGACCCCATCTCCAAATACAGTGACATGGCGCCTAGGGCTTCAACATGGGAATTTGGGGGAAAACAATTCAGCCCACAGCAGATCGCGGGTCCTTCCCCAACAGAGGCAGAGGCTCCCCATGCCAGCTCTCGGGGAAGGGTCAGGGAGCCCACGAGGCCTCTGCACACTATTCCCTCCGCCTTCATGAAAGAGGCGTGCCCATCTCCCAGATGAGAAAACTGAGTTCAGTCAGGATCAAAGCAGGTCTTGTCCCAGTCTCCTCACTCTACCACTCTCCATTTTTATTTGCTTTTTATTGCCTCGGCTGCCTATAAAGGCAATTATGCATGTAATACAATATTTGGAAAACTACATTTGCAAATTCTGAAAAATCATGCAAAAAAAATCACTAAAAGCCGGCCAGGCGCGGTGGCTCATGCCTATAATCCCAGCACTTTGGGAGGCCAAGGCCGGAGGATCACCTGAGGTCGGGAGTTCAAGACCAGCCTGACCAACATGGAGAAACCCCATTTCTACTAAAAATATAAAATTAGCTGGGCGTGGTGGCACATGCCTGTAATCTCAGCTACTTGGGAGGCTGAGGCAGGAGAAATGCTTGAACCCGGGAGGCAGAGGTTGCAGTGAGCCAAGGTCGCACCATTGCACTCCAGCCTGGGCAACAAGAGTGAAGCTCTGTCTTTAAAAAAAAAAAAAAAAATCACTAAAAGCCACAGTCCCCTCCTGGCCACGCCTGTCTCCTCCTTGCTCCCAGTGCCACCTCATCTGCCTCAGCCTCTACCTATCCCCTCAGAGCTGTTGCCCCAGCCCTCCCAGGTGCTCGAGGGGACACAGTGCTATCCCCCAGGCAAGCCGGGTGCTGGGAGGGGACACGTGCTGTCTCACAGGTGAGCCAGGGGCTGGGAGGGGACACAGTGCTGTCCCACAGGTGAGCCAGTGGCCATTCCCAAATTCCCAGGGCCTCTGCCAGCGGGTGTCCAAAGACCCTACTTGGGAGCCCCGCACATCCGCACATCCCACCCTTGGACCTCCTAACTGCGCTGGGGTCCGGCACAGTGGGCTCTGACCCACAGAGGGCTGGGCCAGCACCCCCGGGGGAAGGCGGTGGGCACCCAGGGCCAGAGCAGGGGCCAGAGCCCCAACCCCCGCTGCTTCCCCAACTGCTCCCTGGGGACCCCTGGACCACAGGACCAACAGGGGCAGGGTGGGCCCCCCACACAGCTCCTGGACTCATTCGTGCTGGTGTCCGTGGCCCAAGGATTTGCAGAGCCGCGGACGGAGCCCAGGGCGGCCGTCGCAGGCCACTCACCCGTCCCCAGCCACTCACCCGTCCCCAGCATCCACAGTTTCTCAGGCTCTCAACAATAAACTTTACGTCTCATGGTTCAAGAAATGCCAGGCTCTGGGCTAAGAGGCAGAAGGCTCAGGCACAGCTCCGACTCTGTAAGGCAGCAGAAGCCACCATTTCTCTCTATTGTTGGTTTCCTCCCTGGATCTTCTGCTGAAAGCACATTTGATTTTCTTACATCACATTGAAGTAGATCAAGTTCCTGATAAATGTTAGAGTTAGCCTGACTCAGCATGAGCCTGGCTTCTCCTGCCGGCCAGCACAGGGGTGGGTACCATGCACATGGTCTCCCCGCCCTGCCTACCATCTGCTGCCCTGGAACCCTTGGTGGGATCCGCTGCCCACAGACACCTTGCCCGTGCCCCAATGCCAGGCAGAGGCCTCTGTGCTCCGAAGAGTGAATAAAACGTGAAACTGGCTGGGCACGGTGGCTCACGCCTGTAATCCCAGCCTTGTGGGAGGCCGAGGCGGGAGGATCACTTGAGCTCAGGAGTTTGAGACCAGCCTGGGCAACATAGTGAGACCCCATCCTATGAAAAAAAAAAAACCAGCTGGGCGTGGTAACATGCACCTGTGGTCCCAGCTACTCAGGAGGCTGAGGTGGGAGGACCGCTTGAGCCCAGGAGGTCAAGGCTGCAGTGACCCAAGATTGGGCCACTGCATTCTAGCCTGGGTGACAGAGCAAGACCCTGTTTCCAAAAAAAAAAAAGAAAAGAAAAGAAGAAAAGAAAGAAAGAAAAGAAAAGAAGAGGAAAGGAAAAGAAAGAAAATAAAAGGCAAGGAAAAAGGGAAAAAAAAGAAAAAGAAAAGAAAAAGAAAAGAAAGAAAAGCGAGGCCCCTGCACAGAACCAGGGTGGCTGGCAGCAAGTCATCTGGAGCTGAGAGCTGGGGGCTGAGTGCAGCCAGGGCGGGGTGAGCCTCGTGACACCCCCATCGCACAGGGAGGCCCTGACAGGAGGCCGCTCCACCTCTGTCTGTCTTGTCCCAAACGGCAGAGGCGACGGCTGCTCTTGGCCAACACTCCTGCCCCTGGCGTGCCCCGTGGCCGTCCGGAGGGTGGACTTGGCTTCCTGCACCAACGCACCCCTCGACCCCCAGACGGCAGCGGCATTAGTGGCGCTGATGGTGTCTGATCAGCAAATGAATAAAAGGAGCAGGTCCCCCACCACCACCTCCACTCCCACGGGCACTCCCAGCGGCTTCTGGAAACTTCCCTGGGCTCTCAGTACTCCCCCGGCCACAGCCTCAGTGGGCGGTAGACCCTCTCCCCAGCCCTCCTCTGGGGTGTCTGTGCCCCGACCCCCACCCCAGGCCGCTCCTCAGCCCCCACCCCTCCCTTCCAGGAGTGCAGCCCGGCCCCCCTCAGCAGGCTGGGGACGGCCTTGCGCGCTGCGGGGACCCGACGGGGCAGCCCCAGCCAGGCTGTCAGGCTCCGAGAGAAGTGCGGAGCCAACATTGCCAGCGTCCCAGGGTCCTGTGACCGGGAAGGCCCCGCATCTGCTGCACCCGGAGTCGTGGAGGCCAGAACGCTCGCCAGCAAACCCGCCCGTTCACAGACGCACCGGAGCGGGCGGGCGGGGGCGGCCTGCGGAGCAGCCAGTCCCGGGCACCCCACGCCGACCGCCGCGCGTCCGGGCCGGTCTCTGGGCCCCTCTGCTGGTGGAACCCGGCAGCGCCTCCTCCGTCTCAGCCGCGTCGGTCCCAGGCGCCTGAAGTCCAAGCGCCTCCCCTACCCGCACGCCCAGGCTGGGTCTCCGTTTCCCACCAGGCCAGCGCTGCAGGCAGAGCCCAGCCCGGCGGCCGCGGCGAACACGGGGAGGCCCCTCCGCCTCTGTCCGCCTGCCCTAAACACCGCAGACGTGACTGCTCCCCCGCGAAGCCCACCCACCTGAGGTCCTGGCCCCCAAGGGGCCATCTGCCCCCGGCTCACCGCAGGCCCTTTCCTGGGGGCCTCTGTGCCGTGCAAAGGGCAGGTCTGGCCGCTCTCGGGCTCTGTCCTGCCAGCCCCACAACCCAGAACCCAGCGTCCCCGCCCCCATCTCCCGGGATCCCTTGGCTAAGGGAGGGTGACTGGTGGCCCGCAGGCCCTTCAGAGGGTCCCTGACAGGGAAGGATGGAGACGCAGCTCCAGACCCCGGAGTGCGGCCCCCCAGACACACCCACGGCCGTCCACCATCCAAGCATAAACCCCAACGCAGCGGCTCCTGGCCTGGTTCTGAAGACGGCCCAGCTGGAATGGGAGAAGTGCCCAGTGCTTCCGTCACTGGAGCCCACGGGTCCACAGGCATTCGAGGTCTTGGATGCGCTGGCTGGACCCAAGGACACACGCGGGAGGCGGGAGGGGCACAGCAAAGGGTCTAGGGGGAGGCCGGAGGGGGCTTTCCCCTTGGGCAGCATGGACACCCCAGGCCCCGCAGCACACAAATACGGAGCCTCAAGCCTCCAGGGGTTTTCCAGCCTCACGCCTCCGGGGGTCTCCCCAGCCTCATGCCTCTGGGGATCTCCCACCCTCATGCCTCCTGTGGTCTCCCAGCCTCACGCCTCCAAGGGTCTCCCTGGCCCAACCTCCTTGCTGTGTCTCCAGAAAGCTCTGAAGCCCAGCCCCTCCTCCTCACGTTCGACTGCGCTGCGTGGGTGTTTTACTAAAACCCAACAGTGACTCTTCCTCTGGGCGCCTGGATGTGTCTCCTCCAACATTCGGCCGGCCCTGCACGTGCCCCAAAGCTCCCAAGGGGCTTTTAAGAGGGCTTTGGGGTCGGGGGGCCGGGCATGGTCGCTCACGCCTGTAATCCCAGCACTTTGGGAAGCTGAGGCAGGAGGATCACGAGGTCAGGAGATCGAGACCATCCTGGCTAACACGGTGAAACCCCGTCTCTACTAAAAATATAAAAATTTGCCGGGCGTGGTGGCAGGCGCCTGTAGTCCCAGCTACTCCGCAGGCTGAGGCAGGTGAATGGTGTGAACCCGGGAGGTGGAGCTTGCAGTGAGCCGAGATCGCACCACTGCACTGCAGCCTGGGCGACAGAGCGAGACTCCGTCTCAAAAAAAAAAAAAGAGGGCTTTGGGGGAGACAGCAGCCCCTACGGCCACCACACCTCCCCCCAGCTGCTCAGCAAGGCCCTCCAGGGACGTCCAGCACAGCTGAACCGGCCCCTCAGACCAATGGTAACCCCAAATCTGAGACTAGGGGCCTTTTATCTGCAGTCCCTTGAGTGGCCTGTGAGTTCCAAGATCCTCTTTAAAAAAGGTGGAGCCTCGAGCCAATCGGAATGGACAGACCCACCCTGTACAGGGAAGCCAGGCCAGCGGGCGCACAGGCCAAGCACCCGGGCGCAGCTTGTCTCTCACCATCAGGCTGGGTCAGCCCCTCTCCACAAGTCTGCAGGGCTGTTTTTGTCCCTGAGCTCAGGATGAACTTGTATAAGGCCCCGATGGCACTCACTTTGCTGATCAGCCCGGGAAGGGGGCAGTCGGCCTGTCCCTTCTGCGGGAGGGCGGCTGCTGTAATTTAAAGTCTGTCCCTCTGAAACACGCAGGAACTCCATCACCATGCTGCGGCATTTCAAGGTGGGACCTTGGGACGTGCCCGGGGGGTGAGGATCCTGCCCCACTGGAGGGATTAATCCATTCATGGATTCCTGGGTTATCACGGGAGTGGGACTGGTGGCTTTGTAAGAGGAGGAGGAGAGGCCTGAGGCCTGAGCCCGCATGCTGGGCCCTCACCATGGCTGCCCCGAGCCGCCTCAGGACCCTTCGGAGTCCCACCAGCATGAACGCCTCCTCATTCAGAGTCCCGCCAGCATGAACGCCTCCTCGGATGCTCCCCTCACCCTTAGACTTAGCCTCCAGAGCTGTAAGAAATAAATTCCTTTTCTTTATAAATTACCCAGTTTTAGATATTCTGTTTCAAGTAACAGAAAACTGGCCCGGCGTGGTGGCTCACACCTTTGATCCCACCACTTTGGGAGGCCAAAGCAGGCGGATTGCTTGAGTCCAGGAGTTTGAGACCAGCCTGGGTAACATAGCGAGACCCTGTTTCTATGAAAAAAACAGGTATCTATCCAGGCGTGGTGGCATGCGGCGTGTAGGGAGGGAGCTGTGTCTACAAAGCCCTGGACCTAAAAATGGCCAAGTGGAGACATGGGCTGATGTGACTGAGAACGGAAACGGCTGGCAAGGATTCAGTTCACATTCCCTCGCTGCACACTCTCTGTAACCGGCCTCATTTTAGGATGAAAAAGCCTGTCTGGATCTCTCAGCATCTTTCTCGGAACGTGGTGCCAGGTCCCAAGCCCACACCAGGACAAGCGGGGCTCCCCAGCTCCCTGATGGGGCAACACCACTCACCAGTTTTGCAGCTTCCACTTAAAATTAACAACTGCTGGCTGGGCGCGGTGGCTCACGCCCGTAATCCCAGCACTTTAGGAGGCTGAGGTGGACGGATCACAAGGTCAGTGGTTCGAGACCAGCCTGGCCAACATGATGAAACCCTGTCTCTACTAAAAATACAAAAAATTAGCTGGGCATGGTGGCAGGTGCCTGTAATCCCAGCTACTCAGGAGGTTGAGGCAGGAGAATGGTGTGAACCTGGGAGATGAAGGTTGCAGTGAGCCGAGACCGTGCCACTACACTCCAGCTGGGCAACAGGAGCTAAACTCCGTCTCAAAAAACAAAAATAATTAACAACCAACAGCTGGGCACAGTGGCTCATGCCTGCAATCCTAGCACTGTGGGAGCCTGAGGAGGGCAGATCACTTGAGGCCAGGAGTTCAAAACCAGCCTGGCCAACATGGTGAAATCCCGTCTCTACTAAAAATACAAAAATTAGCCAGGCGCGGTGGTGGGTGCCTGTAATCTCAGCTACCTGGGAGGGTGAGGCAGGAGAATCACTTGAACCCAGGAGGTGGAGGTTGCAGTGAGCTGAGATTGCACCACAGCATTCCAGCCTGGGCGACAGAGCAAAACTCTGTCTCAAAAAAAAAAAAAAAAAAAAAAAAAAAATTAACAACCAACCCTTTTAAGTGTCTTCATTTCTTCTGAAAGGTGCTAACTCAAGCCAAATTGTTGCCATGAGTCCTGTGACCACAGAACGTTGGGTTCTGAGAACCCCAGAGGCTCTTGTTCCCTGGCCCCACGATCCACACCCAGGGAGACGACACAGCTGGGTCCCTACCCACACGGGGCAGAACTGCACAACGAGGAAGCCCCCCTGGGGGCGGCCTGGCATGGAGGAGGTGACCCACGGGGGACGTGCCTGACTCACTGTGGAGGCGACGCTGCTGAGGGCGGGGGGCAGGGCGAGGGCTGTGTCCTTTCCCACAGAGCCTGGCAGACCCCCAGGGCCTGAGTGAGGTCCAAGGCTCTGCAGGTGACTGTGCCTGGAGCCCCAGCCCCTGGCCTCAGTGCTTTCCCACAGAGCCTGGCAGACCCCCCAGGGCCTGAGTGAGATCTAGGGGTCTCAGGGGTCCGCAGGTGACTGTGCCTGGAGCCTCAGCCCCCGGCCTCAGTGCTTTCCCACAGAGCCTGGCAGACCCCCCAGGGCCTGAGTGAGGTCCAGGCGTCTCAGGGGACTGCAGGTGACTGTGCCTGGAGCCCCAGCCCCCAGCCTCAGTGCAGATTTCGGTCATTGGCTGTGGCTGCCCTGTGTGCTGAGCAGGTGTCCAGGTGGGCGTAGGCTGGCACCTCTAGGGCCCCTGGACCACCGCAGAACCTGTAGCAGATTCCGGCTGAGGCCCCGAGGCCGGCCCCCCGGGTGGGGAGTCCCAGGCCTGGCTGTGAGATGGAGTAGATGATGCCGAATGGAGCGCAGGCGTGGGAGCAGCATGCACGCTCAGGAAGGCTCATCTTCACCCCAAACCCAGCTGAGCCCAGGATGCCCCCTTCCCAGGGAAGGAAACCAGCGAAGGCACAGCTGCCCCCGAGCCCTGGGCATGGGGCTTGCTCCGGAGATGGGCTCCGAGGCAGGATGGGGGGCAGCCCTGCTCCTCGGTTTCCTGGGAGGCCCGGCCAGACACCCGGCGGCCTCCCAGGGAGCCTCCACAGGAAGGCGGGACCGGCGGAACCAACAGGACGTGCAGGGGCCCCTCCCTCGAAGCTTCGCCCTCAAGTAGGACCCAAAGCTCCCTCAAACGACCCCCGAACAGGCCGACCTTGAAGGACCCCACAAGAAGCCAGGTTGCTGGCAGAGGCTCAGAGGTGGCCATGACAGGCCAGCGGCGGCCGTCAGTCTCTCCATCGGTGCCACAGCACCACCAGCCCCGGGACCTGGAAAAGGAGCGGCAGGCGGGGGCGGGGGCGGGGGAGGTTGGGGGGAGGGGGAGGGGGGGAGGCAGAGGGGGCGGGGGGAGGCGGAGGGGGCGGGGGGAGTGGGAGGGAGTGGGGGAGGCGGAGGGAGTGGGAGGGGGTGGGGGAGGCGGAGGGCTTCCTGTGGCCGCGGTGCACAATGGTGTTTTCTGCACACCGCAGTGAGTCACCCAAGACGGACTGGAAGCCGGGCCACCCTGCATTCTTGTCCGGGCGCCAGGTCACGCTTCCTCTGCGGTTTTTCTGTGGTGTTTCCCTGAGGACCGATGGGCCCTCCAGGTGGGCCTTGTGCCGCCAGCAGGCGTGGCCAGGAGGGCGGGAGGTGGCAAGAGAGTGGGCTGTGTGCCCCCCAGGTCTCCCTGGCACCCCGATGGGGGGCTCCCAGGCTCCCCCACCCCCACAGAGCCGGCCTTACTGCCCTCTTCTGAGAGCGCCAACCTTGAGGGCCCTGCAGCCGCCACCCCCAGGATGCGGCAAGGACAGGGGGCTGGAGGCCGGCCTGAGACCCGGAGCGAGTGGGCGGGCAACACTGGCTTCAGAGCCCCCAGAAGCTGTTGATCCCAAAGGAGGCCTCCAAGGCCTGTCCCCTCCCCACCTCATATTGTCTGACACAGCAGCCACGGCTGAAAGTGCAAGACACGTGATTAGACAAGGGTCAATATCTCTGTGACAGCTTTTTATATCGACTGCATGTGGAAATGGAAATATTTTGGGCATACTGGAGTTAAATAAAATATATTATTAAAATAAATTCACTTGTTTCTCAGTTTTTAAATGTGTCTACAAGAAAACTTAAAAGCCTCCTCGTCATAAAGCTCCAGGTGCCCACCGGGGCCCTTCCAGGAGAAGCAAACAGCCCCGCGGCCACCACTCCCCAAACAGTGTCAGCGGGAACCAGAAACATTCCACATGGGACAGGGTGGATACCCCAGAGCCCCCCGGGAGCAGCCCCCAGAGGCACGAGGGCACAGCAGGATGAGCTGATGCTGGCAAGATGGCCACGCACAGCCGGGGCCCCTCGGGAGGGAGTTCAGGCCTCCTCAATGAACAGCAGCCTTGACTCACACACTGTGTCCACCGGCTTCAAAGGGAATTCCATGTGTTTACCATCTCAGTGACCATTTTTATTTAATTTTTTTGAGACAGGGTCTCACTGTCGCCCAGGATGGAGTGCTGTGGGGCGATCACGGCTCACGGCAGCCTCAATCTCCAGGGCTCAAACAATCCTCCCACCTCAGCCTCCTGAGTAGCTGGGACCACCGGAGTGCACGCTACACCTGGATAATTTTGGGGGGGTATTTTTTGTAGAGATGGGGTCTCACTATGTCACCCAGACTGGTCTCAAACTCCTGAGCTCGGTAATCCTCCTGCCTCAACCTCCCTAAGTGCTGGGATTACAGGCGTGAGCCACCACACCCAGCCTCAGTAACTGCTCTATAACTTTGAGATATAATTCATATACCATAAAATTTACCCTCAAAGTTACAACTCGGTGTTTTTAGCATGTTCACAGACATGAGTCACCATCACCACTATCCAACTCCAGAACTTTTTTTTTTTGAGACGGAGTCTCACTCCGTCGCCCAGGCTGGAGTGCAGTGGCACGATCTCGGCTCACTGTAAGCTCTGCCTCCCGGGTTCAAGCCATTCTCCTGCCTCAGCCTCCCGAGTAGCTGGGACTACAGGCGCCTGCCACCACGCCTGGCTAATTTTTTGTATTTTTAGTAGAGACGGGGTTTCACCGTGTTAGCCAGGATGGTCTCGATCTCCTGACCTTCTGATCTGCCCGCATCAGCCTCTCAAAGTGTTGGGATTACAGGCGTGAGCCACCACGCCCGGCCTAGTTTTGTTTTGTTTTTTTTTTTGAGACAGGGTCTTGCTCTGTCACCCAGGGTGGAGTGCAGTGGTGCGATCCCAGCTCACTGTAACCGCCTCCTGGCTCAAGTGATTCTTGTGCCTAAGTCTCCTGAGTAGCGGGGACTACAGGCGCCCACTACCACACCCGGCTAAGTTTTGTATTTCTGGTAGAGACGGGGTGTTGCCATGTTTGGCCAGGCTGGTCTTGAACTCCTGACCTCACGCGATCCACTTGCCTCAGCCCAGAACATTTTCATTGCCCCAAAGACAACCAACTATGTGCCCATCAACAATTACTCCCTCTGCCCCTCCTCACACCCTGGCCATTTTGTGTCTCTGTGAATCTTTCTATTTTGGGCATTTCCTATAAAGGAGACCACACAGGTTCTGTTGGGTTTTTTTTTCTTTTTTTTTTTTGAGACGGAGTCTCACTCTGTTGCTCAGGCTGGAGTGCAGTAGTGCCATCTCGGCTCACTGCAAGCTCTCTGCCTCCCGGGTTTACGCCATTCTCCTGCCTCAGCCTCCCGAGTAGCTGGGACTACAGGCGCCCGCCACCACGCCCGGCTAATTTTTGTATTTTTAGTAGAGACGGGGTTTCATCATGTTGGCCAGGATGGTCTTGAACTCCTGACCACAAGCAATCCACCCACCTCGGCCTCTCAAAATGCTGGGATTACAGGCGTGAGCCACTGCGCTGGGCCGGTCACAGGTTTTTGTGTTTTTTTCTGTTTTTTGAGATGGAGTCTTGCTCTGTTGCCCAGGCTGGAGTGCAGTGGGGCGATCTCAGCTGACTGCAACCTCTGCCTCCCGGGTTCAAACCGTTTTCCTGCCTCAGCCTCCTGAGTAGCTGGGATTACAGGCATGCGCAGCTAATTTTTGTAATTTTAGTAGAGACAGGGTTTCTCCATGTTCGCCAGGCTGGTCTCGAATTCCTGACCTCAGGTGATCAGCCTGCCTCGGTCTCCTCAAGTGCTGGGATTACAGGCAGGAGCCACTGCTCCTGCCCAGGCTGCGGTTTTGAAGGACACCTTCCCTGTTCACCGTGTTGGTTTTAGCCCTGCGGCAAGCTTCTCTGTGCCCCCCACCTCCCTGCAGCTCACTGCCCACAACACATGGATGTACCACGGGACAGCTGCAAGGACGGGTCAGGTGGCCCATGGGCTCTGGGGAACCCTTTCTGGGAAGTGCCAACAGCACATGTTGGGGTCACCATCACAGACGGGGCTGGGGCCAACAGGCCCCCATCAAGGGTGGGCTTTCCCAAGGACCCCAGTTCTGATCACACAAGGTAGAATCTGATGAATGATAAACAGCATTTAAAAACCATGTTTTATAAAAATACTTAATGGCATGGGAAAGGATTCACAGAGCCGCATAAAGTCGCGTTGCCCTAAGGGGATCACGCTGCACAGTGCAAGGTCCCTTCTCAAAACCCGGCAGACGCACGTGTGAGGGCCTGGCTGCTCTGCCGACGGTGCCTCTGTGCTTTCTGTTTTGTATTTTCTGAATACTACACAATGTATACAACCTGGTTTGTATTCATGAAAAGAGAAAAAACCATGAATGATATTTTTGAAGGTTAAAACTAGGATGGGATCTTAGCCTTAGCCCCTCCACGCCTCACCCATGGTGACAGGGCCTCTGCCTGCCGCCGGCCACTGCCAGCCACACCTGGGACCCACAGCCAGGGCCTTCGCTCTTCTGCAGTGCCTGAGGGCCAAGAATTCTGCGGTGGCTGGCTGGGTGCCCGCTCCACCAGGGGGAGGGCACTGCACGTCTCAGTCCTCAGCAGCCCGAGGTTCCCAGAGCGAGGGACCCACAGGGACAAAGGGGTGGACTTGGGGCCCTCACGACCTATCTCCATGTCACACAGCCTCTGCCACCTTCCCATCAGGCCGGGCACCCCCAGGTCCAGCTCACATTCCACCGCAGCTTCTGCACACCCAGGGAGAGACCGCCGGCAGCCCACTGCCTCACCTCCCAGGTCTCCACCAGAAACATCCGGCCGGCCCAGCTGACCCCCGGGCAGGCGTCCGGACCCTCGTCAGCCCGGCTGCTGCTTCCCAAAGGTCCTCTCCACCCAGGACCCTAACACGTGCTGGGCAACCCGGCTCAGAGCATCGTCCTGCGCCACGCCAGGCGGCCACCCTCTGAGGAGGATGGGGACGGGACACAGCCAGGTCACACCGAGGTGGCACCAGGCGGTTCCAGGACCTGGTTCTGCACTGCCCGTGACACAA
The DNA here is from genome assembly GCF_028858775.2 of Pan troglodytes. NCBI lineage: Eukaryota > Metazoa > Chordata > Mammalia > Primates > Hominidae > Pan > Pan troglodytes. Next base: position 1,024,153 of record NC_072409.2, on the reverse strand, counting down.
GGATCAACACCAAGGGTCGGTAGACCGTCCCGCAGCCTAGCCTGGGGCTGTCGCGAGCTCGCAGGGGTGCTCTTGGAGGCGCCCCGGGCAGGAGCCGCTCCCACCTGGAGCAGAAGGGAGCAGGCCCTCCCTGAGCTGGGCTCGGGACTGATGACGCTGCAGCCGTCAGGAGGCCAGGAAGCCCCGACACCTCCCCGTTTCCCGACAGACGCGGCCAGAACACGCCCAACTCCACGGGAGGGTCTGACCAAGGGGACCCCACCTTAGGATCTCCTCGGCCTCCCTGTGGGCCTGAGAACAGGCGGAGGCGGCAACGGCAGGAGAGGGCGACCCTCGTGACGACCGAGCTCCCGGGCAAAGCCGGGGCCGCGTTGGGGGGTTTCATCCCCGAGGGAGGGGCGCCCACCAGACGCCGGGGGAGAAGTCAGGCGGGCGGTGGGAGACACACGGGTCTGGACTCGCACCGAGGACGCGGCCACGGACTCACGCGGGCGCCGCAGGGACGGGGATGGCCAGTTTCCCACGGCTTGTCGTGAAAATGGGAAAGTTGGCGGGTGGTGAGCACAGCACACTCCGGCAGCGCCCAGGCTGCCAGGAAGCGAGCGCGCCCGCAGAGGCGCCAGACGGCTCCACGGGTGAGGCCGAACCTGACCACGGGTTCCGCGGCGCGGAGGCCCCTGCTGACCGCATCTGCATGGAGCGAACGGCGCGAGGGGCGGGAGGCGGCGTGGCCACACCCCACAGCCCACCCGTTCCTCGGAAAGTCGAACACAGCGACCACGGGCTCTGGCAGTTCCTCTCCCGGGCAGAGACCACGGGGACCAGCAACGCGCGTCCGCACAAACTACCCCAGCTGCGCTGCGCGTGGCGGCCGCAGAGGAGGAACCGCCGAGCGGAGGCGGAGGCGCGCGGCCACCACGCGGCGGAGCAGCCGCCACGAACGGAACAGGAGGTCGGCGCAGGCGACATCACCGACACCACGTGTGCGCCCCGGGCACACCGGCCACCGCGGCTGGGCCCTTCCCGCCTCCTTCAAGCGCAGGCCGTGCCGCGGGCGGGTCCTGTCCAGGGCGCCTGCGGGGGAGGCCGGGCCGTCAGGCGGGGAGGAAAGGACAGAGCCTGAGGATCTGAGGAGCCCGTGGGTGAGGGGCTGGCGGGGCCGGAGGGGGTGAGCTGCAAGGACTGGGGTGGGACCACGGAGGGGACGGGTGAGCCTCGGGGATGCACGGTCACTGGGAGGCCGAGGACCCCCGGGGCTGGCAGGAGGTCTGTGCCCTGGGTGATGCCACTTCTATTAATCTCCTTTTGTGGCCGGGCGCAGTGGCTCACACCTGTAATCCCAGCACTTTGGGAGGCCAAGGCGGGCGGATCACCTGAGGTCAGGAGTTCCAGACCAGCCTGGCCAACATAGTGAAACCCCATCTCTACTAAAAATACAAAAATTAGCCAGGCATGGCGGCGGGCGCCTGTAATACCAGCTAACTCAGGAGGCTGAGGCAGGAGAATCGCTTGAAGCCGGGAAGCAGAGGTTGCAGTGAGAGCTGAGACTGCGCCACTGCACTCCAGCCTGGGCGACAAGAGCGAGACTCCGTCTCAAAAAACAAACAACAAACAAACAAACGTCTGAGTCATTTCTAAGTAAAACACTGAAACATTAATTACTAAGCCTAAGTCTAAGCTTATACACTTTAGTATCTTAGTTTTATATGGTATAGGAAAGCTAAATATATTTACATCTGTTAACAAAAAAATTTAGGAGATGCATCTCTGTAAAACATGATGAAATGGTTTTCATCTACAAATACAGTTCAAAATTACTCGCTGAGTTTTTAACGGAAAATTAGGGTCACGAAGTTAACACTGTAATTAATATATGTAACTGAAACTACTAAATATAAGAGAAACAATTCTGTACATGAGATGTATAAGAAAAGCAGAGTTTGTTTTTCTTTTGAACAACATTTCGTGCAGTAATAAGAGATTGTAAAATATTTTTATCTTTTGAGTAAACAGAAAAAAAAAGGGGAAAGAGGGAGAGACATTCTGTTTGCCTCACGCTGTCTTTAGTAGGTCTATTGATTGCTTGGGAAACTAAGTCTCCTCTCTGTCATAGTAAAGGTTTTTGGTTTGGGAAATCTCTGAATTACCAATTTGATTAAATGAATGGCTTATTTTACAGTGACCTGTGGTCCTATTTTGAGATTGTTTTAAGCCTCTGATATTTGACTTCCCAAAACCAAATTTCAAGTCCTAACATTAAGGGTTTTTTTCACCTGAACTAACTTGGATATAACAAATAGGAACCCCGAGAAGTCCAAGGGAGATGTACGAGGCTTATGTGGTATGTTAAAATCATACGGGAAGCATTGTCAAATGTGGAATGCTGTTGGAGTTATATTTGTATAAATGTATTATTAACATATGTTCCAAAATTGTATGAGATTCCTAAAAATTCTGACATGTCTTGGTATATGTTATCAGTCGTGATTACGATTATATGTTAAACTGTTTTAACCTCAGAAGTAACCAAATTCCCTGCCAATTGCGTCTTCACCCATGGCTACTCTGTCTTTTGTCATCCGCAGAAAATTACTGTTTTACTTTGATTCTTCTCAAAATGCAGTTTAAGGCCGGGCACGGTGGCTCATGCCTGTAATCCCAACACTTTGGGAGGCTGAGGCGGGTGGATCACTTGAGGTCAGGAGTTCGAAACCAGCCAGGCCAATGTGGTAAAACCCCGTTTCTACTAAAAATACAAAATTAGCTGGGCATGGTGGCTCATGCCTGTAATCCCAGTTACTTGGGAGGCTGAGACAGGAGAATCGCTTGAACCTGGGAGGCGGAGGTTGCAGTGAGCCAAGATGGCACCACTACACTCCAGCCTGGGCAACAGAGCGAGACTCCATCTCAAAATAAATAAATAAATAAAATAAAATAAGGTACAGTCCAAAATTTGCATTTTCTTCAAGGAAATTCATGGAAAGGACATTGACAAGTATACAGACTTCCGATAACCTGGGAGATCACACCAGTAGACCAGATAAAAGCTTCCAGGACTCTTATTTAAAAGCTGATGCATTCATGAGGATTGTTAACCCAACATCATACAGAAAAAAGCGGCCGGGCGCGGTGGCTCATGCCTGTAATCCTAGCACTTTGGGAGGCCAAGGCGGGCGGATCACGAGGTCAGGAGATCGAGACCATCCTGGCTAATACGGTGAAACCCCATCTCTACTAAAAATACAAAAAAATTAGCCGGGCATGGTGGCAGGTGCCTGTAGTCCCAGCTACTCGGGAGGCTGAGGCTGGTGAATGGCGTGAACCCAGGAGGCGGAGCTGGCAGTGAGCCGAGATTGTACCACTGCACTCCAGCCTGGGCGACAGAGGGAGACTCCGCCTAAAAAAAAAAGCAAAAAAACCCCCAGCAAATTACATAGAACTGAACTGATAGAGGCCTGAAATGCTTTTTATGATTTTTTGTTGTTATTGAAACCTTGCTGACTCTTTTTATATTTTGTTTTCCAGAGTCAGAAAACCTTTTTCTTTTTGAGCTATTTATAGCTATAGCAATTGAGTGACATATACTTTTGTGAGCACAACTGAAACATTTGTCTTTTTCTCTACCTGATTTCTCAAAAATCTGGAAGCGATTCATGAGTATTCTTATTTTACGGCAATGTAGTTCTCTGCATGAGTTCAGTGAGAATCTGTTGTCCTTGTAACAGGACACAATTGGAGACCCTGGTTATTCTACCAAGGCTTGGACTGGGATGACGTATTTTTGGATATGAGCAGACTGCTTTGAGGAATCGAGGTTCGCTTTATAGAGCCAATAAAAAGCCCCTCGGGATGACTGGACTGGTGCCCTGTTTACATAGTTCCCTTACAAGGTTCTTGGCCTTGAGGTAAGGAAAGAATGTCACTTTCCGACAGATCCAGGAACTTCAAGATAGTTTGGGACCTGGAGGACAGACATTCACCCCCCGCCCAAATTCATACAGGTATTATACGTACACTGTGATGGGGAGCCACTGGCTTGGCTTCCTAGACATGGGAAGTGTTTGTTTTCTTTAGAGACAGGGTCTCGCTCTGTCGCCCAGGCTGGAGTGCAGTGGTGCGATCATAGCTCACTGCAGCCTCAATCTCCTGGACTCAAGCGATCCTCCCATTTCAGCCTCCTGAGTAGCTGGGACTACAGGTGAGCACCACTATGCCCAGGTAATTTTTAAATTTTTTGTGCAGACAGGGACCTCGCTATGTTGCCCAGGTTGGTCTCAAACTCCTGGGCTCAATGAATCCTCCCACCTTGGCTTCCCAAAGTGCTGGGATTACAGGCATGAGCCACCATGCCCAGCCCTCAAGTGGCTTTTAAAGGTCTATTCTGACCCTCTTGTAGTTCATAAGCATGATGATTGCCTCATGTGTAGGGTATGTCTCCCTCAAACATTGTTATGACGCCAGCACATTACCTGTCTGATGTGGGGGAAAAAAGTCTGAAATTCCTTATGGCAAAGTTCCAGCCAGTTTAGAAAGGAGCCTATATGGCCAATCACCACTGTTGTACTTTAGGCAAATAATCAGGCCAAATATAATCCTAAAATTTATTTTACAAGTAAATTGGTCTTACCAAGATTTATCTTTGGTAGAAATGGGGAAGTAGAGAAAAATTATGTTTCAGAGAAAAACTATAGCATACCTGTTACTGGATTCTAGCCCTGATCATTGTATTTTTTATTTTCCTACAATCTGGACTAAATCCTGAACAATCTTCTGGCTACAAGTCTCAAAGAAGAACCTGGCTGGGCAGAGGTTCACGCCTATAACACCAGCACTTTGGGAGGCCCAGATGAGAGGATCACTTGGGCTCAGGAGTTCGAGACTAGCCTGGGCAAGGTGTCAAGACCTAGTCTCTACCAAAAAAATTTAAAATTAGCCGGTCCTGGTGGCAAACACCTGTATTCCCAGGTACTCAGGAGGCTAAGACAAGAGGATCATTTAAGCCCAAGAGTTCAAGGCTGCGATGAGTGGGAATCATGCCTCTGCACTCCAGCATGGGTGACAGAGCAAGACCCCATTTCTAAGTAAACAAATAAATAAAAAGAAAGAAGAACATGGATTTTAGTTTCTTCATGTTTTTAGTTGTCTCCCTAATGGAACAGGTTTGTTTTTTTCATCCTGGCATACAAATTGGTTATAGTCCTATGTGTTACTTCTGAGAAAATTAAAATTAATGGTGTTTCTAAAAACTAGAGATGATTCAACAGGTGATAGCAGTCGTATAAATTAATGACTTCACTGAGACCTCACGTTTGCCACCCTGTAATGCCATTCCAATTCAGTTTGTGGTGTTCTTAAAAAAAAAAAAAAAAACCTCCCTGAAATGTCTCCTCCTTCCCTGCTTGGCATGGGACAGGACTATGTGGGAATGAGCCTTCCCAGCAAGAGGGGACACTCTGACCCTCAGATTTTGATAATCAATGCTTTCAAGAAGAAAGATTTTGATCAAAAGGGGGGCAAATGAGAAAGAAAAAATCATTTATCTGAGGAATGTAAAGCCCTTTTAAACTGTGGGCCCAGAAAGCTTGATGTTAAGTGCCAGAAAGCATTTCAAATGAAACCGCAGCCCCTCACTACCCCTCGAGCCAAGTAACTTTCCACTGATGACACCAAGCCGTGGCCAATCGCGAACCAATGCCATTTCTACAAGCCAGTGAGCTCCTGGGCAACGTTCGAAACCACCTGCTCTCCGATGGGCTCTGTTTTCTTTAAAAACCTGAGCCTCTGTTTTGTTCTCCGTTGCACCTGGTGACCCAGGCCGCCCTCGACCTCTGTGCCTGAATAAACCCACCGGGCACCACATTCTGACCCTTTTAATTATTTTAGGTTGATAACTAATACAGGACTCAGCGCCGGTGGACAGGAAGCCAGGGCCCCTGCAGGGAGGCGCCCGTCCCTTCTCCCGGGGAGGGCAGGGCGGGCGCGCGCGCGTCCCACCGGGAGCGCCTCCTCCTCGGCGAGGGAGCGAAGGGCCTCCGGGTCCTGTGATGTCCGTGCTCGGAAGGCGCGGAGGAGGGCAGGCCCTGCGGGACAGGGCGGCGGGGTCGCCGGGGTCGGCTCAGCTCCCCGCGGCGTCCGGCTGCTCGGCGGCCTCCGGAGCGGGGCCCTGCGGGAGAACGCACCTTCCCCGCCCCATTGGGGCCTCAGTTTCCCCACCCCGGGAGAGCCGGCGGCCCGCCCCCGGCTCACTCCCAGCTACGGCCCTCACCTCAGGACGCGCACCCGGCCCGGCCCCGCTCTGCCCCCGGCGCCCAGACCGCCCACCTGGCCCGCGCGGTCCGGGGTCGCTCACCTGCGGGGCCGGGACCGCCCCACACCGTCCACGCCCGGCGCGGAACCTTGGCCCGGCCGCAGCGGCTGGTCCGGAGGGCTTTATCCGGCGCACCAAGGCCAGCGCGGGCGGGGCGAGGAAGCCGGCTGCACAAAGCTCCCGGCGGAAGTCCGGCCGGGGCGGGGCCGAATGGGAGGTGGGCGAGGCCTGAGGGTCTGGAGTGGGCGTGGCCGTTTCTGGCGGGGGCGTGGCCTTACCGGGGAGGGGCGGGCGCCTGCCGCCAGGGGGCGCCGCGGGGCAGCGGGGTTGCACCTGGCGCTTGGCGCCCGCACCTCTGCCCGCCTCGGAGACCCCGCAGCCCCGCGCCGCCGCCTGGACCCGGCCCCGGCCCCGGCCCCGGCCCCTCCGCGGGATCCTGGCCCCTCCTCGAGCGCCGCCACGGGCCGCCATGGCCTCTCTGGGGGACCTGGTGCGCGCCTGGCACCTGGGCGCGCAGGCTGTGGATCGCGGGGACTGGGCCCGCGCCTTGCACCTCTTCTCGGGCGTCCCGGCGCCGCCCGCCAGGTTGTGCTTCAACGCGGGCTGCGTGCACCTGCTGGCCGGGGACGCCGAGGCCGCGCTGCGGGTGAGCGGGGCGTGGGGAGGCCGGTGCGGGCGACGCCTCCGCCTCGAGCCCCTGGGGAGGGCCCAGCGCCCCTCCCCGACCGTCACGGGGTCGCCCTGCCGCCCCCGACCCAGCGAACGCCCCGGCAGGTGGGAGCCGAGCAGTGGGGGCCGCACCTGAGCTAAGCGAGGCCGCGCTGGGGGGCGCGGCGGTCAACGGGAGAGGCCGGGGCCCGAGGGTGACTCACACCGGGAAGGGGGAAGCTGCTGGGCTGGGTCAGGCCCGAGGGGCCGCCCTGCCCTAAGGGGAAAGCGTTGCGCCTGTGGTCATGGCCGGGATACCGGGTCAGTCTCCTCCTCTGAGCCCTCAGCCCTCCCCCAGCCCACTCCCCGAAACAGCCAGGAGTCCAGGGTGCCAGGGTGCAGCGGCCAAGGCCCTGCACGGAGCCCGGTGCCCTTCTCGTGCCCGCTCGCGTTCCGGGGCCGCCTGTTCCTGCGCATCCCAAACGCCAGCGCTGCCCACCCCCGCTTAGTCCCAAGCACCCCGCAGAAGCAGGCAGGTGCCCACGGTTACTGAAGGCTCGGTGACAGCAGCGATTTAAAGGAGAGGGAACTGCGCGCTGTGGGAGGGTCTCCACGCCCCTGACTGGCAAAATATCCCCCTTGGAGGAGACTGGGCAAAGCGCATGAGACCCCCCTCTCTTGTGTCTTAAAGCTGCGTACAAATTTACAATCACCTCCATAATGATTTCATTTTTTTGTTTGTTTCAAAGATGGAGTCTCGTTCTGTCACCCAGGCTGAATGGAGTGCCGTGGCCCAATCTTGGCTCACTGCAACCTCTGCCTCCCGGGTTCAAGCAATTCTTCTGCCTCAGCCTCCCTAGTAGCTGGGAGTACAGGCGCCCACTACCACACCTGGCTAATTTAGTATTTTTAGTAGAAACGGGTTTCACCAGGTTGGTCAGGCTGGTCTTGAACTCCTGACCTCAGGTGATCCACCCTCCTCGGCCACCCATAGTGGTGGGATTACACACGTGAGCCACCTTGTCCGGCCCACAATGATTTCATTTTAAAATGTTATCCAAGAAAGGGAATGTAATCTTTAGACACCAGGTGGTTCAGCAACAAATCCTATGTCCGGGGCTAACCCAGTCACTTGTGCTCTTGTGCCTGGTTTCACTACAGAGAGGGGATGCAGTGAAAGTCATACGACTAACCCACAGCATATGCATGTTAGGAATATGGGAACTTAGGAAAGCAGATGGAACAGCTATGATTCATAAAGCCGATCATGTGAGGGGCAGCCCAGGGTACAGAGGGTGTCGCTGGAACTGCTGTCTCTTGTTAGGAGCCTTGTGTGACGTTTGGGGCAGACAGGTGGGTTCTGCTGGCCCTGAGCCGCCACCCCACATCAGGGCTGCGTGCCTGTGCTCAGCCGCCACACTTCACACCTGTGTGAACTCGGTTCAACGACAAGCCCCCACTCAGCCAGATTTGTGAAAGAGACCGTAGCACCCTTCCTGTCACACACATTTAACTGATGGCCACAGTCCCTGTTCAGAACCTTCTGTGTCCTCCTGAGTCTGGTTTAAGGAAGAGCTGTGCTTTACACACAGATAAACACATGAAGACGTGTGTTGTTCTTTCTGATTCTAATAGATTTCTAGGGTGTCATTTTGCATGAACTATCAAAAAAGGATTTTTATTTTATTTATTTTTTGAGACGGAATCTCGCTCTGTCTTGCAGTCTGGAGTGTAGTGGTGCGATCTTGGCTCACTGCAACCTCTACCTCCCGGGTTCAAGCGATTCTCCTGCCTCAACCTCCCAAGTAGCTGGGACTACAGGCGCGTGCCGCCATGCCCAGCTAATTTTTGTATTTTTAGTAGAGATGGGGTTTCACCATGTTGGCCAGGCTGGTCTCAAACTCCTGACCTCAGGTGATCCGCCCACCTCAGCTTCCCAACATGCTAGGATTACAGGCGTGAGCTAACATGCCCAGCCTGTAATGCAGTTCTTTAGCTGGTGACTCTGGGATCTGGGCTGTGTTATCTCGTCTCCAGTATGTGACAGCCAAGGTTGCCTGGGGTCAGGAGTTTGAGAATGTCTTGAACCCAGAGGCGGAGGCAGCAGTGAGCCAAGATCGAGCCACTGCACTCCAGCCTGGGTGACAGAGCGAGACCCCGTCTCAAAAAAAAAAAAAAAGGATTTTTAAAAGACAAAAATCTTGCATAACCCCACTCCCCAGAGGTAACTATTATTAACATACTGGAACACTTTTTTCGGGCCTCTGTCCTTGTGCGCATGGTAAACACGTCGGTTTTAGCAGCACCTCAGTGGGCTCTGCGCCTCGGACAGGTTGGGGTTGGGTGGGCTGTGGCAGCCTGAGTGGCGACAGCCCTGCCCAGGTGGGGGCTCCGAAGGTTCCTGGACAGGAGCAGGAGGGGCTGTGGGGGGTCCCCAGGGGCTGACGGAATTCCGTGGCCCTGTCACCCATCACGCTGTATCCGTGATGCTGTGTGACCAGGTTACAGACCTTGGCATCCCGTGGGCATTTTTGTCCCCAGGCATTTGACCAAGCCGTGACCAAGGACACCTGCATGGCGGTTGGCTTCTTCCAGCGAGGAGTGGCCAACTTCCAGCTGGCAAGGTGAGTACAGGGGTGCCTTGTTCCTTCTCTGACGGCCCTTTGTCTCCCTGCAGAGTCCACTCCTGCACCTCCTCCTCCTCCCTCTCCATCCACTCCCTCCTCTTGCCCACCCCCTCCTCCATGGTTCCTGGCTCCAGGGAAACCTGGGTCGAGACTGTGGCCCTCGCCTCTGCTGAGCGCCACCCTTGGACACAGGTCGTGGGGTCCTCACTGCTTACCTGGGCTCTCTGCACCATGTTCCTTCCTAAAGGAGCAATGAGGGAAAGGAGACCATCGGGACTGCAGACCAGGCCATGCCTCGGCCTCTCTGCTAGACACTCACAGGCCCCATCCCAGGAGGGCAGGCTCTGTGGGGAAGTGGATCACAGTCCCGAGAGCCTCGCAATCCTGAAATATCAAAACCCCTCAAATCTAAAATCCCAAAAAATATAATTCTAGAAAAAATAAAATTCTGTAAAAGATATTTATTTACTTTTTAAAAATTGTTTTGAGAAGGAGCCTTGCTCTGTCATCCAGGCTGGAGTGCAATTGTGCGATCTCGGCTCACTGCAACCTCCGCCTCCTGGGTTCAAGCGATTCTCCTGCCTTAGCCTCCCGGGTAGCTGGGATTACAGGCATGTGCCACCACGCCTGGCTAATTTTTGTATTTTTAGTAGAGACTGGGCATCACCATGTTGGCCAGGCTGGTCTCGAACTCCTGACCTCAGGTGATCCACCCGCCTCAGCCTCCCAAAGTGCTGGGATTACAGGAATGAGCCACCTCGCCCAGCCTATTTACATATTTTAAAGGGATTTATTTGAGAAACATAAAAACACGACGGAACCCTTCATTGGCCGATAAAATAGACAAAAATAACATACATATTTTTTCAAGCACAAATTCATGCACGCTAGCGACAGGCTCACGGGTGTGAGAACTACGAGCAGATGAACAGTGCTCATGAGGAGCTAGGTCAGAAGGGGGAAGACGTAGGTGCGTAGACTCTGGCTGGTGACTGTGTGCACCTGGCTTTATAACTGGTCATCAAAACACCAAGATGAACAACCCACCTTCTAACAAGATCCATCAAAGGCTTCAGGGACCACCACATACGCAGTCGCCCAGAGAGCCCGGATCTGGAGATATTTTACCTTTTAGAAAGGCAGATGAACGAAAAAGCCATCTCTTCCTTTACTGAAGAGTCCCAGCATTCGGGATTATGGCTGTGGGACTGTCCCTTTCTGGATTACGATCCAGACCCCTCTGGGGCAGCCTCTCCTTCAGATCGGCGCGGGAAGCCCGCCTGGAGGAGAGGCCTCTCCGGCAGGCGCTGGGGAGCTCCCAGCAAGGCTTGGAAGGAGGCTCAGAGTTTGGAGGGGGAGCCCCCATGGGGTGGGGGGCCTGAGAAGCAGGAGGGAAATAACCAGGGCTCTCTGCACGGTTCAGAAGAGAGGCTTGGGGGCGGGCAGGGGCCCAGGAAGCTGAGTCTGAGCTGGGAAGATGGTGGAGCCCCAGCACACAGCGACCCCCACACCCACTCAGCACACATGTGCATGGACCCCTGGCCCACCAGACCTGAGTGTGCAGACCTAGGCACCGCACTGCCCTCCCTCAGATCTCCTTGGAACCAGGTGCTGGGGGCGGCTGGAGCGGGGCTGGTGTGAAAGCTGCCTAACCCCAGCCCCGTCTCTGCCCTGTGCTGCTGAGGGGACCCTGGCTGCCCACAGGTTCCAGGAGGCTCTGTCTGACTTCTGGCTGGCCCTGGAGCAGCTGAGGGGCCACGCTGCCATCGACTACACGCAGCTGGGCCTGCGGTTCAAGCTGCAAGCCTGGGAGGTGAGGCCGGGTAGGGCTCACTGTGCTGCTGGCTGTGGGGCGTCCACGGGCGGTGGCACTGTCACAGGAGGGCCCTGTGGACTGGGGAGTGCCTCTGGCCGAAGCTCTTGGTGCCATGGAATACCCTGGCCACTCCTTGACCCGCAGGAGGTTCTGGTGGCAGTGGAGGTGGAGGGACCAATTTGTGCCATTTCAGGCCACCAGGGGTGGCTCCACCCAGGAGGAGGGCAGAGGCGAAAGGCTGCTGCGTGGGCAGGGAGCAGGCAGGGGGTCGTGCCCACCCTCCACTGTGCCCCCAGCCGTTTCCTGGCTGCCTGGAACGTGTTGGCACCGAGGGAGGGGTGCTGAGAGGGCCCTCCCACCAGACCCCAGAAATGCATCGCCCTGAAGCCTTCTGGGAATAGCATTGTCTTTTAGGACGAAAAGATGGAAGGGAAAGCCCACCGGTGTGGGTCTGGAGTCAGGGTTAAAGCCAGGTCGGGGCCAGGACACAGAGCGGTGCAGGTGGGGGCCCGCCAGCCCAGGACACAGAGCGGTGCAGGGGAGGGGCCCGCCAGCCCAGGACACAGAGCGGTGCAGGGGAGGGGCCGGGTGGGGGGATTGGGAGAGGAGCTGGGTGGGGAGATGGGGGAGAAGCCAGGTGGGGGGACTGGGGGAGAGGCCAGGTTGGGGAATGGGGGAGGGGCCGGGTGGGGGAATGGGGGAGGGGGTGGGTGGGCAGACCGAGGGAGGAGCTGGGTGGGGGAACCGGGGGAGGGCCTGGGTGGGGGATCAGGCCCCTGCCATCACCTTGGCCCCACTCCCAGGTGCTACACAATGTGGCGTCGGCACAGTGCCAGCTGGGGCTCTGGACAGAGGCGGCCAGCAGCCTAAGGGAGGCCATGTCCAAGTGGCCGGAGGGGTCCCTGAATGGCCTGGACTCAGCCCTGGACCAAGTGCAGGTGAGGAGTGCCAGCCTGGTCATGGTTTTGGGCTGGTGCCTACCAAAGCCCCTCAAGACCAATTTCATGAGATGAAGAAGCTTCCGGAGGGAGATGGCCCTAGTGCCCAGTTTCGGGTGCCAGGCGGGGGCTTCCTGTGGCCTGCGGGAAGGGGGTGGGGGGCCCAAGCGGCCCCTTCTGCTCCAAGGCGCAGGGGCTCTGCGGCTGCAGGCCTGGTTGGTCACCCTGTCTGCATCTGCTGGATACCCACCCCCTCCAGAGACGGGGCTCACTGCCGCCACGGCAGGTCCCCAGGGGCGAGGTCTTCCGGCCCCACCGGTGGCACCTGAAGCACCTGGAGCCCGTGGATTTCCTGGGCAAGGCCAAGGTAAAGGTGGGGACGGCGTCCTGGGGGATGGCGGCTGGTGCTGAGCCCTCGAACTGTGTTCCCAGGGATGGGGGGGTGTGCAGTCCAGGCCACCGTAAGGGCCAGGAGGGTAGAGAGTGGGCCCACAGCCATCCTCAAACTGGTGCCCACGGCAGGGGGGCGGTGCCCCAAATGGGGCTGTGAGCTTGAAGGCAGAGCCCACTAGAGCCGGCTGCATAGGAGGGGGCTCCAGCTCTCCCAACAAGGACCCTGTAGGTGCCACCCCGCCCCCAGACTGGGCCATGGCCACAGCCACAGCCTTGCAGCCTCCCAGAGTCCCTGCGTCTCTCTGCGTCCTTTCATGCCTTTGTGTCTCCCTGTGTCCCTGCCACAGACAGCGAGGTCCCGGGGGGGTCCCTGCGTCCCTGCCACAGATAGCGAGGTCCCGGGGTGGTCCCTGCGTCCCTGCCACAGACAGCGAGGTCCCGGGGGGGTGCCTGCGTCCCTGCCACAGATAGTGAGGTCCCGGGGTGGTCCCTGCGTCCCTGCCACAGACAGCGAGGTCCCGGGGGGGTGCCTGCGTCCCTGCCACAGATAGCGAGGTCCCGGGGGGGTGCCTGCGTCCCTGCCACAGACAGTGAGGTCCCGGGGTGGTCCCTGCGTCCCTGCCACAGACAGCGAGGTCCCGGGGTGGTCCCTGCGTCCCTGCCACAGACAGCGAGGTCCCGGGGGGGTGCCTGCGTCCCTGCCACAGACAGCGAGGTCCCGGGGGGGTCCCTGCGTCCCTGCCACAGACAGCGAGGTCCCGGGGGGGTGCCTGCGTCCCTGCCACAGACAGCGAGGTCCCGGGGGGGTCCCTGCGTCCCTGCCACAGACAGCGAGGTCCCGGGGGTGTGCCTGCGTCCCTGCCACAGATAGCGAGGTCCCGGGGGGGTGCCTGCGTCCCTGCCACAGCTAGCGAGGTCCCGGGGGGGTCCCTGCGTCCCTGCCACAGCTAGCGAGGTCCCGGGGGGGTCCCTGCGTCCCTGCCACAGACGGCGAGGTCCCGGGGGGGTGCCTGTGTCCCTGCCACAGCTAGCGAGGTCCCGGGGGCGATGCCTGTGTCCCTGCCACAGCTAGCGAGGTCCCGGGGGGGTCCCTGCGTCCCTGCCACAGCTAGCGAGGTCCCGGGGGGGTCCCTGCGTCCCTGCCACAGACAGCGAGGTCCCGGGGGGGTGCCTGTGTCCCTGCCACAGCTAGCGAGGTCCCGGGGGGGGTGCCTGTGTCCCTGCCACAGCTAGCGAGGTCCCGGGGGGGGTGCCTGTGTCCCTGCCACAGACAGCGAGGTCCCGGGGGGGTGCCTGCATCCCTGCCACAGATAGCGAGGTCCCGGGGGGGATGCCTGTGTCCCTGCCACAGATAGCGAGGTCCCGGTGGGGGGGTCCCTGCGTCCCTGCCACAGACAGCGAGGTCCCGGGGGGGGGTGCCTGTGTCCCTGCCACAGATAGCAAGGTCCCGGGGTGGTCCCTGTGTCCCTGCCACAGATAGCGAGGTCCCGGGGGGGTCCCTGCGTCCCTGCCACAGACAGCGAGGTCCCGGGGGGGGGGGTGCCTGTGTCCCTGCCACAGATAGCGAGGTCCCGGGGTGGTCCCTGTGTCCCTGCCACAGATAGCGAGGTCCCGGGGGGGGGGGTCCCTGCGTCCCTGCCACAGACAGCGAGGTCCCGGGGGGGGTGCCTGTGTCCCTGCCACAGATAGCGAGGTCCCGGGGGGTCTCCCTGTGTCCCTGCCACAGATAGCGAGGTCCCGGGGGGTCTCCCTGTGTCCCTGCCACAGATAGCGAGGTCTCACGGGGGCGGGGGCTGCAGTCCGACGGTCTGGGCCACGTCACGCCCACACTTGGGTCAGAGCCAGGCAACACCCCTAAAGTCACAGGAATGGGGAGCTGCTCACCCCCAAAGGCAGGGGGCGAAACATGGTGGAGAAGAAGAACTGGTGGGCAAAGACTGGGTCACCCTTGGCTGGCCACGCCCCTGACTGGCCACGCCCCATTGTCTGGCCACACCCCCTCAGTCACCTGCGCTGCGCCACGGCCGACTCCTGTGTGGCCCAGTGCAGCTGCCCAGCAGGGGAGGCCTGGGGTGGGCGAAGCCGGGCTCTGAGCTGTGTTAATGCATTAACTTAGAGTCCGCATATCACAGTAGAGTGCTGTTTATAAGAAACCAAAATGTTTTTAAAGTTGTGCTAAAAATAAGTTAACATTGCAGCAGATGTTTTTCTCCATCAGATATTTCCCTCCATGGTGGTCTGGCAGACGTGGGCCGGGCATGGGCAGCTGTCACCCAGCCCCTGGGGACTTAGAGCTGCGGGGCACGGTGGGGCGGGCTGCAGGGAGCAGACCCTGCTGGGCCGCTGATCCCTGACCCAGCATCCCCACTGTCCCCGCCAGGTGGTGGCCTCTGCCATCCCCGACGACCAGGGCTGGGGCGTCCGCCCTCAGCAGCCACAGGTGGGTTTGCGGCCCCTCAGACCCCTGCCTGGCCTCACCCAGCTTTCTGGGAAAGAAAATGCTGCACAAGCTCTGAGCCCTCCTGGGGCTGCAAAGTTCCTCTGATGGGAGGTGTGGGGTGGCCGTCCCATCCCTGTGTAAGACCTGGGGAAACCACTCTTCAAGGTTCAGGAGGAGGGAGGGCAGCCCCCGACCCTTAACCAGAGCGAGGTTGTTGCTTTGTGTCCACAGGGACCAGGAGCGAACCATGATGCCAGGTAGGAGGGGCTGGCTAGGCCCTGCGAGCGCGTCCCTTTCCTGCTGGGCAGAGGCCCTCCACATGGGGCCACGCGGGCCGGGCACAGGAGGGCAGTCAGATGGGCAGGGCCTGAGAGCCTCCCTCCTCTCCCTAGGTCCCTAATCATGGACTCCCCAAGAGCTGGCACCCACCAGGGCCCCCTAGATGCAGAGACAGAGGTCGGTGCTGACCGCTGCACGTCGACTGCCTACCAGGAGCAGGTGCGTGGGCCTGGGCCTCTTCCCCTGCTGGGGGTCGGTGCTTCTGCTGCCTCCGCAGACTGGGGACCACAATGGGACCAACATGAGGTGGACAGAGCTGGACAGAGCAGCTCACTGGGGGGTAGACAGGGCCGGGCTCACCCGTGGTCCTGGCCCAGCCCAGCCAGATGGGAGGATGCCTGGCTGTGCCCGAGGCGAGTGGGCATCGGCCATCAGGACAGGAGAGAGGTGGTGTCCAGTGGAGACATCCACGTATCCCTGCAGGCCCTCAGCCCCCAGGACCACCTCAGCTTGGCCATTGCCCCTCCCCTCCCACTGGGGTGCGAGTGACCAGGAGTGACCCAGCTGGGGACAGGCGGGAGGCAGGACAGCTCTGGAGGGGCCCCAAGGCTCCCGCCCCCCATGGGGGCCCAGCAGCGACTCCATCCCCCGAGTCCTCCCGGACACCCCGGCACCGGGGGAGAGGCGGAGGAAGGCAGGAACCCCAGCTGCTCCCAGGGTGGCAGCCGTGGGCGGAGGCTCTGCTGCAGGATCCGGGAGGCCCAGAGAAGGCACCTGCATTTCACGCTGAGCACATCTGAGGATGCGATCAGGAAGCAGCCCCGGCACTCTCTCTTTATGGATGCCCACTTCCAGTTTAACCATGGCATCCCGGGGGCAAGGGCGCCCTCCAAGCTGTGCTTCACTAATTCCCTCAGGGCTTGGAACTATTTGCCCAGTTCCCACGATGGGCCTTTAAGCTCTCGTCCTTCCTAACCTAAGGCAACTTCAACCATCTGATAAATCTAATAATAAGTTACAATCGAGGCCGGGCACAGTGGTCTGTAATCCCAGCACCGTGGGAGGCTGAGGTGGGAGGATTGCTTGAGCCTGGGAGGTGGAGGCTGCAGTGAGCCATGACAGTGCCACTCCACTCCGGCCTGGGCAAGACAGCAAGACCCTGTCTCAAAAAAAAAAAAAAAAAAAAAAAAAAAAAAAGCCAGGCGAAGTGGCTCACGCCTGTAATCCCAGCACTTTGGGAGGCCTAGGCGGGCGGATCACAAGATCAGGAGATCGAGACCATCCTGGCCAACATGGTGAAACCCTGTCTCTACTAAAAAATACAAAAAATTAGCTGGGTGTGGCGGCGGGCGCCTGTAGTCCCAGCTACTCAGGAGGCAGAGCCAGGAGAATGGCATGAACCCGGGAGGCGGAGCTTGTAGTGAGCCAAGATGGCGCCACTGCACTCCAGCCTGGGCGACAGAGCGAGACTCCCTCTCAAAAAACAGCAATGCCTGACCCTCAGGGTCTAGCCAGCGCTGGGCTGTGACTTTGTGACTTGCAGCTGGTGAACTCGTCTCCTGCTCAGTGCCCAACTCAGGGCCCACGGTTAACGTCGAGCCCACACAGAGGCCGGGGGCCAGGGACTGGGTCCTCAGCTTCCTGGGGTCACTGGGGAGCCCACCCACCTGGAGCTGCCACCTCGGTGGGCCTCGGGGGACGGGGTGCTCCCTCCTGGTGACAGGCAGCCTCTAGGTCTGCAGGGACCCAGCCCCATCCTAAGGCAGCCGACTTGTGGCCAGTGCCCTGAATTCAACACCCACAGGCCACCTGCTGGGTGCTGGCCGGGCACACAGGCCACACCCTTGGTGTGGGCTCTGCGAGGACAGTACCGGCCTCCAGCACCTGACCGCCCCAGCCCACCCAGCCTGTGCTTCTCTTGCAGAGGCCCCAGGTGGAGCAAGTTGGCAAACAGGCTCCTCTCTCCCCAGGTATGGGGGTCCTCAGCGGCGGGGTCCCCGGGTGAAGGAGGAAGCTGCTGGTGCATGGGTGCCGGCTGCCCTCCACCCACAGGGCCCACTTTGGTGGTAGTGGCTGTGTCAGTCTTGCTCTGTCCTACAGGGCTGCTGGCAATGGGGGGGCCTGGCCCCGGCCCCTGTGAGGACCCCGCGGGTGCTGGGGTAAGAGGCTCTAGACCCTTCACCTGTCAGTCACCTGAGGGAGGCTGAGGCCAAGCCCCATCCCTCAGAATCAAGGCTTGCAAGCCCCCCTCACCTGCCCAGTCTCTGTCCACACCCCTCGGGCTGAAGACGGCCCTGACCAGGCCCTGGGCCTCAGCGACCACCCCTCCCCCTCCTGCCTGGATCCAGGGAGCAGGTGCAGGGGGCTCCGAGCCCCTGGTGACTGTCACCGTGCAGTGCGCCTTCACGGTGGCCCTGAGGGCACGAAGAGGAGCCGACCTGTCCAGCCTGCGGGCACTGCTGGGCCAAGCCCTCCCTCACCAGGCCCAGCTTGGGCAACTCAGGTGGGCCAGAAAGCCCCTGGTGGCTGCGGTGGAGCTGGGCACCGCCCCGACTGAGGCAGCTGCTGGAAGAGGGGGTGGCAGAGGTCACTGCCCTCCCTGCAGGCCCCACCCAGGAGGCCCCCTCTGAGGAATCTCTTTGCAGTTACCTAGCCCCAGGTGAGGATGGGCACTGGGTCCCCATCCCCGAGGAGGAGTTGCTGCAGAGGGCCTGGCAGGACGCAGCTGCCTGCCCCAGGGGGCTGCAGCTGCAGTGCAGGGTGAGCCAAGGGCGAGGCAGGGGCAGGGGCACCCTGAGGGGCGGTGGAGGCCCCTCCTCCCAGTGCCCGGCCCGACCTGCAGCCCACTCTCCTGCCTCAGGGAGCCGGGGGTCGGCCGGTCCTCTACCAGGTGGTGGCCCAGCACAGCTACTCCGCCCAGGGGCCAGAGGACCTGGGCTTCCGACAGGGGGACACGGTGGACGTCCTGTGTGAAGGTAGGGTGGGCATGGCCCTTCCCAGGCAGCACTGCAGTGCCCAGGGTGTGGGGGGCTTAGGGCTCGGCCTGTGACGTGAGCAGACGTGGCACCCAGAGGCCACGCCTGGGTAACGCCCTGCAGAGCCCGATGTCCCCCTTGCAGTGGACCAGGCATGGCTGGAGGGCCACTGTGACGGCCGCATCGGCATCTTCCCCAAGTGCTTCGTGGTCCCTGCCGGCCCTCGGATGTCAGGAGCCCCCGGCCGCCTGCCCCGATCCCAGCAGGGAGATCAGCCCTAACGATGCTGTGTCCATGATGCTTTTAATAAAAACAACCCCCACTGCAGTCTCACCCTCCAAGTGGGTGTGGGAGGCCGGGCTGGCCCAGCAGAAGCCCCCAGGCCTGGACTCCATCCATCTGCTCAGACAACAGCAGGGAGAGCGGGGGTCCAGGTGGGGCAGCTCCCTCCCCTCCGCCCCTCTCCGCCCCTCCTGAGGCCCCATCAGGAGCAGGACCCCTGTGCCTCCGTGGTCTTGCCCTGTTTGCAGGCAGCATGTGGCCCTGCAGTCACACAGCCTGGAGACACCACGAGTCCTGGCGGCCTGTGTGCAGAAAGGCACCTACGGCCCTGGAAGCCCAGTTGCGGAAGGAGGTGGGGGGAGGGACGCCGGGAGGGGAGGCCATGCAGCCTCTGTGGCCAGCACCACCCTGACGGTGCCCTGGAGGTGGCTGTCACCTGACCGTGGGCAGAGCCACAGAGCAAGGCCCCACGGCGCTCAGGGCTCAGGAAGGCTCCAGCATCCGGGACGCAGCTGCCTGTGGGCTCTGTGGGGGCCCACCTCCGCCTTCCCACTAGTCCTGCAACCAGAAGAGCTGGACCAAGGCAGCCCCCACCACTGCCACCAGGGCCAGCACCATGAACACCACTTTGGCCACCCAGACGCCGTAGCTCTCTGCCCGCCACTGAGCCGGCGCATCAGCCGGGATCATCCCGGTCAGGTTCAGCATGTAGCCCAGTGTCCAGCCAATGTCCACACCGCCCGCCTGCGGGACACACGGCTGCTCAGGGCTGCGGGGCAGCTACCCCAAGACCACGACCTGCCCGCGCCCATGCCCCGCCCACGCCCAGGGGAGGCAGTCACCTGCTTTCGGAACTCGAGGCTGGGCCAGGTCTCCTCGCTGAACCCGTAGCCCTCGTGCAGGAGGGTGAGGATGTACAGGCCTGAGGCACAGTAGTCCCGCAGCCAGCGGTCCTGCCCAGGGTAGCTGGCCTCCACCTGGGGCCCAGGAGACCAAGAGGCGAGGTGAGGGCCCCTGATCCCCAGTCATGCGGGGACCGCCCCATCTGTCCTGGCCAACCTGAGCACGCAGACAACAAGAGGGTGCCGGGCAGTGGTAGAGAGCCCCTCCCTGGCCCCACCGACCAGTTACGTGGTGCGGGTTGCGGCCCCTTCTTGGCGGGCCAGAGGCTGGGCCCAGCTGCAGCCGTGGCCACGGCCTCCTACCTGGAGTGGCACGGCCTGGAGCTGTCCTCTGCCCTTGCCTCCCCCGGCCCTGCTGGCCGTGCTGCCCAGAATGAGGCTCCAGCATCCTGCCCGGGGCAGCCCTGCACCCTCAGGGACCCTCGCTGCAGCCAGGGAGCCCAGGGCCCACCCACCAGTTTCCAGGGCCTCTGGCAAAACTCCCAGATGGTGGCGTTGACCGTGCTCAGGGGCTGCCCGGAGGTGAGGTTCAGGAAGTGGAAGGTGTAGTAGAAGTTGGAGAAGGCCTGAGTGAGAGGGGAGGTGGCTGTGCCTTCGCTGTGGCCACGCTGGGCCAGATCCCCACCCCACCCGGGCTCCCAGAGCCCCTAAGAGCCAGCCTGGGCCCCTCCTGGGCCTGCTGGAGTCAGACAGGCACCTGAGGCCTCACAAGGAAGCCCGGACCCCTGGTGGGGGCAGTGTGGGTGCTCACATAGAACTGGCCCCGCAGCGGGGGCTGGTAGACCCCGTCAAAGGCGCAGTCCTCCTGGCCCTGGCAGCTGGAGAAGTTGAAAAGTTCCCGGATGGCTGAGACGCAGGCCCCAGGGTTGCCTGTCCCTTCAACTGTGAGGTTCTGGGGGAGGCTCAGCGGGGGCGTGGTGTGGACACAGGGTGACTCATACAGCGGGCCCAGGGCCAGTGTGGTCTGGTAGCCGCTGAGGTAGCACGGGTGACGGAGCAGGGCAGCCGGGCGGCTCTGCAGAGGGCAGGGAGGCCTGAGCACCAGCCCCACACCTGCAGCCCTGTGCCCCCTCCCCGGGGCCGGATGACCCACGCCAGCCCTACACCCATACCCTGTGCGCCCTCCCCAGGGTCTGATGACCCACGCCAGCCCTGTGCCCATACCCTGTGCCCCCTCCCCGGGGCCGGATGACCCACGCCAGCCCTACACCCATACCCTGTGCACCCTCCCCGGGGCCGGATGACCCACGCCAGCCCTACACCCCTACCCTGTGCCCCCTCCCCGGGGCCGGATGACCCACGCCAGCCCTACACCCATACCCTGTGTGCCCTCCCCAGGGTCTGATGACCCACGCCAGCCCTACACCCATACCCTGTGCCCCCTCCCCGGGGCCGGATGACCCACGCCAGCCCTACACCCATACCCTGTGCACCCTCCCCGGGGCCGGATGACCCACGCCAGCCCTACACCCATACCCTGTGCCCCCTCCCCGGGGCCGGATGACCCACGCCAGCCCTACACCCATACCCTGTGCGCCCTCCCCGGGGTCTGATGACCCACGCCAGCCCTACACCCATACCCTGTGCGCCCTCCCCAGGGCCTGATGACCCACGCCAGCCCTACACCCATACCCTGTGCACCCTCCCCGGGGCCGGATGACCCACGCCAGCCCCGGGCCCATACCCTGTGCACCCTCCCCGGGGCCGGATGACCCACGCCAGCCCTGTGCCCATAGCCCTGTTCCCACAGCCCCATGCACCCTCCCCAGGGCCAGCTGACCTGCACCAGCCCCACGAGGAGCCTGCTCAGCATCTGGTCCCGTCCAAAGCACAGGTAGCTGTGAGTGTAGACGCTGTAGTCGGAGCCGTAGAGGCGAAAATCGGCCTGGGTGCTCTTGTCCAAGATGGGGCCCCCAGGCACGAACGTGATCTGGGTGGAGGCCCCTCCCATGTCCAGGGCACCCACCAGCATCTCCTCCGGAGGCTGGATCCATTCTCCAGTGAAGGAGTACTGGGCACAGAAGGGGCCACTCAGCTGGGAGCAGCCACCCGGACCCCGCCCCGGTCAGCCAGCCCCAGACACCAGCCCCTCGCAGACCAGCCCCCGCCCTCAGGCTGCCTGTGGCACCTTGACCAGTGTCCCCAAGCCGTAGTTGACAGTGATCCAACCAAAGGCACCTTCGGCCTGCCCGGCCAGGAGCTCGGCACCCCAAAAGTCCACGGGAGACCGGCCCAGGACCTGGGTGACTGCTGCAAAGATGTCCCTGGCCTGAGAGCTGTTCTTCCGGCTGGGCACAGAGGACCACGGGCTGGAGCTGGCTGGAAGCCTGGGCCCGGCCCCACCCTGCCTGCCACGCTGGCTGAGACCATGGCTTCTGTAGCCACTCCCCGTGGGTGCCAAGGCCACGCCTGCCTCACCTGAGCAACCTCATGCCAGCCGTGGCCCCCAGGAACGTGGGTGTTTTCCGATGCTGGGCCTCTGGGATCAGCACCAGCGCCTCCTCCAAGCAGCCCTGCAGGCTCTCACCAGCCTGTGCAGGATTAGAAGTGTAGGAGGAGATTCCAGGCCCTGGAACAGCAGCCGGGGACAGAGCTCCAGACCCCGCAGGCTGGCTGGGCTGAAAGGCAGCCCCCAAAGACGTGACCACCTCCTGCCCCCTGGTGCGGCCACCAGCCAAGGGCTGCGTGGAGCGCTCAGGCTGAAGGAAGCAGGAAGGACCCTAACCCAGAGCCTCTGGAGGGGGTACGGCCCTGTCCGCACCTTGTTTTCAGACTTCTAGAATGCTGAGAAATAAGCTGCTACTGTTTTAAGCCCCCAATTTGTGGTAATTTGTTACCAGAGCCCCCAGGAAACAAATTCGGGGCCTCCTGTTTTCCCCTCTCAGGATCCTGGAGTGCAGGCACCCCTGTAACTACCGGCCTCGGCTGCCAGCACCACGTGGTGCCAGGGTGGGGAGCACCAGGGGCCAGAGAGGGTCAGGGCTGGAGGCAGCAGATGCTGGGCAGACCCAGGCCAGGCCATGAGAATCTGACTGCTTACCAGGATCAGGCAGGGAGGTCCCCAGAGTGCCACCGCGTGAATGCAGGCTCTGGCCCAGCACCCATGCCTGGCGTGTGAGCTCAGCCAAGTCACTGAACCTCTCCAAACCCTTTCCGTGCAGCTGGGAATCCCAGCCAGGCAGCAACAGGCAGGTCCCAGCACCGGGCTGCAGAACAGCCCACTAACCTTCCACCTGGCAGGCCAGGGCCTGGCTGACCACACCCGTGCCATTCTCCTTGTTCGCCGGCCACTGATACAGGAAGAGGGACGTGTGGGAGGAGCCCGCATCAAACACGATCCCAAACTGGGGAGACAGTGGGATGAGTGGGAGGCAACACCTGTGGACCCGGCCCGGCCTCCCCTGCCGGCGGGGACGCACCTTGATGTCTGTGGGCAGGAGCACGCTGGTGGCCTCCACCAGGAGGAGAATGAGTGCCATGAGGCCTGAGACCCCCGAGGCCCCCAGCAGGGCCAAGAAGACCTGCTCCTTCTGGGACAGCCCCATGGTGCAGGTGGTACTGGTTCCTGTGGGGGGACGGCCGTGGGCACCCAGGCTGCACTTGGTGTCCCCATCCCGCCCTCTAGAGGCAGAGGCTTCGCTCCCCGTCTCCCTGGAGACGCACCCCTGGACAGCCACTTGCCTTAGAGGCATCTCCGGGGCTCAGACGGCCTCCCGTGGCCTTAGAGGCATCCCCGGGGCTCAGACGCCTCCCGTGGCCTTAGAGGCATCCCCGGGGCTCAGACGCCTCCCGTGGCCTTAGAGGCATCCCCGGGGCTCAGACGCCTCCCGTGGCCTTAGAGGCATCCCCGGGGTTCAGACGCCTCCCGTGGCCTTAGAGGCATCCCCGGGGTTCAGACGCCTCCCGTGGCCTTAGAGGCATCCCCGGGGCTCAGACGCCTCCCGTGGCCAAGGACCACTCCCCAGGAGCCACGCCTGCCAGGGGTGCCATGGGCATCAGAGGGCCCTGTGGGAGGGGGGCGGGGGGCAGCAGAGGCCTCGTCTGGGGACACAGCCCCAGCAGGATCC
Organism: Pan troglodytes; assembly: GCF_028858775.2. NCBI lineage: Eukaryota > Metazoa > Chordata > Mammalia > Primates > Hominidae > Pan > Pan troglodytes. Next base: position 1,000,479 of record NC_072409.2, on the reverse strand, counting down.
AAGTAGCCCCCTCGGACCCCCTCGGATGGGACTCGCGGAGCTGCCCCCACCATGTGATGGGGCCACCCTGTGTCCCCACCCCTCGGTCCTGCCTCTCCCGTGCCACCCTCCCCAGGAGCAGCCACAGCTCCAGCCTGCACTGGGGGCCCAGGGCTCTGCCTCCTCTCTGCGGCCCCCACCCCAGGCTCTCCCAGGGTGGGGGTTTCTCTCTGGAGCCCTGAGGGGACTGTTGCCGAGGGGCTGTGGGTGAACCCAGGGTGAGGCCAGCCATCCTAGGAAGCCGAGTGTGAGGCTTCTTAACAACATCGGTTTCTCTGGAAATCCAGCCCAAGGCTTCCCTAATCTGACTCTGCACCTTCTTAGCTGGCGCCAGATGGCGCCTGGTCAGGAGGTGGACCCAGGGATGCCATCTGAGGGGCCTGGGCTTCTCTAGCCCTGTGGCCGAGGTGTCCACCTCCTTCTCTGCCCAAACGCCCAGCAAGGGTCTCAGCTCTCAAACTACCCAGGCCGACCCTGTGCCCCATACAGCCCCACTTCACACGGGTACCACTGCCAAAGGAGTGGTCAAAGCCAGAAGCTGCCTGCCAAGGTCCCGGCACCTGAACCCCATGTGACCGTGTCGTATCGTGTTCCCCCGGGAAACGCTGCACCCACACTGAGTGGCAGGCGCGGGTGCTGCCCTGGTCCTGACCTGGGGCTCCCGGGCACGTGGAAAGTGGGGCACGCTGTGGGGTCCTCACGCAATTCTGTATGTCCGGGGGATATAAGCCCATTTTAAGGAGGGTAGATGACAGAGGCTCAGAGAGGACAGGAGGCCGGTCCAGCCCAGACAGGGCCCAGCCTGTGTCCCCAACCAGCACCCAGCCCACAGGCCACCTCATAGGGACAAACAGGTGACAGGGGCCAGGAATACAGGGACTCCACACCCAGAAGATGTAGCCACCTGAGACCCCCAGGCCTGAGCCTCCAGGTAGGCAAAGAGGTTGGGGCAACCTCTCCCACACTCAAAAGACCCCCAAGACCAGAACAGCCTCCCAGATCAGAACAGCTCCCCAGACCAGGACAGCCCCCCCAGACCAGGACAGCCCCCCCGAGACCAGGACAGCCCCCCCAGACCAGGACAGCCCCCCCGAGACCAGGACAGCCCCCCCAGACCAGGACAGCCCCCCCAGACCAGGACACCCCCTCAGACAGAACAGTCCCCCAGACCAGGACAGCCCCCCCAGACCAGGACACCCCCTCAGACAGAACAGTCCCCCAGACCAGGACAGCCCCCCAGACCAGGACAGCCCCCCCCAAGACCAGGAGAGCCCCCCAGACCAGGACACCCCCTCAGACAGAACAGTCCCCCAGACCAGGACAGCCCCCCCAGACCAGGACAGCCCCCCAGACCAGGACAGCCCCCCCCAGACCAGGACAGCCCCCCCCAGGCCAGGAGAGCCCCCCAGGCCAGGACACCCCCTCACACAGAACAGTCCCCGAGATCAGGACAGCCCCCCCAGACCAGGACACCCCCTCACACAGAACAGACTCCCAGATCAGGACAGCCCCCCAGACCAGGACAGCCCCCCCCAGACCAGGACAGCCCCCCCAGACCAGGACAGCCCCCCCAGACCAGGACACCCCCTCACACAGAACAGTCCCCGAGACCAGGACAGCCCCCCCAGACCAGGACACCCCCTCACACAGAACAGACTCCCAGATCAGGACAGCCCCCCAGACCAGGACAGCCCCCCCCAGACCAGGACAGCCCCCCCAGACCAGGACAGCCCCCCCAGACCAGGACACCCCCTCACACAGAACAGACTCCCAGATCAGGACAGCCCCCCAGACCAGGACAGCCTCCCCCAGACCAGGACAGCCCCCCAGACCAGGACAGCCTCCCCCAGACCAGGACAGCCCCCCAGACCAGGACACCCCCTCACACAGAACAGACTCCCAGATCAGGACAGCCCCCAGACCAGGACAGCCCCCCAGACCAGGACAGCCCCCCCCAGACCAGGACAGCCCCCCCAGACCAGGACAGCCCCCCAGACCAGGACAGCCCCCCCCAGACCAGGAGAGCCCCCCAGACCAGGACACCCCCTCACACAGAACAGACTCCCAGATCAGGACAGCCCCCCAGACCAGGACAGCCCCCCAGACCAGGACAGCCCCCCCCAGACCAGGACAGCCCCCCAGACCAGGACAGCCCCCCCAGACCAGGACAGCCCCCCCAGACCAGGACAGCCCCCCAGACCAGGACAGCCCTCCCCAGACCAGGAGAGCCCCCCAGACCAGGACACCCCCTCACACAGAACAGACTCCCAGATCAAGACAGCCCCCCAGACCAGGACAGCCCCCCAGACCAGGACACCCCCTCACACAGAACAGACTCCCAGATCAGGACAGCCCCCCAGACCAGGACAGCCCCCCCAGACCAGGACAGCCCCCCAGACCAGGACACCCCCTCACACAGAACAGACTCCCAGATCAGGACAGCCCCCCAGACCAGGACAGCCCCCCCAGACCAGGACACCCCCTCACACAGAACAGTCCCTGAGACCAGGACAGCCCCCCTAGACCAGGACACCCCCTCACACAGAACAGACTCCCAGATCAGGACAGCCCCCCAGACCAGGACAGCCCCCCCAGACCAGGACATCCCCTCACACAGAACAGTCCCTGAGACCAGGACAGCCCCCCTAGACCAGGACACCCCCTCACACAGAACAGACTCCCAGATCAGGACAGCCCCCCAGACCAGGACAGCGCCCCCAGGACATCCCTTTGGACCCTCACCTGGGCTGGCTGCCCACTTCCCGGAGAGGCAAGGAGGAAGCTGTGCTTAGGCGCGTCTGTGTCCGCGCACCTGGCGTCCAGCCTCTCCCTGCCCCTGGGTCCAGGACAGCTGGGGTGGGAGGGGCAGGGCGGTGACAGCCTCGGGCGATGCGCTGTGCACCTGGCTCCAGGGCCCGCAGGCTGAGGCCAGCGCCCAAGGTCGCCCCGCCCACTCCACCCTCGGGTCCCCCGCCCAGGGTCTCCCCGCATCTCCCACCTGCGGGTCTGTCTCGGTGCCCAGGGTCGCCCCGCCCCTGGGGCTGTGGGAGGCAGGAGAGGGAAGCTGAGGAGGAGCCTGGAGCTGCGAGGGGCAGAACTCCGGGACCCCGCCCCCCACGGCCTGCAGCCGCGCTCTTGACCCCGGCCCGGACTTTACCCCTCTTGCCGCCCGGCCCGGGCAGGTCGGAGTCAGGTGACCCCGAAGGTCCAGGCCCGGGGCGGGGGCGGAAGCGCCTGCAGCCCCGCGGCGCCCGTCGTTTTCCATTTGCAGCCACTCTGCCTTTCCCGCTCGCCGTGGGTCCCGGGGCCGCCGCCGTAGGGGTCCCGGCCTCTGAAGCGGGGGCGGGGCTGGGGACGGGGAGGGGCGGGGCCAGGGCCGGGGCTGGGTGGGGCTGGGGGTGTTGGGGGGCGGGGAATAGGGTGGGGGAATGGGGGGGGGCGGTGAATTCCTGTCTGTGTGAGATCCAAGAACCCTCTTGGGGTCTCAATCGGGACTCTCTTTACTGGTAGCATATTTGGTGTCATGTGTGTGCATTTTTGTGCTTTTTCTTGGTGATTTCACTGTTTATAATGGCGTCTCAGCATAGTGCAGAGATGCAAGAAGGCTGAGATGCACTTTACGGAGAAAACACACATTGGATAAGCTTTATTCGTGCAAGAGTTAGCGCTGTTGGCCATGAGTTCAATGTTAGTGATACAATACATATTAAATAAGGTGCCCTTAAACAAAAATACACATAAAAGAAGGTTTTATTAATATATTGATCATTTAACAAAAATGTGACCAGAAGCTTGCAGGAACATAACTTTGCATTTCCCTTAGGAGCAATAGTTTAGCATATTCTTTAATTCAGTGTTTGCAGCAACTTTATACCACTAGCTGCCATGGGTCGTAAGAGTCAAATGTGTTTGTTGAGGATTTTTGCAGTTGTGTTCAACAAAGTTGCATAGTTTTCTTTTTTAGTCCTGGTTTCTGTATGGGGATAATGCTGGGCTTATAAAATGAATCTGGGAAGTTGTCCTTCTTTTTTTTTTTTTTTTTTTTTTTTTTTTGAGATGGAGTCTCGCTCTGTCACCCAGGCTAGAATGCAATGGTGCGGACTTGGCTCACTGCAACCTCCACCTCCCAGGTTCAAGCGATTCTCCTGCCTCAGTCTCCGGAGTAGCTGGGATTACAGGTGCCTGCCACCATGCCTGGCTAATTTTTTGTATTTTCAGTAGAGATGGGGTTTCACCATGTTGGCCAGGATGGTCTCAAACTCCTGACCTTGCAATCCGCCCGCCTCAGCCTCCCAAAGTGCTGGAATTACAGGCATGAGCCACCGCGCCCAGCCAGCTGTCCTTGTTTTATTTTGTGGAAGGGATTTGAAAAATTTGTATTAAATTTCTTCTTTAAATATTTTGTATAATTTGGTGGTAAAACCATCTGAGCCAGTACTTTCCTTTTTAGAAAAGTTTTAAAGTACAAATTCAGTTTATTTAATACTTAATAGGATTGTTCAAGTTGTCTATTTAATGAGTTTTGGTAGTTTGTGGCTTTCAAGGAATTGGTCCATTTCACCTAAGTTGCTAAATTTATGTGACTACAATTATTCATAGTACTTCCTGGTTATCCTTTTAATGTCTGTAGGGTCTGCAGTGCTAACCCTCCCATTCCTCATATTGGTGATTTTGTCCTCTGTGTCTCTCATCAGTGTTGCTAGCTAGAGGTTTATCCATTTTATTCATCATTTCAAAGAACCTGCTTTTTGTTTCATAATTTTTTCTTTTTGGTTTTTGAATTTTTAAATTTAATTTAATTTAATTTTATTTTTTTGAGACAGTCTCTCTCTCTGTTGCCCAGGCTGGAGTGCAGTGGCCGGATCTCAGCTCACTGCAAGCTCTGCCTCCCAGGTTCACGCCATTCTCCTGCCTCAGCCTCCTGAGTAGCTGGGGCTACAGGCATGTGCCACCATGCCCAGCTAATTTTTTGTATTTTTAGTAGAGACAGGGTTTCACCGTGTTAGCCAGGATGGTCTCGATCTCCTGACCTCGTGATCCACCCACCTCGGCCTCCCAAAGTGCTGGGATTACAGGCGTAAGCCACCACGCCCGGCCGGTTTTTGAATTATTTTAATTCTGCTCTTACATGTATTTCCTTTCTTCTGCTTGATTTGAGCTTCTGTTGCTCCTCCTTTTCTGGTTTCTTAATGCAGAAGGTTAGATTATTGACTTGAACCTTTCTTTTTTTCTAATGTAGGCATTTGTGCTATGAATTTCCCTCTAAGCACTGTTTAGCTATCTCTCTCAATTTTTGATATGTTGTATTTTCATTTTATTCAGTTTAAACATATACATATATATATATATATATATATATATATATATTTTTTTTTTTTTTTTGAGACGAAGTCTCACTCTGTTGCCCAGGCTGAAGTACAGTGGCACAACGTAGGCTCACGGCAACCTCTGCCTCTCAGGTTCAGGCGATTCTCCTGCCTCAGCCTCCCCAGTAGCTGGGATTACAGGCATGCGCCACCACACCCGGCTAATTTTTTTGTATTTTTAATAGAGACAGGGTTTCACCAGGTTGGCCAGGCTGGTCTCGAACTCCTGAACTCAGGTGATCCGCCCACCTCGGCCTCCCAAAATGCTGGGATTACAGGCATGAGCCACCGGGCCCAATGGCAGGATCATAGCTCACTGCAGCTGTGAACTCCCTGGCTCAAGCAATCCTCCCTCCTTAGCATCCCAAGTAGCTGGGACCACAGGCATGCACCACCGTGCCCGGCTGATTTTTGTTTTTGTTTTCGTTTCTAGTAGAAACAGGGTTTCACCATGTTGCCCAAGCTTCTCTCAAACTTCTGTGCTCAAGTGATCCATCCGCCTCGGCCTCCCAATGTGCTAGGATGACAGGCGTGAGCCACCGGGGCCAGCCTTTGCTGAGACTTTCTCTTCTAACATTTTAAGTGCTCACGTTGGCTCAGTTAGGCACCGCTATAATAGCTACTTTAAAGTCTTCAGGCCGGGCATGGTGGCTCACACCTGTCATCCCAGCACTTTGGGAGGCCAAGGCAGGAGGATCACTTGAGGCCAGGAGTTCAGGACCAGCCTTGTCATTCCAGAACCACCACTGGGGGGCATACGTGTGACTAGACCAGAGGGTACCCCAAAATCTTGGAGAAAAACTGACCTTGGACTAATAGCCACTGAGGCTGAAACTAAAACAGCAATGTTCACCATAGGATAAAAGGAAGACTCCGAGTCTCATATTAAGTAAGATTCAAAACATTACAAACCAGGCCAGGCGCGGTGGCTCATGCCTGTCATCCCAGCACTTTGGGAGGCCAAGGCACGTGGATCACCTGAAGTCAGGAGTTCGAGACCAGCCTGGTCAACATGGTGAAACCCCTGTCTCTACTAAAAATACGAAAAATTAGCCAAGCGTGGTGGTGGGTGCCTGTAATCCCAGCTACTTGGGAGTCTGAAGCAGGAGAATTACTTGAACCCAGAAGGTGGAGGTTGCAGTCAGACGAGATTGTGCCACTGCACTCCAGCCTGGGCAACAGAAAGAGACTCTAAGAAAAAAAAAAAATTACAAACCAGAATTCCTCCACACCCAAAGAACTGTGAGAATCCTGACCAGCAGGGAAGAGGCCATCAGCAGACACCAAGGTTGGGAAGGCGTTGAAATGACAGAAAGACTGACAAAATCTGTTTTTTAAAATTTTACTCATTTAAAAATTTTTTCTTGAGACAAGGTCTTGCCCTGTCACCCAGGATGGAGTGCAGTGGCGTAATCTTAACTCACTGTAGCCTTGAATTCTCGGGCTCAAGTGATCCTCCTGCCTCAGCGTCCCAAGCAGCTGACACCACAGGCACGCACCACCACCACACCCCATTAATTTTTTTTTACTTTTTGTAGAGACAGATATTCGGGCGCCCCCGGTCTAGCCGCACGTATGCCCCCCAGTGGTGGTTCTGGGAATGACCAAGGTTGGCTGCTGAAGTCAGTTGTCTGGGTGAGTCAGAGTGAGACACACAGACACACTCACAGGCACGCCTGAGGGTTGGGGGGCGTTGGGGGTGGTTTTTGGGTACTTCTCAGCTCCTGGGCTCCCCAGACCTCCCTTCCCAGCCCTCAGGCCAGAAAGCAGGGGTGACAGAGCACACAGAGACGTGGGAGATTTGGCAGCGGGAGGGGAGCTGACCCGCCTGCCTGCAGGCACCAGGACAGGTGCAGGGAGCCATCGGGGCCATCTTGCCCCTTTCAGGGACAGGTTTTATGTCTGCTGTCTCCTGCCCCCACAGAGGCAATGCTAACAGCAAGGGTGTGACCGCCACAGCTCCCTCCACCATTCCGATCATGTCTACATTATTGATTCCTGCTCACGGGGGTTTTACCTTACAGAGAGCAATCACACCTCTGCTTGCCCTTAGACACTCCTGCACCCTGGCGGGAGGTCTCCACACAGCCCCCAGACCACACCCCAGGTCTCAAGGGTGGCTGCTCTGCTGGGTGCACATCCGGCCACGGGGCCACCCGGGGAGCCACTTGGGGTTGTGTAGTGAGCGTGGACGAGACCTGGGGGTCTGCACTTGAGAGCAGGGCAGGCAGGTCGCTGGGGCAGGCGGGGGCCTCCCCCATGCTGTTCCCAGCCTGCCAGGTAGTCACGAGAGTGCATCCAGGCAGGTGGCAGGAGACATTGCACATCGATGTGAAGCGTGACCCAGTCACTTGGAACAGCTGGACCTGTTGCATCTTCCTCCTTAGCAATAAGCCTCGTGAGCATCGGATCCTTCCAGAAAAGCCATTGTGCGATCGGGCCACACCCGGATTAGTGGGCACGGCACAGCGGGGCAGTAGACACCCTCAGAAAAGGTGCCAGGGGGTGGCTGGGGCTGGACGGGCTTGTGCACTCATCAGTCACACTACTTTTAAGAGCTGTTACCAGATTACCTTCAAAAAAAAAAGCTGTAACAGGCTGAGGAGGCAGGAGGATTGCTTGAGGCCAGGAGTTTGAGACTAGCCTGGGCAACACAGACCCTGTCTCTACAAAACATAAAAGAATTAGCCAGGCGTGGTGATGCCTGTAGTCCCAGCTACTCCGGAGGCTGAGCGGATGGGAGAATCGCTTGAGCCCAGGAGGTCAAGACAGCGGTGAGCCCCAGCCTGGGCGACAGATCAAAACCCTCTCAAATTAAAAAGGGGGTTACCTCGTCGCTTTCATTGGCCTTTCCATGATTCCTGATGGGATGAGGACTTTCTTCATGGAATTACCAGCCAATTTCCTGCTCTGCGAATGATTTCTCCACATCTCTGCTCACTTTTCCATATCGGTTTTTGTCATTTTCTTTAGCAACATATAAAAACTCTTTAAATATTAAGGACCTTAATCACTCCCATGTGTGGCAAATATTTCTTATTTCTTCCCCAACTATTTCTAGCTGCTGCTGTTTTTGTATTTCAAGGGAGGCGAGGGCGGGTGCAGCAAAGTAGCCGAGGTTGCCCTGGTCACCAGCCCCCCGCCCTGGCCCAGCCTGCCTCCGCTTGGGGCCACCTCCTTCCCCGTTGGCACTTCTGCGTCTGCTCCTGTGGGGCCACCTCCTTCTGTGTCTGCTCCTGGGCCTGCTGGCTTTGACGTGTCTTCCTCCTTTCACTTCCCCTGGTGGTTATGGCATGAGGAATGGAACCTCATGGACCATACATAAGGCCCCCCAGGCCTTACTCGCTCCAGCAGACCCTACGGACCGGACTGTGTGGGACAGGCATGCGGCTGGCAGCAGCCCCAGGAGCCGCCTGACGGGTTAGGACTGCAGGGTCCCTGTGGCTGTTCTGGGACTCAGAGCTCAGGTGATGGACAGATGTGCCTTTGGAGCAGTGCGGTGTGTGGGCACGTGGCGACATCGCATGCTGTCCTACTTTGAAGAGTGCCACCCTTGAGGCCTGCACGGCAGCGTCAGCAGATTCCAGGCAGTGGCGACTTGTCTCATCAACTTTGCAGAAAGGAGACTCGAATCCCCCATGATTTCACGATATGTCCCTTTCAAATAGTAACTGAATAACACAGAGTCTACAGGCATTTGGTATTTACCTAAAACTTTACACACTCAAATTGGCACCAAAACCTGCCCCCTCCCGGGACCCCATCTAGAATGCCCTGGAAGAGCTGGAGGTGGCTGACGGCTGTGTGACCACCCCCAGCACCCTGGGCCTCAAGCCTGCCAGGCTGTGCACCAGTGGCCCTCTGACCCTGACCCTAGCCCAGCTGATATGTGCTGCTCTGTCCCCCAGCCACGGGGCAGGGAACCAGCTGGCAGCCAGCCTGGCTGTGCCCAGTAGCGGTCTGGGCCCTGGGGACACCTGAGGTTGAGAGAGTGGCCCCCATCTGTGGCCACACTGCTGACTGCACACACAGTGTGGCGTGCGGGACATACAGCCCTCTCCCTGGTGCCCTCAGGCGGCAGGGGGAACGGGCTGTCTCTGCTGTCCCCTCCAGACCCGGCGAGGCCCCCCTCCGAGACTGCAGCCTCCCCCCAGCCCTCCTGCAGCTCCTCTCCGTCCCCTCCTGTGCTGGTCCCCCTGGCTATGCCCTGTGGGGTGGTCTAGTGGCCTAGCTCCAACTCTGTCCAGGCAGGAAGGCCCTGCAGCAGTGACCTCACAGGAGTGGGCCCAGAAGCTGGGCACGGGAAGGCCCCTGGAAAGCACTGAGAGGACAGACCCACGCGGCGGCCGCGGTGGAGAATCAGGTTTAATGGTCACTATGAGGGTATCGTACATCGTTCCAAGCCCGGCCCCCGCCCCAGCCCTCCCTCAGCTGGGAACACAGCCAGGTGCCCTCAGACCCCTGGCTCTGCACAAGGGGGGCCTGCCCCCTAGCCCCAGCTATATACACAAGAGCCCACCCTGCTGGCCATGGACAAAAGCTGGGAGCTCCTGTGCCCAGTCAGGAGCCCCTACAGTCCACCAGCTGCGCAGCCGGGTCCAGGGGCCCACTGTGGTGCCAGCGAGTTTCTCAAAACCCAGGGCCCAGCCCCAGCTGGGCCCCTGCCAAGCCCCAGGCCTGTGTGCTGGGATGGAGCCTCCACACTGAGGCTGGTAAAAGCTGAACTCAACAGCAGCAATGAGAGTGCTGGGTGGGCTTGGGGGGATGGGGAGCAGGCCCCACCCAGAGCCTCCTCTGAAGGAGGGGACGCTGCGCCCTTCCTTCCTGCTGCCCAGACTGCCCCTACCGGGTCTGGCGCCGGCTGAGGTCTAAGTAAGCAGGGATGGGGGGTGGCAAGAGGAGTGTAAGTGAAAGCACAGACAGTCGGAGACTCGGCCAGTGTAGACAGACCCAGAGACTCGGCCAGTGTAGACAGAGCCAGGCTGGGCAGCCCGGCGACGCTGGCCCCACGCACACGGGCCACCCTGGTGCTGGTGATCGATACGGCAGGGAGGGGGTGGGCAGGGAGGGTCCTGAACACATGTGGGCTGCTGGGCTGCTGGGCCGGGGTGCCTACGCTGTAACTAGCAGCATAATGCTTAACTAGTTAACAAGAAATGCTGCTTCCCTTTGAATTGTTTCGGGGGTGTAGAAATTGCACTTATTTCTATGAACCCCATGGAGGGATGCCCACAGCCGAGCCTCCAGGCGAGGCATGGCAGGTCAGTGCCTGGCCACTGAGCATCCACGGGCCACGGGGCGGGATCCTCCCGGCCCCCAGGGACTGCAGCCTCTGCGGCCACAGGTGCAGCGAGGACCGGAACCCACGGGGGGAACCTGAGCAACGTCTGAGGTGCCCTGAAGTGGCTCCAGGCGAGACCGGAGCCGCACAGTCCCGGGGAGCACGAGGCGGCCCAGCCCTAGGTCCCGGTGCAGAGGGAGCGGCCTGATGGTGACTGGGCGGAGGCCTCTGCCCCTCACAGGACGTCGTCAAAGTCCAGCAGCTTCGAGTGCTGGCGGCTCTTCCACAGGCGATACAACCGGAAGTCAAAGTACGTCTCGATCATCTGCTTCCCTGGGCGGAGCGGGGGCAGGAGGCTCAGGCCTGGCCGGCCCTGGGGATCCCACCCCACCGTGGCCCCGCAGTGGCTGCAGAGCTTCGGCCCAGCCTGGGTAACTCACCTTGGGCTGAGAGCTCCAGGGGTGACTCGAAGGTGACCCTATAAGGAGTCATGAGGGTCCTGAGGTTCTGGAACAGCTGGAGGAAGCGGGGTGCCATGAGTCCGAGGCAGAGAGATGGGGAAGGAGGAGCGGGGAGGAGATGGGGAGCAGGGCCCACCCTCTTTTTTCAGACCCCCCAAACCTGGCTGGGCTCAGGCATAAAGGATTTCTAGGGAATGCCCGGGGGAAGGAAAAAAAATGCCAGGAAACATGGAAGGCCCTGCCCTGTCTGTCCACGTCGGGGGTTTCCAGAGGTCTGGGGTGGGGCTTGCGGGTCACTGTACCTTCTCCCCGTTGGGGTTCCCCAGAATGTAGCAGCCCATGATGTGGATGACGTTCGGCTCTGGGTTCACTTTGCTCATCAGGCGGCTCAGCCGCTTCCAGAAGCTGGTGGAGAGGGGTGGGTCACCCAGTGGCAGGGGACAGGCACCCCACTCCACAGAGGGGACCGTGGAGGAGGGGCTGTGGGGGAGGGACACGCCGGGGCCGGGACTCTGCCTCCAGCCCTCCCCGCGCCCAGGGCACCCAGCTTCTCACTGAATCATGTCCTCTTCCTTCTCCACTTTGGCAAAGGTGGCCACCTTGTTCTTGAGGAGATAGAGGTGTCCAGGACCTCCCTGTAAGAAGCTGTGGTCAGGCACCTGCTCCTCCTTCCTCCCCCTCTCCGACACACATGCACCCACGCACATGCGTGGGAGGTAGTTTTGGTCTTCCTCCCCCAGCCACGCCTCTTCCCCCTGATCTCCCCCACCACATGCCTCTTCCCTTTGATCTCCCCCCGCCTCTTCCCCTCGATCTCCCCCACCACACGCCTCTTCCCCTCGATCTCCCCCACCACACGCCTCTTCCCCCTGATCTCCCCCACCACACGCCTCTTCCCCCTGATCTCCCCCACCACACACCTCTTCCCCCTGATCTCCCCCACCACACGCCTCTTCCCCTCGATCTCCCCCACCACACGCCTCTTCCCCCTGATCTCCCCCACCACACGCCTCTTCCCCCTGATCTCCCCCACCACACACCTCTTCCCCCTGATCTCCCCCACCACACGCCTCTTCCCCTCGATCTCCCCCCACCACACGCCTCTTCTCCTTGATTTTTCCCCCTCAACGTCTACGCCTCTTCTCCTTGGTCTTCCCCCCAAACACCTCTTCCCCTTGGTCTCCCCCAGCCACGCCTCTTCCCCTTGGTCTCCCCCACAAACACCTCTTCCCCTTGGTCTCCCCACCCCAACCTCTTCCCCTTGGTCTCCCCCAACTTGACTTCTTCCCCTTGGTCTTCCCCTGCCCCACCACGATTCTTCTCCCGGTCAGGAGACGAGCACTGAGCCCCACCTGGCAGAAAATCAGCATTTTCCAGATCTTGGCTCCCTTGTGGTAGACGTTCAGCTTCCTCTCTATCTCCTCTGTGGGAGAGCGGGTGTGAGCGCTGCGGCCCCCACCCCAGCCCCAGGGGCACCCCCACCTGTGTCTGCCCCTCCCAGGCCTGGAACCAGCAGAGAGAAGGCCAATGAGACACATACCAAGGATGTCCTCGAAGGTTGCGTGCTCATGGTCCTGGGGACAGACACAGGCCACAAGGTCACATCAAGGCTGCGTCAGAGCCAGCAGCGCCACAGCACCCTGGGGACCTGGGGTGCCGGCGCTGGCCCAGGGTGGGGCCGCAAGAGGGCATCTGTTGGGGGCAGGCCCGGGGCTGGACTCACGTAGAGGATGGGTATGATGGAGGGGTCATCCCGGCGGATGATGGTGGGGATGTACTCAGCCTTGGGCACCTTGGAGGAAATGAGCTGCGGAGACAAAGAGCTGCTCAGGGGCCCCAGGCCCATCCAAAAGCCAAGGGGCTGTGGGAGCCCCCATGAGGCTACCTTCTGGCTGCCAGGCAGCCCAAGGGTATAGCCCTGTGAGACACCCTCCCCCAGGCAGCTGGAGAAGGCTGCATGGTCCCAGGCAGAGCTGGCTGGACTCGGGTTGGGGCAGAGTCCTGCTCCGGGTGCAGAGGAGCACTGCCCGGGCTGGGCCTCACCATGACCTTTGGTGGCACGAAGCCCTCGGTGTCGCAGGCCACAGCCTCCAGGCCCTTCTCAGTGTCCCAGTCCAGGTCCTCGAAGGCCTCGTCCAGCGTGCAGTGGGAGCTCTGCAGGTCACTGCCTGGGAAGCAAGAGGGTCACCAGGACAGCAGGCCCGGCAGCACCTCCTATCCTGGCCATGGCCCCAAGGCCCACAGGGCCCGAAAGCCCCATCCCGGAGGGTCCTCCAAGCAAGTGTGAGGACCATACAGAGGTCGCCGCCAGCCCGGCAGGACAGGCCTGTGGACACCACTGGGCAGCGGCCTGATGTGGGGAGGGAGACCCTGGCGCGAGGCCGGTGGAAGGCGCGTGCAGGCATCAGCTCCAGCCAAGTCCGCCGGGCGCCTGGGAGGGAGTGGGGGCGGGCACCGCAGCCCCCTGCCCCTGAGGGCCTCTTGCGAGTGGCGGTGGGCACGGCCCTACAGGCGCCCCCGGCCAGCACTGCTGCGGCCGTTAAGTTAGCCCCACCTTTGAGATCGGAGATGCTGAGGGCGTCCCCATCTCACAAACAGGTAAACCAAGGCTCAGGAGTGCAAAAGCGCAGCCCAGCGGCCCTGGCAGGGGACCCCCAGCAGGGGTCTGGGGTCTAGGGGAGGCTCTGGGGAAGGTGGGCGGGCCTGTGCGGGGCACCTACTGTCTCGGGAGTCGTGGGAAGTGTCGGCTTTCATGGGGGTGGGGTCGCTCCAGGACCGGCTGAAGCTCCGCTCGCGCCGCTCAGCGAACGCTGCAGAGAGCAAAACCCGCATTAGCGAGCGGGTGGGGCGGGGCCTCGGGAGTCTCAGACCCCAGGCGAGGGGACCACAGGGGCCCTGGGCAGGAGGAAGCTGATGTGGGTGGGGTCTAAGGCACATGAAGCAGACACGGACCAGAGGCTCGGTTGGTTCAGGGGCAGGATCTGAGAACACTGGGGCGGGGCCAGAGGCGGAGTCTGGGAAGGGAGGAGCCTGGGCCGGGCTGGGGGCGTGGCTGGGAGGGGACGAGCCTGTGCCGGGCTGGGGGCGTGGCTGGGAGGGGAGGAGCCTGTGCCGGGCTGGGGACGTGGCTGGAAGGGGAGGAGCCTGAGGCAGGACCCGGTTGGGGTCGTTCTTAGCGCAACTAGCAGCAAGCAAAGCCCCAACCAGCCAAGCGCAACGGCGCCCCCCCACCCCCGCCGCACGGGGTCTTACTCTGGGCCTTCACCCTCCGGCTGCCGACCATGCGCAGGTGTTTGCGGAAGTTCCTGGGGGAGGAAGCCAGGGGCTGAAGAGGGCCGTGAGAGGGTGACGGCAGCCCCTGCCCACCTAGCCCCCGTCGGGTCATGGCTCTACTCTCACCCCTTCGGTGTGGGAAGCCAATGCTCTCCCTGGCTCCTGGCACCACCTCCCACCCAAAGGCAAATCCCACCCAGTGCTCTTCCCGCGACAGCCTTCCAGGGCTCCCCTTCAACGCCAGAACAAAGGTGCAGTGCCTGGCGCTCTGGATCAAGTCTCCTCCTGAGCTGCATTCCCAGGCTCTGACCTTCCGTCCTCGCCCGGGACTTACGCCCTGAGCCTCCACGCCCATGTGGCAGAGGATCCAGCCTGCCTGCGCTGCAGCAGAGCGGGGCTCCTGTCTGCACCACCCCATGGCGGGCTGGGGGCCTGCAGGAGCCCCCTCTCCTGCTCTGTGTCCTTGAGCCACCTCAGGGGCAGGTCCTCTCCTCCACCAAACTTTGGACCCTGCCAAGGCCCAACATCCAAAACGGGCAAAAAAGCTTCCCAGACACATCTGTGTGATTGGAGTGGGGGAGGGGGGCCTTGCTGCTGGCCCCAGCCCAGACAGAGACACGTGCCCTCGGAGTGCAGGACTGAGGGTGAGGTGCTTTCCTGCAGCCCGGGCCACATGGCCTCTCCTGCCTGCCACGTCCCCAGAGCAGGGCCAGGCCAGTGGTCGCCACCACCCTTCCCCCATCAGGTCTGCCAGGGCCGAGGGGGCCCAGGCCAGGCCAGCACAGACCAGAGATGGACCCTGGTGGCGAGTGGCTGGCAGGCCCTACCTCTGGATTACAGACGCGGAATCATTCTCCCGTTTCCGGCGCTTCCTCTCCGCGTAGCCCCTGAACACCCTGGGAAACCACCGCGAGTCAGCACTGCCCTTGGCCGGAGGCAGGAGGGACACAGACGTCGGGACAGTGGTGCGAGCAGAGGGCCCAGCAGGGCGTCTGGGGCACGGGGCCCGGCAGAGGAGTCCCAGCCTGCCTCACCTGTCGAGGCCCAGCTCCCAGCAGGCCCTGCTGCGACCTCGGTGCCCGCTGGGAGCCAGGCCCGCAGAGAGCGGCACTCCCTCAAGACCCAGGTCCCTGGCCTGCCCAAACCTATTTGGGGTGGGAGGGTCTCCCCAGGGACAACAGCTGTGCCCTTAGGCACCAAGTCATACAGGTACTTACGAGATGCTGAAGCCAGGGCCAGAAGGGATGGCGTGAGAGAGAAGACACAGTGAGCTCAACCCCGGGCCTCCCCTCAGCCCCCACCTGGTCCCTACAGTTCCCTTCTTGTCACTGACCCAATAGGTCCCTCACAGGTAACCCAGCCACCAGCAGGATGCTGGCTACACTGCTGGCCAGCCCTGAATGGGCAACGGAAGCTGATGTCACTGCAGCCCATGCCACAAGGACCGGTTGCTGAGACCAGGCAGCCTGAGGCTGGGTGTGGGGTGGACTCCCCCGGGCAGGACACTTCTTTGGTGTGGGGACCAATGCAGCAAAGGGAACTTCCCTGGAAGGAACCCCAGAACAGAAAAGCCAAATGTATGTCAAGACAGAGAGGAGCAGGTCCCTGGGGGGACCCTGAAACTGTGATGACCTATGACACGTATGAAACAGAAGTAGGCTTCTATCTGGGGTTCGAGGGAGGGCAGACACAGGCTGAGAAGAGTGGATAGGAGCAGGAGAACCTGCCACACCCCACACCTCACTGACAGCTCATCAGCTGCAGCCCTGGGCCAGGTCCCCTGACTGTGGTTGGGGGGGGGGGAGCTGGGCACCAGCCATGGGAGGGGAAGAGCAGTCAGCCCTGGCCTCCCTGGCAGGCCTGGCACAGCATGGGCACGTGGGGCTGTTCAGAAGCAGCCCCCCTGGTAGGCCCAGAGACTGGGAAAAAGTGCCGTTTCCTGAGCAGCAGAAAGAGACCACCCAACCCTGACCCCACGTCGTGGGCACAAGACTCACGCTTGCATAGTTGTGGTTGCTGTCTGGAAGCTGAAAAGATTTTCCTTGGGGAACCAGGTACGAATGGGGATGTCGTCTAAGAGAGACAAAAAGGAGCGGTGGCTGGGTGAAGTAGGGGTTCCTGAAGCCTCTCCCTCCCTGTTGGGAAGCAGATGCTTCTGGGTCCAGGGGTCAGCAGAAGCTGGCAGCCAGGGCGGGTGGGGGGAGGGTGGCATCACCACACGGGCACAGAGGGCAGTGCCCAAATGTCTGCTGCTCACTCACCAAGACCACGCTCTTGGTAACTTGACGCTTTGATTTTTTTGGCTTAACTTTCCCTTTGGCCACCCAAAGTTTGAGGAACGTTCCTTTGAAAGCACAGTCTGTCTCCAGGAGGCCCAGGAAAACAATGCGTCTGTTTCCCTTGGGCAGAAGAGGCTCTGAGGCCTTCTCTGCAGCCCCCATGCTCTAGCTGGAGGCCCTCACCGAGGCTAGAGACCACCTTGCTGAGGGCTGTCCCCTTCCGAGGGCCCCCACAGCCTTTCCCTGATGCCCAAGTGTGGGGACAGTGGAGTGACTTTCTGCCTGGTGGACAAGCTACCACACAACTCAACAACCCTGGGGAAAGATGCCCACTGCCTGGCTGGGCCCCAACAGCTCCCCAGGACTCTCGGAGGGCAGCCCAGTCTCCTGATTAAGCGGTGCTTCCTCCCTACATATCCCTTAAGATCCTCCCAGGCCCTCTCCTCCAGGAAGCACTCCTTGATTGACCTGGTGCTAGCAGGGTGAAAGCGGACTGTGAGGCCTGGCAGATTTTGCTGAGGAGCTGAGGGAGCTCACAGCTCATAGGGTGTGGAGGCCACAGCAGAAGCCAGCCGGTTTTAATCTTGAGTCCGCTGGCATGCTGTGACCTGAGCACCTGTTCTCTGTTCCAAGCCTCACAGTGGCTGCTGCTGTCAGACCCTGGCAGCGGCATGCACCCCCAAACCTGTTTATGCCCTGACACAAGCCCCTCACCAGACACACGGTCAACGCTGTACATCCTCTCCAGCTTCTTGCGGCGACCGGAGGTCTCAGGCAGAGGTGGCTGGTCCAGCCCAAAGGCCCGAGGGGTGGGGCCAGGAGCCAGCTGGGCACATCCGGGGCACTCCTTGGAGCCCTGGCGGCTGCCCGCCCAGCTCTGGCAGGGCCTGCTGACGTCCTCCCGGCTGCCACCAGGGCTGGCGCGCAGGGGCTGGCTGTGATGGTGAGGGTGCCGCTGCCGCCGCCCCTTCACCACCGCCAGCTCAATGGCCTCCGCCTCAGGGCTGGGCAGCAGGGCAGGCTCCCCAGAGATGGTGTACACTCGAGGCTGAGGGCCCTCGCCTGCGGGCTTTCTAATGCTGGGCTCCTCTGAGAGGCTGCCCTCGTAGCAGCCGTTGGAGACGAGGGACAGGCGGCGCTTGTTCTGGGGGGCCGGCTGCATCTCGGGGGACCCGTCGTGGCCAGAGTAGGCATCAGCCAGCAGGTGATCTAGGAGAGACACTGAGTGAGCCTGCCGCGCGTGGGCCCCCCGCTGCCGGTTTCATAGCAGGCCGAAGGCAGAGAACACCCAGTGGGCACCTGGCCTCTGTGGGGGACTAGGGCTGCCCAAACCCTAGTCACTGGCGTGTTTCTGGGCCCCTCACTCCTATCTGGGCCTGAAGCTCTTGCATGTGCGTGGGGGCTGGGTGACGCTGTGCTACCTGTGTGCGGTCCTGCCGGGTAGGAACACGCAGGCCATCCCCCAGCCTGCGATCGCACCGTTTGCCTGGTGCCAACTTCCCCCCTCCCCCCACCAGCTGGCCCCCAGAGGCAGTGGTGCCAGCCCTGGGGGAGCCAGGAGGCCTGTTGCCATGCCAACGGCCCAGGCGGGGTGGGTGCCATGGTGACGAGCGGCTGGGAACTGCTCCTGGGGCTCGGGCAGGGAGGGCAGGGGATGTGAGGAAGCCAGGCCGGCAGGGCGCCGGGCCCACGCGCAACCAATGCCCCTCACGCTCCACCCCCGGAGGCAGGGATCAGCATCCCTTGGGCTGGGGGGTCTGGGCGGCCCTGGCACGGCCTCGCGTGCCCCTACCTGCGCCGTTGCGGTTCTCAGGGTGACTCTGGGACAGGTACTCTCCAAACGCTCGGGCTGCTCTGAGGGTGGACAGAGGGCACGGTCAGAGGCCGCGGCACGACCCTCCCAAACACCGGGCCGCGCAAGAGCCGGGGGTCCGGTTCCCAGCCAGGCCCTCGGCGTCTGGAAGGAGGGTCAGGGGTCGTCCCCCTCCGGGAGCCCACACACCCTTGGTCCTGGTGCGCCCTGGCCAGGCCTGCAGGCCCGGCCCCTGCCCATCGGACCGTGGAGAGGGGTCGCGAGGCCGGTCGGCTGCTGTTCCCCGGGGGAACCGAGGCCACTCCCGACCTGGGGGGTGCGCTCGCCCACCACGCGCTCGCGAGGGGAGGGAAGGGAAGAGCAGGGCAGGGGACCAGGAAGAGGGAGGCGCGGGGCGCGGGGAGGGCGCCTCAGTGGGAGAGGCCGGGGCCCGGGAGCCCGGGGAGCACCGCGGGGCAGGGGCGGACTCGGGCGGGGTCGGAGGTCCGGGGCGGGGTGCGGGAAGGCGGCCCCGCCGCACTCACCGCACTTTGGCCGCCACCGAGGACATGGCCTCGCTCCTCAGCGCCCTCCTCCTGGAGGCGGCGGCGCCCATGGTCGAGGCGGCGGCGCATCCCCCGGGCCTCAGAGCGCGCCCCGCGCCCGCCGCCTCCGCCGGGGTAGCCGCGCCGCACCGGGGGTCGCGCTCGGGCTCGGGCTCGGGGTCTCGCTCGGGCTCCGGCTCGGGCTTGGGCTCGGGGTCGGGCTCGGGGTCGGGCCCGGTCCCCGCATGGCCGCACCCGGCGCTCCGCGCGTGCCGCCGCTCCCGGGAGAGCGCTGCCCGGACCGAGGGCCGGCCCCGCCCATCGTGACGTCAGGGCCCGGGCGGGCCCAGAGGGGCGGTCGGCCCCACCTACCGTGACGTCAGGGCCCTGGAGAGCTCGGAGAGGACATGTGGCCCCGCCCACCGTGACGTCCGGGCCCGGGTTGAGTTGGGGGCGGGGCCGGGCAGCCTGGCTCCGCGCCCTCTCGTCCAACCCTCCAGAGCGGGGAAACTGAGGCCAGCGGCCCCCTGGTTGCAAAGTCCTGGGCCCTCGGCCCTCACGATCTGCTGCTCAGACCTGCAGGGTCACAGGGAGGCCGGTTCTCCCTTCCCTTACACAAAAGGGCTCCCTGTGCAGTTTGGGAACTGGAAACCGAAGGGGAAGCCAGTTTAGGGGGCACCCAGTTTGCACGAGGCCAGAGAGAGACAGAGGGGCCCGTCCTGGTCCTGGGGGGCCACAGCTCCATGCAGACTCTGGACGCCCTACCTGCCTGGCCTGCAGTTGCCGCCCTAGGGCTCTCAGGCCCCAGCAGTGGGGTCCTTTGAGGAGGACTGGTGACTGCCCAGCCTCAGGGACCACCCGCATCAGGGAGAACCAGTAGTGTTTCTTTGCCAGAGGGACCTCGGCCCGGGAGACACGTCCAACAGTGAGATCCACCTTTATTGAAACATCACACGGCAGCATCAGGGCTCCCACACCTCACAGGGCAGCAGGCAGTTCACAGGACAGCAGGCAGTTCACAGGGCTTTGGGGGCCTCACAGGGCAGCAGGTGGTTCACAGGGCTTCGGGGGGCCTCACAGGGCTGCAGGGGGGTTCACAGGGCTTCGGGGGCCTCACAGGGCTTCAGGGGCCTCACAGGACTGCGGAGGGGTTCACAGGGCCCTGTATGCAGGGCTGCTGGTACAAAGAAGAGGCCCAGAGAACCCTAACACAGCCTGGGGCCCCGGGGAAGTCAGGGCTTCCAGCAGGGCAGGTACAGAGGCCCCTAGGACTTGGCAGGAGCCTCAGCCTTGGGGACAGTCCCACGGAAGACGCTGCATCCGGGCTCTATAGCAGAGGCCTCTACCCGTCCTGGTCAGAGGAGCCCTCAGACAGTTTTGGGAAAGCCAGGCTGGGGTGTCGATGCCGCAGTGAGGACTCGTCCTCCTGCAAGCAGACCGCATGTTCCAGATGAGGCCCAGGCAGGGCAGGGGCTCTGCAGCGCTGGTAACCCGGTGGGACCACAGGGAGGGAGTGGCCGGCTCAGGGCCAGGCACCAAGGCTCAGCTGTAGGCACCAGGTGGGACCACGCCCAGCTCCTCACCGAGTCTGAGCCCCGCTGGGCTGAGGTGCTCTGGAAGTCTGCGTATGCATCCCTGGGGACGTCCAGCAGCTCCTCCTCGTACTCCGTCTGGTAGTCAGATTCGTCTGGCGCCGAGGGTAGGGCTGCATCAGTCCCCTCCCAAGGAAGGGACCGTACCCAGCATAGCCACACTCAGAGGCAGAACCGGCCACAGATGCCCACCCCCGCCTCCAAGGTGGCCCGGGGCCCTACACGCAGCCACCTGGTCCCAGGGCAGCCCTGCACACCACCCCTGGTTCTGCCTGGCTCCAGCCTTGCCCCAGCACATCACTTCGTGGGTCTTCCACAAGGACAAGGAGCGGGCAGACACTCCTACCCTTGTCAGCCAAGCACCCTGAGGGCTCCAGCACCCCAGACCTGGCAACTGTGGATAGGGGCTGCCTTGCCCAGGCCCTCTCGGCCTGCGGCAACCATGAAGACGTCTCCCAGGAGAATGTCCAGTTCTGCTGTGAGGAGGCCACTGGCTGAAGGCCCAAGCGCAGGGCCCTGGATGGAGCATGGAGGGTAGTGGACCCGCCCTTCTTGCCCTGCGGCCCCTCCAACAAGCAGCCTTCATTCCCATTTCCCACTGGGTGGGGTGGGGTGGGGTGGGAGGCAAAACGTGGTTCTACTTCAGGCCTGAGGTGTGGCTGGGAGTTGAGGTGAATGAAGGGCAGGGGCTGGGTGACCTGGGGTGGTCACAGTCCCACTGCTGTGGGGACACGTGGTGCCCGGGATGGAGGAGTGCCACCAAGCACCCCAGCTGCTGGAGCCTGGGCGTGGACGTGGGCAGGAGGGGAGGCCGTGGGCCTCTGGGGTGGGGGGTTCAAGCCCAACACAGCATCAGGAGGTCACGCACATCTCCACGGCTTCGTCTTCCGCCTCCACTTACCATCCGCCATGGCGGGCTTGGCGGGCTCAATGCGAGACACAATTTCGGCAAGGTCCGTGAAGGAGGCGTTGGGACAGGTGAGGACCTAGGGGTGGGGTGAGGACAGCACGTTGCCTGTGGACACCCGCCTGCCAGTCCCCAGCCTGCTTCCTGTGGGGAGGCCCCGCCCACCCTGCGCCCTCTCTGCAGCCTCCGCCTGCCCCCCAAGTAAGGGCAGGGACCGGGGAGATGCGCAGTCCTGAGCAATCCTTGTCCTAGCCCTGGAGTCTTTGGCCAGGGGGGCAGGGCCTGTGGCCTGAGGAGCTGGGCGTGGCCTGATGAACTGGGCGTGGGCGTGGCCCGAAGAACTGGGCGCGGTCCGGGGAGCTGGGCGTGGTCCGGACGCCCATACTCACCGCACTCGCGGGCTTCTTGCTCGGCCCCTGCTGGTCGCGCAGCATCTTCTCCAGCACGCCGCTGCGGCCCCAGATGTCAAACACCGTGCGCCCGTGCTGGTAGCCCACTTCCTGTGCACACCCCCAGGGCCCCGTCAGGAGGTGTGGGGAGCCCCCCACTTCCTGTGTTCTCAAAAGGGGGAAGCGGGGAGGGGCAGCCACCAGAGTGCCTCCGCCCGCCTCCGCCGCCTCGGGTGGCCGGCACTCACGCAGATCTCGTTGAACTTGCCGAAGTCCAGGGTGCCGTAGCTGTCGATGGGGGGGCGCAGGTACTCGCAGTAGTCACTGCTCTTCACCACCTCCAGCTGCCGCACGCAACACACGTAGGCCAGGCGCGTCTGAATCTCTGCCATGTTCAACACCTGCTGCCGTCACAGCCGCCTGAGTCTCCTGCCCCGGCCTCTACCCCGTCCCAGCCTGGCCCGTGGCGCAGGACAGGTTCTGGGGACCCATCCTCTGGGGTAGGTAGGTTCTGGGGGGAGAGGGTAGCAGCACCCGGCTGGGGGTCCTCCCTGCGGGCTGCCACAGACTTCAGGCCCGTCCGGCCTCGTGCCTTCCTTCGCCCGAGTTGGGCTCAGGCAGGGGTGGTGAGGGGTGGCCCCAGACCTGCTGGCCTCAGAGCCCAGGAGCGACCCCCACTCCCCTGCCGCAGGACAGGTGTGGAGCTGCAGGGAGGAGCAGCAGGGACAGCCCAGCCTGCCTGGTAGCACCCCACCTTGACTTTCGTGGCCAAGGGGTTCCAGCGTTTCCACAGCAGCCACCACCCAGACAGCGCATCCCCATAGTTGGTGAGGTCCGTCTCATCTCGGCTGCCCACGTCAATGGCGATCACCACTTTTGCCCCCATGGACCGGGCCACATCCGCTAGGGAGAAGCCAGCCCTGGTTACCCCCTGGACAGGCATGCAGAGCCAGGGGACCGGGGCAGAGCCAGGGGACGGGGGCAGAGCCTGCCTCTCTGAGCCCTGACCTGGGGGTTGTGGGGTCTCCTCTCCGCCATTACACCTTCTAGAGGCAGAAGACCCACATGCCCAGCTCGATGGGCAGCTGTGGGCACACGGCTGTGTCCTGGGCCTTTCTGACCGTATATCCCACAGGTGACAGGAGTGGCCTGGCCCCCAGCAAGCTCGACACCTGCAGGCTGTTAGTTTCTGACTGTGGGCACAGATGGGGCTTAATTGCTCCCAGTTCCTCGACTTGGCCTTTGTTCTGCATGCTGCTGAGCTGACAAACAGGGCCATATGCTGGAGCACATGCTGCCGGTGCCTGCGTGTGCGTGTACACGCGTGTGCATGTTCTCGGAGCTCTGATGCCAGCCTGACATTTTCCCTTGGCATACTCTAAGGAAAACGTGTTCCAGCCCAGGCTTCTCGGAGCGGAGGCAGCTGTGGCAGGGGCCGTGGGGCGGCGTGACCCAGGAGCCTGTGCTCCTGCCGGGCGTGGTCCCCCCACCGCAGTACCTGGGAGGTTGTTGATGTAGCCCCCGTCCATCAGCAGGTGTCCGTCCTTGGGGTCACAGAGAGGGGGCATGTAACCGGACAGGGACATGCTGGCACGCACGTACCGCCACAGGGAGCCTGGGGAGGGGGCCCGGAGCTGCTGGTTACCCGGAGGAGGCTCCTCCTGGGTCCAGGGTTCAGGGCCTTGCCACTGCAGTCCTGGAGCTGGTAGGTCCCAACTCTGTGAGGCCGCCTCCACAGAGGGAAGCTCATGGCCCAAGGGCTGAACAAAATTGAGTTCTTTCTCTTGGGTCTCACTGCATTACATGTGCCCAGGACTTCCAACTGCTGTGACCCCCTCACCCCAGGACTGAGGGAGCCCCTCACCCCATGACCGAGTGAACCCCTCATCCCCCTGAACCAGGTGAGCCCCTCACTTTGTCCTCCCACATGGTGTCCATCAGTCTAGCCCAACATTGCTGATTCTGTGAGGGTCTCCTCCAGCCTTCTGAGGTCTCTGGCCCAGGCCACGCCCTCCTGTCTGTGCCCCTAGTAGGGGCATCCTGTGTTCTCCATGGACAAAGCTGCCCATACGTCTGCATCCTTCAGGAGACCCCGCAGCCTTCCCAACCCCTGAGGCTGCTGAGCTCTCCCCCTGCCCACACCTCGTACCCAAGCGGCCGCCCTGCACAGCAGGAGTGCTCACCGTCAGTGTGGACCCGCATGGCCGAGGCTGTGATGTCGGTGGTGATGGCGAAATAAGGAATCCACAGGTCCTGCGGGCGGACGGGGCTCAGATGGGCCCTCTCCCATCACGCTCCTGTCCTGTGTCTGGTGAGGCTGACCCAGGGCCAAGAGGTGGGGGGCCAGGAGGGGACAGGCACTGGGGGCTGCATGGGCTCCTGAGGGTGGGGGTGCACCTCGATCTGCCGGTCCTTGAAGACGCTGAAGATGCTGCTGTTGAAGCCGGCTCCGGAGAACATGGATGTGATGGGGTAGGTGAGGTCCAGCGCGGCCTTCATCATGGACGTCATGCCCTGGGGCCACATGTGCAATTTACAGAAGGCTCCCACCCTCCCTGCGGGCTGCCACAGCAGACACGTGGCGTGCTGAGGGCCTCTCATGAATGGAACGGGGGTCCAGAGTGTCCTTGGGCCCCACCCACGGTCCTGGGGCTTGGCGCCCTGGCTGGAGCCTCAGAGTGAGCAGAGGCTGATGGTCGCCCCAGGGCCTGAAAGCCAGGACACAGCCCTACCCTCGGTCCATTCCTGACCCCTAAGCAGAGGCTGGTGGATGCCCCAGGGCCTGAAAGCCGGGACACAGCCCCACCCTCAGTCCCTTCCTGACCCCTAAGCAGAGGCTGGTGGACGCCCCAGGGCCTGAAAGCCGGGACACAGCCCCACCCTCGGTCCCTTCCTGACCCCTAAGCAGAGGCTGGTGGACGCCCCAGGGCCTGAAAGCCGGGACACAGCCCTATCCTCGGTCCCTTCCTGATCCCTAAGCAGAGGCTGGTGGACGCCCCAGGGCCTGAAAGCCAGGACACAGCCCCACCCTCGGTCCCTTCCTGATCCCTAAGCCCTCGCTGGCCCTACCCTCACAGGCTCTGCAGCGCCCCCATGCCTGGGGCCTCCTCGGCTTTGCCTGCTCAGCTCTGGGGCAAGGCCTGCCCATGCCCGTGGCCGGAGGGTCGGCGAGGAGGAGAGCTCGGGGCGGGCTGCTGGGCACATGAGGTTCCTGGGCCAGGGGGACACAGTGGATTGCTTTCGGGAAGGTCAGAGCCACCCAGCCCTGGCTCACATGCCACTGCGGTACTCCATCGGGGGTCCCGGGGAAGCCGGGCTCTCTTGGGTTCCTTCTGGGTGGGCCTGGGGCCCATCCTTCCTCAGTGAGGCAGGCAGGACTCGAGACTGACCTCAAACTAGCCTCAATGCTCAGTGTGGATGGAGAGGAAGGGTCTTCCCTGCCACAGTGAGCCAGGGCTCAGGGGACGGAGGCTGGGAGGGAAGCACTTGGAGTATGGGCTGGACGTGCTTACACCGTGTGATGCAGGCAGTGAGAACGCCTCGGCCACAGGCAGAGGAGACCCCAGTCCTTCCCTGAGGAAGCCCCTGCCCAGTACCAGAGGGGCTCACAGAGATGAGCCAGACCACACGCCCACTGTCCCCTCTCCTCAGCATGAGGGGCAGGCACACAGCCCCGGCCTCACCTTGCCCCGGCCAGTTCCCAGGACCCAGCGTTCCCAGCACGGAAGGAGGACCAGCCCAGAGAGCTCTAGCCATTCCCACACCTGGCCCCCCAGCACCAGACCCGCAGACGGACGGACAGGGAGAGGGCCACCAGGTGACTCTGGGACAGGACCGGCTTGGAGCCACCTCTGCCCATGGCAGGTTCTGTCCCGAGGACGCTGTCCCTGAGGCCGTCCTGCTGCATGCCAGTCCCCAAGCCCTCTTTTGAACAGCCACACTGAAGGTGACTAGGTGACTCATTTTAGGGAAAGAAACATTTCTGAACAGAGAGGGGAGAAGGTGTCAGTGGCCTTGGGACTCGCTGGTGGGGCTGGTGGCAGCCCCGGGCCATGTGAATGCAGCACAGGCCTGCTTGGGAGCTGCTGCCGCACAGGGGGTGACGAATTTTCTTTCCTTTTAAAAGGAGAACACGAACCCTTCTGATCCCACTCATGGCTCCAACCAAAGCTCGGTTTTGTTCCACAAAAGCAAGCGCGGCGCTGAGGAGGGCAGACGGCGGCCACGTCTGCTGGGGAACGGAGCCTGGCTGCCTCCCTCTGCTGCCTGAGGGGAGCCTGTTCTCACTGTTGTCTTTGATTCTGTATTTGGTATTCTGATTCTGGAATCCATTTATCACAAGGCCAGACTAGTGGCCAAAGTAGTTTACATCTCCCCTGTGACACTGAGCCGCCCTGACCTGATCTCACATCCCCACGCCAACATCTCCCTGCCCTAAATCAACCCAGGCCGGGTGCCATGCACCAGGGACAGCCCCACGGCCCCCAGTGTGCCTGAAGGACTCAGTCAGCCCATCCTCAGCTGCTCACGCTGCCCTGCCTGGCCGTTGGGTCAGAAACCCCCATGGAGGCTCCGTGCCTCTTATTCCCAGGGGCTGTAACAATCAGCTTCTTTTCCACAATCCTGGCATCCATGTCATCCTGCAGCCACCTCCACCATCTCAGACCCGGGCACGGATCAGACCACTTCCCACCACCATCTCCACCATCTAAGACCCGGGCACGGATCAGACCACCTCCCACCACCATCTCCACCATCTAAGACCCAGGCACGGATCAGACCACCTCCCACCACCATCTCCACCATCTAAGACCCAGGCACGGATCAGACCGCCTCCCACCACCGTCTCCACCATCTCAGACCCGGGCACGGATCAGACCACCTCCCACCACCGTCTCCACCATCTCAAACCCGGGCACGGATCAGACAGCCTCCCACCACCGTCTCCACCATCTCAGACCCGGGCACGGATCAGACCACCTCCCACCACCATCTCCACCATCTCCACCATCTCAGACCTGGGCACGGATCAGACCGCCTCCCACCACCGTCTCCACCATCTCAGACCCGGGCACGGATCAGACCACCTCCCACCACCATCTCCACCATCTCCACCATCTCAGACCCGGGCACGGATCAGACCGCCTCCCACCACCACCCACCACCAACCTGCATCTGTGTCTTCTCTGTGGTGCTCCTTTGCCTCACAAGCTGCACTGGGAGGCTTCAGGGGGTAGCCTCCTCGAGGGCAGGGCCCTGCAGAGCCACATGCAGAGGCCAACGGCCCCAGCGTCCCCCAGCACCAGCAAGGATCTGGGGGCTGTGCTCCGGCGAGGGTGATGGGTGCCTGCTTACCTCGGCCCACTGCTTGGCCCGGATCCGCATCTGGCTGTAGTTCCGCTCCTCAGAGTACAGGGCACCCATGAAGGCCCCGATGGACGTGCCTCCCACCATGTCCACAGGGATGCCACACTCCGCCAAGGCCTTGAGAATGCCCACCTGGGCACAGCCTCTACACCAGCCAGGGACACAGAGCGAGGAGTGAGCACCAGGCCCAGGCTGTGCCCTGCAGAGGCCTCAGAGGTGGCCGCCTGCCACCTCTTGCTCATCCTCAGTTCCCAACTCCTCCACAGGCAGAGACGCTGACGCAGAGAGGGACTCCAGATGCAGTTTAAAATCCCTCTTTCCGGGCTCACGCCTGTCATCTCAGCACTTTGGGAGGCCAAGGTGGGCAGATCACTTGAGGCCAGGAGTTCGAGACCAGCCTGGCCAACAGGGCAAAATTCCATCTCTACTAAAAATACTAAAATTAGCCAGGCGTGGTGGTGTGCGTCTGTAATCCCAGCTACTCGGGAGGCTGAGGCAGGAGAATCACCTGAACCCAGGAGACAGAGATTGCAGTGAGCTGAGATCACACCACTGCACTCCAGCCTGGGCGACAGAGTGAGACTCTGACTCAAAATAAATAAATAAATAAATAAATTAAATAAATGAAATCCTTCCTTCTGGAGGTACTGAGGGACTGTGAGGCTGGGATGGGGAGGAGGGTGTCCTGAGAGTTGACCGGCATTGGCCTCTTCTATCTGGAAACACGGCTGCCTCCAGCAGGGCGTCTGAGAGGTGGTGGGAAAACTGGACTTGAGGGGCCCTGGAAGGGAGGAGCCTGGGAAGCGTCCTGAGGGGCAGCACCCCAGGAGTCAGATGAGCTGGATGTAGACCAGCACCCATGAGACCAGGGAGCACCCCCGAGACCAGGGGGCACCCCCGAGACCAGGCAGCCGGCACCGAGGGCCTCCAGTCGCTACTGCTGCTTTCATACAGAATGTCCACCACTCAACCAAAGATTACCCGTCATATGAGAAGAAAAGCCTCATAGCCAAAAGAAAAAACAGACAATGAAAGTGGGCCCAGAGTGCCTCCCAGGTAAGAGATACAGACATAGGCTTTTACAATGACCACGCTTAAAGTGTGCAAGGAGCCAAAAGGTGGCAACGGCTGATGAATGGGTACAAAGTAGACAAGGGAAGAGCACCCAGCTCTAAGGAGGGAGCTCGGATGCAAGCCACAGCAGGGAGGGACTCTGGAGGCATTTGCTGTGGTTTAGCTCTCTGTCCCCACCGAAACCTCATGTTGAATTTTAATCCTCAGTGTTGGAGGAGGGACCTGGTGGGAGGTAACTGGATCATGGGGGCAGATTTGAGGTGGGAAGACGTCAAAGGCTGCACTGAGCTGACGTCACACCACTGCACTCCAGCCTGGACTGGAGTGAGACCCTGTCTATAAAAAAGTTCTGGAAATGAACAGTGGCAATTGTTCATTTCACGACATTGTAGCAACATTAATTATATTAATATGATATATTAATACTTAATTGGATACTCAAAAATGGTTAAATGGTAAATTTTGTGTTATGTATATTTTAACATAATAAAAAAGAACCATATGTAATACTGCCACAGAATATCACTCAGGTATAAGCCTTAAAAACAAGTTCAAGTTGGGAGGCGGAGGTTGCAGTGAGCCAAGATCGCACCATTGCACTCCAGCCTGGGCAACAAGAGCAAAACTCCATCTCAAAAAAAACAAAACAAAAACAAAAACAAAAACCCAAGTTCAAGGAATTAAAAACAAGAGTGTTAATTCTGGCATAAAACCAAATGAAAATTCTAGAAGTGAAAAATATAATAACAAATGAAAAGCTCAATGAGTGGGTCTAACGGCAGAACAGAACAGCTAAAGAGAGAAATGGTAAAATACAAGATGGGTCAGAAACAAACAGTCACTGAATCATGAAGCATCAAGAGGATAGAATATGTAACAATATTGTTTTACAAAATCTGTAAGGGAATTTAGGAAACATGGGATCTGGCACCAAACTCTAATGTATGTGTGATCGGAGCCACAGAAAGCAGACGGGGAGGGAGCTGTATCTGAAGAGACAGTGTGGCATGTTCTACAGACAGACATTAGGCCTCAGAATCAGGAAGCATGATAAATCCTAACATAAATCAAAAGAAAACCATTCTCATGTTGTCAAAAACCCAAGGAAAGAAAAAACCTTTAAGCGAGCCTGAGAAAATAAAAGACGCGTTACCTTAACTTTTCTATCGTCTGAGTGGTTGTGAGAAAGTATATATTTACTATCTGTTTCTTTATAGACAATGTCTGCTTGTCTAAATGTTAGGGAAAAAAGAACAACTTAAATAAAAGAGGAAAATTAAGCAAATAACAAAGATAAAAGCATAACTTAAAGAGCCAAAAACAAACATAGAGAAGATTGACAAAGATGAAAGTTGGTGTTGGAGGGACCAATTCGACGGACAGCCCCGGTGAGGCAGATCAAGGAAATGAAAGAGAGAAAGCATCAATGATGAACAGGAAAGAAAATGGGAACATTGGTGCAGATGCTTTAGTTTAAAATACTGAACAGCTTCATGCCATAAATAGAAAAATTCAGATAAAATGGGCACATTTTTAGAAAAACCTACCTCACCAAAATAACATAAGAAATAGAACATATGAGTAGTACTGTAACTCAGTAAAGATTAAATAAATTTAATCTATTTATTTTTTATTTTTATTTTTAGACAGGGTCTAGCTGTCACCCAGGCTGGAGCGCAGCGGCGTGATCACAGCTCACTGCAGCCTCAACCTCCTGGGCTCAAGTGATCCCCCTCCTGCCTCCGCCTCCCAAGTAGCTATGTCCACATCACACCCAGCTAATCTTTTCATTTTTTATAAAGATGGGATCTCACTATGTTGCCCAGGCTGGTCTGGCACTCTTGGGCTCAAGAAATCCTCCCTCCTTGGCCTCCCAAAGTGCTGGGATTACAGGTGTGAGGCACCGCGCCTGGCCTCTTGGAAGGTTTTATGTAAAATTTGTTTTATTTATTCCTTATATGTTTCATAAAATTCACCAGTGAAACCATCTGGATATGAAACTTTCTTTGTGGGGATTTAAAAGTTACAGATTCCATTTCTGGCTGAGCGCAGCGGCTCACACTTGTAATCCCAGCAGTGAGCTGTGATCACACCACTGCACTCCAGCCTGGGCAACAGAATGAGACACTGTCTCAAAGAAAATAAATAAAAATAAAAAAGTAAAAATAAAAATTTTTTAAAAACCTTCTAGAGAATAGGAAAAGAAGATGAACTTCCCACTTCAGCTTATGAAGCCAACAAACAAACCTTCATACCAAACCTCGTAAAGACATTTCAAAAAAGGACAATTTCAGTCCAGTCTTACTCAGGTTTGAGTAGAATCTAGCAATATACAAACAGGATAACTTTAACATCAGGACGAAATGGGTCTGTCCCAGGAGCACAATGTTCATTTTAATTTGAAAATCAATGTAATTAACACATTAACAGATTAAAGAGAAAATACAATCATCTCGATAGAGTCACAAAAACCACCATTCATGATTTAAAAATCTCAGGAAACTGAGAATAAAAGGGAACTTCCTCAGTCTGACCAAGGGCAGCCACAAAATGCCGACAGCCAAGATCACACTCAGTGGTGGGCTGAACACCCGCTCCCACGCCTGGAATGAGGGTTGGGTGTCTGTGCCCACCGTGTCTATCCACAGTGCAGCGGTGGTTCCCACCAGCACAGTAAGGCAAGAAGAAGAAACAGAAAGAACGTACATATGCATATTGTACAGGAAAAGAAAATACTGTTTTAATCTCAGAAAATTTAACTATGTGTCTAGAAAGTCAAAAAGAATCTACAACAAAGCTACAAGAATAAATGAATTTAGCAGGGTTGTAAGATATAAGATCAATTTATAAATATCAATTGTATTTCTATATACTGGCAACAAACAATTTGAAAATGAAGTCTAAAAGATACCATTTATGGCCGGGCACAGTGGCTCACGCCTGTAATCCTAGCACTTTGGGAGGCCAAGGCGGGCGGATCATGAGATCAGGAGTTCAAGACCAGCCTGGCCAAGATGGTGAAACCCCGTCTCTACTAAAAATACAAAAATTAGCCGGGCGTGGTGGCGGGCGCCTGTAATCCCAGCTCCTCAGGAGGCTGAGACAGAGAATTGCTTGAACCCGGGAGGTGGAAATTGCAGTGAGCCGAGATCGCGCCACTGCACTCCAGCCTGGGTAACAAAGCAAGACTCTGTCTCAAAAAAAAAAAAAAAAAAGATACCATTTATAATACTTTTTTAAAAGCCTGTAAAACCCTTAGAAATATAGTTAACAAAAGATGTGCAAGACCTCTACACTGAAGACCGCAAATCATGGCTGATCATAACTACAGAAGGCCTAAGTACATGGGGAGATCTGTCTAGATTGTGGGCTGGAAGGCTCAATGTTGTCAACTAATGATGTACAGATTCAATGTATTCCTCCATCCAAATCTCAGGAGGTTTTCTTTTTGGAGACACTGACGAGCTGATTTTAAAATTCACATGCAAATGCAAAGGGCCTAGGACAGCCAAAACAATTAAAGAAAAATGGAAAATGGAAGGAACTAGGTGACTCCTCGATGCCAAGATTGACTGTGAAGCTACAGTAACTAAGACAGTGTAGTATTGTCACTAAGGATAGAGAAACACACCAGTGGAACCCAGCAAGGTCCAGATGGGCTCACACCTGCAGGGCCACTGGATCTGACGGAGGCCTCAGCCTCACACCTGCAGGGCCACTGGATCTGACAGGGGCCTCAGCAGTTCTGGAGGGAGGGAAGGTGTACTCATCCATTTTCATTCTGCTCTGAAGAAATTCCTGAGACTGGGTTATTTATAAAGAAAATGAGATGGAGGCTGGGTACGGTGGCTCAGCAGGATTACCCAGCACTTGAGCCACTGTACCCAGCCTAAACCTCATTTTCTTTATAAATTACAAGCCTGTAATCCCAGCACTTTGGGAGGCCAAGGTGGGCGGATCACTTGAGGTCAGGAGATCAAGACCAGCCTGGCCAACATGGTGAAACCCCGTCTCTACTAAAAATGCAAAAATTAGCTGGGTGTGCTGGTAGGTGCCTGTAATCCCAGCTACTTGGGAGGCTGAGGCAGGAGAATTGCTTGAACTCAGAAGGTGGAGGTTGCAGTGAGCCGAGATTGCACCACTGCACTCCAGCCTGGGCGACAGAGCAAGACTCCGTCTCAAAAAAAAAAAAAAAAAAAGGTTTAATGGACTCACAGTTCCACGTGGCTGGGGAGGCCTCACAATCATGGTGGAAGGTGAAGGAGGAGCAGAGGCACATCTTACATGGTGGCAGGCAAGGGCACATGTGCAGGGGAGCTGCCCTTTGTAAAACCATCAGATCCCATTAGACTATCACGAGAAGAGTACGGGAAAGACCTGCCCCCATGATTCAATTACCTCCCACCAGGTCCCTCCCACAACACATGGGGATTATGGGAGTTATAATTCAAGGTGAGATTTGGGTGGGGACATGGCCAAACCATATCATTCAGAGCAACCAGACACCACATGGGAAAAGTGAACTCCCACCTCACACCAGTCAGGAAAATCAATTTGAGGTGGCTCACAGACTTAAGCATACAGGATAGAATAGAAAATCTTCTAGAAGAAGATGAAGAGTACCTCTGTGACCTTGGGATAGGCTGAAGCTCTCAGAACACTGGAATTAATAACCATAAAAAAACTGGAAAATCGCACTTCAAAATTTTAAATGGTTCATCCAAAGATGCCATTAAGAAAATGAGAAGAAAAGCCAAGACTGAGGACAATATCAGTAATAAATGTATCTACAAAAGACTCGTGTTCAGAATAAAGAACTCCTTCGATACAATAGTAAAAGACAAAAACCTATTACAAAAGGAATAAAGAACTTAACTGGATACTCCACAAAAGAAGACACACAAATGGCCAGCAAGCTCATGAACAGGTGCTCTACGTCATCAGTCATCGGAGGGATGCAAATTAGAATCACAGTGAGACACCACTGCAGACCAGAATGGGCAAAATTTAAAATACTGCCATTACCAAGGGTCGGTGGGGATGTGGGTCACTCGAACTCTCAGACATTGCTGGTGGGAGTATAAAACAATACAACTGCCCCACGACCGGGCACTTACACTCCTAGGCATTTGCCCAAGAGGAAAGGAAATGTGTCCGCAGAAGGATCTGAACAAGAGTTGGGGCTGGGTGCAGTGGCTCACACCTGTAATCCCGGCACTTTGTGAGGCCGAGGTGGGTGGATCACTTGAGGTTAGGAGTTCAAGACCTGCCTGGCCCACATGGTGAAAGCCCGTCTCTACTAAAAATACAAAAATTAGCTGGGTGTGGTGGCGGGTGCCTGTAACCCCAGCTACTGGGGAGGCTGAGGCAGGAGAATCACTTGAATCCAGGAGGTGGAGGTTGCAGTGAGCCGAGATTGCACCACTGCACTCCAGCCTGGGCGACAAAGCGAGACCCCGTCTCAAAACAAACAAACAAAAGAATTGGTGATAACAGCTTTGTTTGTAATAACCAAAACCAGAAAACCAACCAACTGTGCATCGACAGGAAGGGGGATCATCAAAGCATGGGGAGGGCACCATGGAAGCCGGCCCGGCACTGCCACTGCTGAGAGTCAGGAGCGTAGACAAATCTCAGGCACGTTATGTCGCGTGATCAACGCCAGACACCAACAGGCGCGTCGTGGAAAATCTGAGCAAGCAAGGAGGGCACAAGGAAGGCGACGAGCGTTCTCAGGAGTGCGAGGCAGCCCTGGAGGGACACCAGAGTGCCGTGGGGAAATGCACGCGGACCTCAGAGATATTTTAGCAGAAAAGATCAACTGCAAGTACATTTGAGAAAAATCTTCCAGAAAGTGGAACAGAAGGACAGAGATGAAGAATAGGGGAGAGAAAAGACTAAAAATTAGAAGATCCATCTAAGATGCCCCAAATCTGACCATCAGAAGCTCCAGGAAGGCTGGGCGCAGTGGCTCACGCCTGTAATCCCAGCACTTTGGGAGGCCAAGGCAGGCGGATCACGAGGTCAGGAGATCGAGCCCATCCTGGTTAACACGGTGAAACCCCGTCTCTACTAAAAAAAAAAAAAAAAAAAAAAAAAATTAGCTGGGCGTGGTGGGGGCGCCTGTAGTCCCAGCTACTTGGGAGGCTGAGGCGGGAGAATGGTGTGAACCTGGGAGGCGGAGCTTGCAGGGAGCCGAGATCGCTCACTGCGACAGAACAAGACTCTGCCTCAAAAAAAAAAAAAAAAAAAGCTCCAGGAAGAGAGAACACAGATAAGAGGGAGGTAAACATTTTCATTTAGAAACATTAAAAATTTCCCAGAGATGAAGTCTGTGAGTTTCCAAATTTGAAAGGGTCCACTGGGAATCCAGTGTCAGTGGATGCAAAAAGAGCCACATGAAGGCCCATCATGCACTTTCAGAATACCAAGAGTGCAGAGTCTCAGGCCAGGCACAGTGGCTCACGCCTGTAATCCCAGCACTCTGGGAGGCTGAGTGGGGAGGATTGCTTGAAGCTGGGAGTTGAGGCTATAGTGAGCTTATGATTGCCACTGTACGCCAGCCTGGGCAACAAAGTGAGACCTTATTTTGTTTTTTGTTTTTGTTTTGAGATGGAGTCTTGCTCTGTCTCCCAGGCTGGAGTGCAGTGGCGCGATCTCAGCTCACTGCAAGCTCCACCCCCCGGGTTCACGCCATTCTCCTGCCTCAGCCTCCCGAGTAGCTGGGACTACAGGCGCCCGCCACCACGCCTGGCTAATTTTTTGTATTTTTAGTAGAGATGGGGTTTCACCATGTTAGCCAGGCTGGTCTCAAACTCCTGACCTTGTGATCTGCCCACCTTGGCCTCCCAAAGTGCTGGGATTACAGGCGTGAGCCACTGCGCCCGGCTGATAACCTGTTTTTTGTTTTTTTTTTTTTAAAAAAAGAATCTCCTACGAGGTTCCAGAAGAAAAAACAGGCCCTGTGAATAAAAATAGCATTAAATTTCTCAACAGCAATACAAAAAACTAAAAAGACAATGGAACCATGCCTTAAAATTCTCAGGGAAATTTATTTCCATCTAGAATTCTATACCCAGCCAAACTATCACTGAAGTATGGGAGTAGAATGAGGACACTTGCTGATATGCATGGTCTTAAAATGTTTACTTCCCCATGCGTCTTCTCCTAGGGAGATTTCTAGAACATATATCCACCAAAATGAGGAATAAACCAATAAAGAAGACATGAAATTACAGGAAATAGAATTGAACACAGGAGAGAAACAAAGGCAGTTTCCAGGGTGGTGGTGAAAGAAAATTCCAGGCCAACATCTCAGCAGCATGTTGGAAAACAACCAGTAGAGATACGAGGAGGCTAGAGGGCTTTCGGGAGGACGACTCCTGAAAACTAAACAGAGATGAGTGGTATGTCCGAACATACCGAGAGGAGGTTCATGCCTGCCTCAGTGTCTTCGGGTAAATTAAGGATACCCAGAAAACTGAACAAATGTGACAATTATTAACTCCAAGGAAGGAACTTCAATCATAGGATAGGATAGGATGTGACTTAGTTCTGAGTGACACCCACAGTGTCATAACAACATAGACAGTGAGTGCTGGCTAACTAGTGATGGGACCACACTGGGATTCTGAGTGGAAAGGAGGGAGACAGATGCATAGATGAGTGATTAATCAATAGTTAGATAGACTCTGATTGCCAGGTGTTGAAGGGGGTTAAGAAGTCAACAATCTAAAACTAAAAAAAAAAAAACAAAAACTTAGTAGAATAGGAATATGATTTAGAAATACAGACAAGCAGACAGCCCAAAACACCGGACATGGTTATTTCTGGGATAACTCTGGAGGTGGTGCTGGAGGGAAGGCAAAGGACTGCAGTTACGTGCCTTACAGAACCGTATGGCTTCTAAGTATTACCTTGATCAAAGCTACTTTCTCATTAAAAATGCTGCTGATGTGGCCTGGGCTCAACTGCTCCAAGTCCCTGCACTGTCCCAGACCCACAGAAAGAGACTTGGGTCCTGTCCCCAGCCTGGCAACCTCAGGCAAGCCATTGAACTGCTGTAGGCCAACTTCCACAGCTTTCAAGAGAAAATGTGGCACAAGACAAGGTGAAAAGTCCCTTAGACAGAAGGATGCAGTGGGCACCTCATCACCTAGAACAGCCCCAGGCTGACAGGGCCCTGCCCTGGGGCCAGCAGAAGCATCCTCGAGGCCCTGGGGCTACCTCCGAGCTTTTCCCTGGGTAGCAGTGCTGGCACTCCGTGGGAGATGGGAGGGGCTGCCGGAGAGGCCCCACCCCAGCAGGCAGCCCTGGCCTGGACCCCCGCCCAGGCATCCCTGGACATCCTCCCTTCCTTTGGGGGCAGCGGTAGGAGGCTCTGCCCTGCCCCTTAGGCACCTGGCTCAGCAGAGGGGCACATGCCTGTCCCACCCTCCTCGTGGCTCCCGGGCTCCATCTCTGTTCCAAGTGTATTTATTCAAGTTCAGGAGAAGGTGGTGTCTGATGACAAGGCAGGGGAGGAGGTATCTGGGTTTAGAGTCCCTGAAGGACTCAGTTTGGGCAAAGCAGATCATTCTTTATCAAGTATTGGAGTGAAGGAAACTCACCAGATGCCGGGAAAGACCGGCTAAGGAAAGAGCAGAGGTTTCAGAGGAGGAGGTGCAAAGGGCCAACCAGCAACCGCTTCTTTTTTTTTTTTTGAGACAGAGTCTCGCTCTGTCGCCAGGCTGGAGTGCAGTGGTACGATCTTGGCTCACCACAACCTCTGCCTCCCGCATTCAAGCAATTCTCCTGCCTCAGCCTCCAAGCAGCTGGGACTACAGGTGCGCGCCACCACGCCTAATTTTTCTATTTTTAGTAGAGACTGGGTTTCGCCACGTTGGCCAGGATGGTCTCAATCTCTTGACCTCGTGATCTGCCCACCTCGGCCTCCCAAAGTGCTGGGATTACAGGCGTGACCCACGCGCCCGGCCCAAGCAACCACTTCTAAGTAAAGACAGTCAAAACGAGATATGTCTTCTACTAAACTGGCCCTAATAAAACCAGGGCCACTTTGGGTGTCAGTGGGCACACCGCATGTGCCAGGGTCTGCAGGGCCTGCTCAGAGGATAGGCCGGGGTGGAGGCTGGGTCTGGACAGGCGGCCTGAGGGTCTCGTCTGCGGGTGACACCCCCCGCCCCCAGCACCTCCCAGCACCTCCCAGCACCCAAGGGGGCGACTGTCACCACACACACCAGTGAGGAGTGTGTAGGAAGCGGGGGGACTCACCTTGCTCCCCCTCCCCCAAGCACCAGGGCAATGGCGTTGCCCGTCAGCACCCTCGCCAGGCGGGAGAAGTCTGAGTGTCGGTCCGGGGGCCGCTGGAAGACACGCTTGTACATCTCCACCTGGGGGAGGAGTCGTCAGGCAGGGCTGGTGCAGGGCCCCACCCTCGGCCGAGACCTCGCATCCTGGCTTGACTCGGGGGAGTTTCCTCCACTTCTGACCCAAACTGACCCCAAATCCTCTCCAGCATGCAGCCGGCCCTGCCTGATACAACTGGTCAGCACCTCAGTGCCCGGACCGGGCCCCAGAGACAGCTCAGCTACTGGGGGGAGGACACTGGCAGAGGGTACGTGGGCAAGAGAGTGGGCCCGGGTTGGGGGCCAGAGGGCATCCTCAGAGCTGTCCCCACTGGGGTCCCCCTATCCTGCAGCAGATGGTACCTTCAGGGCGTGGGTTTCCGGACAGAGCTGTGGGCTGGGGGCCGTGAGCATGAGCAGCCTCCCCACACCCCTCACCCTCAGGCCCCAGGGCTGCCTGAGGACACCGGAATTAAAAGTCTCAGGGCCTTCTGCCCAAAGGAGGGAGCAGCGCTGGCCTGAGGACACCCTCATCAGCTGGATGTGGGGGCCTCAGCCTCAGCCCTGAGCAGCCCTGACATGAGGCCCATCCCCCAGGGTTCACTGAGCCCCCCTGACGTCAGACCCATCCCCAGGGTTTGCTGAGCCCCCTGATTCAGGCCCATCCCCAGGGTTCGCTGAGCCCCCAGCCCGATGGCTGCCCTGTGCCTGCCCCCACCGCACCGGCTGCTTCCTAGCCGTGGCCACCAGAGGCCCAAAGGGCAAGATGAAGGAGACGTGAGGCAGCGTCACGTTCACAAGCACAGGAAGGGCCCAGGGAGCGCAGGTGTCAGGGAATCAGGTGGGGAATGTGAGGAATGCTTCGAACGTTCGAGGAAATGAACCACGGAGCCACGGGCAGGCAGCCTCCTCTCCCCGCCTCACCAGCTTGGGCAGGCTCCTCCTGGAGAAGACGCGGCGCGGGCAGCAGAGGTGCAGGTGGCCGGAGCACCAGCTCCGCATGTTGAGCCACTCCACGGTGCGGGCTGGCGCCGGGCCCTCCTCCCTGTGCAGCAGGATCAGCTGCTTCTGGGCACGCACAGCTGTGCTCTCCAGCATCCGCTCTAGCTGAAAGGCAGAGCCCACGTGTCTGCCAGCCGGGTGAGCCTGGGACTCGGGACAGGACGGAGCTGAAGGCCAGCACAGAGGGTCTGAGGGCAGGACCCCGGGAGCAGCTCCTGGGTTCTGCAAAGCAACTTGGCTGTGGCCTGGTCTGTCTTGGCGCTGCCGAAGCTCTGACGGCAGGGGTCCATCCGTCCACTGTGTGCTGGGCAAGGTCAGCACGGCAGGAGGGGGACGCCTCCTCTTTCTGTTTCTCTAACACTGCCTCATAAACACACACAGCAACCTTTCCAAATGAGGTATTTTGCAAACAAACTCTCACAAGGGAGCATCACTAGCTGCAGAACAGGAACATACATCAGAGAGGAGGAATTTTTAGCTGCCCCAGGATTAGCCCAGGCAGGCTTGTGATGAGAACAGAGCAGGGAGCAGAGGAGGGAGACGGGAAATGCGAACTGAAGGCAGGAAGCTGGAGAACACGAACAGGACTGGGTGGCCATGAGCCCGAGGCCTCGCCTGCAGCAATGGCCACGTGGAAGGTCCACAGGCAATCAGGTCAGTGATCTGCTGCCATCTGGGAACCTGCAGACACAGCCTGGGGCCAGCGTCCCGAAGGTGCCTGCAGAAGGCTGTTCCTGTTGGCTGAGGATGCAGAGGCAGAGGGTAAGGCATTCACAAGAGGAAAACTAAGCAGCCAGAAAAAGCAGTGATGGGAACAGGAACGACGCCGACACCTAAGTGCTGTGGAGAAAAGCAAACTTCAGATGACACAAAATAGGGCACCGTTTACGTGAAAGGTTAGTCCTGGAAAGGGCTTCCCGCACCTGCTGTAAAAGTGCGAAAGGCGGCCGGAGGCTGCGGCTTCACAAGAGGCCACGTGGGGCACCTGCCCTGCTCCGTGCTAGAACCCCTGGAGGCCAATACAGCACCGTGTTTTTAAAACATGGGTAGCAGATATCTGAGTGTTGGCTCTTATCATCTGTCTTTTTCTGAGTTTGTGCAGTATTTTACTCAAAGGAAAAGAGAAACAGGAGGTTCTGAAGAGAGGGCTCTCCCCAGCTCCACCGGCCCTCCCTGTGCTCACCTCGCCCACTGTGGGCTCCTGGTCACCCAGGCCCACGATGAGGATGCAGTCGGCCTGGCGCACGCAGCGCTGGGTCCAGGGTGTGAGCGTGCCATCTGCCTGGTAGAGCACGATCCTGTGGGTGTCCTCCTGCTGCCCCAGCCAGCTGGACAGCCGGTACTCGTGAACACTGCAGGACGCAGAGAGAGTACCTCACTACTCCGCAGGGGCCTGGCACTCTTAGCACATGTCCCCGGGGGAAAGAGGCAGCAGAGGCCAGCACCAGCCGCTGCCCCTTCCCCTCCCTGCCCAGCACTTCCTGCCATCACTAGTTCACAGTGAGTTATTCAGGGCCTAGGCAGTCACGCAGAGGCTGCAGTTAAGCCCAGAGGCTGAGGCTCGTTGAGGGGCAGGCTGGGGAGAGTGAGACCCAGGGCTGCCTAGGCGGGAAGCGGGGGCTGGGGTCCCCTGGGAGGCCTGACAGTGCCGAGCAGGTCAGCACTGCCCAGTGTGTCCAGTGAAGGGAGTCACGTCATCAGCCCTCACACCACAGTGTGCTGGACGACGAGCACGCTGCAGCGCAGATGCTGGATGTGGACACAGTGGGACACATCTCAGGGCTGCGTTGGGCCGGCTGGGAGGAAGGAGTTGGGGCTGGCAGCACGCACCTGTCCAGGGCAGCGGAGCCAAGGCGCCGTTTTATGTTGTCACTGGTCAGCAGCAGGGTCAGGCCTGAAAACACCACCACCAGTAACGGAGCCTGCCTGGGCAGCCCACCTCCAACGCCAACAAGGCACCGACACCCAGCAAGGCACCGACGCCGAGCCAGGCACCAAGGAGGAGGAAGGCAGTGAGAGTCCACTCCCCACCCCCAAGGCCTGCTCCCCTTGAGCACAACTGCCAAGCCTTCTTCATCTGCCAGTGGGGAAGGGCCTGTGGCCTGATGCTACCTCCCCTCTGCCCTGAAGGAGGCCTTGGGTAGCCTCTCTGAGCCTCGGTCTCCTCCAGCACGAGCAGCAGTGGAATCTCTGTGTCCTGCCACGTGTGCAGGGCAGGGAAGGCTGTGCGATG
Source organism: Pan troglodytes (assembly GCF_028858775.2). Lineage (NCBI taxonomy): Eukaryota > Metazoa > Chordata > Mammalia > Primates > Hominidae > Pan > Pan troglodytes. The sequence continues at coordinate 959,535 of NC_072409.2, read as the reverse complement.
GGAGATAACATAATTTCCAAAACCCAGATCATCGAGGTGCCAGACGCCAAGAGGCCAGTGTCCCCAGTGTTGACATGCCTGTTCGTATGCATCTTCCACATGGGCACGGCTGTCAGGGCCCTTCTCAACCAGGGGCGCCAGTGTCAGCCCTGGCGTCACAGCCACCAGAGGCTCAGGGGAGAAGCTAAGATGAGGGGCTCAGCCTGAGGGGGTGCTGCTTGGCAGTGCCGGGTGGGAAAGGACCCAGAGCCCCATGTGTGGGAAGCAGGGAGGTCTAATTCTAATTAAAAGCTAGAGATCGGCTGGGCGCGGTGGCTCACGCCTGTAATCCCAGCACTTTGGGAGGCCAAGGGATCACGAGGTCAGGAGATCTGGTGAAACTCCATCTCTACTAAAAATACAAAAATTAGCCGGGTGTGGTGGCGGGCGCCTGTAGTCCCAGCTACTTGGGAGGCTGAGGCAGGAGAATGGCATGAACTCGGGAGGCGGAGCTTGCAGTGAGCTGAGATCGCGCCACTGCACTCCAGCCTGGACAACAGAACAAGACTCCGTCTCAGAAAAAAAAAAAACAACTAGAGATCAGATCAATGTGTCTCGTGCCTTGCCTTAACTAGCAACATTTGTTTCTTAGAGGCACACAAAATAAGGGCCCCTCTTACAACTGAACTAGAATGCCCCCTGGGCTCAAGAGACAGCTCGGAGCTGAAAATCCAGCCCAATGCTGGTGCGATGTGCAGCAGCCGAAACCTGCTCGCTGCTGTGGGACTGCAGCCTGGTGCAGCCTCACTGGAAGTCGGCTTGGTGGTTTCTTCTACAACTAAACATACTCCGACCACAGGATCCGGCAATCATGCTCCTTGGTGTTTACCCAAAGGAACTGAAAACCTCTGTCCACACAGAAGCACGCACACAGGTGTTTACAGCAGCTTCACTCATAATTGCCAAATCCTGGAAGCAGCCAAATGCCCTCCAGTAGATGAACAGATCAACTGTGGTGCGTCCAGGCAGCGGACGATGACTCAGCACCAAAAAGAACTGAGCTCCAGGCCAGGAAAAGGCCAGGAGGAACTTTGCGTGCACGTGACTGAGTGGGAGAAGGCCGTCTGCAGAGGCTACACTGTGTGGTTCCATTTCTATCACTTTCTCAGAATGACAACATTATAGAGATCGAGAACAGATCCAGGGCTGCCGGCAAGCCGGGATGCTGGGTGACAACATGGCAGCCACCTGCAGGGTCTCCTCCGTGACAGAGTGGCCCCGTGTGGTGCAGGTCACAGAAACGGCACCCACACCACACAGCACCACACACACCCAGGAGGGCACGGACGGGCTGCTGGGGCCCAAGGGGTCTACAGATGGCGTAAACGCCAACGTCCCGGCCTCCATGTTACCCCCTAAGGCGCTGCCCGTGAAGGAGCCCTGGCGAAGGGCACATGGGGTCTCTCTTTACTATTCCACAATTTCTCCGATCCTATAATTATTTCAAAATAAAGTGGGTTTTTTGTTTGTTTTTGTTTTGACACGGAGTCTTACTCCGTTGCCCAGGCTGGAGTGCAGTGGCACCATCTCAGCTCACTGCAACCTCCACTTCCCGGGGTCAAGCGATTCTCCTGCCTCAGCCTCCCTGGTAGCTGGGACTACAGGAGCCTGCCAACAAGCCTGGCTAATTTTTGTGTTTTTAGTGAGACGGGGTTTCAACATATTGGCTAGGCTGGTCTACAACTCCTGACCTCAAGTGATCCTCCCACCTCAGCCTCCCCAAGTGCTGGGATTACAGGCGTGAGCCACCACGCCTGGCTTAAAAAGTGTTTTTTAAAGGGAACTAGTTTATATGAAGCAGGACAGCTCCACCGCACAACTCGAAGATGTTTCTAAAGGGGACTAGTTTATGTGACGCGGGACAGCTCCACCGCACAACTCGAAGATGTTTTTGGACACACTTGGAATACTCTGACTGATGTCACCAGAAATGAGTAAGATTTTCTGCATATACTGGGAATATGTGTCATGTAACGACAGTCAAGGCCATCAGACAAGGCAATCCATGCTTTATGTGTTTTAAAATTTTGTTTTGAGAGTAACTTTCATTTATTTATTTTTGAGATAGAGTCTTGCTCTGTCACCTACGCTGGAGTGCAGTGGTGCGATCTAGGCTCACTGCAACCTCTACCTCCCGGGTTCAAGCGATTCTCCTGACTCAGCCTCCCCAGTAGCTGGGATTACAGACGCGCACCACCACGCCCAGCTAATTTTTGTATTTCTAGTAGAGATGGGGTTTTACCATGTTGGCCAGGCTGGTCTTGAACTCCTGACCTCGGCCTCCCAAAGTGCTGGGATTACAGGCATGAGCCACCGCGCCAGACCACATTCATTATTATTGCATTATTTTGCCAAGACAACACTGAAATTTTTAGTATAACCTTAAACCCACAGAAAACTGACTTCCTGTCTATCATCATGGTCCCTATCATCACATGAAAACTTGTAAATAAAATGTTGCAAAGAATATAGAATAACTTAGAATTTTGAGAGTTCTCAGGAAATTCAATTCCTTGTCCTTGAATCCCCAAATTTAACAGCTGCCAGCAATTTGGAAACACTACCGAACACTGACCCCACCTGAGCCCTGGCCACCCACCGCCGCGTCCCCTCGAAGACAGAGGGCAGCCGGCAGGCGCCCTCCACCAGGCCCAGAACCCAAGGATGGCTGGAGGCTGGGAGGCCCAGGCTTACCGATGGCGCTGAGGGCGTGCTCCAGCTCCAGGGCGAAGGCGGTGAGGGGCACTTCCTCTGACACGGGCATCACTGCCACCGTGGACAGGTTGACAGCTGGGTTCCCCGAGTCCCACTTGCTGCCCTCCGTGGGGAGCCCAAGCTGGTGGCCTGTGGAGCAAAGCACCCACGTCAGCTGGGACAGCCCACACGCTCACAGATGCCTCCAGACGCCCTGGGGCCCCCCGAGGCTGCACAGGAGCAACGCAGCAGCACCAGAGGCTGCCCGGCCCTCCCACCTCCCCAGTCCTGAGGCTGCCTGGACCTCGCGCCTCCCCAGTCCAGAGGCTGCCTGGCCCTCACACCTCCCCAGTCCAGAGGCTGCCTGGCCCTCACACCTCCCCAGTCCTGAGGCTGCCCGGCCTTCCCTCCTCCCCAGTCCTGAGGCTGCCCGGCCCTCCTGCCTCCCCAGTCCTGAGGCTGCCTGGACCTCGCGCCTCCCCAGTCCAGAGGCTGCCTGGCCCTCACACCTCCCCAGTCCCGAGGCTGCCTGGCCCTCCCTCCTCCCCAGTCCCGAGGCTGCCTGGCCCTCCCTCCTCCCCAGTCCCGAGGCTGCCTGGCCCTCACACCTCCCCAGTCCTGAGGCTGCCTGGCCCTCCCTCCTCCCCAGTCCAGAGGCTGCCTGGCCCTCCCACCTCCCCAGTCCCGAGGCTGCCTGGCCCTCACACCTCCCCAGTCCTGAGGCTGCCTGGACCTTGCACCTCCCCAGTCCTGAGGCTGCCTGGCCCTCCCGCCTCCCCAGTCCTGAGGCTGCCTGGCCCTCATACCTCCCCAGTCCAGAGGCTGCCTGGCCCTCACACCTCCCCAGTCCTGAGGCTGCCCGGCCTTCCCTCCTCCCCAGTCCTGAGGCTGCCCGGCCCTCCTGCCTCCCTAGTCCTGAGGCTGCCTGGACCTCGCGCCTCCCCAGTCCAGAGGCTGCCTGGCCGTCACACCTCCCCAGTCCAGAGGCTGCCTGGCCCTCCCTCCTCCCCAGTCCTGAGGCTGCCTGGCCCTCACACCTCCCCAGTCCTGAGGCTGCCTGGCCCTCCCTCCTCCCCAGTCCCGAGGCTGCCTGGCCCTCCCTCCTCCCCAGTCCCGAGGCTGCCTGGCCCTCACACCTCCCCAGTCCTGAGGCTGCCTGGCCCTCCCTCCTCCCCAGTCCAGAGGCTGCCTGGCCCTCCCACCTCCCCAGTCCCGAGGCTGCCTGGCCCTCACACCTCCCCAGTCCTGAGGCTGCCTGGACCTTGCACCTCCCCAGTCCTGAGGCTGCCTGGCCCTCCCGCCTCCCCAGTCCTGAGGCTGCCTGGCCCTCCCTCCTCCCCAGTCCTGAGGCTGCCTGGACCTCGCGCCTCCCCAGTCCAGAGGCTGCCTGGCCCTCCCTCCTCCCCAGTCCTGAGGCTGCCTGGCCCTCGCACCTCCCCAGTCCAGAGGCTGCCTGGCCCTCCCTCCTCCCCAGTCCTGAGGCTGCCTGGCCCTCGCACCTCCCCAGTCCAGAGGCTGCCTGGCCCTCCCTCCTCCCCAGTCCTGAGGCTGCCTGGCCCTCGCACCTCCCCAGTCCAGAGGCTGCCTGGCCCTCCCTCCTCCCCAGTCCTGAGGCTGCCTGGCCCTCACACCTCCCCAGTCCTGAGGCTGCCTGGCCCTCCCACCTCCCCAGTCCTGAGGCTGCCTGGCCCTCCCTCCTCCCCAGTTCTGAGGCTGCCTGGACCTCCCACCTCCCCAGTCCTGAGGCTGCCTGGCCCTTCCTCCTCCCCAGTCCTGAGGCTGCCTGGCCCTCCCACCTCCCCAGTCCTGAGGCTGCCTGGACCTTGCGCCTCCCCAGCCCTCAGGGGCTGCCTGGCCCTCACACCTCCCCAGTCCTGAGGCTGCCTGGACATTGCGCCTCCCCAGCCCTCAGGGGCTGCCTGGACCTCATGCCTCCCCCAACCCTCAGAGGCTACCTGGGCCTCACGCTGTCCCCAGCCATGTGGCTGCCTAGGCCTCACGCCTTCTCCAGGCCGGAGGCTGTCTTGGTCTCACGCCTTCCCCAGCTCTTCCTGATGAGCTGCCAGTCCACAGTGTCCCCAGGACCCACACAGCAGGTCTGACCAGCACTGGTCCAGGCCCAGGCCCAGGGAGTGGATTCGTCCTGACCCACCAAAGACAGTGATTCAGGGAGCGACTGAAAGGAATGTGAGGCTCAGAGTAAACCAGACAAACGCTCCAGGTAAGGCCTCATTGGAGTAAACTAGACCAACTCTCCAGGTGAGAGGCCTCATCGGAGTAAACCAGACACACTCTCCAGGTGAGGCCTCATCGGAGTAAACTAGACCAACTCTCCAGGTGAGAGGCCTCATCGGAGTAAACCAGACACACTCTCCAGGTGAGGCCTCATCGGAGTAAACTAGACCAACTCTCCAGGTGAGAGGCCTCATCGGAGTAAACCAGACACATTCTCCAGGTGAGGCCTCATCGGAATAAACTAGACCAACTCTCCAGGTGAGAGGCCTCATCGGAGTAAACCAGACACACTCTCCAGGTGAGGCCTCATCGGAGTAAACCAGACATACTCTCCAGGTGAGGCCTTATCCTCTGAACCAACCTTCGCAGGGCTTTCCACCACTCACTCCAGGAACAGTAAACAACACACGGGCTAGACATCAACAGGCCCGTTTCTCTTGTCTGTCATCTGCAAGGGATTCCAGAAACCAAGGAAGCACAGCGCAGCCCTGGGAAGCCTGGGCCGGGCACTGGAGACCCCGGAGATGCGAGTGAGGGTGTCAAGGCAGACCAGGCTTTCCTCTCCCTGAGACTGGAGCCTCCAGGGCCCACCAAGGGGCCCACCCAGACAGGCAGGACCCTCTCCCTGGCCCCCATGTGGGCTGAGGGGCCCCTCGGCCAGCACAGTGGCAAGGACATGGACCAGGGGCTCTGGGACTTGAGAGTCCCCCAGAGGGTCCCAGGCCCTCTTTACTAGACGCCGTCTGGCGAGTGGCATCTCTGCTTCCACAGAAGAGGTTGAGGGGACGGCCTCACTGCTCCTGAGGCCACCGCGCCACCAGCCACGCTCCTGCCCACGAGGGTCTCCTGCATCTAGGTGCCATGGACGCTGCTCCTCTGCAGTCCCCGTGGCCCAGCCCTCCCACGGGCTGTCCCCTGGCCTATGTCTCCCGTCCCCAGTGAGGTGGCTTCCAAAATCCAACAGACACGCAGGTCCTGATTGGCCAAGGTCAGAGTAAGGGGACGCGGCATGGTCAGGGAAGAGGCCAGGAGAGCAAGCCTGGGGACACAGAACCAAGTGAGGGCTTAAGGGCCACTCCCTGCAGACGGCGGCCTGCGGACACCTGCAAGATCCTGGGACGCACACGGCGCCGTGGCAGCACTGCGGGTGAGAGCCTGTGAACAGGGAACATGGCTCGGAGAACCAGCGCACAGCCGGCAATCATGTGCTCACAGGAAAATAGCTGATGACGTGCTGCTGAGCAGGAAAGCTGCAGAGTGGTTTATAAATGTGATTCCATTATTAAATAAATACTCAAGGCCTCCCAAAAGAAAAACACCTGTACCTGTATGCAGGCAGAAACAGATAAATGATGCTGCCCATCCCACATCCCGAATGAGTGTCCAAGACTCACACAGCCCCAGATCCTCCCTCGGACTCGGCCCCCACCTCTGGCCCCAGGCTCCTACCCAACCCACCAACGCTCAGTCCCCGCCCTCAGTCCAACTCAGCACCGGGAGCCCTGGGCCTCCACCGCCCAGCCTTGGGGTGGCTTCAGCTGCCCTCAGCCCCCACCCTCAGTCCTCGCCCTCAGTCCAACTCATCACTGGGAGCCCTGGGCCTCCACCGCCCAGCCTTGTGGTGGCTTCAGCCGCCTGCTTGAGAGGACGCTCTGTGCACAGTGGCCAGAGCTGGCCTTCAACGCCCAAGTCTGCCAGGAGCCTTTTTTGCTCAAAGCCCCTGGTTCCCCTCCCCACTCAGAACAAGCCAAAGTCTGCAGCCTCAGCCCATCTGCGGTCCCTGAGAGCTGCTGGTGACCCCCACACCACACAGCTCTGTTCCTGGCCCCAAGGGTCCTGACCTCCTCAGGGAGCGCTGCCCCACCACCTGCGTGCCCCTGCCCCTCCCCCCCCACTTCTGAGCCATCTCTTTTGCCTTCTTGGTCTAATTTCATCCCTGACCCAACTTGACTGCAGCTCTAGGAGAAGGTTCTTTCCTGACTGGCTTCCTGAGCACGGTGCCAGCTTCCGACAGGGCCCAGTGCTTGGTTGGCCCCAGCAGGTAAGCCAGGGATGGAGGGTTGCGTGCTACGCACCGGCTGCCAAGGGCTCAGTGTCCAGTGCCCATCTCTGCCTGGAGGTTGCAAAGCCCAGCTGCATCCCCAGCTGTTCACAGACCGCACCCAGCTTCTGCCAAGGGCTGTGACCAAGCAGCGCTGGAGACGTGCAGAGGCATCCACACCGGGCCCTGGTCGGGATAAGCACTTGGAGCTGAGTGGCCCAAAGTGCAGGCCTGGAGTGCAGGGCTGGCCGAGTGTCGCCGTGGGGCTCATGGACCCCTGGAGGGGACCCCAGCCCTGGAGTAAATACCCAAACCAGCAGCCCCAGTCAAGGACCCTGCCTGACGCATGTGCAGCTGTGTCTGTGCAGGAAAAGAACCAGGGCGCTGGCACCTCAGCACCACCTGAGCAGCTGTAAGAGGGAGGCGCCCACGTCTTCATCTCATGCCTGGGGGCTCTTAGGTCTTTTTGCAGCCTACACAGCCTTTGTGATAAAACTCCACAATGACAGACAAGAAAAATGAAGCAAAATAAAACCCTCCACACATGTTCCTCCTGGCAGCCTCTGCTCCTCTGGGGGAACCAGCCACACCGGCACAGAACCGGCTGTGCCAGCCACAGAGCCTCCAGTTCTCCCCACCCCCAGCTGGCCCCCCGAGAGGCCGTCCCATCCAGCCTCCACCTGCCTGTCAGGGGCGTCTCAGTTGACCGGGCCACCACCACAACCTGGCACGCCCTGCGAGGTGTCCCCAGCATCACCTTCACCGCACGCACTTCAGCCCCTCCCTGCAGCTGAGCCTTGGCCACACGGGAGGAGCGGGGGACTCGGGCCCAGATGATGCGTCTCCGCCTCTAGGCGCTGAGTAGAAGGCAGGTGGCTTCTATAATCAGGAGGAAATAACTCCCAGATAGCAAATAAACAATGCACACACACGCCAAGGTGCTGCTGAGCACAGAAAGACGGAGAGCCGCCTCCTCATCCCGAGCTTCGGCCCGAACGCGGCTCTCGTGGTCTGATGTCTCGTCCCGAGCTTCGGCCTGAACGCGGCTCTCTGATGTGGATTTATTTTTATTTTTCCTGCAGCTTTTCCTTGGGAATCCCTTTCCTCTCGCCTCTCCAGGGACTGAGGTGTCAGAGTCCTCATTTGAGGTGGAATGGGGGAGGCCATTGCTAGTTCCATATGGCCTTAGCCTTGGGAAAAGGCACTGGTGAGGTTCTGGCTCTGGGCCAGAAGGGAGGTGGAGCAGACACAGGCCACCTGTCACCAGTTATGATCAGAGAGGGACAGAGCTCCAGGCAGCTCTCGCAAGACTCCAAAGGATGGAGAGGAAGGCAGGCTGGCCGGGGACCTCGGACTCATGGAGGAACCACCCGACTCAGGCCAAGAAAGAAGCAGAGTCTGCTTCCCAGCCACATGGCTGCCACAGACGGAGGGGTCTGTCCCTCCCTCCCCATGGGAGCTGCCTCCAGGGACACTGACTGGCACCAAGCAAGCACCAGCACACCTCCTTCCCCACTGTGTACCCCCTGTACCAGCCAGCATCCTCCCAACTGTCCACCGCCCACAGCAGGAAACCTCTTCACCAACTGTCCACCGCCCACACCAGCAGACATCCCCCCAACTGCGCACCCCCTGACCAGCAGACATCCCAACTGTGCACCCCCTGGCCAGCAGACATCCCCCCAACTGTGCACCCCCTGACCAGCAGACATCCCTCCCAACTGTGCACCCCCTGACCAGCAGACATCCCCCCAACTGTGCACCCCCTGACCAGCAGACATCCCCCAACTGTGTACCCCCTGACCAGCAGACATCCCCCAACTGTGCACCCCCTGACCAGCAGACATCCCCCAAACTGTGCACCCCCTGACCAGCAGACATCCCCCCAACTGTGCACCCCCTGACCAGCAGACATCCCTCCCAACTGTGCACCCCCTGACCAGCAGACATCCCTCCCAACTGTGCACCCCCTGACCAGCAGACATCCCCCCAACTGCGCTCCCCCGACCAGCAGACATTCCCCCAACTGTGCACCCCCTGACCAGCAGACATCCCCCCAACTGTGCACCCTCTGACCAGCAGACATCCCTCCCAACTGTGTACCCCCTGACCAGCAGACATCCCTCCCAACTGTGCACCCCCTGACCAGCAGACATCCCCCCAACTGTGCACCCCCTGACCAGCAGACATCCCCCCAACTGTGCACCCCCTGACCAGCAGACATCCCTCCCAACTGTGCACCCCCTGACCAGCAGACATCCCTCCCAACTGTGCACCCCCTGACCAGCAGACATCCCCCCAACTGCGCTCCCCCGACCAGCAGACATCCCCCCAACTGTGCAACCCCTGACTAGCAGACATCCCCCCAACTGTGCACCCTCTGACCAGCAGACATCCCTCCCAACTGTGCACCCCCTGACCAGCAGACATCCCCCCAACTGCGCTCCCCTGACCAGCAGACATCCCCCCAACTGTGCAACCCCTGACCAGCAGACATCCCCCCAACTGTGCACCCTCTGACCAGCAGACATCCCTCCCAACTGTGTACCCCCTGACCAGCAGACATCCCTCCCAACTGTGCACCCCCTGACCAGCAGACATCCCCCCAACTGCGCTCCCCCGACCAGCAGACATCCCCCCAACTGTGTACCCCCTGACCAGCAGACATCCCTCCCACCTGTACACCCCCTGACCAGCAGACATTCCCCCAACTGTGCACCCCCTGACCAGCAGACATCCCCCCAACTGCGCTCCCCCGACCAGCAGATATCCCCCCAACTGTGTACCCCCTGACCAGCAGACATCCCCCCAACTGTGCACCCCCCGACCAGCAGACATCCCCCCCAACTGTGCACCCCTGCAGAGAAAGCAGAGGAGGCCCCACCTCCTGCCAACTAGAGGTAGGAGATCAAGAAAGCCTCGAATCTGCTAATGAAGACCCAGCCTGTGCCAGGGTCAGGTGTGCGGGTCTGAGAGCTGAAGATGGCGCAGAATGCAGCCTTCACACTGGGCCTGGGCAGCACCTAGTAGGCAGACCAGGGTCAGTTCACGTTCAAACCACACTCCACAAACGTTGGCCAGGACATGCCCTGTGAATACAAGCACACTAACAGTGAAAATTGAAGACTTAAATGGGAACCAGAGTCTCATAGCCTAACACTCAAAACATCAGGACACAAAATCCACAGTGACCAGGATGGGTCCACAGTGACCAGGCCACATCCACGGTGACCCAGTACACCAAGAGCAAGGAGGATCTGAACCAGAGCAGTAAAAACAATCCACAGATAAAAACAACCGCATGTCACGGAAGGAATTATTTCTCCAGGACAATAAAGCTGTTATCATTACCAGCTAGACCCAGCAATCCTGAACACTCCTGAAACAAAGACAAAGAGAGAACATCCTAGCAAAGAAACAGGAGGCACACAGAAGAACCAAAACACAATGACAGAACATTTTTTTAAAACTCTCTGATAGGGCTCAAAGCAGAATCGAGATGACAAAAAGCCAAAGATCCTGAAGATAGATCAAAAGAAACAATTCCATCTTAACATCAGAGAGAGAAAAAAAAGGTTTAAAAAATGAACAGTGCCCCAGAGACCTTGGGGACAATAACGTGAGGTCTAACACTTGTGCCACTTTATTTCCAGAAGAGGTGGAGGGGCACACGAGTGGAAGAATTGTTTGAAGACATATAGACTGAACACTTCCAAAATGTGTTAAAAGCTATAAACCTACGGGTCCAAGACGAAGAAACCCCAAACAGGACAGATCCAAAGTATTCATGCTCAGACACTTCCAAATCACATTTCTGAAAACTAAAGACAGAGAAAAACACCATTTTTTGTGTGTGTTTTGAGGCAGGGTCTTGCTCTGTTGCCCAGGCTGGACTGCGGCGGTGCGATCGTGGCTCACTGTAACCTCGAACTCCGAGGCCCAAACGATCCTCCCACCTCAACCCTCTGCGTAGCTGGGACGACAGGTGTGTGCTAACATGCCTGGATCATTTTTCAAATTTTATTCATAGAGACAGGGTCTCACTATGTTGCCCAGGCTGGTCTCGAACTCTTGGGCTCAAATAATCCTCCTGTCTCGGCCTCCCAAAGTGCTGGGATGAGGTGTGAGACACTGTGCCTGGTCAAAACATTCTTGAACACAGCTAGAGAGAAATGATGCGTTACCTACTGGAGAACATCTGGATACCTGGATCCTTCATTAGAAGCAACAGAGGCCATGAGGAAGTGGCACAAGATTTTTAAAGTGCTGAAATACTTTGTATTTCTGCCAAACCAGAATTATACATCCAGCAAAAGCATCCTTCAGCATGAGGGTGACATGGAGACATTCTCAGATTCTCAGATGAGGGAAAGCAAGCGGATCTGCAGCCATCAGACCTTCTCTGAAAGAACCGCTAACCACGATTCTTCAACAGCAAGGAGACGAGCCCAGAAGGAAACCTGAGATGCCGCAAATGAAAGAAGAGCAGGAGGACGGTGACCCTGGGTGAACATCACAGACTATTCTTCCTAAGGTTTAAAAATCATGTTTGATGGCTGAAAGCGAACGTTGTAGCCCTGTGTTTTTGGGGCTACAGTTTGACAAAATTACAGAGGTAATAGTTAAGACAACCACATCATAAAGGGGGAAGGATGAAGTGACTGAACAATGGTGAGCTGTCCACATTCCACTTAAAGTGCTGAGATGCGGCTGTCAGTAGACAAGGATAAGTTAGGTATGGATAATGTCATCGCTAGAGTAACCACTGAAAATATCACATGAAGAGACATCATGGAAACCACAGTTGATAATTATAATGGAATACTCAAAAAAGTTCAAGTAACCTAAGAGTAGACAGAAAAGCTGGGCGCAGAGGCTCACAGCTGTAGTCCCAGCTACTCAGGAGGCTGAGGGGGGAGGATCACTTGAGCCCAGGAGTTAGAGGCTGCAGGGAGCTATGACTGCACGTGTGACTAGCCACTGCACTCCAACCTAGACAAAACAGTGAGACCCCATCTCTAAATAAAAAGAGAAAATACAGTAGTGTTTAACAACAGTGGGGGGTGTGAGAACAGAAAAAAACAATAAAATGGAAGACGTAACAGAATAATTACACTAAGTATCTACAGTCTAAACACACAAAAGATAAAGATTGTCAGAAGGGATGAAGAACACATGATCCAACCGGACACCTTCTACAAGAAACTCACTTCAAAACTCACGGTGCAGGTAAGTGGAGAGTGAAGAGTCACATTACGTTACGTGTTAGACAGTGTCCCCCAAAATTCACAGTGCAGGTAAGTGGAGAGTGAAGAGTCACATTACGTGTTAGTGTCCCCCCAAATTCATGTCTACCCAGAACCGCAAAATGTGACCTTATTTGGAAACGGTTTTGCAGAGGAACTCAGATGAAGATGGGGTCACCCTAGAGTGGGGCTCACACTTTGCTGCCTCTGTGTGGCCCTCTGTGCATCCATCCACTTCTTGGACAGACATTCAATGCTGTGCACACGTCACTGTGTGAACACAGACGCAGGCTCCTGCTCCCAGCCAGCTCACACGCCAGTGCCAGAGGCAGGTGACAGGTCATGCAATGTGTTGGGGTGACAAGCACAGAGAAGAAAAAGGAAGCGGAAAGGGAGCTGAGAGTGCTGGGCGGATGGGGAGACCAGGGAGGCTGTGCTGAAACGGAGATGCAGGACACGCGGGAGCAGCCAGGCTCTTCTGAGGGCTCCAGGCAGAGAGCAGCAGGCACAGAGGCAGGAGGCAGGAGAGAGGAGCTCCCAGAATGGCAAGGGGATCTGGGGTCAAATGCTGTCCAGCAGAGATAAAGGGTCAGAGTCCTTGAGTATGTGGGACCTGGTGAGAGAGGACAGCCTGAGAGCTAACAGTGGCTCCAGAAAAAAGTACACCTCAGAACTACGAAAGAATGAATATGTTGGAGCAGGAAAAACTAAATTCCCCACACTCTAGAATGGTCTCATTATCTTTCCATGCTGAGCACAGGAGAGAGAGCACTCTCCGCTCCACCAATATCGTTTCCGGAGGTTTCACCCTGTTTCCTTTTTCCAATCAGCTGACAAAAATAGGAGGGAGATATATCACATTTCATCTTTTCACATATAGCAGAGCTTTCCTCCAGTGCTGCCCACATTGAGACACAGTTTGAAAAAATTACTGGGCTCGGGTGGGCGGGGCTCTGAGGTAGGTGGGGCCATGGATGGGCGGGGCTCCAGGGGAGGGTGGGACCATGGGTGGGCGGGGCTCCAGCACAGGGGAGGGCCATGGGCGGGTGGGTGGGGCTCCAGCACAGGGCGGGGCTGTAGGCTGGGTGGGTGGGGCCCCAGGATAAGGCAGGGCCCATGAGCTGGGTGGGTGGGGCTGCACGACAGGGCGGGGCCATGGTCTGGGTGGGTGAGGCTCCAGGATGGGGTGGGGCCATGGGCTGGGTAGGCGGGGCTCCAGAACAGAGCAGGGCTATGGGCTGGGTAGGCGGGGCTTCATGACAGGGCAGGGCCATGGGCTGGGTGGGCAGGGCCATGGGCTGGGTGGGCTAGGGCTCTGGGACTAGGTGGGGCCATGGGCTGGGTGGGCAGGGCTTCATGACAGGGAAGGGCCATGGACGGGGTGGGCAGGGCTCCAGGACAGGGCGGGGCCATGGGCTGGGAGGGCGGGGCCATGGGCTGGGAGGGCGGGGCCATGGGCTGGGAGGGCGGGGCTCCAGGACTGGGTGAGGGCTCCCAGGAGGCTCTGGGTTGGGAGAGGTGACCCACCTGTCACAGGTCCCTGCTGGAGGCTGCCCAGGATCTTCTCACCCAAGAGATGAATCAGCCGAGTCACCACCTGCGGGCAGACACAGGAGCCAAGAGCCACACGTTTTAAACCAAGAAACGCTGGGAACCAAAGACAGTGATGCTCAACAACAGCGAGACTCAGCCAATGGCGCTGGATCTGCTTTTCAAAACCTCCATGAACTGAGTTGCACGTGACTCACAAGCCACGTGCTGGGCCATGGCTGTCCAGGCCTTGCAGCCTTCTTGATGCCCAGGTAAGCCATACGGCTGCCTTTCTGGTTGCCAGGCCAGCAGGTACAAGGGGTATGTCCTCTGTGACCATGAGCCCAGGCCAGCCTCTCGCTCTCACTTCAGCGCAGGCAGACAACTCCAGGGCAAGCCACCCACGACCCTGAAGGCAGGACAAGGGCAGGCTGGCAGGCTTCTCTGGAACTGAGGGCTCATTGTGGCTGTTGCTTCTGGGTGCCAAGCCTGCTTCAGGGCACGGTTGGGGACATTTGTCCTGACTGGACCAAACGGTCCCCACACCAGGGGTTGCTGGTTTGCAGGGACCCTGCCCAGGGGCTGACTGTACAGCAAAGCTGGCCCCACAACAGTGGACCCACTGGCTTCACCCACACTGTCCCCCAGAAGCTGCTGGTCGGATGGAGCCCTGCAGCGGCCTCTAAAGGGTGGGCCAGGGCTCCTGCTCCGAGGCGCTCATGACAACGAGGCCCACCCTGCAGGCCAGGACAAAGATGGAGGAGTGGCCTGGCTCCCTGCTGTTCCCAGCAACTGTGGCTGCCACCCTGGAGCCTGCTGGCCCTGTGAGCTGCACTCACATGCTCCGCCAGGCTCTCCTGGTCCATAAGTGGGCAAGTACAGCAAGCGCCAGGACCTAGGATCTGCGGGCAGGAGAACCAGGATCCAGGAGCTGCGGGCAGGAGAACCAGGGCCCAAGAGCTTTGAGTGGGAGAAGCGCTACCTGAGGGGAGGCGGTGGAGGGAGGGCAGTGGTGGCCTCTCAGGGTGAGCCCCAGGGGTGGTGAGAGGCACTGGCCATAAAAGGCCCTGCAACATGCTGGGGGCCACACCTGCACCCCCTTTCCATTTTTTCTAGAATGAAAAACTTCTTGGGATCCGTGTGCTGGCTGATGAACAACTGCAGACCTGCCCTTCAGGCCCCTCCGCCAGTCCTTGCTCCACACTCTCACCTGCGCCCTGCCCTCACCTGCTCCATGACCTCATCCACTCTGCGCCTTCACCTGCTCTGCGCCCTCACCAGCTCCGCACCCTCACCTGCGCCCTGCCCTCACCTGCTCCGTGACCTCATCCACTCTGCGCCCTGCCCTCACCTGCTCCGTGACCTCATCCACTCCGCGCCCTGCCCTCACCTGCTCCGTGACCTCATCCACTCCGCGCCTTCACCTGCTCTGTGCCCTCACCTGCTCCATGCCCTCACCTGCTCTGTGCCCTCACCCGCTCCGCCCTCACCTGTTCCATGCCCTCATTCGCTCCACACCCTCATCCGCTCCGCATCCTCACCCGCGCCATGCTCACCTGTGGGTACCTGCGCTTGATGGAGGTGAGGGCTCCTGCCGGCAGCTTGGCCAATTCTGAGTCCCGAACGGCATGCACCGTGGTTGCCCGGGCCTGGTGGGTCAGTGTCTCCACCTGAGGAGAGGAGCCGGCTGCTGGGGCCGCGGGCTTGGGAGGGCCGAGCCAGCTGGGCCTGTCCCTGACAGCCTCCGGTGCCTGCCAGAGCCACACATGACACCCCATCCACACCGCAAGGCGGAGGCAGTCAGTGAGTGCTGGCGGGTGACGTGCTGTCAGAACCACTGGAACATGCCAGAAGCCAAAGGTGCCCCCTAGCAACCCAGGCAAATCGCAGACACAGGCATCGGACACCACAGGCTGGAACAAGGGCAGCCTCAGCTCTCCCGAAGAAATAAATGCCTTTGGAGAACACCTCTTTTTTTTTTTTTTGGAGACAGAGTCTCGCTGTGTCGCCCTGGCTGGAGTGCAGTGGCGCGATCTCGGCTCACTGCAAGCTCCACCTCCTGGGTTCACGCCATTCTTCTGCCTCAGCCTCCCGAGTAGCTGTGACCACAGATGCCCACCACCACGCCCGGCTAGTTTTTTTGTATTTTTAGTAGAGACGGGGTTTCACCATGTTAGCCAGGATGGTCTCGATCTCCTGACCTTGTGGTCCGCCGCCTCGGCCTCCCAAAGTGCTGGGATTACAGGCGTGAGCTGCCGCGCCCAGCCTGGAGAACACCTCTTTTTAAGATGTGTCCCTCAGCCTGCGGGAGCCCTGCCCTCTGGCACTGAGGCCTCCCTGCCGGCATCCGGCCTGGTGTGTGAGCCTTCACCCGGTGGATGGAGCTGGAACCGCCAGGCTGCACATAAAGCCAAGCAGAGGCCCAGGGCCTGCTGAGCCATCGGAGCGCGGGACTCTGATGGGAAGACCTTCGGCCCTGGCAGAGCTGAGGCGAGGCGGTGCTGGAGCACACTGACACAGAGTTCCCATCAGCCCCGGGCAAAACACGGAGCAACACGGCACCTCCGACCTCAGAGGCTGCCTGAAGGCCACGCTGTCCCCAGGGGAGGGCACCTAGGCCTCCCTACACACTGGTTTTTCAGATGGAGTTTAGTTTTTTTTTTTTTTTTTTTGAGATAGAGTTTAGCTCTTCCTGCACAGGCTGGAGTGCCGCCTCCCAGGTTCAAGCGATTCTCCTGCCTCAGCCTCCCGAGTAGCTGGGATTACAGGCACCCGCCACCACACCCAGCTAATTTTGTATTTTTAATAGAGACGGGGTTTCTTCATGTTGGTCAGGCTGGTCTCGAACTCCCAACCTCAGGTGGTCCACCCACCTTGGCCTCCCAAAGTGCTGGGATTACAGGCGTGAGCCACCACACCTGGCCACACTGGTTTAAAACTTAACACAGTCTGGGAGCGGTGGCTCACGTCTGTAATCCTAATACTTTCAGAGGCTGAAGTGAGTGAATCACCTGCGGTCGGGAGTTCGAGACCAGCCTGACCAACATGGAGAAACCTCATCTCTACTAAAAATACAAAATTAGCCGGGCGTGGTGGCGCACGCCTTTAATCCCAGCTACTCCGGAGGCTGAGGCAGGAGAATCTCTTGAACTCAGGAGGCGGAGGTTGCAGTGAGTTGAGATCGCGCCATTGCACTCCAGCCTCGGCAACGAGTGAAATTCCGTCTCAAAAAACAAAACAAAACAAAACAAAACAAAAACACAAATCGGCAGAAGCCCCAGGCCGTGGCACCTTGGAGCTGGGCAGCCCCCCACTCGCTCAGGATGCAGGGGCCTGCTGTGAGACCCAGACCAGCTGTAGTTGCTCCTGTGGAACCCCAGACCAAAGGCAGCTCCTGCTGCTACCAGCCCTCAAGAGACACCCAAGGCATCTGGGCCAGTGCGCCCAGATGCCAGGATAGGTGCCTGGGAGCCCTCCACAGAGGCAGAGCCTGGGGATCACAGCAAAGCAGCCGCGGGGAGTCCCCCCAATGGAGGCAGAGCCTGGTGCTCACAGCAAAGCGGCCACGGGGAGTCCCCCCAATGGAGGCAGAGCCTGGGACTCACAGCAAAGCGGCCGCGGGGAGCCCCCCACAGAGGCAGAGCCCGGGGCTCACAGCAAAGCGGCCGCGGGGCATCACTACTACCATCCACTCCCGGGGCTTTTGCTCCCGAGTAACTGGCCAGGCCACACCCAGGCCAGAACCCAGGATGCTCTGGGAGAGATGCAGAGGTGGGGCAGGCAGGAGCAGGGCCCAGCACCTACCACGCCGACGAGGTCTCCTCGGCCGTACTCCCCGGCCAGGCGCTTCTTCCCGTCATCCTTCCGGATCACAGAGCGCAGCCGGCCGCTGAGCATGATGTACGTGCAGTCGGACTTGTCCCCCTGCCTGCGGGAGACACAGAGGCCCTGCAGCCCTGCGCCCCCAGCCTCAGCCTCCACACCCAGCTTCCCAATGCCAGACAGACTCAGGATGGAGAAAAAGAAAACGCAGGCTTCTCACTATCTTATTTTTGTTTTGGAAAACATATTTTTTATTTTAAAATATTTATGTTAACAGGCCTGGGTTGTTTTAAATGAGTATTCTAAAATTGTCTTGGTTTTAATTATTATTATTATTTTTTGAGACGGAGTCTCGCTCTGTCGCCCAGGCTGAAGTGCAGTGGCACGACCTCGGCTCACTGCAACCTCCACCTCCCAGGTTCATGCGATTCTCCTGCCTCAGCCTCCCAGGTAGCTGGGATTATAGGCGCACACCACCACGCCCAGCTAATTTTTGTATTTTTAACAGAGACAGGGTTTCACGCATGTTGGCAAGGCTGGTCTCGAACTCCTGACCTTGTGATCCACCCACCTTGGCCTCCCAAAGTGCGGGGATGACACGCGTGAGCCACCGCGCCCAGCTAATGGGGCCCTTTTAAAGGGACGGTGTGGACTTGAATATAATGACACGGAGAGATGCTCATGGAACATGGACTGTGTCCAAGCGTGTGTGGGTGTCATGAAATCCAGGAGGCCACGAAGCGTGTTTCCGAGCTAAGCTGGGGTGGGGCTGGGGAAATCCAGCCTTCCGTGTGTGGTTTCCACGGTAACTTCCGTGTGTGGTTTCCACGGTAACCGCGCTCTGCCCATCCCCAGCTCCTGCATGCCAGGGCAGCATGGATGCGGAGTGTGTGGCACCCACGGCCTCACCTGTATATTGCTCGCCCGGCCTCCACCTCCACCCAGTCCAGGGCAAAGTCGATTTGCCGCACGAAGGACGACATCCTCTTCACCACAGTGTGCGCCACACCCAGGACGACGGTCGGCTGCTTCCGCATGATTCTGCCGGGCAGCCCAGAGTCAATCCTGCCCCATCCCTCCAACCCTACCCTTCGCCCAGGGCCGCAGTGCTCGGGAATGGATGGGACCCACAACCCCCGCCTCACCCTGAAAGTAGAGAGACCACTGGCGGGGGCTGGGACCGGGCACGCACCAGTCAGCTGCCTGCCCCACGGCACAGCACTGCCCACCACGTGCCCAGTGGCCAGCAGCTGTTGGGGAGCCCAGAGAGCCCCCTCCTGGCAGGCCTGCGAGTGCCCCTGGGGCACGGGCCCTGTGTCAGGCTGCGGTCCTGGCAGGGGACTGCACATGCCGTCAGGAGCTGCATAATGCACACTTGGGCCGTGGGTGTGGCTGGCAGTGAGTGCCGTGAAGGGCACCAGCAGGCAAAGGCAGAGGCTGAGAGACCCATGGGGCCTGGATAGCACAGGGTCTCTCCTGGGTGGGTGGAGGGTGGCTGGGGCCTCTGACCCGGGGAACACTGTTCTCTCCCCGGTGGTCGTGTGTGGACAGACTGTGGAGGGTGAGGGCTGCAGCAGGGACGTGCCCAGGGGCTCTGGGCGGTGGCGAGGTGGGACGTGGGGCAACCTGCACCAGGTGTGAGAGTGATGCCGGGCGACTCCAGGCCCAGCCTGAGCCACAGGCAGGTGGAGCTGCCATTTCCTCAGAAGGCAAAAGCAGGAGGAAGAGCAAACGTGGAATCAGGATCTGCTTTGCACAGGAGGTGGGGGAAGCTGGGGAGATGGCAAGACAGTGGCTGGGTGAGGGCGTGAAGGGCGTGAGCGTGGCACTTAGAGCCCTGGGGGTGGAGGAGGAGCCCTGGGATGCTGGCTGGGGTGATGGCTGCAAGGCACACCATGCACGGACACACAGGCAGACACACAGACACACACAGACACACGGAGACAGAGACACACGCAGACGCACGGACACACGGAGACACACGGACACACGCAGACACACACACGCAGACATATGGAGACACACACAGACACATGCAGACACAGGCAGACAGAGACACACACAGACACACAGACACACACAGACACAAGGAGACACACATGGACACATGCAGACACAGAGACAGACACACGGACACATGCAGACACATGGAGACACACACGCAGACACACAGAGACACACGCAGACACACGGACACACAGCACGGGGGGACTGAGCTGCATTAAGGCTAAGGGCCCTGAGCTCTGCCCTGGGTGGTTCCTGTCCCTGCTCTTCGCCATCCATCCTGATCTCCCTGGCACTGACGTGGAGCAGCTGGGGATGCTCAGGAGGGAGATGGGTGCAGCTCTACCCAGGGTCCCCTGCTGGTGGAGGGACCGGGACTTGGAGCCTCAGTCTCCCCATCAGCACACTGCAGTGTCAGGGCACCTGGCATCGGGACCCGGCTGGAGCCACTCAGGCCAGGCCTGGAAGACAGAGGCCATGCAGAAAGCCCTTCCCAACTGGGCCAGGGCCCCGCTGCCCCCACCCCTGCCCCTTGCCCAGCTCGGGGTCCCCAGGCTGAAGCAGCAACGGCGCGGTGCCATTTGCTGGATTACAGGCGTGAGCCGCTGCACCCAGCCGACCTGTTTTCTTCAGCTGCTGTGCTTCCACTGACCTTCAGGCTTCTGACCTCTCCTCCTGCCCAACCACTCAGGCAGAAGAGCTCTGAGACCACAGCAGACATCTGGCCTATGGGGGTGCGGAGGACTTCCAGAAAACACACACAGAACGGCTCAAGCCGCCAGAGGCGAGAGCTGGGGTTAAACTGAACCCCAGGCTCCAGGAGATTCTGGACCTGACAGAGCAGAATGCCCAGCGCCGTGGATGCGAAGACGTGGCGGCTCTGCCAGGCAGCCACAGGCGGGCCGAGGGCAGCTCTGGGCCTGGAGGGGCCGAATCTGAGACTCACGGGCTGGGGTCAAGTGGACAGACGTCTTCCAGCCCAGAGCCTGGAAGGCGACACGGGCACATTCTGCCCCAAGAAGGGACACACGTCAGTGGGGCTCCTCCCCTGAGCCAGAGTCGCGTCCTCACCCACTGCCTTGCCCTTCCACCTCCGCATCACCGGCTCCCGACACATCAGCCCAGGCTGCAGAGGTGGGACGGCTCACGGCCCCTGAAGCCCGGCCCTGCCCCAACGTGGGCCTTGCTGAGCCAAGCTGCGGAGCCCCAGAACTGACCAGTGATAAATGGACACGGCTGGGACCAGACCACAGAGATGGCCGTGCGAAGCTGATCGCTGCAGGCAGGTGGGGTCGGCTGACTGAGCGCTGGAGCAGGAGGCACAGACCTGGGCCCACACAGGTGCTGGGGACAAAGAGGGGAGCCCGAGCAGCAGGGAAGAGGGTGAGAGCACCAGGAAGAGGCCGGCCACACGGGGAGGGGTCTCGGGGCAGGCGGGGCTGGGGCCCGCCCTGAGGTCCTGGCCCGTGGGACTCACTCATAGAAGTGGGCCTTGGAGATGGACAGGAAGCTGCAGTCCCTGTTGGCCTTGACGGTGAAGATGAGAGGCTCCCCGGTGAGCACGGCCAGCTGGCCCACCATCTCCCCGGGGCGTGTGAGGAACAAGCAGGTGTCCTCCTGGCTGCCGATCTTCCGCTGGTACACGTGCAGCAGCCCCGAGACCACGAACAGGATGCTGGCGTCCTGACACACGAGAGGGCTCAGGAGGCGCCGCGAGTGGCCGCGGGCAGGACGGGGGCAGCTCTGGGCCCAGAGCGGACGATGCCACCAGGCTCGGCCGGGAGACCATCCGCCGACCTGATCAGCTCTGGGCATGGACTTCACTGGAAACATTTCGGTCTACGGTTTCATGATTTCACGAGCAGTCGTGGAAAATCTGGGTTCTCGAGGGCTCCGTGCAGCGAGCCGGGCCTCGGACCTGCACACCTTCTCTCCCGGCACCCGCATACTGACTGTCCCCAGCAAATGCGCATCAGCCCAGCGTTCCTGTGCACGGGGGGTCCCATGCCGCCTCGCCTGGGGCCTGGCCTCTGAGGGGTGGGCTCCTGGCCCCTCCCACACTGAGCCCCCTGCACACGCCACGCGTTTTGGTCCCACATCTGCAGATGTACCCATGAAACCACTCCAAGGCCACTTCCACTGATCTGTATCCACCGTGACCTCTTATGACCTCTTCCCAATCTGCTTGCCCGGCCCACTCTCAGGTGCGAGCGGAAGGGCCAGTGCAGCAGGGGCCAAAGGTGGACACAGCTCTCAGGGCTCAGGGCTGCCTGAGGGGAGGGGCTCTGCCATGGTGCCCAGAGGGGCAGTGGCCCGGTGCTGGGAGGTCCCCAGTCACTGGTGTCCAGTCCAGGCCCTCCTCTGGTGCTCCACTTGGCACTGGGCTATGGCATTGGGTGGTCCCAGTGCCCCCCGCCGACCCCCGCTCACCTGATCTCCCTGCCTTGACACCACCGTGCCTGCAGGAACGTGCAGAAGCGCCACCCGACCATCCAATAGAGATGAGTCCTAAAAACAGAGCAGACTTCAGGGAACACGGGCGGGAAGCATAAATGAAGGTCCAGAGAACAGAGGCTGCACTGGGCTGTTCAGGGGCAACGAGCGGTGAGGCCAGAGGCCGGGCAAGGCCCTCCTCCGAGGCTGTCCTCCAACAAGGGCCTGATGGACACTGGGCACCCTGCAGAGCCACCGATGCCAAACCAGGGCATCGGCACAGAGACAGACACCAAACAGTGGAGCAAGGGAGAAAATGCAGAAACAGACACTCATATTTTTGTGAATTTACATAAAAGAGAGAGGATGTCATTTTAGGGAGAAAGGGTGATTTCTTTATAAGTGGTGCTGGCATAGCCAGCAGTGGGATGCCTTCTCCACACCACCTACAGAATGATGCCCTCCAGGGCACGAGGACTCTGGAATCTGGGAGCTCCCAGAGGTGACCTGGGAGTGCCCAACACACTCGAACCCAGAAGGCAGAGGTTGCAGTGGACCCGGAGCCTGTGGAGAGGCCCTGGGGCAAACCAAGGGTGAGGGAGCGTCTGCGGGCACCACACCCACGAAGGTTTGAAACATCAGGTGTGTAAACCCCCAGTCCACAGTGATGATGAAATAAAAATAAGAAGCCCCACCCAGCACCTTTGGAAAATGATTGAAAAACAAACCATTAAACTTCCCAAACCCTGACGGTGAAGGGGGTGAAGGCAGTTACCCCCCAAAAGAGAAATGACATCACATGTTGCCACAAGTTTGTCAAACAGGAGGGAGAAAGAGGTGGAGGAGGATGAGAAGAATCTGAGCAGCCACGTATCCAGCTCTCAGGCAGAGGACGGCCGCTGACGGGGAGGCTGCACCGCCCCAGGGCGCGTTGTCAGCCCGAGGAGCCGTGGGAGGCTCTTCAGGAGAAGAAAGCGGCCTCCCTGAGGAAAGCAGCTGCACTAAGAAAGTCAGAGCCTTCGGGAGATGAGGGGGACGAGGGAGATGAGGGGGACACAGGGGACGCGGGGGACGCGGGGGACGAGGAGGACGAGGGGGACGCGGGGGACGCGGGGGACGCGGGGGACGAGGGGGACGCGGGGGACGAGGGGGACGCGGGGGACGAGGGGGACGA
Source organism: Pan troglodytes (assembly GCF_028858775.2). Lineage (NCBI taxonomy): Eukaryota > Metazoa > Chordata > Mammalia > Primates > Hominidae > Pan > Pan troglodytes. Next base: position 936,317 of record NC_072409.2, on the reverse strand, counting down.
GGGGGACGAGGGGGACGAGGGGGACGCGGGGGACGCGGGGGACGCGGGGGACGAGGGGGACGAGGGGGACGAGGGGGACGAGGGGGACGCGGGGGACGAGGGGGACGCGGGGGACGAGGGGGACGAGGGGGACGAGGGGGACGCGGGGGACGAGGGGGACGCGGGGGACGAGGGGGACGAGGGGGACGAGGGGGACGCGGGGGACGAGGGGGACGAGGGGGACGCGGGGGACGAGGGGGACGAGGGGGACGCGGGGGACGAGGGGGACGCGGGGGACGCGGGGGACGAGGGGGACGAGGGGGACGAGGGGGACGCGGGGGACGAGGGGGACGAGGGGGACGCGGGGGACGCGGGGGACGAGGGGGACGCGGGGGACGAGGGGGAGGCGGGGGATGTGAGGGACGTGGGAGCCGGCCACGGTGACACGGACGAGGCCGCTGGACAGGGGGGCACTGACCGCACGGCTGAAGTCATTTGGCCGTTTTAAGGATTACTGTTAAGTATTCAGAAATGATAAGAGTATTGTGGTTAGAGATGAATCCTGAAATATCCACCAGTGACGTGCTATGATAATGGGATTTGCTTCAAGGGGGGGCACCCGGACGGTACGGAAGGGGTGCAGAGAAAACAAGGTGGTCTGTGGTGTGATCGTTACTGTGAGGGATGCTAGGTACTCACCTTCACATATTATTCCATCTATTCTATATAGTTTTGAATTTTCCCATAATTAAAAAGTTGTTTAAAGAGAGAAGACTGGCTGGATACAGTGGCTCATGCCTGTAATCCCAGAATTTTTGGAGGCCAAGGCAGGTAGATCACTAGAGGCTAGGAGTTCAAGACCAGCCTGGGAAACATGGCAAAACCCCGTCTGTACTAAAAATACAAAACTCAGCTAGGTGTGGTAGTGACCCTGTGGTTCCAACTACTCAGGAGGCTGAGGTGGGGGGATCACTTGAGCCCAGGAAGTGGAGGTTGCAGTGAACTGAGATGGCACCACTGCACTCCAGGCTGGATGACAAAGTGAGACACTGTTTCCAAAAAAGAAGAAGGAAGGAGGAGGGAGAAGGAGAAGAAAGAAAGAAGGAGAATGAGGAGGGGGAAGGAGAAGGAGGAGGGGGAAGGAGAAGGAGGAGGGGGAAGGAGAAGGAGGAGGGGGAAGGAGAAGGAGGAGGGAGAAGGAGAAGGAGGAGGGAGAAGGAGGAGGGAGAAGGAGAAGGAGAAGGAGGAGGGAGAAGGAGAAGGAGGAGGGAGAAGGAGAAGGAGGAGGGAGAAGGAGGAAGGAGAAGGAGGAGGGAGAAGGAGAAGGAGGAGGGAGAAGGAGGAAGGAGAAGGAGGAGGGAGAAGGAGAAGGAGGAAGGAGAAGGAGGAGGGAGAAGGAGAAGGAGGAGGGAGAAGGAGGAAGGAGAAGGAGGAGGGAGAAGGAGAAGGAGGAGGGAGAAGGAGAAGGGGGAGGGAGAAGGAGAAGGGGGAGGGAGAAGGAGAAGGGGAAGGAAGGAGGAGAAGGGGAAGGAAGGAGGAGAAGGGGAAGGAAGGGGAAGGGGAAGGAAGAAGAAGAAAGAAGAGAGAAGAAGAAAGAAATAGAAAGAAGAAGGGAGAAGGAAGAAGAAGGAGGAAGGAAGAAGAAGGAAGAAGGAGGAAGAAGAAAGAAGGAAGAAGGAAGAAGAAGAAGGAAGAAGAAAGAAGAAGAAGGAAGAAGAAGAAGGAAGAAGAAGGAAGAAGGAAGAAGAAGAAGGAAGAAGGAAGAAGGAAGAGGAAGAAGGAAGAAGGAAGAAGAAGAAGAAGGAAGAAGGAAGAAGGAAGAAGGAAGAAGAAAGAAGAAAGAAGGAAGAAGGAAGAAGGAAGAAGGAAGAAGGAAGAAGAAGAAGGAAGAAGAAGGAAGAAGGAAGAAGAAGAAGGAAGAAGGAAGAAGGAAGAGGAAGAAGGAAGAAGGAAGAGGAAGAAGGAAGAAGAAGAAGAAGAAGGAAGAAGGAAGAAGGAAGAAGAAGAAGGAAGAAGAAAGAAGAAGAAGGAAGAAGGAAGAAGAAGAAGGAAGAAGAAGGAAGAAGGAAGAAGAAGAAGGAAGAAGGAAGAAGAAGGAAGAAGGAAGAAGAAGAAGGAAGAAGAAAGAAGAAGAAGGAAGAAGAAGGAAGAAGAAGAAGGAAGAAGGAAGAAGAAGAAGGAAGAAGGAAGAAGAAGAAGGAAGAAGAAAGAAGAAGGAAGAAGAAGGAAGAAGAAGAAGAAGAGAAGAGGACAGAACAAGAAGGAAGAAGAAGGAAGAAGAAAGAAGAAGGAAGAAGAAGGAAGAAGGAAGAAGAAGAAGAAGAGAAGAGGACGGAAGAAGAAGGAAGAAGAAGAGGAAGAAGAGAGTTTTTTTTTCCTTTGGGACAGAGTTTCACTCTTGTTGCCCAGGCTGGAGTGTGGTGGTGCAATCTTGGCTCACTGCAACATCCACCTCCCAGGTTCAAGCAATTCTCCTGCCTCAGCCTCCCAAGTAGCTGGGATTACAGGCACGTGCCATCACGCCCAGCTAATTTTTGTATCTTTAGTAGAAACAGAGTCTCACCATGTTGGTCAGGCTGCTCTCGGACTCTTGACCTCAGGTGATCCACCTGCCTTGGCCTCCCAAAGTGCTAGGATTACAGGCATGAGCCACCACTCCTGGCCAGAAAAGCAGATTTAAGAGATAGATCAGCCCACTGCAGTGTATGGCCCTTACTCAGATCCTGATCTGTACAACAAGAAACCACTGAGAACCACTCATGACACAGTCAGGGGTCCAGGAACACGCTGGGTGGGTGAGCAATCGCAGCTTTTTAACATTTCACTTGCAGAACGACACCGTGGTGATGCCTCAGAAGGAGTCCTTAACTGTTAGAGAGGAATGATGTGAACTTATAATGTGTTGGAGATTTTTGAGACAGAAAATAATTGGGGGAGGGACTAGGAGTACAGCTGTAAAGTGATTAGCCATGATTGGTAATTACGGAATTGGGTGACCAGTGCATGGGAACTCATGACACCATCACGGCTGTCTTTTTACCTATTTAAAGCTTTCCAACAGCCGGACGCCGTGGCTCACGCCTGTAATCCCAACACTCTGGGAGGCTGAGGTGGGCAAATCATTTGAGGTCAGGAGTTCGAGACCAGCCTGGCCAACCAGGTGAAACCCCGTCTCTACTAAAAATACAAAATTTAGCCAGGCGTGGTCGTGGGCGCCTGTATCCCAGCTACTTGGGAGGCTGAGGCAGGAGAATCGCTTGAATCCAAGAGGTGGAGGTTGCAGTGAGCCGAGATCATATCACTGCACTCCAGCCTGGGCGATACTGCGAGACTCTGTCTCAAAAAAAAAAAAAAGCTTTCCATCATATGTAAGAAATTAAATCCTAGATGAACTAATGATTGAATATTAAAAATAAAAATAAATTATTAAAGTGAAGCTGGGAAAATGTCATACTACAATAATCTGACACTATTATTGCTGTATTAAATATAAACATAGATGAGAATTCTAAAGTTCAGCTTTGGGACACCCTGATGTCCCAGAAAGCTTCAGCTTTGAGTTTGAACATAAGGCGATCTCAAGCTGCTAGCTTCCCAAAGGGGACCCCACACGACAACTAAGCCTGCACTCCAACCAAAGCACCTCCTTTGCAGCCACTGTCCTCCACACCCAGAACCACTGCCTGACAGAGGCAGAGAGGAGGCCACGGGCCCTGGGTGGGACAAGGGCCAGGTGCCCGCCGGGGCCACTCACTTCCAGCTTCATCAGGGTGAGCAGGTCCTTCTTGGCAGCTCTGAAGATGGCATCTGACTTCCTGCTGGCCAGGGTCTCATCCGTGTGACTCTCTGAGTGGTGGGAGACCGTGGAAGGTATCTCTGCAACCATCACGCTTTTCCTGGACTGGAGAAGAATGGAGATACCGGCAATTCGAAGGGATGTGGTTGGGGAACATCGCACAAGGGCGTGGTCAGGTCTGAATCGCACAGTGCAGAAAGGCCGGCCGAGCCTCCTGAAGCTGCAGGTGCCACATGACACCAAAGCCGGTGGCGCCCCCAATGCACCAGCAAGCCATGGAGAGGGTGGGGCCCCAGGCGGAGGGTGAGAATGACAGCCAGGGCCTACCTTGCTGGCCACGGAGCTCCCGGGGTGCTCGTCCAAGTGCAGGAAGACCCTGGCACGGTCACATGCCATCCCCAGATCAGAAGTGGCACTGCCTGGGCCCCCTACACACAGAGGGGACACTCAGGACACGGTTCGCTAGGCCACAGACACAAACATCCGCGGTGTGGGCTGAGCACACCCTGCAGTCTAACCACACAGACCCCGGCAGCTCCCTCGAGGGAGTCGGGCCCTGAGATCCCTCCACAGCCTGCTTTCTTTTGGCATCTGCCTCAGTGGCTCTGTGACCCACCAGCTACAGGTTTTCTCCACAGCTTAAACCCACACGGTGCCTTCAACATTTCTGGGCACTGATAAAGGTAGCCCGGTCGGTGCCTACAACACGGAAGGAAAGCAGCCCTGGTCCTGAGCCAAACTCCTCAAACCTTGCCATGCGCGCCACACCCTGACGGCTCGCCGCGGGCAACCCTGGGTAGAGCCCCCTTTCTCTTGCTGTCCATCTCAGGGATGCTGCCGCCCTCTGTACGTGAGCTCCCCTAACAGGTGCCCTGGGCCGTCACGCTGGTGCTTTGGGCTTGGCTCTTTGCAGTCCCAGCCCCATTTCGGAGGTTTGCTCTTTGCAGTCCAGCCCCGTCTTGGAGGGAGGGGGTTGAGGCACCCCCTCCAAAGAGCTCCCCTGTTGCTGCTTTTGGGCGGCCTCGGGCTGAGCGGTGTGCACAGGGATGAAGCAGTGTGCACCCTTTTACGGCCTGCCCTCAGCATTACACATCACTACACACACGGCGTCTCTGACCTCTGGACCAGCTGCTGTGGATTCTGAGGAAGGGGGCACGCTTTGCACGACGGGGTCACGCACTTCCAGGCACAGATCCAGCCCTTCGTGTGCAGCTGCGCATGCGAGCGAGTCATCTGCACTGCGGTTTCCCATCCATACTGGAATTCGCAACACCCATTTCTCAGCGGAATACAGAGGAACCGCGCAGACACCAACCGCGGACACATGCCACACAGATGCCGCAGCCACATGGCGCTGCGGGAAGGAACCAGGCCCAGGAGCACAGCCATGTGTCCCTCCCTGGGAAGCTAGACACGGAGAGCCAGGAGCGCTGGGCCTTGGAAAGGGGTGCATGTCTCCGAGGCTTACGCTGAGGGTGCGCTGGTCGGGTTTCACGGAGCTGCACCCTTCAGCGCGGGGCACTGTGCTGTGTATTACTCATGCCCCCGTCAAGTCCTGCTGTTTTTTAAAAAAATCCGAACTGGAAAGCAATCTATGGCAACAAAGGTCACCAGTGCTTCCTCTGGGGCTGACCCTCTGGGCTGGGCGAGAGGAGCGCAGCCCCTTTACCTGGCTGCAGCCACACAGGGGAACACTGGGGTGTAATGACCACACCTTGTACGTCAACAAGCATGTAGCTAAATGATAAAATTTCTCACACCTGTAGTCCCAGCACTTTGGGAGGCTGAGGCAGGCAGGTCGCCTAAGGTTGGGAGTTCGAGACCAGCCTGACCAACATGGAGAAACCCTGTCTCTACTAAAAATACAAAATTAGCCAGGCGTGGTGGCGCATGCCTGTTACCCCAGGTCCTTGGGAGGCTGAGGCAGGAGAATCCCTTGAACCCAGGAGACAGAGGTTGCGGTGAGCTGAGATCGCACCATTGCACTCCAGCTTGGGTGACAAGAGCAAAACTGCGTCTCAAAATAAATAAATAAAATAAAATACGGGGGCCAGGCGTGGTGGTATGCACCTGACAAGAGCAAAACTCCGTCTCAAAATAAATAAATTAAATAAAATACGGGGGCCAGGCATGGTGGTATGCACCTGACAAGAGCAAAACTCCATCTCAAAATAAATAAATAAAATAAAATACGGGGGCCAGGCATGGTGGTATGCACCTGTGGTCCTTGCTGCTCAGGAGGCCAAGCCGGAAGGATCGCTTGAGCCCAGGAGTTTGAGGCCTGGACAACATAGTGAGAGACTGCATCTCTTAAAAATAAATACATAAATAAATGGGCCAGGTGCAGCGGCTCATGCCTGTAATCCCAGCACTTTCAGAGGCCGAGGTGGAGGCAGCGCTCGAGGCCAGGAATTCAAGACCAGCCTGGGCAACACAGCAAGACATCTCTATCTACAAAAATTTAAAAAACCAGCCAGGTGTGGGGGCCACACCTGTGGTCCCAGCTACCCATGAGGCTGAGGCGGGTGGATCACTTGAGACCTCATGGGCTGAGGCAGGTGGATCATTTGAGCCCAGGAGCTCGAGGCTGCAGTGAGTTGTGATTTCACCACTGCACCCCAGCCTGGGCCATGGAGCAAGGCCTTACCTCGAAAAAAGAAAAAGAAAAAGAAAAAGAAAAAGTGGTGGATCAACTAGATAGCCATTTAGAAAAGGATGTATCAGCCGGGCGCGGCAGCTCACGCCTGTAATCCCAGCACTTTGGGAGAACAAGGCGGGCGGATCACGAGGTCAGGAGATCGAGACCATCCTGGCTAACACGGTGAAACCCCGTCTCTACTAAAAATACAAAAAATTAGCTGGGCATGGTGGTGGGCGCCTGTAATTAACAGTTACTCGGCGGCTGAGGCAGGAGAATTGCTTGAACCCGAGAGATGGAGCTTGCAGTGAGCTGAGATCGCACTATTGCATTCCAGCCTGGGCAACAAGAGCGAGACTCTGTCTCAAAAAAAAAAAAAAGAAAAGAAAAGAAAAGGAAAAAGAAAAAAGAAAAGGATATATCTTGACCCCTACTTACTTCCTACAAAAGAATAAATTCTAGATGGATCATATGAAAGGTAAAACGTTAAATCTTACAGACAGATTTCTTAAACAGGACACAAAATATATTAACCACAAAAGAAAAATATTGATAAATTAGATCCCATTAAGTTTAAAATTTCCTATTCATCAAAAGACACCACTACGATAGTAAAAAGTGAATAGAAAATATTTTTAATATACATACTGGACAAAGGAATCATACAGAGAATATATCAAGAATTCCTATTAATAATAAGAAAATGAAAGCTAAGAGGAAAATGGGCAAAAGACAAAGAAGGCTATCCAAGGTGCTCGGCCTCACAGTTCATCAAGAAGACAGAATCAGAGCACAGGCAGGCTTCACTGCACGCCCACCAGAAGACAGAGAGCAGCACATGCTGGGCCGGAAGTGGTCACTAACCATGGGCAGCCAGTGAGCACCTGAAGTGTGGCTGGCATGAGTGAGTTTAGCTGGTACGAATGAGTTTAATTGGCATGAGTGAGTTTAGCTGGCATGAGTGAGTTTAGCTGGCATGAGTGAGTTAGCTGGCATGAGTGAGTTTAACTGGTATGAGTGAGTTTAGCGGGTACGAGTGAGTTTAGCTGGCGTGAATTTAGCTGGCATGAGTGAGTTTAGCTGGTACAAGTGAGTTTAGCTGGTGTGAGTGAGTTTAGCTGGTACGAATGAGTTTAGCTGGTACGAATGAGTTTAGCTGGTACGAGTGAGTTTAGCCGGCGTGAGTGAGTTTAGCTGGCGTGAGTTTAGCTGGCATGAGTGAGTTTAGCTGGTACGAATGAGTTTAACTGGTATGAGTGAGTTTAACTGGTGTGAGTGAGTTTAGCTGGTACGAATGAGTTTAGCTAGTATGAATGAGTTTAACAGGCGTGAATGAGTTTAGCTGGCATGAGTGAGTTTAGCTGGCATGAGTGAGTTTAGGTGTCAACAGTCACATGAGGCTTGTGGCCCATGATGCACAGCACAGGCATGGAGCAGCCACAGCAGTCGGATGAGGCTGAGGAGTAGACGCTGGTGTCTGTGGGCGGCAAGCCACCCAGGCACTGAGGCAAGAGACAGAGGACACGAGCTGTTCCAGTATAATAAAATATAAAACAAGAATAGTTATACCAGATATAGATCTTAGGTATGATTATATATGAATATCATTAATCATTAGTTGGTAGTAATTACTCTTTATCCCAATATTATAATAATCCTCGCTCTACAATCATAACCTAGGAAAAACCAGGCCATACAGAGATAGGAGCTGAGGGGACATAGTGAGGTGTGACCAGAAGACAAGAGTGCAAGCCTTCTGTTACACCAGACAGGGCCACCAGAGGGCTCCTTGGTCTAGCGGTGACGCCAGCGTCTGGGAAGACGCCCGTTACCAGGCAGATCATGGTCCAGCGGTAGCAAAAGGTGTCAAGGAACAACACCCGCTACTTAGCAGACCGGGAAAGGGAGTCTCCCTTTCCCTGGGGGAGTTTAGAGAAGACTCTGCTCCTCCACCTCTTGTGGAGGGCCTGACATCAGTCAGACCTGCCCAAAGTTATCCGGAGGCCTAACCGTCTCCCTGTGATGCTGTGCTTCAGTGGTCATGCTCCTAGTCCACCTTCATGTTCCATCCTGTACACCTGGCTCTGCCTTCTAGATAGCAGTAGTAAATTAGTGAAAATACTAATAGTCCCTGCTATGCAGAAATAATAGCGTAAGCTGTCTTTCTCTCTCTCTCCTCTCCCTCTCTTCCTCGGCTGCCAGGCAGGGAAGGGCCCCTGTCCAGTGGACACGTGACCCACGTGACCTTACCTATCATTGGAGATGACTCACACTCTTTACCCTGCCCCTTCTGCCTTGTATCCAATAAATAACAGTGCAGCCAGACATTTGGGGCCACTACCGGTCTCTGCACATTGGTGGTAGTGGTCCCCCGGGCCCAGCTGCCTTTTCTCTTATCTCTTTGTCTTGTGTCTTTATTTCTACACTCTCTCATCGCCGCACACAGGGAGAGACCCACTGACCCTGTGGGGCTGGTCCCTACAGGTGTCAGTGCCTGAAACGCCACCAGGCAGTGCCCCCGTGTGGGCGGAAAGTCACCCAGGTGCCGAGGCACGAGACTGAAGGCACAAGCTGTTCCAATATAATCAAGAAAATAGTTAGGATAAGAGAAAGTTATATTCGAAATAGGATATAGAGATGAATGTATATGGATATTATCAATCATTAGTTTTCTGTATTAACCTTTGTATGATTATTATAACCAAAGAAAAACCAGGCCACACAGAGTTAGGAGCTGAAGGGACATTGTGAGAAGCGACCAGAAGACAAGAGTGTGAGCTCTCTGTCACGCCCAGATAAGGGCCGCTTGAGGGCTCCTTGGTCTAGCGGTAGCGCCAGTGCCTGGGAAGGCACCCGTTACTTAGCGGACCTTGGCCTGGCGGTAGCGTCAGCGCCCGGGAAGGCACCCGTTACTTAGCGGACCTTGGCCTGGCGGTAGCGCCAGCGCCCGGGAAGGCACCCGTTACTTAGCGGACCTTGGCCTGGCGGTAGCGCCAGCGCCCGGGAAGGCACCCGTTACTTAGCGGACCTTGGCCTGGCGGTAGCGCCAGCGCCCGGGAAGGCACCCGTTACTTAGCGGACCTTGGCCTGGCGGTAGCGCCAGCGCCCGGGAAGGCACCCGTTACTTAGCGGACCTTGGCCTGGCGGTAGCGCCAGCGCCCGGGAAGGCACCCGTTACTTAGCGGACCTTGGCCTGGCGGTAGCGCCAGCGCCCGGGAAGGCACCCGTTACTTAGCGGACCTTCGCCTGGCGGTAGCGCCAGAGCCCGGGAAGGCACCCGTTACTTAGCGGACCTTCGCCTGGCGGTAGCGCCAGAGCCCGGGAAGGCACCCGTTACTTAGCGGACCTTGGCCTGGCGGTAGCGCCAGCGCCCGGGAAGGCACCCGTTACTTAGCGGACCTTGGCCTGGCGGTAGCATCAGAGCCCGGGAAGGCACCCGTTACTTAGCAGATGGCCTGGCGGTAGCGCCAGAGCCTGGGAAGGCACCCGTTACTTAGCAGACCTTGGTCTGGCGGTAGCGTCAGTGCCTGGGAAGGCACCCGTTACTTAGCAGACCTTCATCTAGCGGTAGCGTCAGCGCCTGGGAAGGCACCCGTTACTTAGCAGACCAGGAAAGGGAGTCTCCCTTTCCCTGGGAGAGTTAGCGAGCACTCTGCTCCACCAGTTCTTGTGGGGGACCTGACATTCCCCAGGCCTGCCCGCAGTCATCGGAGGCTTCAACGTCTCCCTGTGGTGCTTCAGTGGTCACGCTCCTTGTCCACTTTCATATTCCGCCTGTACACCTGCTGCTTCTCTTAAGTTCTTAGAAGATAGCAGTAGCAGAATTAGCAAAAGTATTAGAGTCTTTGATCTCTCTCATACGTGCATAGAAGAAATGCTAACATCTGCTGTCCTCCCTCTCTGCTTCAGCTACCACAAAGGGAAAGGCCCCCTGTCACGTGGACAGGTGACTTGCTTGTCCTTATCAATCACTTGAGATGACTCACACTCCTTACCCTGCCCCCTTGCCTTGTATACAATAAATAGCAGTGCGTCCAGGCCTTCAGGGCCACTACCGGACTCTGCACACTGGTGGTAGTGGCCCCTGGGCCCAGCTGTCTTTCCCACTATCTCTTAGTCTCGTGTCTTATTTTACTATAATCTCTCGTCTTTGCACATGAAGAGAAAACTCACAAGGCCCTGTAGGGCTGGACCCTACACCCCTGAGCCAAGCACACGTGACTCCATGACCCAGCAGCCCCAACAGAAATGTGTACACGCTCATGCAGTGGACGCACAGACGCAAACATTCACACAGCGAAGCCTGCACCACCACGAGAAGGTGGGGAGGCTTCTCCACATGACGGCATGGATGGACCTCCCCATGGGACGTGGAGCGGGGAAGCCAAACGCAAACGCACACCACGCGGCTCCACTTCTGAAAAGGAAAACAGGCCAACCTCACCTCGGCTGGCAGACATCGGGACGGCAGGCAGCTGTGGTGGGGAGCAGGTTTTACAACCAGACATGGCTGCTGGTGGTAACAAGAGGAGCATGAACGGGGCTTGCAGGGGCTAATTTATGTTTCTTTACCTGGTTCACAAGTGAGTTCAGTTTATGGAGTCATCAAACCGTCCACCTGCAATGTGCGTCCTGCATGCGCATTATACAACCATCACTAGTTAATAAACAAACAACAACTGGGCCAGGTGCTGTGGCTCACGCCTGTTTCCCAACACTTTGGGAGGCTAAGGCAGGAGGATCACTTGAGCCCAGGAGTTCGAAACCAGCCTGGGTAACATGGCAAGACACCCTCTCTACAGGAAACAAGAAAAATAAAAATAAAATACAAAAAAAAAAAAAAAAAAATGCCAAGTGCAGTGGTGTGCCTGTAGTCCCAACTACTCAGGAGGCTGAGGTGGGAAGATCACTTGAGCCCAAAGGGTTGAGGCCGCAGTGAGCCATGATCTCACCACTGCAGTCTAGCCTGGGCCACAGAACGAGCCTCTGTCTGAAAAAAAAAAAAAAAAAGCTGTTACTTAAACAAAAAAATCCATGTAGATTCAGATACCTGATGCCCGATGGCACAAAAAAAGCAAGAGAGAGATGACAGATTGTTTTATTAATGGTGTTGGGTAAATTATCACCATAAAGTGTAAGGAAAAGATGAATTTCTTCCCTCATTCTTGCAGTATAAACTACAGATAAATGAAAGACCTCTATGTGAAAGGCAAAACTAAAAGCTAATAAAAATAGTCTTTGAGGCTGGGTGCGGTGGCTCAGCCTGTAATCCCAGCACTTTGGGAGGCTGAGGTGGGCGGATCACCTGAGGTTGGGAGTTTGAGACCAGCCTAGCCAACATGGAGAAACCCCGTCTCTACTAAAAATACAAAATTAGCCAGGTGTGGTGACACGTGCCTAAAATAGGCTGAGGCAGGAGAATCACTTGGACCTGGGAGGCAGAGGTTGCGGTGAGCTGAGATCACACCATTGCACTCCAGCCTGGGCAACAAGAGTGAAACTCTGTCACACACACACACAAAAAAATTAAAAAACAGAAATAAATAAAATAGTCTTTGGAAAATTTATTTATGACTCAGGAATAAGGAAAGAATAAATAAGACCCAAAACACAAATCACAGGTGCCAAGGCAAAAAGCTGGCTTTCCACAAAAGAACATCAGGGTCCCTGTTGCGTGAAGGTCCCGTGGCGGCATTTTCCAGCCCATGGACAAGAGGGAAGAGAATCTCCAACAACTGAAAGTAATGAGACAAGAGGGACAAGAATCTCCAAAAAAAACTAAGGAGACAATGGGGAAGAGAATCTCCAAAAGTGAAACTAACCAGGGATCTCTACCTACAGCACATAAAGAATCAACACAAATCAACCAAACTCCAGAATCCTGCAGAAAGTGGGCAGAGAATACGACCAGACAATCTGAGAGGGACGCCCAGATGGAACCAAATACAGCAGGAGCCGATGAGCTTGCCAGTGACCTGCGGGTGGCAGACGGCGGAGGGGGCAGGTCTGCGGCAGGAGCACGGCTGCACTGCCGGGCAGGATGGACTTGGAGGCTGCCCTGAAAATGCCCTGGGCCCTGTGGCCCAGCTGTGGGCGGGTCACCCGGCTGTTGAGGTGCCCGGGCCCTGTGGCGGGGCTGCGGGCGGGTCACCCGGCTGTTGAGGTGCCCGGGCCCTGTGGCCGGGCTGCGGGCGGGTCACCCGGATGTTGAGGTGCCCGGGCCCTGTGGCCGGGCTGCGGGCGGGTCACCCGGCTGTTGAGGTGCCCGGGCCCTGTGGCCGGGCTGCGGGCGGGTCACCCGGATGTTGAGGTGCCCGGGCCCTGTGGCCGGGCTGCGGGCGGGTCACCCGGATGTTGAGGTGCCCGGGCCCTGTGGCCGGGCTGCGGGCGGGTCACCCGACTGTTGAGGTGCCCGGGCCCTGTGGCCGGGCTGCGGGCGGGTCACCCGGCTGTTGAGGTGCCCGGGCCCTGTGGCCGGGCTGCGGGCGGGTCACCCGGCTGTTGAGGTGCCCGGGCCCTGTGGCCGGGCTGCGGGCGGGTCACCCGGCTGTTGAGGTGCCCGGGCCCTGTGGCCGGGCTGCGGGCGGGTCACCCGGCTGTTGAGGTGCCCGGGCCCTGTGGCTGGGCTGTGGGCGGGTCACCCGGCTGTTGAGGTTTTGCTACACATCAGTTACAGCAAAGGTCCCTGAGGGGAGGCACACGTCAGCAGGGCTGGGGAAGGAAGGGAGGCTTGCTAGAGGCCCGGGACACAAGGCAGGAGAGGGACCATGCAGGGAGGGCGGGAAGGGCCGAGCACATGGCTCTGCGGGGCATCTGGTGGCACCGGCCCAGCCCTGGCGGTGGTGGGGGTGAGACAGGGCAGGCACGCAGAGGAGCACACCAGGGTGTTCTGGGTGGCAGGACGGCCACCCAGCCTCGACCCTAGAGCCAGAGGACAGGCACAGGCCCCCCTGGGCACGTGGGGCTCTAGTGGAGGGCGCCCGCCTCGGCGGCGATGCTGGGCGTCAGTGCAGCTCAGCCTGGGTCTCAGACGCCGAGGGCCTGTGGGTCACACTGGCTGGGCAGCCGTCGAGGTTCTTTACCTTGTGGGGCCGAAGGGTCAGGGTCACCTGCCCCGGGCTTCTCCAGCTCGTCCAAGATCTCTTTGCGAATGGAAGGTGCGGGGACGGAGTGGCTCCTCTTCAGCAGGGTCCCAGCAGCTGCCGGGCGGCCGCCCCCGTGATCTGCTGGGGAGGCAGCCGTAAGCAACCTTGTTTGCACGCACTCCCTGGCGTCTGGTGCGGCCCACTCGGGGCCAAGCGGGGAGCAGGGTCCCCACAGCAGCAGCAGCTGCTGTGCCCCACAGTGCCCTGCGCACCTGAACGCGCTCCGGACCAGCCCACGGGCCACCAGGCCTCTGCATCTGCCAGGCCAGCAGGTGAGTGCAAGCGAGTGCCGGCCTCTGACTAGCCCTGGCCCCTCCCCGCCCTAATCCCGCCTCCCAATCCCCCTCCCCACCCCATCCCCCTTCCCCCAAATCCCCCCTCCCCGCCTCAATCCCTCTCCCCCAAATGCCCCCTCCCCACCTCAACCCCCTCCCCCCAAATCCCCCCTCCCCACCTCAATCCCCTCGCCCAAATCCCCCCTCCCCACCCCAATGCCCCTCCCCCAAATCCACCCTCCCCACCTCAATCCCCCCTCCCCCAAATCCTCCCTCCCTACCCCAACCCCCTCCCCCAAATCCTCCCTCCCTACCCCAACCCCCTCCCCCAAATCCTCCCTCCCTACCCCAACCCCCCATTCCCCGAAATCCCCCTCCCCACCCCAATCCCTCCTCCCCACCCCTTCCACCCCTACCCCAATCCCCCATGCGCCCTGCCCCCATCCCTAACCTAACCCCCTGCCCCCCTCCGAGGCCTTGCTGCCCTGATTGTCCTGCTGTGGGCCAAGTGCCTTGAAGGCAAACTCCATCCAGGTGGGGCTGCCGGCCAGGCCCTTTCTCAGGGCGTCCCCTTGGTGGATGCGGCTGTCTGGGCTCGCCTGGGATGGGCCACGCAGGGCTGCATCTGCCCCTCAGGTGAAACGAGGAAGGAGCCTGGCCTTGCCGACCACACAGGCTCAAGGAGGCTGCCCTGCCTGGACATTGTCCTTACCTACAGAGGCCCATGAGCCCCCCCAGCCCTGGTCTCTGCCAAGACCCCATCCAGGACAGCTGCTGCCCCATCAAGTCACATGGACCTAATCCAGTGAAAGAAATGCCATTCAGGCAACGACACATACTCTAAAATGCACTTTGAGACCAGGTGCAGTGGCTCACACCTGTAATCCAAACAATTTGGGAGGCCAAGGTGGGAGGATCACTTGAGACCAGGAGTTCAAGACCAGCCTGGACCACGTAGTAAGATGCCGTCTTTACAAAAAATTAAAAGTAAATGAGCTGGGCCTGGTGGCATGCGCCTGTGGACCAAGCTACTCAGGAGGCTGACGCAGGAGAATCCTTTCAGCCAGTGACATGGGGGTGGCAGTGAGCCAATATTGCACCACTGCACTCCAGACTGGGCAACACAGCAAAACCCTGTCTCAATAATAATAATAATAATAATAATAATAATAATAATAAAAATAAAATGCATTTCTGGGAAAAAGCACATCAGCCAGAGCTGCGTTTAAAGGTGGCTGTGATCCTCACGGGGTCTCGCAAGCACACATGAGTGCAGGAGTAACACCACTCTGCTCACTCCATCCCTCTCTCCCTCACTCCACCTTGTCCACTCCATCCTCACTCACTCCACTCTGTCCACTCCATCCCACACTCACTCACTCCACTCTGTCCACTCCATCCCCCACACACTCACTCCAATCTGTCCACTCCATCCCCACTCACTCCAATCTGTCCACTCCATGCCCCACTCACTCCACTCTGTCCACTCCATCCCCACTCACTCACTCCACTCTGCTCACTCCATCCCCCACTCACTCACTCCACTCTGCTCACTCCATCCCCCACTCACTCACTCCACTCTGCTCACTCCATCCCCACTCACTCACTCCACTCTGTCCACTCCATCCCCTGTCACTCACTCCACTCTATCCACTCCATCCCCACTCACTCACTCCACTCTGTCCACTCCATCCCCTGTCACTCACTCCACTCTGTCCACTCCATCCCCACTCACTCACTCCACTCTGCTCACTCCATCCCCACTCACTCACTCCACTCTGTCCACTCCATCCCCTGTCACTCACTCCACTCTATCCACTCCATCCCCACTCACTCACTCCACTCTGTCCACTCCATCCCCTGTCACTCACTCCACTCTGTCCACTCCATCCCCACTCACTCACTCCACTCTGCTCACTCCATCCCCCACTCACTCACTCCACTCTGCTCACTCCATCCCCACTCACTCACTCCACTCTGTCCACTCCATCCCCTGTCACTCACTCCACTCTATCCACTCCATCCCCACTCACTCACTCCACTCTGCTCACTCCATCCCCCACTCACTCACTCCACTCTGCTCACTCCATCCCCACTCACTCACTCCACTCTGTCCACTCCATCACCCACTCACTCACTCCACTCTGTCCACTCCATCCCTCACTCACTCACTCCACTCTGCTCACTCCATCCCCCACTCACTCATTCCACTCTGTCCACTCCATCCCCCACTCACTCACTCCACTCTGTCCACTCCATCCCCCACTCACTCACTCCACTCTATCCACTCCATCCCCCACTCACTCACTCCACTCTGTCCACTCCATCCCCCACTCACTCACTCCACTCTGTCCACTCCATCCCCCAATTACTCACTTCCACTCTACTCACTCCATCCCCCACTCACTCACTCCACTCTGTCCACTCCATCCCCACTCACTCACTCCACTCTACTCACTCCATCCCCCACTCACTCACTCCACTCTACTCACTCCATCCCCCACTCACTCACTCCACTCTGTCCACTCCATCCCCCACTCACTCACTCCACTCTACTCACTCCATCCCCCACTCACTCACTCCACTCTACTCACTCCATCCCCCACTCACTCACTCCACTCTGTCCACTCCATCCCCCACTCACTCACTCCACTCTACTCACTCCATCCCCCACTCCATCCCCCACTCACTCCACTCTATCCACTCCATCCCCCACTCACTCACTCCACTCTGTCCACTCCATCCCCCACTCACTCACTCCACTCTACTCACTCCATCCCCCACTCACTCACTCCACTCTACTCACTCCATCCCCACTCACTCACTCCACTCTGTCCACTCCATCCCCCACTCACTCACTCCACTCTATCCACTCCATCCCCCACTCACTCACTCCACTCTGTCCACTCCATCCCCACTCACTCACTCCACTCTGCTCACTCCATCCCCCACTCACTCACTCCACTCTGTCCACTCCATCCCACACTTACTCACTCCACTCTACTCACTCCATCCCCACTCACTCACTCCACTCTGTCCACTCCATCCCCCACTCACTCACTCCACTCTACTCACTCCATCCCCCACTCATTTACTCCACTCTACTCACTCCATTCCACACTCACTCACTTCCACTCTGTCCACTCCATCCCCCACTCACTCACTCCACTCTGTCCACTCCATCCCCACTCACTCACTCCACTCTGCTCACTCCATCCCCCACTCACTCACTCCACTCTGTCCACTCCATCCCACACTTACTCACTCCACTCTACTCACTCCATCCCCACTCACTCACTCCACTCTGTCCACTCCATCCCCCACTCACTCACTCCACTCTGCTCACTCCATTCTCTCCTCACTCTCATCAGCATTGCTTCATTTAATTTCACATACTTTTGTTAGTCACCTCAACTCTTTTGGGAACATGATGGGCTATAAATAACCAAGCGTGCACCTCATCTGTAGGGTGGCTGTTAACTCCATCACACAGATCGTCGTGGGGTGACTCATGCGGTGCATGCCGCACCCGACCGCTTCCTCCTCAGATTCAGGCCCCCCAGTTAGCACTCAGAACAGCGCGTGAGAGCCCATCGCGGGAGGCCCACTCCCCACCAGGCACCTGGCCCAGGCCAAGCACGCAGGGAGAATTCTGGGAACAACTGAAGAATGGAGGGTGAAGGGTCCTGGGCCTGTCTGAGGACATCCGGGCCTCATGTGAGGAGACGGGCACACGTAAGGAGACCTTTGGGGGTTTGAGGCCATCCAGCCCACATGTGAGGAGACGGGCACACCTGAGGAGACCTGGGGAGGTCTGAGGACATCCAGCCCGCATGTGAGGAGATGGAGACACGTGAGGAGACCTGGGGGACCATCTGATGAGACCTGGGGGGCATGTGAGGTGAGCTGGGGCACGTGTGAGGGGACCTGGGGTGCGTGTGAGTAGACCTGGGGGGCATGTGAGGTGACTTGTGGGACTTGTAGGGTGACCTGGGCTGTGTGAGGTGACCCGGGGTGCATGTGAGTAGACCTGGGGGGCATGTGAGGTGAGCTGGGGCACGTGTGAGGGGACCTGGGGTGCGTGTGAGTAGACCTGGGGGCACGTGAGGTGACTTGTGGGACTTGTAGGGTGACCTGGGCTGTGTGAGGTGACCCGGGGTGCATGTGAGTAGACCTGGGGGGCATGTGAGGTGACCTGGGGCACGTGTGAGGGGACCTGGGGTGCGTGTGAGTAGACCTGGGGGGCATGTGAGGTGACTTGTGGGACTTGTAGGGTGACCTGGGCTGTGTGAGGTGACCCGGGGTGCATGTGAGTAGACCTGGGGGGCATGTGAGGTGAGCTGGGGCACGTGTGAGGGGACCTGGGGTACGTGTGAGTAGACCTGGGGGGCATGTGAGGTGACCTGTGGGACTTGTAGGGTGACCTGGGCTGTGTGAGGTGACCCAGGGTGCGTGTGAGTAGACCTGGGGGGCATGTGAGGTGAGCTGGGGCACGTGTGAGGGGACCTGGGGTGCGTGTGAGTAGACCTGGGGGGCATGTGAGGTGACTTGTGGGACTTGTAGGGTGACCTGGGCCGTGTGAGGTGACCCGGGGATGTGTGAGGTGGCCTCAGGCATGTGCAAGATGACCTGGGGTGACCTGAGGCAGTGGGAGCAGGATCCCCCGGACTCTGGGGCTGGACACTGCCCTCCTTGGTGCAGGACAGTACCTGAGTCACAGGACTCCTGGAGCCGCGGTGGCTTTTTAAGCCGCTCTTCTTCGCCATAGAACACCTGCTTCTTGGCCTTCCCGGCAGCCAGGCTGGCTACAGACACGAGAGGGATGGCCTGGCTCTCCTGGGACACAAGAAGGAAGTTCAGTGCCACCCCGGGAACACCCCACACCCACTGACAGGTGTGGGCCCCTCAAAGGTGTGACAGGTGTGGGCCCCTCAAAGGTGTGACAGGTGTGGGCCCCTCAAAGGTGTGACAGGTGTGGGCCCCTCAAAGGTATGACAGGTGTGGGCCCCTCAAAGGTGTGACAGGTGTGGGCCTCTCGAAGGTGTGACAGGTGTGGGCCTCTCAAGGCAAAGTTTAAGCTGCATTTCAGGCAATGGGAAGAGGCCGATCATCAACCCAGAAATCCAGTTATTCAAGAAAAGGACTGGTCTGTTTAAGGCAACCAAGCTCAGCCTGCTTTTACCCTAGGCCCTGTCTCAAACACTTGATCAAGTCAACATACTGCCCCAAATTGTCAGAACCTTAATACTCTTCATTAAAACAAAAGATAATGTAGAAAACAAAAAGATATTTCCTTAATGTCAACAACTGAAGACAACAAGCCCTAAAATGTCATCAGAATTATGATTTCCAACAGAAATGCACATACTAAAGACTAATGCGTGCTGGGCCTTTACTAACCGAGCTCCACTTGCCCCATGACTAAAGAGAGCCCTCCGCATATCAGGCTACTGTTTTGGGCAGTGGGGATGGAGCAGGGCACGAAACCCTGGTCTCACTCACTTCCCACGAGAGCTCGGCTAGGTGGGGACCGTCCCACGTCCCGTCCCGGCCAAGTGCCTCCCAGGGTCACACCGCCGGGAGGAGGGAGAGCCGGGGTTGACAGCCTTGTGCCCTTGACAATGCGCTGTACCCTCCAAACGGGTCACAGTTCGGGGTCAGCTCCGCCCCACCCAGTTCAGATAGGAGGAGCTGTCAAGGGCAACACACAGGGAGTGCTGGCAACAGGGACCCCACGGGACGGGCATGGGGAGGGGCAGCCTCCGCTAGACGCGGCCGTAGGGACCCCACGGGACGGGCATGGGGAGGGGCAGCCTCCGCTGGACGCGGCCGTAGGGACCCCACGGGACGGGCATGGGGAGGGGCAGCCTCTGCTGGACGCGGCCGTAGGGACCCCACGGGACGGGCATGGGGAGGGGCAGCCTCTGCTTGACATGGCTGTAGGGACCCCATGGGATGGGCGTGGGGAGGGGCAGCCTCTCCTGGACAGGGCCGTCAGCTCAGTGTGCAGACTGCAGGGCCAGAAAGGGAAGGAGCGTGTGTGTGGCTGCCGATGTCCTACAGAACACAGGTGACCAAAGGAAGACTCATCACAGAGTCCTGAATGGGAGCTGCAGAGGCACCAGGCGGCTGCTCACAACCGTGTGGGCCTCCAGAGGGACAACTCCAGCATCGGAGAAGGAATTCCACCTTTCCCAAGTCCAACGGATCAGAGATTTTGGAACACAAGGCCCCAGGAGAATCAAGCCTCCAAATTGACTAGCAGGTGCTTTAAGGTAGGAGAATAAACACAGCGCAACCATCCCCTCCCAAAGTCCTAATGACCAGCAACTGGGAAGACCACAGCTGTTGCTGGCACTGCCCCACCAGGCACTGGGTGCCTGCCGTGCCAACCAATAGCTGTCCCGATGCCAGCTGCATGGAGCAGCATGGGGCTTTGTGAGGTGGTTTTCACTTACAGCGTTGAAGAGCTCTGTGGTCAGGCCGAGGTAGTTGTGCAGAGCCAGAAAGGTCACCCTCTGCAGCCGCACCATGATGATCTGAAACAACACGCCAGCCGCGCGGTGACCACCGGCCTGGGGTACAGGGAGGGCCCCCGGCAGCACCACACAGAGCACTGAGAACCGTGCCCCAAACCCTGCAGATGCCACAGACCGAACCCTCTCAGGGTGAAAAACCCCGCAGACTTGACACCTCACCACGGTCAAGTAAGACGTTCACATCACGGGGAATGGGACGAGGGGCACATGAAGACTGCATTGTTTTTGCAAGTTTTCTATAAATCTAAAGTTACTCCAAAGTGAGAAGTTTAATAAAAATGTAAAAATCTCTTTGGGGGTAGTGAGGGATCTTAAGACCTCTTTGAGATTGTGAACATTCATTTTTATTTTAAGATATATATTACAATTTTTTTTTTTTGAGATGGTGTCTCACTATGCCGCCCAGGCTGGAGTGCAGTGGCACGATCTCGGCTCACTGCAAGCTCCACCTCCCAGGTTCACACCATTCTCCTGCCTCAGCCTGCCGAGTAGCTGGGACTACAGGTGCACGCCACCACACCTGGCTAATTTTTTGTATTTTTAGTAGAGACAGGGTTTCACCATGTTAGCCAGGATGGTCTCGATCTCCTGACTTTGTGATCCACCCTCCTTGGCCTCCCAAAGTGCTGGGATTACAGGTGTGAGCCACTGTGCCCGGCCTACAAATTTTTAAAATATAACCTTCGTTCTTCCCGAACCCACTCAGAATCCCACATCACCAGTGGTAAGTCCCGCCAATGAAGTTGATTTCTCTATTCCTCTGAAATCACCTTCATGGCTGTAAAGCTCAGAACTGAGAAAGTAAGTGGGCAATAAACCCACTCAAATCCCAAACCAGTGCCCAGGTCCCCCAGGGTGACCCACAGCAGCTAGAAGAGTTATCTGAAAAAGTGACCCACCTGCACCACCCTCACCAGAGTTTCCGGATATTTCTCAAAAACTCCGTGAAAAGCCACAGCTGGAAGCCGGAGGATGGTGGACGGGATGGCCGCGCGGACGGAGACCGTTTTGTAAGGTGCAGCATGGCCCTGTAACAACAGCTCCATCAGTCCCCGCTCTGTGAGCTTGGCCAACCCCCCAGGGACTGCCAAGGCTCCTGGAAGCCCTGGAGGAGGCCCCATCTGCTGCCCAGTCACACGGCTCCATTCTCCCTCCCAGGCTGGGCTGTGCAAAGTGCTGCTTTTGGCACCAGCTGCACACGTTTTTTGACTGTCCAAGACATGTGCGGCGAAAGACTGGCTGACGATGAAATGTGGGTGAGGGGGAGGCCCGCAGGCAGCCACCCCACCAGACCTGGGCACTCACCACGGGGAGCTCCAACCGCTCCCACCTGCCACTGAGGCTCACGGACCAGCTCACCAGCGTCCTACTCTACATCCGACATCAGCGTCGGTACCCCTCGCCAAAGGGCGTGCCAGACACCAACCTGAGCGGGCTTCCTAAAAAGGCCACCGAGAGGGTCAGGAGCCACCACTGTCAAATGCCCACCGCCACAGTGGGGTCACCGCCTAGGACAGGGAGCGCGCACTGCCGGGTCGCACGAGGCCCAGGTGAGGAGCCACAGCGGCTCACCGCGTGGATGTGGCCAGCAGAGCTCCACACGGCCAAGGAAAGAGCCCAGGAAAAGCCCCAGTGAGTGATGTGGTTTCCATCTTCTAGAAATTGGTGGGCTCTAGAGAGAAAAGGCTGTTTTTAAATCACACTGTCATCTGCATGCAGGCAGACTCTTCTGGAAACTTGTTGGCTCTAGAGACGAAAGGCTGTTGTTTACACCATGCCGTCACCTGCCTGCAGAGACAGATTTTTTTTTTTTTTTGAGACAGAGTCTCGTTCTGTCATCCAGGCTGGAGTGCAATGGCGTGATCTTGGCTCACTGCAAGCTCCGCCTCCCGGGTTCACACCATTCTCCTGCCTCAGCCTCTCGAGTAGCTGGGGCTACAAGCGCCCGCCACCACGCCCGGCTAATTTGTTTTTTGAATTTTTAGTAGAGACAGGGTTTCACTGTGTTAGCCAGGAGGGTCTCGATCTCCTGACCTCGTGATCCGCCCACCTCGACCTCCCAAAGTGCTGGGATTACAGGCGTGAGCCACCGCGCCTGGCCCAGATTATTCCGGAAATTGGTTGGCTCTAGAGAGAAAAGCCTTCTGTTTACATCATGCCGTCACCTGCATGCAGAGGCAGATTCACCCTTTTTGGTGCACACCTCTAGCATTTTCACTCCCACCACAGAAACAGAACAATCCCAACCTCCAATGCCCTTGGCAGCCTTTTCGCATCCTCCTTTCTTCCCACCACTGGGTCCTGGCAATGCTCCCCTGTCTTTTGTCCCAGTGGTTGTGCCTTTGTCAAAATGTCACATAAATGGAGGCACAGAGTGTGGAGGCTTCCCTCAGCGGGGTGACACACTCGAGATTCCCCCACGGTGGCGCGTCTGACAGAGGTCTCTGCCTCGACTCCCGAGTGCTGGCTGTCTCGTGGAGGCTTCGCAGGGTCTCCGTCCATTCAGCAGTCGAGATTCCCCCACGGTGGCGCGTCTGCCAGAGGCCTGTGCCTTGGCTCCTGAGTGCTGGCTGCCTCATGGAGGCCTTGCAGTGTCTCCTCGTGAAGGCCTCGCAGGGTCTCCGTCCATTCAGCAGTCGAAGGATATTTGTGTTGTTTCCACTGAGGACAATTCTAAATAAAGCTACTTCATAAATACGCATCTCCCAGTGTTTGTGTGGACGCAGTTCTCATCCCTCTTGCTAAATACCTAGGGATGGGATTTGTAGGTTGTACGGAATATGTATCCTCACATTTATAAGAAACTACCAAACTGTCTCCTACAGCGGCTGCCGTGCTTTGCATTCTCACCAGCGGTGAGTGAGTTTCCATGGATGCCCCGTGTTTTGCATTCTCACCAGCAGCGAACGAGTTTCCGTGGATGCCCCGTGTTTTGCATTCTCATCAGTGGTGAATGAGTTTCCGTGGATGCCCCGTGGAATGAGTTTCCGTGGATGCCTGTCTTCACCAGCAGTTGGTGCCACCATGTTGCATAATAAAGAATTTAGCTGGTCTTGTCTTCAGTTCCCAGGAGAAAGCCCTCAAGATCTTAGAAGCTCCTGGAAGTGTCTTTTTATTCACGGTGCGATTCACTTGGGTTTATGCTAGCAGGTGACTCCTGGTGGCAAGGCCCAACCCAGAAGTTTCAGGAGGGAGCTGGCCATGCAGGGAAGACCAAGCATGTGACTAGATCCAGGGGTGTCAGCCCAACCTCCCACCTGCAGGGAGGGGAGGAAGCTAGAGATCGAGTTGGATCACACAGCCAAAGTTCAGGCAAACGTCCCTGGGTGGCAACACACATCAGTGTGCCAGGAGGTATAGGGTCCAGCCCTACTGGGCCTGTGGGTTTTTCTCTTCATGTGAGGAGATGAGAGATCGTAGAAATAAAGACACAAGACAAAGAGATAGAAGAAAAGACAGCTGGGCCCAGGGGACCACTACCACCAAGGCATGGAGACCGGTAGTGGCCCCAAATGCCTGGCTGCACTGTTATTTATTCGATACAAGGCAAGGAGGCAGGTAAGAAGTGTGAGTCGTCTCCAGCGATACGTAAGGTCACGCGAGTCACGTGTCTACCAGACAGGGGGCCCTTCCCTATTTGGTAGCCGAGGCGGAGAGAGAATGGGGACAGCTTATGTCATTATTTCTTCTATGTATTTCTTGGAGAGATCAAAGACTTTAATACTTTCACTAATTCTGCTACTGCTATCTAGAAGGCACAGCCAGGTGTACAGGGCGGAACACGCGGTGGACCAGGAGCGTGACCGCTGAAGCACAGCATCACAGGGAGACGTTTAGGCCTCCGGATGGCTGCGGGCGGGCTTGACTGATGTCAGGCCTTCCACAAGAGGTGGTGGAGCAGAGTCTTCTCTAACTCCCCCGGGGAAACGGAGACTCCCTTTCCCGGTCTGCTAAGCAGTGGGTGTCTTCCCAGGCACTGGCGTTACCGCTAGACCAAGGAGCCCTCTAGTGGCCCTGTCTGGGCATAACAGAAGGCTCACACTTGGCTTTGGTCGCTTCTCACCATGTCCCTTCAGCTCCTATCTCTGTATGGCCTGGTTTTTCCCAGGTTATAATTGTAGAACAGAGATTATTATAATATTGGAACAAAGAGTAATGCTACAAACTAATGATTAATATTCATATATCATCATATCTATATTCTAGTTCCAGTATAACTATTCTTATTCTGTATATTTTCTTTATTATACTGGAACAGCTCGTGCCCTCGGTCTCTTGCCTCGGCACCTGGGTGGCTTGCCGCCCACAAGGAGGATGGCATAGCTCAAGGACACGGGAGCCTCATGGCTGGACCATGCCAGACCTCACTCTGTGGGTCTCTTGACTGTTTTGACTGATCCTGATTTTCATCCTTTTTTTTTTTTAAGACAGAGTCTCGCTTTGGAGTGCAATGGCGCGATCTCAGCTCACTGCAAGTTCCGCCTCCCGGGTTCACGCCATTCTCCTGCCTCAGCCTCCCAAGTAGCTGGGACTACAGGCGCCCGCCACCATGCCAGGTTAATGTTTTGTATTTTTAGTAGAGACGGGGTTTCACCGTGTTAGCCAGGATGGTCTCAATCTCCTGACCTCATGATCCGCCCGCCTCAGCCTCCCAAAGTGCTGGGATTACAGGCGTGAGCCACCGCGCCCGGCCGATTTTCATCCTTTGTAGTACAAATGTGAGATGTTCTAGAATATTGAATCTGAGGGGGTCACAGGAATCCCTGAACTTGTAACCAGTTGGTCAGAAGTGTGAGTGGCCTGGGAACTCCCAAGTTTGCAGTTTTGGATGCTATGCTATTGTAATTGCTGTTACTTTTAAATTTCAATTCCCAATTCTTCATTGCTAATATAGAGAAATACAGTTTGTTTTTGTATGTTGACAAACCATAAGTTCTAGTAGTTGTCTTATAGAATCCACAGGATTTTCAATCTAGATAATCATGTTTGTGAATCGAGACGTTTATTTTTTCTTTTCCCATCTGCATGCTTTTTCTTTCTTTCTCTTCCCCTATTGCTCTGAGGACCTCCAATACGATGCTGAACAGGAGTGGTAAGAACACACACTTGGCCAGGCACGCTGGCTCACGCCTGTAGTCCCAGCACTTTGGGAGGCCGAGGCAGGTAGATCACGAGGTCAGGAGTTCAAGACCAGCCTGGCCAAGATGGTGAAACCCCGTCTCTACTAAAAATACAAAAATTAGCCGGGTGTGGTGGCAGGTGCCTGTAATCCCAGCTACTTGGGAGGCTGAGGCAGGAGAATGGCTTGAACCCGAGGGGGCGGAGGTTGCAGTGAGCCAAGATTGCGCCACTGCACTCCGGCCTGGGCGACAGAGCAAGACTCCGACTCACAAAAAAAAGAAGAAAAAAAAACCCACACACACACTCTGGCTTGTTTGCAATCTTCAAGGGAAAATATTCAGTCTTTCACTATCAGGCATGATGTTTGCTTTCATTTTTTTAGTACAGATGTCCTTTATTCGATTTAGGAAGTTCTCTTCTCCTGGTTGCTGAGAGTTTTTATCGTGAACAGATGCTGAATTTTGTCAAATACTTTTTCTGCATTTATTAAGGTAATCAGATGGCTTTTCTTCTTTAGTCTGTCAATATGGAACATTACATCAACTGATTTTCAACTGTTGAAACAGCTTTGCTCCTGGAATAAATCCCACTGATCATGATGTATTATCCTTTTCCATATACTGCTGGACTCAAATCTCTAATATTTCATTGAGGATATGTATGTTTCTAATGATGAGTGACTGGTTTGAAATTTTCCTTTCTTGTAATGTCTGTCTGATTAGGTATTAGGGTATTGCTACCCTCAAAAACTAAACTGGGAAATAGTCCCTCTTCTACTTTTCCGGAGAAGTTTGTATAAAATTAGCATATTTTGTCCTTATTGTCCTAAATGTTGGGAAGTATTCCCCAGTGAAGTCATCTAGATCTGGAATTCTCCAGGTGGGAAGGATTTTAGCTACAGATTCGATTTCTTTAGTAGATATACAGCCATTCAGATAATCTATATCTGAGGGAACTGTGGTAGTTTGTGCCTTTCAAGGAATTTGTCAATTTAATCTGCGTGGCTGATTTTATGGGCATAAAGCTGTTCAAAATATTTCCTTATTAGTCCTTTTATGTCTGTAGGGTCTGTAGACATGTGCACTCTTTCATGTCTAATATCTGTAGTTTGTGTCTTCTCTTCTTTTCTACACTAGTCTGGCTGGAGGATTTTTCATTTCACTGACGTCTTCCAAGAGCCAGCTTTTGGTTTCATTCATTTTCTCTCTTGTTTTGCATTTCCAATCTCATGGATTCCTGCTCTTTATTAGTTTCTTCCATCTGCTTGCTTTGGGTTTCATTTGTTTTTCTTTTCCTAGCTTCTTAAGATAGAAGCTTGGGTCACTGATCTGAGACTTGTTTTATTTTCTAATATGAGCATTGCCCAGGCTGGAGTGCCATGGCACAGTCGTGGCTCACTGCAACCTCTGCCTCCTGGGTTCAAGTGATTTCCAGATAATTTTTGTATTTTTAGTAGAGATGGGGTTTCACCATGTTGGCCAGGCTGATCTCGAACTCCTGACCTCAAGTGATGCACCCGCCTCGGCCTCCCAAAGTGCTGGGATTACAGGCATGAGCCACCGCGCCCGGCCGTGTTGTCCCTTTTTATCCTTGGTAATATTCCTTCATCTCATCTGACATCGACTTTGTCTGATACTAATATAGCAACTCCAGTTTTCTTTTAATTGGGGCTTTCATGATATATCTTCTTCCAGCCTTTTTTTTTTTTTGAGATGGAGTCTCGCTCTCTTGCCCAGGCTGGAGTGCAGTGGTGCGATCTTGGCTCACTGCAAACTCTGCCTCCCGGGTTCACGCCATTCTCCTGCCTCAGCCTCCACAGTAGCTGGGACTACAGGCGCCCGCCACCACGCCCGGATAATTTTTTGTATTTTTAGTAGAGACGAGGTTTCACTGCATTAGCCAGGATGGTCTCGATCTCCTGATCTCGTGATCCGCCCGCCTCAGCCTCCCAAAGTGCTGGGATTACAGGCGTGAGCCACTGCGCCCGGCCTTTTTTATTTTTTGAGAAACTGTCTTGCTACTCTATCACCTGAGCTATACTACAGCAGCACACTCAGAGCTTCCTTCAGCCTCAGCTTCCCAGGCTCAAGCAATCCTCCCACTTTAGCCTCCTGAGTAGCTGGGAGCACAGGTGTGTACCACCACACTAACCTAATTTTAAATTTTTTGTAGAGATGGGGTTGCTTTGTTGCCCAGACTGGTCTCAAACTCCTGTGCTCAAGCAATCCTCCCACCTGAGCCTCCCACAGTGCTGGGATTACAGGTGTGAGTCACTTCGCCCAGGCCAACCTTCTGTTTTCCATCTAAGTATTGATATTTAAAGTGGGTTTTTCCTGCAGACACCATAGAGTTGGGGCTTGGACTTTCCATCCAATCTGACAGTCTGTCTTGTTGTTGTATTTAGACCATTTGTCTCCACTGTGATCATTTATAATGGCTGGGTTTAGGATATAATTTTCCGGAGAATGTTGCCTTCTTTGTTTTAGCAGGCGATTAAGCTGGTTGGGTTCAGACCACAAGTCTGTATCTGTGGATGGTGGATTCCAGTTTCTCTGTTTTCAAAGCCTTGGTTCTGATGCTTTGCTCTGCCCTGAACATGCACCACTCAGGAGTCAATCTGAGATTCGAGGTGAAGTTTGAATATTTTTTTTTTTTTTTTTTTTGAGACGGAGTTTCACTCTGCCACCCAGGCTGGAGTGTAGTAGCACGATCTTGGCTCACTGCAACCTCCGCCTCCTGGGTTGAAGCAATTCTCCTGCCTCAGCCCCCTGAGTAGCTGGGATTACAGGCACACACCACCACACTTGGCTAAATTTTTGTATTTTTAGTAGAGACGGGGTTTCACCATGTTGACCAGGCTGGTGTGGAACTCCTGACCTCATGTGATCCGCCCGCCTCAGCCTCCCAAAGTGCTGGGATTACAGGTGTGAGCCACCGCGCCCAGCCTGAAGTTTGAATTTTTTTTTTTCCTGAGATACAGTCTTGCTCTGTTTCCCAGGCTGTGGTGCAGTGGCATGATCTCAGCTCACTGCAACTTCTGCCTCCCGGGTTCAAGCGATTCTCTGGCCTCAGCCTCCCGAGTAGATGAGACTAGAGGTGCGCGCCACCACACCCAGATAATTTTTTTGTATTTTTAGTGGAGACAGGGTTTAACCATGTTGGCCAGGACGGTCTTGATCTCTTGACCTTGTGATCTGCCCGCCTCGGCCTCCCAAAGTGTTGGGATTACAGGCGTGAGCCACCGTGCCTGGCCTTGAAGTATGAATCTTAATACAGTTTCAAAGTCTTTGTTATGCTGCTCTGGGTCTGTCCTGAGCCTTGTACAGGTTCACAGACAAAATCTGTGCATCTACTTCGCTGGCTCTCTCCTCCCTGAGATCCACACACTCTGGCCCTTGGGGGCCCTTCTTCTGGTGCTTTTGGAGGATTCCCATCAGGGTTTTTGCTCCATAACTGGGCTACCATCAAGGCAAGGCCGTGAGTAACAGAAGAAAACGAAAAAGCAGGAAGCGGAACCCTCGTGGGTGGCAGCTCCACGTTGACTGCCATCCACAATCTACTGGCTTTATTTTCGGAGTTCTCCAAGAATTGTTTTCTGCATTCTGTCCTGAGTTTTTCACTGTAATCAGCAGGACAGGCTGTTGTGGCACTACCTTGCCACAGCAGAACTGTAACTCTCCCATTTATTTTAGTTAAAAATAAAATCTTAATTTCCTTCTTCTTTGAGAGCCAGAATGAAGATGCCTAACACATCACCACAGATACTAAATCAAACAGCAGCTGCTCACCTGTGTAGACCAGGCTCACGGCTGCTGCTGTTCAGGAGAATTCCAATGTACCTTCCTGCACGAGGCCACATAAACGAGAACCCAAACAAGGAACTTAGAGGGTGCCCAATCTCCTGGTGCTGGGCTCCAAAGCACAACTGGCCGACACTCAGGCCTGCTGCGGGCCCCGCACATCGAGCACACCAGATACTCAGCTCTTGGCACATGCTAATCGATCTCTGAGACTCAGCAATTTTTCTTCCACTTGGAATTTTGTTCCGTTCCTTTCAAAACCTTTATGTAGAGCAAGTTCCTCCCTAAGAGAGCTACACCACACCACAAGAAACACAAGCACAGAACGGTTGAGAGGAGTCATCTGCCAGCCCCAACGGCCGGGGTACAGCAACTGAAATCACGGCCTGCTCCAGACTCAAGGGAGAGACACCCCCACCAACCGCATCAGCCGGGCAAGTGTCATCTCCACTCTGGAATCAGGGAGAAAAGCACGTGCGTGTGTTTGGGGGCGGGTGGGGAAAAGGAATAACAACTTAGCAGCTGTTGCTAAAAATGGCTTTTGTGTGTTTTATTTCAAATCCACTTGTTTACTTCAAAAAAGCAAGCCTTCATAACCTCACCCCAGATCAGGAAGCTGTGAAAACCACAGGGAGAGGCTGGATGCTGGGAAGCCCAGGTGGACACACAGCTCCCCTGGCAGGCAGGGGTCCCCGAGGGCTCCCCACACTTGCACATCTTCAGATCTCGGCAGTGCTGTATGTAGCAGCCAGCAATCACACCCAACCCAGCTGTCACTCAGCCACGGAGAAATCAACGGTGGTGTCAACGACTGAACTAGAACGACACCCACTCACGCCAATGAATCTCACGTTCATAATGTTGCTCAAATTAGGAAAGGTGAGGAATCCTGGTGTGATGCCATTTATGAGATTTAGAGTCAAGCAAAATTATACTACATATTGTATAAGTACCAAAGAAAATTCAGAAAAGTAGCTATCTCTGAAGAAAAGAGAGGGTGAAATGAGAGCACACGTGGGTAATGTGAACAGAGCCGGCAGTGTGCAGCTAACCTGTGTTCTAGCTAACCAGGGTTAAAACTATATAACCTGGGTTCGAGTTAAGATGCCTGTTTGCTGTGTCATGCCTACTTGTTTTAGAGACAGGGTCCTGCTATGTTGTCTGGGCTGGCCTAGAACTACGAGGCTCAGCAATCTCCTTTCCTCTCCCAAACAGCCAGGACTATAGGTGCCAACCGCCATTCCCAGCAACATCACGCTTTTTTGCGTATCTGCGGTATTTTGTAACAACTTTATAAAAATTAAAATAATAAAGCCTATCTCCCATTAAAAATGGTGGGTTGGGCCAGGCACGGTGGTTCACACCTATAATCCCAGCACTTTGGGAGGCCCAGGAGGGCAGATCGCTTGAGGTCAGGAGTTGAAGACCAGCCTGGCCAACATGGTGAAACCTTGTTTCTACTAAAAATACAAATATTACACGGGCATGCTGGTGTATACCTGTAGTCCCAGCTACTCGGGAGGCTGAAGCACAAGACTCACTTGAACCCAGGAAATGGAGGTTGCAGTGAGCCAAGATCACTCCACTGCACTCCAGCCTGGGTGACAGAGTGAGACTGTCTCCAAAAAAGAAAGGTAAGTTGAAGGTAAATGCTTATCTTTGTCTCCTTGTGGAATATACATGCTTATCTCTGCTCTCTTAAAAAGATACAAACCTCCAAGGATAAAGACAAAAGCTAAGAGTAGATAAAAATGTCACTGAAATTTTAGCGGCTGATGAAAGCAAGTGACAGGGTCATGGCTGGTGGAGCCCTCTAAGGAAAGCTGACACTTGGTTTTAGAGGTGCAGAACCCGGACAGAGAGGACTGGTCCTCACTGCAGAGCCAGAACAAGGCTAACATGCAGGTGAGACGGGAAGAGAGGCAGGCCAACCCCAAGTCACTTTCCTGACCCCAACAGGCTGGAAATGGCTTTTCCCCGTGGCCAGAGGACTACCAGGAACTCTCTGGAGAAGGTGAAGCAAGCAGGTAAGAGCCCAAGGACATCAGGTGTGGCTACGAACCCAAGAACAGTGTCCACTCCAGACGGGAGCACTCCCAGACTCCTCAGTGAGTGTCCACTCCAGACGGGAACACTCCCAGAATCCTCAACAACAGTGTCCACTCCAGACGGGAGCACCCCCAGACTCCTCCCCAAGTGTCCACTCCAGATGGGAGCACTCTCAGACTCCTCAGTGAGTGTCCACTCCAGACAGGAGCACCCCCAGACTCCTCCCCAACAGTGTCCACTCCAGGCGGGAGGACTCCCAGAATCCTCCACAACAGTGTCCACTCCAGACGGGAGCACCCCCAGACTCCTCCCCAACAGTGTCCACTCCAGGTGGGAGGACTCCCAGAATCCTCAACAACAGTGTCCACTCCAGACAGGAGCACCCCCAGACTCCTCCCCAAGTGTCCACTCCAGATAGGAGCACTCCCAGACTCCTCAGTGAGTGTCCACTCCAGACGGGAGCACCCCCAGACTCCTCCCCAACAGTGTCCACTCCAGGCGGGAGGGCTCCCAGAATTCTCCACAACAGTGTACACTCTAGACGGGGGCACTCCCAGACTCCTCCCCAACAGTGTCCACTCTAGGCGGGAGGACTCCCAGACTCCTCCCCAAGTGTCCACTCCAGACAGGAGCACCCCCAGACTCCTTCCCAACAGTGTCCACTCCAGACAGGAGTAATCCCAGACTCCTCCCCAACAGTGTCCACTCCAGGTGGGAGCACTCCCAGACTCCTGAGTGTCCACTCCAGACAGGAGCACTCCCAGACTCCTCCCCAACAGTGTCCACTCCAGGTGGGAGGACTCCCAGAATCCTCCACAACAGTGTCCACTCCAGGCGGGAGGGCTCCCAGAATCCTCCACAACAGTGTCCACTCCAGGCGGGAGGACTCCCAGAATCCTCCACAACAGTGTATACTCCAGGTGGGAGGACTCCCAGAATCCTCCACAACAGTGTCCACTCCAGATGGGAGCACCCCCAGACTCCTCCCCAACTGTCCACTCCAGATGGGAGCACCCCCAGACTCCTCCCCAACAGTGTCCACTCCAGGCGGGAGCACTCCCAGACTCCTCAGTGAGTGTCCACTCCTGACGGGAGGACTCCCAGACTCCTCCCCAACAGTGTCCACTCCAGGCGGGAGCACTCCCAGACTCCTCAGTGAGTGTCCACTCCAGACGAAGGCACTCCCAGGCTCCTCCCCAACAGTGTCCACTCCAAATGGGAGCACTCCCAGGCTCCTCCCCAACACTGTCCACTCCAGGCGAGAGCACTCCCAGGCTCCTCAGTGAGTGTCCACTCCAGACGGGGGCACTCCCAGGCTCCTCCCCAACAGTGTCTACTCCAGGCGGGAGCACTCCCAGGCTCCTCCCCAAGTGTCCACTCCAGATGGGAGCACCCCCAGACTCCTCCCCCTCCTCCAACCCAGTGCCACCACAGCAGAACATACGCAGATTCCTTTCTGAGAAGCTGCCCTAAAAAAAAGACCTACAGACCCTGACCTGTGGACTCCCAAACCATGAAGGAAAGAGCCAGAGTCCTGCTCAGTCCTCCTGCAGGGAGTGTCCCCTGTTAGCGAGCCCTGACCCCATGCACACACAGCCTATATGCAGCTTTCAGGTGGATCACGCTCTTTTCGTTTTGTAGTTAACCCATGTAACTCCCACCGAAATCAATATGTAGAACATTTCCAGTAATCTAGATTACCTTACGCCTCCCCAAGTCGATACCCAACCTAAACCCCTAACAGGCAACCACTAATGAGACCTTAACCCCAGCAGGGCCAAACACCAGCACCAAGTCCCTCCAACCGCACGTTTTTTGTAAAGGAAGTTTTTTTTTGGAACACTAGATGGCCACATTGAGTAGCTGCAAGAGAGACCACGTGGCCCATAAAGCTGAAATATTTACATTCTGGCCTTTTACAGAGAAAGCTGGCTGGCCGGCCAGCCTCTGTCCTCAAGTGTCAGTACAGCTGGTAGCTGAGCCTCAGGTGAGTGAAACTACACAGTGTGTGCTTTTTGTTGCTGGCCTCTTGGGCTCCACATTATTTCTGTGAGATGCAGCTATGCTGGTTTGCACACTTGTGTTCAATAAGAACTTCATTCACACATAAAGTGACTGCTGGAGGCAGAAAAGCCCCTGATCAGAAAGACAGAGGCCAAAATAAACAGAGAAGAGAAACTCAGGTCAGAAACAACTCAGGGAGCAAAAGAAAACCCATCTTACTTTATCCATGAAGTAAGAACAAGATAATTTTTAAAAATTAAAACATAAGAACAAAGATACTTTTTTAAAAAGAACATGCAGGGCCAGGCGCAGTGGCTCACACCTGTAATCCCAGCACTTTGGGAGGCCGAGGCAGGCGGATCACAAGGTCAGGAGTTTGAGACCAGCCTGACCAACATGGTGAAACCCCGTCCCTACTAAAAATACAAAAATTAGCTGGGCATGGTGGCGGGCGCCTGTAATCCCAGCTACTCGGAAGGCTGAGGCAGGAGAATCGTTTGAACACGGGAGGCAGGAGTTGCAGTGAGCTGAGATCATGCCATTGCACTCCAGCCTGGGCGACAGGGCAAGACCCCGTCTCAAAAAAAAAAAAAAAAAAAAATTAACAGAAAAAAAAACTCTTGAAATGAAAAATATGACAGAAATTAAAAATTCAATGGAAGATTTGGAAAATAAAGTTGAAAAAATCTTCTAGAAAGTATAACAAAAAGGCTGGGCGCGGTGGCTCATGCCTGTAATCCCACCACTTTGGGAGGCTGAGGCAGGCAGATCATGAGGTCAGGAGATCAAGACCATCCTGGCTAACATGGTGAAACCCCGTCTCTACTAAAAAATACAAAAAATTAGCTGGGCGTGGCAGTGGGCACCTGTAGTCCCAGCTACTCAGGAGGCTGAGGCAGGAGAATGGCGTGAACCCAGGAGGCGGAGCTTGCAGTGAGCTGAGATCGCGCCACTGCACTCCAGCCTGGGCGACAGACCAAGACTCCATCTCAAAAAAAAAAAAAAGAAAAGAAAAAGTACAACAAAAAGACAAAGGTGGTGTAGAATAAAGACAATTCTAGATTTCTAAGGTTTCCAAACATACACCTCCCTGGCACCCTGTCTCAGGAAGTGAATGGAGGATTTGCTCCACCAAAACACGCCGGCCGAGAAAGCAGCAGCAAGAGCCCTGTGTAGGGGAAGGAAGGGTGGGTGGCCCTGGGATGGCGGCTGGACAGCAGGCCTGGGGAGGGTCCGACTGGGCAAGAGGATGGGGGCTCCTAGCAGGGGCCCTTCCCAGAGCAAAGAAGCATTCACGGAGCCGCTGGTTCAGGCGTGAATCTGTAATGGGTGCATATAAAAATCACCAAAAGGCCAAAAATAAGCCGCTGGTTCAGGTCGTGAATCTGTAACAGGTGCACAGAAAAATCACCAAGTAGCCAAAAATAACACAACTGTTAATTCCAAGAAAAAGAGAAAGTTGCAAGAAAGGAAATTTAACTATAGTACACTACATAGCTCAGCTGTGAATAGTATCCACGAAGTCGAAAGAACCGCCCATGAGCGGCGCAGATGGGAACGTAGCATGAGGCATGGGGGCAATCTACGGAGCCACACTTCATCTCCCACGACAGGAAGCATGGGGGCCATCCTCCTAGCCACACTTCATCTCCCACAACAGGAAGCATGGGGGCCATCCTCCTAGCCACACTTCATCTCCCACAACAGGAAGCATGGGGGCCATCCTCCGAGCCACGCTTCATCTCCCACGACAGGAAGCATGGGGGCCATCCTCCTAGCCACGCTTCATCTCCCACGACAGGAAGCATGGGGGCCATCCTCCGAGCCACGCTTCATCTCCCACGACAGGAAGCATGGGGGCCATCCTCCGAGCCACGCTTCATCTCCCGCAACAGGAAGCATGGGGGCCATCCTCCGAGCCACGCTTCATCTCCCATGACAGGAAGTCAGTGTGTCTAGAACGGATGGGTTAGGAAACAGCAAGAAAAGCTGCTCAGAAGGAACCGAAGCGTTTTCAGTGTGAGGGGACAGACGGCCACTGTTGATAAAACTTTAAGTATGTTTTTAGAATCTGTCCATGTTATTTTGCAAGAATTTAAGTTTTGTTAAAATGACAAACACAAAAGTTTGATGAGGCAAAAACGATGTCACGGCAGATGATCAACTGATCACAATACAGAATTACCTCTCTCAGATATCACCCCCATTTTTTTTTTTTTTTTTTGAGACAGAGTTGGAGTGTCACTCTGTCACCAGGCTGGAGTGCAGTGGCACAATCTCAGCTCACTGCAACCTCCAACTCCCTGGTTCAAGGGATTCTCCTGCCTCAGCCTCCCGGGTAGCTGGGATAACAGGCGCCCACCACCACACCCAGCTAATTTTTGTATTTTTAGTAGGGACGGGTTTCACCATGTTGGCCAGGATGGTCTCAATCTCCTGACCTCGTGATCCGCCCACCTCGGCCTCCCAAAGTGCTGGGATTACAGGCGTAAGCCACCGTGCTCAGCCAATCACCTCCCATTTTTTACTCCCACTACACTCAGGGAAGATCCATTCCCACCCCTAAGGGAGAGGGGCTGTGACACCAACGCGGATGAGACGGATCGCAGCAGCTGAGAGGAACCCGGCCCGTGTCAGCGCACAGCTCCCCTCTCCTGGCACAGGCATGGCTGCGCTGTGATAAGTGAAGCCCAACCTGAATATCACAACAAGATCAAGATCAGAAAGAACAAGAAATAACGGAGAAAGCCTCTACCCCAGTGAAGCTATTTTTTGCTTAAAGAGAAACGAATCATCCAAGGTAGGTCGCATACAGATGCCCCGTGCTGAACGGGTTTACGTCCACGTAGACCAAAGCTCCTGTGGTCCTTTCCCAGCTTTTCTCAGGCCCACAGGTGCCCCTTACACATCCAGGAGTCCCTGAGAAGCCCACCACAGCTCCAGAGACATACTAACCAGAGGCTCCAAAGAGGCGCACAGAGGTGGGTCTGGTGGCTGGGACCCCACTCTGCCCCAAGCCACGTTGGGGGCTCCCTCGAAGATGAGCACCGGCCTTCTAACGGCAGGTCAGCCTTGCTCAAAGGAGGTGGGTGTCTTCTCCCTCCCCAGGCCGGCAGCCTCCCCAGCACAGGCCACGCGTCACGTGAAGATACACAAGTCCCAGGGAGCACAACGAGATGCTGAGGTCCCATCCATGCCTCCACCCCAGGCCCCAAGCAGCTCAAAGCGCACCTGTGCCCATCTGCCGGGGAGCAGAGTGAGCACCCTGGACACTCCGACGTCTGGCTGGAGCTTGTTACGTCCTTTCCGAGCAGAGGAACATAGGATGGGATCAGAGGACACCACCCAGGCTCCAGTGCGAGGTGTCATGCAAGGACCTAGCGCTTGGTTCTGCCTGAATGCATCCGAGCCAGGGTTCTGGTGAGCTCTAGAAAACTCTCCTAACAAAGTCTAGAGAAAGTGAGGTAGAAGTTACCTTGATACACAGCTAACAATGAATGCAAAAGGTATAACTCAAAAGAGTAAGATTAAAATCACATACCTCTTTTGAGTTGAGAGGCATTTAGCAAAATTCAGCTAATGGACACTAAAGATTTGTTTCACTGCATGTAGGTTTTACTCAAAGAAAAAAAGATTAAACACACATTAAATTCCAGTTAATGGGCCAAGCGCGGTGGCTCAGGCCTGTAATCCCAGCATTTTGGGAGGCTGAGGTGGGTGGCTCACTTGAGGTCAGGGGTTCAAGACCAGCCTGGCCAACATGGTGAAACCCCGTCTGTACTAAAAATACAAAAATTAGCCAGGTGTGATGGCACATTCCTGTAATCCCAGGTACTCAGGAGGCTGAGGCAGGAGAATTACTTGAACCTGGGAGATAGTGGCTGCAGTGAGCCAAGATCGTGCCACTGCACTCCAGCCTGGGCAACAGAGCAAGACCCTGTCTCAAAAAAAACAACAAAATTCAGGCTGGGTGCAGTGGCTCACGCCTGTAATTCCAGCACTTTGGGAGGCCAAGGCAGGCAGATTATGAGGTCAGGAGTTGAAGATCAGCCTTACCAAGGCTGTTCTCTACTAAAAATACAAAAATTAGCTGGGCATGGTGGCGCATGCCTGTAATCCCAGCCACTTGGGAGGCTGAGGCAAGAGAATTGCTTGAACCTGGGAGGTGGAGGTTACAGTGAGCCAAGATTGCGCCATTGTACTCCAGCCTGGGCAACAGAGCGAGACTCCATCTCAAAACAAACAAACAAACAAAAACCAAAAAAACTTCTAGTTAATGGCTTGGCATGATGGCTCATGCCTGTAATCCCAGCATTTTGGGAGGCTGAGGTAGGCAGATCACTTGATCCCAGGAGTTCAAGATCAGCCTGGCCAACATGGCAAAACCTCATCTCTATCTCTACAAAAAAATACAAAATTACCCAGGTATGGTGGTGCATGCCTGCTACTTGGGAAGCTGAGGTGAGAGAATTGCTTGAGCCTGGGAGGCGGAGGTTGCAATGAGCAAAGATCATGCCACTGCCTGGGCGACAGAGCAAGACCCAGCCTAAAAAAAAATAATTCTAGTTAATGTTGGGCACATGGGGTGATTTTACTATTTTTGCACATTTTTGAACTGTCTCATAATAAAAAGTTAAAAATCATGAGACAACATGATACGTGATTTTTTGTTTTGTTTTGTTTTTTGAGACGGAGTTTCACTCTCGCTGCCTAGGCTGGAGTGCAGTGGCAGGATCTTGGCTCACTGCAACCTCTACCTCCCGGGTTCATGCGATTCACCTGCGTCAGCCTCCCAAGTAGCTGGGATTACTGGCGCCCGCCCCTACACCCAGTTAATTTTTGTATTTTTAGTAGAGACGGGGTTTCACCACGTTGGCCAGGCTGGTCTCGATCTCTTGACCTTGTGATCCACCCACCTCGGCCTCGCAAAGTGCTGGGATTACAGGTGTGAGCCACTGCGCCCGGCCCGGCAGCACCTTTCAAAATTACAAGTCTGCATCCCTGGGACCCTGCAAGTCCACCCTAGGATTTATCCTGCAGATCAGGCTCCGGTATCGGAAACGATGGACACAGGAGACCATTCACTGCAACGACGAAAAGCAAAAGACTGGGAGCCATAGAAAGACGGCGCCAGCAGGGAAGAGCCCAGCAGGACCTGCAGGAAACGGGGGTGGCTGGTCCCTCGGGAGGGCCTTGGGCCTGAGGAGAGGAGAAAACGCCTTCCCTCTACAACACTTTGTGCCTTTTGAATGCTGAACCACATGCATTTATCACCCAGTTCAACAACAGTCATTTAAGAGACAACCAAAACCGTTAGCCACATGCCCGGCTATTCTTCAACGCACTGTGGCCAGAATGAAGCTCCCTCCTCTTTCCTCCCTCCTTCCTGGACCAAACCCTGCTCCCCTCACATCACTGTGGAGAACTGACCTTTAACCACTGCCAGCTGTCCAGACAAGACAGAAAAACCAGGCCTCCGGGGCCAACCCAGGGGTGCCCGGAGGGCCAGGCAGCGGGGGACTCACGGTGATGATGTCCAGGATGCTGAGCAGGCTGTGGACGCTGTCTCCCGCCAGAACCTCTTTCACCACCACCTCGGTGCCGTCCTGCGCTTGGAGAGCAGAGTGGGTGCCGTCAGGTCTGGGGCTGCAACCGCGGGGCCTGGCGGAGGCTCAGCCCAGCCCAGGGCAGTGGGGCCACGGGCCTGCACCTCTGAGGTGCCATGAGAGCAGCAGACACCTTGGATGGAGGGCAGGGGACGAGATGGACCTGCTGGCATCAGGGGTACAACACACAGGAAGCAGCAGCAAGGAAAACAGACGGAGGAGACCCCACCTCTCCATCCCATGACTCGTCTTCAGTGTGGGGACTGAGGCAAAAGCTCGCAGAGCCTGTTTGTTTGCTGAGCTAACTATAAGGACTCCGAGGACCGATTCAGTTATTACCAGCCTAAATTCCAGAACTTTGATATAATTTTCCATTAGGTAAAAAAAGAAAAGAAACCGCGCTATTTTGGTGATTTAACAACGTAAGCACTTCATCTCAGCTTGACCCAGGAAAATTCTTTATGAAGTTGCCCAAATCTGGCCCCAGTCCCCTCCATGAGCCCCTCCCATCTAGTCCAAAGGCCAGAGGGACACGGGTTCTGGTCCTTCAGGAGGGCCCCGCACGAGCGGCAACGAAAGCCACTGCTTCACCAGCTGGGCGGCCTCATCCCCAGGAGCTACTGGCTCCAGCTTCCCCCAAGCCCCTTTCCCTTCTAATAACCCATCAAGTCCAGCCACAGACAAAGTGACAAACCTGAGAACCAAATAATTTGCCCAGCAGCGCTTTTGGTCTAGAAACCCCGACAGGCAGTGCCGGAGCTGGTGTGGGATCACAGCCCACTCCCGGGACCACAGCTGGCAGGAGCCCTGCAGGTCAGGGTGATGATCACACAAAGCCCAGGGTTTGCTGAGTGTGTGCTTTAAATGAGAACAAGCAATGGGAAGTCTGGGTCGCAAACTGCCCAGACAGACAAAGCCACACCACCCTCCAGGAGAGCAACACGGCGCCGAAGAGGCCACGGCAGGGTCTGGCCCAGCACCCACCCCCGAGCAGCGATTCAAAGGGTGGAATTTAACAGAGGCAGGAAACAAGTATTGAGCTCCTACGTGGATTCACACCCGAATTTTTTTTTTTTTTTTTTTTTTTTGAGACAGGGTCTCGCTCTGTCGCCCAGGCTGGAGTGCAGTAGCGTGAACACAGCTCACTACAGCCGCGACCTCCCAGACTCAAGCGATCCTCCCACCTCAGCCCCCAAGTGGCTGGGACCACAGGTGCTACCACCATGCCTGGATAATTATTTTTTATTTTTTGTAGAGACGGGGTCTCACTACTTTGTCCAAGCTGGTCTCTAAGCCGTGGGCTCAGGCGATCTTCCCACCTTGGCCTTAATTACTTTCTTACAATTAATTTAATTTTGTTAGAAACCTGAAAATAGAGCAAGGGCTCAATGGACCATGGCAGATCAACACAGTGACTTACGACTAAACTATCAAAGGGAGTATTCTGAGGGCTTGGAAGAAACATTTAAAACAGCTGCCGGGCCCAGCGCCTCATGCCTGTAATTCCAGTGCTCTGAGAGGACAAGATGGGAGAATCGCCTGAGCACAGGAATTGCTGATGAGCTCGGACAACAAACTCAGACTCCATCTCTACAAAAAAATTTTATAAGTGAGCTGGGCATGGTGACATACACCTGTAATCCCAGCTACTCGAGAGGCTGAGGCGGGAGGATCGCTTGAGCCCAGGAAGTCCAGGCCTCAGTGAGCTGAGATCACACCACTGCACTCCAGCCTGGGTGACAGAGTGAGACCCTGTTGCAAAAAACTAAATAAAATGTAATAAAACATAAAAACGGTGAGTTTTCCCCCAAAGAAATTAAAATCAAAATTTTGCCTAGCTTTTCAATGAGAAACGTTTTACAGCCCGAGAAGACAGACGTGGAGGTAAATGCGCAGCCGCCTGACCCCGCCCCGCCGCCCTGCGACTCACAGTGTCCTGGATGCAGACCTCCAGCCGCCCGTCCTGCACCACACAGATGCTGGGGTCCGGCTCCCTGGGCTGGAAGACGTGCTCCCCTTCCTGCAGCTGCACAAAGACGATGTGTTTGCAAAGCTCCAGGAACAGCGGCTTCTCAAAGTGGCCCAGGACCCTGCAAGAGCCAGAGGGCACCGTGGGACACCCTTCCAGGGGAGGAGGATGGTCTCTCCAAGAGTCTCGAGAGCACACGGCCACCGACCCCACTGGCGCCAGGCTTTGTGCTGTGGGTCCACACGGCTGACCAACAAACCACACAGCATTACTGCCAAACACAACCGTCAACTTCTGAAATTCCCGTGAGCCTGTTTTCCATCAGCTCAGAGAACTTCTTGACCCGTGAACCTGAGCCACACACACACGGGAGGAAGGCAAAGGTGGCCTCCAGGATGGTGAGCTGGGCCAGGGAGCGGAAGGGGTGCAGTCCAGGGGCCAGGCAGCAAGACAGGAGCACAGAGCAGAACCCAGGCTCCAGGCTTTGGATCCACCACACCCTTCTTGCTCTTGCCCTGGGTTCACCGCTGAAGATGAAACACCGGGAAATCGTTCAACAGAACAAGAAAGATCTGGTGAAGGAGCCAGAGACCGCGAGGCCCCGCCACGGGGCACAGACACCAGCAGCCCCACGATGCACTTTGCCAACCATCCCCCAACACAAGACGGCCAAGCTGGAGCCAGGCCCCAGCGAGAAGCCCGGGAGTAAGGGAGCTGCCGCAGCCCCCGGGGCTCATCCCCGCTCTTACCGAACGTTTTTCAGCATGTACAGAACTTCCGATGGCAGGTGAGAATTCTTCATGTCAAACTCCGTGAGGTCAGCCTCCAGCAGGGAGGGCGGGGGCTCCTTGGGCTGCAGGGCCGGGTATTCCTTCTTGAAACGCAGAATCCTACAAGGCAGAGACACACTAGCCTTGAGCAGACCAGGCGGGTTCGAAACCCACAGCATCAGTGGCCGACACACCAGGCAGCTCAGGGTCGGGGCGGCCAGCACCATGGGGGGCACCCTGGGCAGGATGTGGTCTGAAGGACACTCAGTACCTCTTGGCCAAAGACAGCACCTTGGTCCTCTTCCTGGCCCGCTGCCGGGGCAAGGCAGTGTTCTCCACAAGGGTGTTGGGGAGTGTGGTCACCTGCAGAGCCAAGGGAGAGACCAGGCACTGACCCTGCAAGCCGCAAGGTCCAAGCTCTTTGCCATGGGGATCAGTCCTCAGGACCTGCCTGTGGGCCTCCCACAGTCCCAGCTTCAGCTCCTGGGGTCTGGCTGTGCCATTTTCCCACCCTGCCTGGCCTGTGAGGGAATGTTGGCAGCGATACAGCCCCACACATCCTTGGGATCGTCCTCACTGTCCCCAAACAGCCAACCCTCCAGAGCCCCCAGGATTCATGCCTGCTGGCCCTGCTGCCCCGAAGGCTGACATCCGCTCCATCTTTGGCTCTCATACTGGTCAACACAACCCTTTGCTACAACCCTTTAAAAATCCGCCACTGTCCCCACCGACCTTACCCCCCAACTTCCCCTCTGACCTGGGGCCACTGCCCACTCTGTCCCATATCTGGAACAGTCTTCCTCCCTTTTCTCAGGCAGTGCCTGCTTGACTGCCCAGAATAGCAGTGGCCTGGGTCACACCCTGCATGCTGGCAGGGTCACCTCACTCAGGCCCCACTGCCTGCTGCCCCTCGGTCCAGAGCTGTCAGCCTCATGGCTTTCCTCCCAGGCCCTCAGCTTCCCTGTCCTCTGTGGGGCCACTGGATGATGGCTGACACTCAACAGACCGCCTCCACTCTGCTCCAGACCACCCTACGCCCTGTCCCGGCCGCCTAAGCCTGTCCAAGACCCAGCCTACAGCAGCCCTAACTCATCTGCCCTTTCACAGCACTTAACGCGGATGAGAACAGATGAGTCACAGACACCCATATCCCTCCCCTCTTGAGTTTCTCAATTTTCTTTTTGTTTTTTGTTTGTTCGTTTGTTTTTGAGATGGAGTTTTGCTCTTGTTGCCCAGGCTGCAGTGCAATGGCACGATCTTGACTCACTACAACCTCCGCCTCCTGGGTCCTGGCTCAAACAATTCTCCTGCCTCAGCCTCCCGAGTAGTTGGGATTACAGGCGCCCGCCACAACGCCCAGCTAATTTTTGTATTTTTAGTAGAGACGGGGTTTCGCCATGTTGGCCAGGCTGGTCTCGAACTCCTGACCTCATGATCCGCCCACCTCAGCCTCTCAAAGTGCTGAGATTACAGGCGTGAGCCACCGTGCCCGGCCGAGTTTTTCAATTTTCTATGAAGAACACGAATTAGTTGTACAACCAGAAAAAGGTAACAAAGATTGCTTTAAAGGGATCAGTCTGTGCGGTTTCTGTGAAGCTTCTGGGTGGTCTGTTGAGCACCTCCTGGGCCCTTCAGGAGTGCAGGGAGGCGGCCAGGGGAGGCCTCCGACAGCCCAATTGGCCAAAGACAAGTAAGGGTTAAACCAAGGCTGCTTATTCCCCAGATCGGGGCTTGTGAAACTCGGATCCCTGAGCCCCGGCCCAGGGATCTGTGTCTAG
The DNA here is from genome assembly GCF_028858775.2 of Pan troglodytes. NCBI lineage: Eukaryota > Metazoa > Chordata > Mammalia > Primates > Hominidae > Pan > Pan troglodytes. The sequence goes on along the minus strand of NC_072409.2, from coordinate 892,848 downwards.
GTTCCGGAACCACCCAGACATTCAAAGTGAGTCACGCAGCTTTCAGCTTAGAGCACACATGCCGGTAACCAGGGAACTCAGCCCCTCAAATCCCAGGGGATGGACTCTGTCCTCAGCTCAGCATCCCAAAGCCTGGCAGAGACCTCCAAGCTTGGCAGCAGAGTCGGGAACCTCTGGCCGAGCGTGAGGCCCTCTGCACCCACCGGGCCCCAGTGATGTTCCTAGAAAGCAGCTTTCCGTTCTCATTTATTGTTAAAATAAACATCCACTCTGGGGGCCGACAGGGCCTTTGTGAGCGGCAAGCGACTGAGTGCACGAGCTGTTCCAGTATAATAAAATATATAAAATAAGAATAGTTATACTACATATAGATCTTAGATATGATTATATATGAATATCATTAATCATTAGCTTGTAGCAATTACTCTTTATTCCAATATTATAATAATCCTCGCTCTACAATCATAACCTAGGAAAAGCCAGGCCATACAGAGATAGGAGCTGAGGGGACATAGTGAGGAGTGATCGGAAGACAAGAGTGCGAGCCTTCTGTTACGCCCGGACAGGGCCACCAGAGGGCTCCTTGGTCTAGCGGTGATGCCAGCGTCTGGGAAGACACCTGTTGCCAAGCAGACCATGGTCTAGCGGTAGCATCAGTGCCAAGGAAAAACACCTGCTACTTAGCAGACAGGGAAAGGGAGTCTCCCTTTCCCCAGGGGAGTTTAGAGAAGACTCTACCCCTCCACCTCCTGTGGAGGGCCTGACATCAGTCAGACCTGCCCGCAGTTATCCGGAGGCCTAACCGTCTCCCTGTGATGCTGTGCTTCAGTGGTCACGCTCCTAGTCCGCCTTCATGTTCCATCCTGTACACCTGGCTCTGCCTTCTAGATAGCAGTAGTCAATTAGTGAAAATACTAAAAGTCTCTGATATGCAGAAATAATGGCATAAGCTGTCTTTCTCTCTCTCTCCTCTCTCTCTCTGTCTCGGCTGCCAGGCAGGGAAGGGCCCCTGTCCAGTGGACACGTGACCCATGTGACCTTACCTATCATTGGAGATGGCTCACACTCCTTACCCTGCCCCTTTGTCTTGTATCCAATAAATATCAGTGCAGCCTGGCATTCGGGGCCACTACTGGTCTCTGCGTCTTGGTGGTAGTGGTCCCCAGGACCCAGCTGTCTTTTCTTTTATCTTTTTGTCTTGTGTCTTTATTTCTACACTCTCTCGTCTCCGCACAGGGGGAGAAACCCACCGACCCTGTGGGGCTGGGCCCTACAGGCCTTCCCACCCCTCCGGCCACTGTGCACCACAGACATTCCTGAAGCTGCCCCTCCAGGCCAGGGGGAGTAGAGGCCTGAGAGGGTGAGGGGTTATTCTTGGGTAAAACGCATTGGATTCAGCTGGAGGAAGCAGACACCATTCGGCACAATTTATAATTTCCCCCAAACCCTGAGCCTGGTGGCAGAGCTGGGAAGCTGGGGAGAGGACAGCACACGCCAAGCACTGCCCAGCCTGGGGGAGCCCGCAGCAGAAGGGGTCCCTCCCACAGGGGCCTGCTCAAGGAAGCCGTGTGCAGCCTGGGGCCCCGAGCAATAGCTACCTTCCTCATGATCTTCCGGCCGTAAAACATCACTTTGTCTCTCTTCCGGAACCGGTACTGAGGAGTGGGCTGTGCTTGTCCTGCAGGGGAGTAAAGGGATGGCCTGAGGTAGAGCCGTGGCACAGGCCTGGTCCTGGACATGCAGGTGCGGCACAGTCAGTCATACTCTCGTCCCTGCCAGTAACTGGCCATACTCAGACAGCATGAGGGAAGAGGGCCTGAGTGACAGGCTCATCTCCAACAAAGGGGGCTCTCCCCTCTTCCCACTGAAGCCTTGCTCAGGAGAGGAGAACAGAAAGGGCTCTGAACAGACTTGGCTTCCTGGAACCGACAGGCTCGGCCTGAGCCCAGATGGGCCATCAGATTCTAGCCAAAGCCACCATGGGCTTGAGGGCCCCTCCCAGGGGCTCAAAACACATCCCAAGACACCCACGCTTTCCCCCAACCCCCCGGGCCAGAGTCGGAACCAAGATACTCACGAAACTGGCTAAGCCTTCTGAACATGAAAAGGATGAGGACACCAACCAAAGCCAGGGCCAGGAGGGCTCCAACCGCAATCCCCGTCAGCTGGCAAGAGTGGAAACACGGCACCCATCAGCAAGGCCACAAACCTAACCCTAGCCCTGAGCCTGCCCCCACCCCAACCACAGGCTGGGCAGGAATGAGCCAGGGGATGGGGACAGGGAGAGGTGAAAAAGGCCACGGCCCATCCAGGTCTGGCCCCAGGGAAGCGTGAGGTGATTACCATGGTGGACGGTGAACCTTCCTCCATGAACCACAGCCCCCAAGAGTGCAGGGCGGTGCCCAGGCAGAAGTCAGCCTGCAGCAGAGAGCATGGGGTCAGGTGGGCATGGACAGGTTTCCCAGCCCGAACTTGTTCAGAGCAGCAGGAGGAGAGCCGGGAGTTAGGGGAGAAGTCAGCAGCCCCGGAGACTTCTGGGAAGAAGTGATCTCGCCCGGGGTGCCGGGGTCCTCTGAGCCCCCTGCTAGGAAGCACTCAGAGAGCAACCTGGCTCCCTCAGTCACTGGGATACAGTGGGGCAGGGCCAGCGGCTGCCCCAGGCATCACTAACACACCCACATGCTGGTGATGCAATCCTTGGGATGCAGGTCTCAGGGAGCAGGCCCGGCCACAAGGGAGGCCAAGGCCCCCCTCTCAGTGTCGCCTCAGCCCCAGCAGGAGCGGTGCTCAAAACCCCTAGGAGCCATCTGGATTCTGAGAACATTCAACACCAGTTCACATGCCAAACAAGGAGGCAGCGGCCGAGAAGGCTCTGTGTCCTGCCGTCTCCTGGAGCAGCAGGACTTCAGAAGTCCAGGTCCGCGGGAGGGAGGGAAGAGAGGGTGAGGGCAGGATGGTGAGTGCGCGACAGCAGAGGACGCTGGTGGTTCCAAGAAGTGAAAGAGAAAACGAGAAGACGACACCAGCCAGACAGGCAGCCCTCTCCATTCCTGCTGGCATCACACCTTCCTCCCAGGCAGCCAGGAACCGGATAGGGCAGGGGAAGCCACTGGTTCAGCCTGAAAGTTTCTACACAAGAGCCAAGGCCTAAAACAACACCCACCCCCACCTCACTGCAGAGAGCAGGACTCCCATCCGTGCCAGAAAATCCAGGGAAGGGCTGGGCGCAGTGGCTCACACCTGCAATCCCAGCACTTTGGGAGGCTGAGGCGGGCGGATCATGAGGTCAGGAGATCGAGACCATCCTGGCTAACACGGTGAAACCCCGTCTCTACTAAAAATTCAAAAATTAGCCGGGTGTGGTGGTGGGTGCCTGTAGTCCCAGCTACTTGGGAGGCTGAGGCAGGAGAATGGCGTGAACCCGGGAGGCAGAGCTTGCAGTGAGCTGAGATTGTGCTACTGCACTCCAGCCTGGGCGACAGAGGGAGACTCCATCTCAAAAAAAAGAAAATTCAGGGAAGTCGGAAGAGCACTCAGAAACGCATTTAAAGACACAATTCTGCACCAAGACAGAATGAGGACGTGCCCAGAAAGCTGAGCCCTTCGAACTTGGTTCAGAAGCAAATACAAGCCCTGGGAGCTTCTGCTTCAGGACAGGGGAACCCCTACGCTCACTCTCAACCAGGTGGGGAGCAGAGAAGCACCTACAACCATGTCCCTCACTTAAGGAAGCGAAGTGAGTCCCTCAGCCCAGCAACCGCTTCTGGGACCGATTATCCAAGGAAGGCCTATCACGCGATGGCCCGTGACCTGGTCACAGGCTCTCCTGCGGTGGAGCAGCTCAGCCTTTTCTAGCTTTTCACTGTTGCTTTAATGGGTCCAGTGTTCTGGTTTAGGAAATAAGGCCTTTGCCATGTGGCTACAGATGTTTGACTAAGAAAAAGATTCTAGGGCTGGGCACAGTGTCTCACGCCTGTAATCCCAGCACTTTGGGAGGCCGAGGCGGGCAGATCATGAGGTCAAGAGTTCAAGACTAGGCCGGGCACGGTGGCTCATGCCTGTAATCCCTGCACTTTGGGAGGCCGAGGCGGGTGGATCACGAGGTCAGGAAATCGAGACCATCCTGGCTAACACAGTGAAACACCGTCTCTACTGAAAATACAAAAAAATATTAGCCGGGCGTGGTGGTGGGCGCCTGTAGTCCCAGCTACTTGGGAGGCTGAGGCAGGAGAATGGCGTGAACCTGGGAGGCGGAGCTTGCAGTGAGTTGAGATCGTGCCACTGCAATCCAGCTTGGGCGACAGAGCAAGACTCCGTCTCAAAAAAAAAAAAAAAAAAAAAGTTCAAGACCAGCCTGGCCAACATGGCGAAACCCCGTCTCTACTAAGAATACAAAAATTAGCCGGGCGTGGTGCCTGTAGTCCCAGCTACCCGGGAGGCTGAGGCAGAATTGCTTGAACCCAGGAGGCGGAGGTTGCTGTGAGCCAAGATCACACCATTGCACACCAGCCTGGGCGACAGAGCGAGACTCCGTCTTGGGAAAAAAAAAAAACACAGAAAAAGGTTCTAAGCAAAACCATCAGGCAAAGTCCTAAAGGAACTGGAAGTAGCAACTGTGACCTTAGGGGAAGAAAAGACAAGGCCTCAGGCAATGCCCAGGGGCCACTGCTGGCTGCCCCCCTGTGAACAATGCCCATGGGCCACCGCTGGCTGTCTGCTGTGACAGGCGCGTCTAACAAGTGCTGGCAGCTGTGACAGGCAGCAGAGAGGGGCCAGATCCAACACTCCCACAGTCCTCAGGCGCCAAGAAGCCACGGGGCCAAAGAGCGCGGCAGAGCAGACGCCGAGAGGAGCCTTCTCTGGGTCCAGAAATGCCCCCCAACTGGGAAATCCAGGGATCTGGTCCCCTGAGTTACATACCTGTGGGCCGTCATCTTTCTCTTCCTCCATGGCTAGAAACAGAAAAAACAGTCAGGGGCGAAAAGCAGACAGCCTGAAGCAAACAAGGGCACACCTCTACCCGCTCATGCTCACACTGGGACACTTTTCCCTGGGTTCCTTTCAAGTCAAATTATATTTCACTGAAAGGAAAATCCTGCTGAAAAAGTCTGTTCTCCAGGAAGAAAAGCTGTCTTTTGAGAAGCGTCTGTCATCTGCTAGGAGCCACCTCCTTCCCTCTGTAAACAGCCCTCACGTGGCTGTCCCGGAACCCAGAACAGCAGCCAGATGGGGCGGATCCAAGCAGGTCAAGAGGAGCCAGGCCCAGCGCGGCGGGGATGGGGGCAGCGCTGCCTTCTGGAGAAGCACGGCTGGAGGGGAGGTGACGCTGGCGGGGCGTGGATCCGGGGTGTGGGGATGCAGCTGGGGAGGAGGGTGCAGCTGGGGAGGGGGTGGATCTGGGGTGTGGGGGTGCCGCTGGGGAGTGGGTGCAGCTGGGGAGGGGGTGGATCTGGGGTGTGGGGGTACCGCTGGGGAGAAGGTGCAGCTGGGGAGCGCGTGGATCCGGCGAGTGGGGGTACCGCTAGGGAGGGGGTGCAGCTGGGGTGTGGGGGGGCCGCTGGGGAGGGGGTGCAGCTGGGGAGGGGGTGGATCTGGGGTGTGGGGGTGCCGCTGGGGAGGGGGTGCAGCTGGGGACGGGATGGATCTGGGGTGTGGGGGTACCGCTGGGGAAGGGCGTGCAGCTGGAGAGGGGATGGATCTGGGGTGTGGGGGTGCCGCTGGAGACGGGGTGCAGCTGGGGAGGGGGTGGATCCGGGTTGTGAGGGTGCGGCTGGGGGGCGACTTCCGCGTGGGGTGAGAGGTCGCCTGCGAGGGTGACCGGGCAGGAGGGCTCAGTGCGCAAGCCGGACGTGCTGGGTCCAAGATTATTGATTAATTTGGGCACCGCGAGGGCTCGAGTCCCCCCACACCATTGCCCGGCCTGCGGGGGAGCACAGACAGCCCGGGCCCTCCCGGCTGCAGGTCCCGGGCTTTCCCCGCGCGGTTGCCGGCTCCGTCCAGAGGAGCCGCGCCCGGCGGAGGGGTAAGAAAGGCGGGGTCGCGGCGTCAACGCGGCGGCCGTCTCGAGTCCAGGGCCCGCGTCCTCCCCGACCTCCCGACGCCACCTCACGGCCTCAGGGGGACTGGGCTCCCGGGAAACCGCCGGCCACCTGGCGGACGAACACAGGCAGTGGCGGGCAGTGGAGACGTCAGGGACCACCGCGCTGAGCGCGATCACTCATCCGCCAGCCCCGCCCCGCGGGCCCCGCCCCGCCAGCCCCGCGAGCCCCGCCCCGCCCCGCGCGCTCCTCGCATTGGCCGAGTCCCCGCGGCCACACCCCCTACCAGATTGGGGCCGCTATTGGACGCGGCGGCCGCGGCCAATCGGAGCCGCTCTTGCTGCGACGCAGCGGTCGGAAGCGGAGCAAGGTCGAGGCCGGGTTGGCGCCGGAGCCGGGGACGTTTGGAGCTCGTGTGGGGTCTCCGGTCCAGGTGAGTCTGTCGGATTGGGGCGGGCGCCGCGCGCGGCCAGGGGCGGGGCTGGCCGGGTTCCCGGGGCCGCGACTACCCGCTCTCTCCTCCCGCAGGGCGCGGCATGGGCGTCCTGGCCGCAGCGGCGCGCTGCCTGGTCCGGGGTGCGGACCGAATGAGCAAGTGGACGAGCAAGCGGGGCCCGCGCAGCTTCAGGGGCCGCAAGGGCCGGGGCGCCAAGGGCATCGGCTTCCTCACCTCGGGCTGGAGGTTCGTGCAGATCAAGGAGATGGTCCCGGAGTTCGTCGTCCCGGATCTGACCGGCTTCAAGCTCAAGCCCTACGTGAGCTACCTCGCCCCTGAGAGCGAGGAGACGCCCCTGACGGCCGCGCAGCTCTTCAGCGAAGCCGTGGCGCCTGCCATCGAAAAGGACTTCAAAGACGGTACCTTCGACCCTGACAACCTGGAAAAGTACGGCTTCGAGCCCACACAGGAGGGAAAGCTCTTCCAGCTATACCCCAGGAACTTCCTGCGCTAGCTGGGCGGGGGAGGGGCGGCCTGCCCTCATCTCATTTCTATTAAACGCCTTTGCCAGCTATACGGTGTTTGTTTTTTGGCCTCAGGTCATGGCAAAGTGTGCAGCATGACAGATTTCAGTGCAGGCACCTAAGCCGAGTTCTCATGCAGACTCGGCGCTGTGAACCTCTTTGGAGGTCATCTTCCCAGTCCGAAGGTTCTGGGAACCTGCCAAGGGCAAACATCACTCAGCTTGCAGGAGAAAGAATTTACAAGGCAGATTGTGCCGGATGACAGCACTGGTCAGTTCATCCCCCAAATTATTCACCCAGGGAACAAAGACACAGAGATGGGGGTCTCACTATGCTGCCCAGGCTGAGAACTCATGGGCTGAAATGATCCGCCCGCCTCAGCCTCCCAAAATGCTGGGATTACAGGTGTGAGCCACTGCGCCCAGCCTAGGAAAATTTCTTGTTGCAATCTGACACATAGTGACGTGTTGTATCATCAGAAAAGAAGAAAGGGATAAGGCCAGGTGCGGTGGCTTACGCCTGTAATCCCAGCACGTTGGGAGGCTGAGGCGGGAGGATCACAAGATTAGGAGTTCAAGACCAGCCTGGCCAGCATGATGAAACCCCATCTCTACTAAAAATACAAAAATTAGCCAGGCGTGGTGGCGTGCGCCTGTAGTCCCAGCTACTCCAAAGGCTGAGGCAAGAGAATCGCTTAAACCCAGGAGGTGGAGCTTGCAGTGAGTCGAGATCGCACCACTGCACTCCAGCCTGGGTAACAGAGTGAGACTCCGTCTCAAAAAAGGGATAAAACTGCATGTTTTTTTGCTTGTAGTCACCTATGTATCATTAGTAAATGCTGAGGATTTGACAAATAGTGGCCTGTACCTCAACCACAGTTCCTCCCAGAGAGACAAAAGCCCTCACAGCAGGAGTTGGATGTAACACACCCAGTTTGTTCACACACCTAAAGTCACCATCTGTCCAGTATTTGGGAGCTAACCCGTGTGGGTGCTGCAGTGATGAGTGTTCCCTACAGACTTCACATATTTCAAGCTGATGACCCCCAAGGCAACTTGGAGAACACACTCCCTTTTACTTACCTGCACAGGGATCCAATACAGGTTGAGCGTCGTTATCCAAAATGCTTGGGGCTGGGTGCCCTGGCTCATGCCTGTAATCCCAGCACTTTGGGAGGCCGAGACAGGCGGGTCATCTGAGGTCAGGAGCCTGGCCAACATGGTGAAACCCCATTTGTACTAAAAATACAAAAATTAGCCAGGCATGGTGGCACACACCTGTAATCCCAGCTACTCCGGAGGCTGAGGCAGGAGAATCACTTGAACCTGGGAGGTGGAGGGCAGTGAGTCGAGATGGAGCCACCGAGATTGAGCCACTGCACTCCAGCCTGGGTGACAAGAGCATGACTCTGTCTCAAAAAAAAAAAAAAAAAGGCACAGCTCAACACCTGTAATCCCAGCACTTTGGGCAGCCAAGGTGGACGGATCACCTGAGGTCCAGAGTTTGAGAGCAGCCTGACCAACATGGAGAAACCTTGTCTCTACTAAATATACAAAATTAGCCGGGCATGCTGGTGGATGCCAGCTATTGGGAGGATGAGGCAGGAGAATCGCTTGAACTTGGGAGGCGGAAGTTGCAGTGAGTCAAGATTGTGCCATTGCACCCCAGCCTGGGCAGCAAGAGCGAAACTCCATCTCGGGGGGCAAAAAAAAAAAAAGCTTGGAACCAGAAATGTTTTGGATTTCAGATTTTGGAATATCTGCATGTACATAATGAGACATCTTGGGGATGAGATGAGATGCAAGTCTAAACATGAAATTCAATTTTGTTTCATGTACACCTTATACACATAGCCTGAGGGTAGTTTTATACAATATATATGTTTTTTAGGCTAGTCAAATGAAGCTGTGAGAGAAGGAACGAATCTGTAACTGGTTGTCCTCAATTATTGTTTATACAATTTTTTATTATTTAATTTTTAGAGATAAGTCTTGCTCTGTTGCCCCTGGCTCACTGCAGCCTCGACCTCCTGGGCTCAACAATCCTCCTGCCTCAGCCTCCCAAGTGGCTGGGACCATAGGCACATGCACCACACCTGGCTAATTTTTGTTTTACTTTTTATAGAGACTGGGTTTTGCTATGTTGCCCAGGCTGGTCTTGAACTCCAGGCCTCAAGCAATCCTCCTGCCTCAGCCCCTTCCAAAGTGCTGGGATTACAGGCCACTGTGACTGTGCTCAGTAGTTTTAATAATATATGCAACCCGTCACATGAGTTCAGCTGCGGGATTTTCCAAAAGTTTTGGGATTTTGGATTTTTGGACTGGCTGTGCTCAATCTATACAAGCATTTCTGGTGCCATGATGAGGCATAAAATGTTCATTTTAAACATGTTATAAACTCGTGTTTTTCAAAAAACTTCATTTAATATAAATAGTTGCTTAAACAAGTATGAAAGGCTGAAAGTCAAAATCTGCCTGAGAAACTTAACAAATCTGCAAGCTGGAAACCGCGTCTTTTCCCCACTCTCTGCCAGACAGAATCACCCAGTCCACTTTCAGGGGCCCAGCAGGGAAGCTGATTTAAGAGAAGTCAACAGCTTTTCTGACTACACTGTGGATTCCATCAGTGCACAGGCACCTGCAGGGCTGCAGTAAGCATCTCTGATGAGGTGGTCCCGGGCACTCACTCGCAGTCTCCCTCCTGGTTTCCTTGTGGGAAGGGGCTTCATGATTTCAAGCTCAGTTCCCCTCCCACTCCCAGAGGTGGAGCGCATGGTCATAGAAGGAGCAGGTGGCCAGGAGGCTGAAGGCTGAGTCTGCTTCTTCTGGGTTCACGCCACAGTCACGTGTGGTGGCTGCTGTAGCCTGCAGCCAGGTGCCATTCTTCCTCATGCCCTCTGTGAGTGGCTTCATTCCACTCTGGGGTCTGGCATGGCCCTCCCCATCGTTATGCTCTATGCATTCATGACAGGGTGTTGGCAACTCGCTTGCACCCTTCAGGTCCGCCGTCTTGGTTCCTAGGTTGCTAGGAAAGGACCACGAGGGGGCCCGCTGCAGAGAACGGAAGAGCAGCCAGGACCAGTCGGCTCCATACACCAGCGAGTCGGGCAATGTGTGAGATGTCAGGACCGTCACCTCCTGCCTCTCCTCTGGAGTGAGAGATGGGAGAACCCAGGAAACACAACATCACCCAGAGCCTCTCCCCAGCCTGTCACGCCTGACAGGGAGACTCCACCAAGAACAGCCCCTCACAGGTCAGCAAGTGTTTCCTGAGGAGCCGTTGTGTCATGCAAAGGAACCAGCAAGACCTGGGCAGATGTTGGAGAAGAAACAGACCGTCATCTTGCAGTGCACACGCCTGTGTGCCTCCAAGAGAAGCATCAAGCGGGGCTACAGAACCTCACTTGATGGTGAAGAATACGGCAAAAGCCAGACAGGGGGAAAGACCTCAGTTAACACTTAAAACCAAAGAACAAAGGAGTTGTAGCCAGCTGGGAAGGAAGGGGATGTCTGAGGAACAGGCAGCATGTGTACAGCAGAGGTGAGAAAGTCCAAGGCTCGCACGGGGAACCACAAACAGGCGGCCATGGCACTGTCAGTGAGTGACAGTGGGCTGGAGCGTCCCAAGCATGCAGGAGTCTGGATCTTGGCTTGGAAAGGAGCCACTGACAAGGTTAAGTGAGCAGTTTCTTTATAGAAGTTGCTACGGCAACTGGAAAGAGGCCACAACCGCCTCCCAGAGCACACAGCAACAGAGGGAATGACGAGGCGTGGCCAAACCCGAGGTGATCTGGAGTCCAGGAGGCAAGGCCAGGGCTGGCAGGGGCAGTTGCGGAGAGCAAGTGGAAGGTGAACCAGGGGCTGCAAGGCTGGGTGGCCACTTGGGCTCTGAAAGGGCTGCCATCGCTACCTCTGAAGTACAGGGATTGATGCCAGCAGTGACCGGAATCAGAACCAGAATGAGTGCTGATGAAGAAGGGCTGAGGGCAGAACAGGACCGCACTGGATTACAAAACGTGCCGAGGTTGTATGGGCCTGGGCCGGGGAGGCCCAACCCTGGGCCCAGGGCTTCAACTGGGCAGAGGTGGCTCCGAGGAGGAGTGAGATGCTGAACGTTCAGAGACAGCCACAGGGGCCCTCGAGCAGCATGTGTGGGGCGACCCTCGGGAGGAAGCCCCTGGGGAGGCCGTTACTGTCCCTTGGGAGGTAGCGTCACAGGGCAGGCAGGACCTCGGCTAGTCTTTCATCCAGCAATCGCTCAACACGTCCACTCGGGCCAGCAGGACCTCTACTACAGCTTAGGAAAAGGTAACAAGGCAGAGTCTAAGCCCTCAGAGAGCCACAGCCTGGGAAAAAGACAGCGAATGAGTGGACGGAAGACACTGTTGCGACCCCAAGAATGGGAGGCCCTTTCTGATTAGCCACAGGCCAACGTTTCCTCCCTCTTTTTATTTTCAAGACAGGATCTCAATCTGTCGCATACGCTGGAGTGCACTGACCTGGGCTCTGTCTTCCTGCCTCACCTCCTGAATAGCTGCGACCATCATGCCCCCTAGTTTTTTCTATTTTTTGTGGCCACGGAGTCTCACTATGTTGAACTCCCGGCTCAAGCAATCCGCCCGCCCCTCCCAGAGTGCTGTGACTGCAAGTGTCAGCCACTGCACCCAGACAATACAAATTGTTTTAAAATTAGGCCGGGCGCGGTGGCTCACACCTGTAATCCCAGCACTTTGGGAAGCCAAGGCGGGTGGATCACAAGGTCAAGAGATCGAGACCATCCTGGTCAACATGGTGAAGCCCCGTGTCTATTAAAAATACAAAAACTAGCTGGGTGTGGTGGCATGTACCTGTAGTACCAGCTACTCGGGGAGGCTGAGGCAGCATAATTGCTTGAACCTGGGAGGTGGAGGTTGCATGAGCCAAGATCGTGCCACTGCACTCCAGCCTGGGTGAAAGAGCAAGACTCTGTCTCAAAAAAAAAAATTGTTTAAATTAAAGATACAAGCTGGGTGCAGTGGCTCACGCCTGTAATTCCAGCACTTTGGGAGGCCAAGGCAGGTGGATCACATGAGGGCAGGAGTTTGAGAGCAGCCTGGGAAACATGGTGAAACCCCGTCTCTACTAAAAGCACAAAAATTAGCCAGGCGTGATGGCGCATGCCTGTAGTCCCAGCTACACAGGAGCCTGAGGCAGGAGAATCCCCTGAACCTGTGAGGTGGAGGTTGCAGTAAGCTGAGATCACCCCACTGCACTCCAGCCTGGGCGACAGAGCAAGACTCTGTCTCAAAAAATACATAAATAAAGTTATGAAAAAGGCCAGCTGGGCACAGCGGCTCACGCCTGTAATCCTAACACTTTGGGAGGCCGAGGCGGGTGGATCACCTGAGGTCAGGAGTTCAAGACCAGCCTGACGAACATGGTAAAACCTCGTCTCTACTAAAAAATACAAAAATTAGCCAGGCGTGGTGGCACACACCTGTAATCCCAGCTACTCCGGAGGCTGCTGCAGGAGAGTTGCTTGAACCTGGAAGGTGGGGGTTGCAGTGGGCTGAGATTGTGCCATTGTATTCCAGCCTAGGAGACAGAGCAAGACTCCGTCTCAAAAAAGAAAGAAAAAGAAAAAAAGGCCTATACAGAGTACCTGACAAAACCGATCTGGAATGTTGAACTCTCAGACCTGTCTTAGTTCACCTCTTCAACTTTGAGAACTGAAGGCCGGATACAGTGGCTCAAGCCTGTAATCCCGACACTGAGGACTGAGTTGAGGCAGAAGGACTGCTTGTGTCCCGGTGGTCCAGCCTGCAGTGAGCTCTGACTGCACCACTGCGCTCCAGCCTGGGTGACAGGACACAAGACCCTCTCTTTAAAAAAAAAACTAAAAACTCACCATAGCCAAAAGGTGACAACAACCCAAATGTCCATCAGAGGATGAACAGACAAAATGTGGTCCATCATTACCTTCTTAAAAAGAGAATTCTGACACATGCTCCAACAGGGGTGAACCTTGAAAACGTTAAGCTATGTAAAGAAGCCGGATATAAAAAGACACGATTCTACTTCCATGAAATATCTAGAAAAGGCAAATCCCCATAGACAGAGTAAACGGAGGTTATAGAGGCTGGGGGAGGGATGTTTGGGGTGATGGAAAAGTTTTGAAAATAAGTAGCAGTGATGATTGCACAGTATTTTGAATGTCTTCTTTTATTTTGTTTTTTTTGAGACGGAGTGTCACTCTGTCGCCAGGCTGGAGTGCAGTGGCGTGATCTCGGCTCACTGCAACCTCCGCCTCCCAGGTTCAACTGATTCTCCTGACTCAGCCTCCCAAGTAGCTGGGACTACAGGCGCCTGACCTCAGGTGATCCGCCCGCCTCAGCCTCCCAAAGTGCTGGGATTACAGGCGTGAGCCACTGCGCCCGGCCTTGAATGTCTTTAATACCACTAAATTGTGGGCGGCAAGCCACCCAGGCACCGAGGCAAGAGACGGAGGACACGAGCTGTTCCAGTATAATAAAATATAAAACAAGAATAGTTATACCAGATATAGATCTTAGATAATGATTATATATGAATATCATTAATCATTAGTTGGTAGTAATTACTCTTTATCCCAATATTATAATAATCCTCGCTCTACAATCATAACCTAGGAAAAACCAGGCCATACAGAGATAGGAGCTGAGGGGACATAGTGAGGTGTGACCAGAAGACAAGAGTGCGAGCCTTCTGTTACATCCGGACAGGGCCACCAGAGGGCTCCTTGGTCTAGCGGTGACGCCAGCGTCTGGGAAGACGCCCGTTGCCAGGCGGACCCTGGTCTAGCAGTAGCGAAGAGTGTCAAGGAAAAACACCTGCTACTTAGCAGACAGGGAAAGGGAGTCTCCCTTTCCCCGGGGGAGTTTAGAGAAGACTCTGCTCCTCCACCTCTTGTGGAGGACCTGACATCAGTCAGCCCTGCCCGCAGTTATCCGGAGGCCTAACCGTCTCCCTGTGATGCTGTGCTTCAGTGGTCACGCTCCTAGTCCGCCTTCATGTTCCATCCTGTACACCTGGCTCTGCCTTCTAGATAGCAGTAGTAAATTAGTGAAAGTACTAAAAGTCTCTGACATGCAGAAATAATGGCATAAGCTGTCTTTCTCTCTCTCTCCTCTCCCTCTCTTCCTCGGCTGCCAGGCAGGGAAGGGCGCCCTGTCCAGTGGACACGTGACCCACGTGACCTTACCTATCATTGGAGATGACTCACACTCTGTACCCTGCCCCTTTTGCTTTGTATTCAATAAATAACAGTGCAGCCAAACATTCGGGGCCACTACCGGTCTCTGCACATTGGTGGTAGTGGTCCCCCGGGCCCAGCTGTCTTTTCTTTTATCTCTGTCTTGTGTCTTTATTTCTACACTCTCTCATCGCTGCACACAGGGAGAAGCCCACCGACCCTGTGGGGCTGGTCCCTGCACTAAATTGCACACTTAAAGTGGCTAAAATCATGCATTTTATGTTACATAAATTTTATCACAATTTTTACAAAAGCAGTTAAAAGGCAGGAGACCCAGTGTGTGCCCAACAGACAGTGCTGGAGTGTGTTTAAGAAACTCAAGCAAAGGAGATGCAAGTCAAGGGATTAATGGGCAAGTTCTCCTTCAATTATCAAGGCTACAGAGAAAAGTATCAAGCATTCAGAAGTCTAGGAAACACCACCAAGGGCCTCTCCTAAGCCTCTATCAGGAGGCAAGCTCTATCCAAACAGGCGGTGGCTGGGAACGGCTGTCACCAGGATGGATGGGAGCACAACAAATAGTCAATTGTGAGCTGAGACTTAGGAAAAAACAGGTGGGGCAAGGACAGAAAAATAATATGTTAATGCTGTGTTCTGAGTAGGAAAAAATGCCATTAAGAATGGGAAGAGATGGCCAGGCGTGGTGGCTCATACCTGTAATCCCAGCACTTTGGGAGGCCAAGGCAGGCAGATCACAAAGTCAGGAGATCAAGACCATCCTGGCTAACACGGCGAAACCCTCTCTCTAATAAAAATACAAAAAATTGGCCAGGCACGGTGGCTCACGCCTGTAATCCCAGCACTTTGGGAGGCCGAGGCGGGCGGATCACAAGGTCAGGAGATCGAGACCATCCTGGCTAACACGGTGAAACCCCGTCTCTACTAAAAATACAAAAAAAATTAGCCAGGTGTGGTGGTGGGCGCCTGTAGTCCCAGCTGCTCGGGAGGCTGAGGCAGGAGAATGGTGTGAACCTGGGAGGCGGAGCTTGCAGTGAGCCAAGATCCCACCACTGCACTCCAGCCTGGGTGACACAGTGAGACTCCGTCTCAAAAAAAAAAAAAAAAATTTGCCGGGCATGTTGGTGGGCACCTGTAGTCCCAGCTACTCGGGAGGCTGAGGCAGGAGAATCGCTTGAACCCGGGAGGCGGAGGTTGCAGTGGGCCGAGATCGTGCCACTGCACTCCAGCCAGGGCAACAGAGCAAGACCCCATCTCAAAAAAAAAAAAAGAAAAAAAAAGAAAATCACCATTTTGCCATTATCATAATTTATTCAAGCACCAATTGTCTCTGAACTGGGTAAAAGTCTGAAAAGGGAGTTATTGACACAGGTTCAAAGATTCTCACCACAGATTACTGATTAATCCCAAAGAGGAAAATAGTATCTCTTCAGTGAAGGGATTGGGGCAAACACCACCTTAACAAAGTGACCAAATTTCACAAAAATGGAACAATGTGGCATCACAGGCCCTTGACGTGAGGAACTAAGGAGGGCACAGTGCCACTTTCACAGGTTTCCTGGCAAAAATGCACGACCCCTGGCCAACATGGTGAAACCTCGTCTCCACTAAAAATACAAAAATTAGCCAGGTGTGGTGGCAGGTGCCTGTATTCCCAGCTACTCGGGAGGCTGAGGCAGGAGAATGGCGTGAACCCGGAAGGTGGAGGTTGCAGTGAGCCAAGATAGCGCCACTGCATTCCAGCCTGGGTGACAGAGCGAGACTCCATCTCAAAAAAAAAAAAAGCATGACCCCATACCAAAGACTCGCCTCAGACTCAGAGGTGTGAACTGGAAGAGAATGAAAACGATGCATCACGCCACACTGAAGTGACTTTACCAATGCCAGACAAAACTGACTTTAAAACAAAAAATGTTACTAGATTTAAAGACAGACACTTTATATTGATAAAAGGGTCAGCACATATGGAAGATACCAGAATTATAAACATACATAAAAGAGATCCCCAAAATACGTGAAGTAAAAACTGATGGAAACGAGGCTGGAAATACGTAATTCTACAGTTAGAGTTGGAGGTAACAATAGCCCACTTTCTTTTATTTTTTTGAGATGGAGTCTCACTCTGTCTTCCAGGCTGGAGTGCAGTGGCGCGATCTCGGCTCACAGCAAGCTCCGCCTCCCGGGTTCACGCCATTCTCCTGCCTCAGCCTCCCAAGTAGCTGGGACTACAGGCACCCACCACAGCGCCTGGCTAATTTTTTGTATTTTTAGTAGAGACAGGGTTTCACCATGTTAGCCAGGATGGTCTCGATCTCCTGACCTTGTGATCTGCCCACCTCGGCCTCCCAAAGTGCTGGGATTACAGGCGTGAGCCACCGTGCCCAGCCAACAGACCACTTTCAATATTGCCCAGACAGGAGATTGAGTAAGGAACCAGAAGATCTGAACATTATAAAGCCGAGACCTCACAGGCACCTACAGGGCACTCCAGCCAACGGCAGCAGAACACACGTCCGCAAGTGCACAGGGGCACTCCCCAGCAGAGACCACACTCTAGGCCACAAAACAAATCTCAGTAAATTCAACAGGAATGCACAATGGAATAACATTAGAAATCGGTAACAGAAAGAAATGTGGGGACTTAAAAACATGTAAATTAAACAACACACTCATAAATAACCAATGGTCGAAGAAAAAAGCCACATGGGAAATTAGAAAGTACCTTGAGATGAATGAAAATAAAAATACAACATACCAAAATGTATGGGTTGCAGCAAAAGCAGTGCTCAGAGGAAAATGTATCACCATTAATAAAGAAAAAAGACCTCAAATTGTTTTAAGATGAGAAATATTATGGCTGGGCATGGTGGTCCCAGCTACTCGGGAGGCTGAGGTGGACGGATGGTTTGAGCCCAGGGGCTGGGCACGGTGGCTCATGCCTGTACTTTGGGAGGCCAAGGCGGGCGGATCACCTGAGGTCAGGAGTTCAAGACCAGCCTGGCCAACGTGGTGAAACCCCATCTCTACTAAAAATACAAAAATTAGCCGGGCGTGGTGGCACAAGCCTGTGATCTCAGCTACTCTGGAGGCTGAGGCAGGAGAATTGCTTGAAGCCAGGAAGCAGAGGTTGCAGTGAGCCGAGATCACACCACTGTACGCCATTCTGGGTGACAGAGCAAGACTCCATCTAAAAAAAAAAAAAAAAAGATCTCAAATTGTTTTAATACAAGAAATATTATGGTTTGGCATGGGGGGTCCCAGCTATTCAGGAGGCTGAGATGGGAGGATGGTTTGAGCCCCAGGAGGTTGAGGCTGCAGTGAGCTACAACTGCACCACCACACTCCAGCCTGGGTGACAGAGCAAGACCCCATCTCAAAACAAAACAAAAAACGATGAGAAATACAAAGCACATTCACAGAACTAACAGAAACAATACAGAAGAGATGGAGAAACTAAAGATGCAAAAAACAGAGGAATACAGGCCAGGCACGGTGGCTCACGCCTGTAATCCTAACACTTTGGGAGGCCAAGGCAGGCGGATCACGAGGTCAGGAGTTCCAGACCAGCCTGACCAACATGGTGAACCCCCCAACTCTTCTAAAACTATAAAAATCAGCCGGGCATGGTGGTGGGTGCCTGTAATCCCAGCTACTTGGGAGGCTGAGGCAGGAGAATCGCTAGAACCCAGGAGGCGAAGGCTGTGGTGAGCCGAGATCGCACCACTGCACTCCAGCCTGGGTGACAGAGCAAGACTCCGTCTCAAAAAAAAAAAGAGGAATACCATGCGGAAATCGAGTCAATCAAGTCCTTGAGTACAATCCAGTGCAGAGAAGAAACTGGCCTTGGGAACAGGTGTGGGTCACCCACCGCTGCAGAGAGCAGAGAGCATGTGGGTGGCCCGAGAGGCTGGTGGGCTTAATGGTGGGAAGATGAGGTGGTTTTGTGATTGCTTATTTTTGGAGTGAGGGGAGAGAGAAGAGGCGAAAGAGGAGAGATCATGAGCTGCGAGTCAGGAGGGAAGAGGAGGTCCTGGAGGTTTGAGCAGAGAGAAGAAAATGTGAACCAGTTCTGACGGTGGGGGATTACTGCCTAGAGAAATGTTACAGATCACCAGGAATCCCAGGGACCTACTAGAACACAACGTGGACAGCTGATTCCAGCAACGTTCTCCGGCTCAACCAGAATCAGAGGTGCTTGTTCCCAACAAAACAACACTGGGTTCTGCCCAGAGTGTGAGAAAGGGATGAAGGGAATGGAGTGTGAGCTCACAGGGGGCAGCAGACCACAGAGTCCCAGCTGACCACAGGCAGGAAGAGCATGGGAGAGCACAGACAAGGATGGTTATGGGAGTGATGGGTGGCCAAGCCTCCAGACTAGAGGTCCCAGTGGGGTCAGAGGTCTGCTGAAATGCAGGAGGCACCGGAATGACGGAGCTGGGAAACCAGGGAAAACTGTGGTTAGAGAGCAGAGATTCTGGAGCTGGGACAGTTATGGATCACGACCAAGTCTAAGCGCAACGCTGGGAGTGTGTAAAAGCTGAGGGAAGAGCCCAGCAGAGCAAGGGAGCAGGGAGCTGAGGGAAGAACCCAGCAGAGCAAGGGGGCAGGGAACTGGTGCCCTGCCCTGAGGCCCAGCAGCCACGGGTCCCCACTCACCCATTGCCTTTTGGCAGTTGAGGATCTTAAAGCCACTGTGCATGCAGGCGGCCAGGAGCAGGTGGTGGTGGAAAGGGTGCCACTTGATTCTCCATACCCCACCCTGCACGGGCGTGTCTGCCAACGGCTGCTTCATGTTTCGTGTGTCCCACAGTAGGATGTGTTCATCATAGCTGAAACCGACCAACCACAGGAGGCATGTAAGGAAAGCCCAGGCTCACCTGTTCCACAAGGCCCCTGGGGGGCACAGAACGTCTCCCAGAGACCTGTCCCATGCATCCCTCGAGGACAAAGTCCCCTTTCCCAAACCCATATACCTACACTCCGGCGAAGCACTGGCAGACGAAATGCTGCAATGGTGCCAGGAGGAGAGGCAGCGAAAGAGGGAAGAATGGCCCAGGAGCCCCCCCGGGACTCACCTTCCCAGGAGGAAAGGCAGCGAAAGAGACGAGAAGGGCCCGAGAGCCTCCTGGGGACTCACCTTCCCGTGGCCAGGATGTGCTCCCGATGAGGGCTGCTCTGGATGCTGCACACACCCATGGTGTGTCTGCAAGCAGAGGCGGCTTCTGTACCAGTGTCCAGCACACAGACTCACCCAGGGAACGGGAGGGCTGATGACCCAGGGAACGGGAGGGCTGGTGACCCAGGGAACGGGTGGGCTGGTGACCCAGGGAACGGGAGGGCTGGTGTGGGCACCGAGTGCTGGCCCTTGGGCAGTTACCTTTTGCTGGTGAAGAGAAATTTGCCGGGTACCCTGGTGTCCCAGCCCCTCAGAAGGCCATCGTCACCCCCTGTGTGGAGACAGAGAAGCATCAACACCACCAATGACAGGAAATGAGCGTTCTCAGTGAGGCCGTTGATGTCTGTGAGGAAGTTCCCCGGGGTGACTGTCTGTGAGGAAGCTCCCCTGCGTGACTCTGTCTGTGAGAAAGCTCCCCTGGGTGACTCTGTCTGTGAGGAAGCTCCCCTGGGTGACTGTCTGTGAGGAAGCTCCCCTGGGTGACTCTGTCTGTGAGGAAGCTCCCCTGGGTGACTCTGTCTGTGAGGAAGCTCCCCTGGGTGACTCTGTCTGTGAGGAAGTTCCCCTGGGTGACTGTCTGTGAGGAAGCTCCCCTGGGTGACTGTGTCTGTGAGGAAGCTCCCCTGCGTGACTCTGTCTGTGAGGAAGCTCCCCTGGGTGACTCTGTCTGTGAGGAAGCTCCCCTGGGTGACTCTGTCTGTGAGGAAGCTCCCCTGGGTGACTGTGTCTGTGAGGAAGCTCCCCTGGGTGACTGTGTCTGTGAGGAAGGTCCCCTGGGTGACTGTGTCTGTGAGGAAGCTCCCCTGGGTGACTGTGTCTGTGAGGAAGCTCCCCTGGGTGACTGTGTCTGTGAGGAAGCTCCCCTGGGTGACTGTGTCTGTGAGGAAGCTCCCCTGGGTGACTGTGTCTGTGAGGAAGCTCCCCTGGGTGACTGTGTCTGTGAGGAAGCTCCCCTGGGTGACTGTGTCTGTGAGGAAGCTCCCCTGGGTGACTGTCTGTGAGGAAGCTCCCCTGGGTGACTGTCTGTGAGGACGCTCCCCTGGGTGACTGTGTCTGTGAGGAATCTCCCCTGGGTGACTCTGTCTGTGAGGAAGCTCCCCTGGGTGACTCTGTCTGTGAGGAAGCTCCCCTGGGTGACTCTGTCTGTGAGGAAGCTCTCCTGGGTGACTGTCTGTGAGGAAGCTCTCCTGGGTGACTGTCTGTGAGGAAGCTCCCCTGGGTGACTGTGTCTGTGAGGAAGCTCCCCTGGGTGACTGTGTCTGTGAGGAAGCTCCCCTGGGTGACTCTGTCTGTGAGGAAGCTCCCCTGGGTGACTGTGTCTGTGAGGAAGCTCCCCTGGGTGACTGTGTCTGTGAGGAAGCTCCCCTGGGTGACTGTCTGTGAGGAAGCTCCCCTGGGTGACTCTGTCTGTGAGGAAGCTCCCCTGGGTGACTGTGTCTGTGAGGAAGCTCCCCTGGGTGACTCTGTCTGTGAGGAAGCTCTCCTGGGTGACTGTGTCTGTGAGGAAGCTCCCCTGGGTGACTGTCTGTGAGGAAGCTCCCCTGGGTGACTGTCTGTGAGGAAGCTCCCCTGGGTGACTCTGTCTGTGAGGAAGCTCCCCTGGGTGACTCTGTCTGTGAGGAAGCTCCCCTGGGTGACTCTGTCTGTGAGGAAGCTCCCCTGGGTGACTCTGTCTGTGAGGAAGCTCCCCTGGGTGACTCTGTCTGTGAGGAAGCTCCCCTGGGTGACTCTGTCTGTGAGGAAGCTCCCCTGGGTGACTCTGTCTGTGAGGAAGCTCCCCTGGGTGACTGTGTCTGTGAGGAAGCTCCCCTGGGTGACTCTGTCTGTGAGGAAGCTCCCCTGGGTGACTCTGTCTGTGAGGAAGCTCTCCTGGGTGACTGTCTGTGAGGAAGCTCTCCTGGGTGACTGTGTCTGTGAGGAAGCTCTCCTGGGTGACTGTGTCTGTGAGGAAGCTCCCCTGGGTGACTGTGTCTGTGAGGAAGCTCCCCTGGGTGACTGTGTCTGTGAGGAAGCTCCCCTGGGTGACTGTCTGTGAGGAAGCTCCCCTGGGTGACTGTCTGTGAGGAAGCTCCCCTGGGTGACTGTGTCTGTGAGGAAGCTCCCCTGGGTGACTGTCTGTGAGGAAGCTCCCCTGGGTGACTGTCTGTGAGGAAGCTCCCCTGGGTGACTGTGTCTGTGAGGAAGCTCCCCTGGGTGACTCTGTCTGTGAGGAAGCTCCCCTGGGTGACTGTCTGTGAGGAAGTTCCCCTGGGTGACTGTGTCTGTGAGGAAGCTCCCCTGGGTGACTGTGTCTGTGAGGAAGCTCCCCTGGGTGACTGTGTCTGTGAGGAAGCTCCCCTGGGTGACTGTGTCTGTGAGGAAGCTCCCCTGGGTGACTGTGTCTGTGAGGAAGCTCCCCTGGGTGACTGTGTCTGTGAGGAAGCTCCCCTGGGTGACTCTGTCTGTGAGGAAGCTCCCCTGGGTGACTGTGTCTGTGAGGAAGCTCCCCTGGGTGACTGTGTCTGTGAGGAAGCTCCCCTGGGTGACTGTGTCTGTGAGGAAGCTCCCCTGGGTGACTCTGTCTGTGAGGAAGCTCCCCTGGGTGACTCTGTCTGTGAGGAAGCTCCCCTGGGTGACTGTGTCTGTGAGGAAGCTCCCCTGGGTGACTGTGTCTGTGAGGAAGCTCCCCTGGGTGACTGTGTCTGTGAGGAAGCTCCCCTGGGTGACTCTGTCTGTGAGGAAGCTCCCCTGGGTGACTGTGTCTGTGAGGAAGCTCCCCTGGGTGACTGTGTCTGTGAGGAAGCTCCCCTGGGTGACTGTGTCTGTGAGGAAGCTCCCCTGGGTGACTGTCTGTGAGGAAGCTCCCCTGGGTGACTGTGTCTGTGAGGAAGCTCCCCTGGGTGACTGTGTCTGTGAGGAAGCTCCCCTGGGTGACTGTGTCTGTGAGGAAGCTCCCCTGGGTGACTCTGTCTGTGAGGAAGCTCCCCTGGGTGACTCTGTCTGTGAGGAAGCTCCCCTGGGTGACTGTGTCTGTGAGGAAGCTCCCCTGGGTGACTGTCTGTGAGGAAGCTCCCCTGGGTGACTCTGTCTGTGAGGAAGCTCCCCTGGGTGACTGTGTCTGTGAGGAAGCTCCCCTGGGTGACTGTGTCTGTGAGGAAGCTCCCCTGGGTGACTGTGTCTGTGAGGAAGCTCCCCTGGGTGACTGTCTGTGAGGAAGCTCCCCTGGGTGACTGTGTCTGTGAGGAAGCTCCCCTGGGTGACTGTGTCTGTGAGGAAGCTCCCCTGGGTGACTGTGTCTGTGAGGAAGCTCCCCTGGGTGACTCTGTCTGTGAGGAAGCTCCCCTGGGTGACTCTGTCTGTGAGGAAGCTCCCCTGGGTGACTGTGTCTGTGAGGAAGCTCCCCTGGGTGACTCTGTCTGTGAGGAAGCTCCCCTAGGTGACTGTGTCTGTGAGGAAGCTCCCCTGGGTGACTCTGTCTGTGAGGAAGCTCCCCTGGGTGACTCTGTCTGTGAGGAAGCTCCCCTGGGTGACTCTGTCTGTGAGGAAGCTCCCCTGGGTGACTCTGTCTGTGAGGAAGCTCCCCTGGGTGACTGTCTGTGAGGAAGTTCCCCTGGGTGACTGTCTGTGAGGAAGCTCCCCTGGGTGACTGTCTGTGAGGAAGCTCCCCTGGGTGACTCTGTCTGTGAGGAAGCTCCCCTGGGTGACTCTGTCTGTGAGGAAGCTCCCCTGGGTGACTCTGTCTGTGAGGAAGCTCCCCTGGTGATTTTGCTGGGGGAGTCTTAGGTTGCCACCTCAACTGGAGGTCCCAGAAACAACCCCCAGGAAAGTCATCGCTGTGCCTTGACTCTCTAGAGACTGGAAGCAGGAGGGGAAAGACGGACGGAACAGAAAGAAGCCTGCAGGAACAGAAGGGAGGAAATGGAAACTGAAGGGGCCCTGAAGGCCATCAGGTGCAGGCAACCATTGTTCACAGGGGCTGTTACTAGGTCCTAGAGCCTAAACTGCCTTTGCTAAGGGCTCCAGTGAATAAAGCCCTAGCTTCTAAGAACAAGAGTTGCCAGATCAGAGCCCTGAACAGAAACTGCACACAGGAGGCAGCAAGCACAAGGACTCCACACCATGCACCTGAAAGGAAGGTGCCCTCTGTCATCTTAAAGCACTTGTTTAGGGGAACGAAAAGGATGGGAGAAGAGAGGAGTTGGTGCACTGAACCACAACCAATCTTCCAAGAAAAGCAATGCAGACATGGGGTGAATGGTGGCACCTGAAGGAAGGGAAGCTCAAGAGCAGGGCCCACAGCGAGAGTGAAGAAGAGCAGAAGGAAAACGTCTAGGCCTAACCACATCACCCACCCCTGCATCTTCCAGCTCCCACTACCCACCCACCTTCCATCCATCTCACCATCTATCCACCCCCGACCCCACCCCATCCAAAATTCCACCATCCATCCACCCATGCCCCCACCCACCCCCCACCCACCTTCCATCCATCCACCCACCATCCATCCAACAATCCACCATCCATCCACCACCCACCACCACCACCCACCATCCAAAAATCCATCCATCCACCCACCATCCATCCATCCAGCCAGCCAGTCACTCACCCACCATCCATCCATCCATCCAACAATCCACCATCTATCGACCCACCCGCCCTCCCACCTTCCATCCAACAATCTACCATCCATCCACCCACCACCCACCACCCACCACCCAAAAATCCATCCATCCACCCCATCTATCAAGCCAGCCAGCCAGGCACTCACCCACCATCCATCCATCCAACAATCCACCATCCATCCACCATCCACCACCCACGACCCACCACCCACCACCCACCATCCAAAAATCCATCCATCCACCCATGATCCATCCATCCATCCATCCATCCAACAATCCACCATCCATCTATCCAGTCACTCACCATCTACCCACGCCACCACCACCACCACCCAAAAATCCACCATCCATCCACCACACACCCACGAACTCATCCACCCACCATCCATCCATCCATCCACACGCCCTCCCACCCACCATCCATCCACTCACCCACTATCTATCCAAACTCCACCACCCACCATCCAAAAATCCATCCATCCACCCACCCACCATCCATCCATCCAGTCACCCACCATCTATCCACCCCACCACCACCCACCATCCAAAAATCCACCATCCATCCACCACAAATCCACCCACTCACTCATCCACCCACCATCCATCCATCCATCCACCCACACACCCTCCCACCCACCATCCACGCACCCACCCACCACCCATCAAATAGGTACTTGCTGAACACACACTATGGACCCTCATAATAGACACTATGGATACACGGTGAACATGACCTACAGTTAAATGAACCAGCGGAATCAGCTGACCTAGGCATGAAGCCTGCAGATGAGCCTCAAGTATGAGCTGCCATTCTGTGGCAAATTTGTACAGAGTAGGCAAAGGCTTCTTTATACGTGAGTCTCTCCACTCTCTCACGCCCCACACATCCACTCCATCAGGAAATCTGACTGGATATACCTTCACTTCTATCCAGAACCCAACCACTGGTCCTCACCTCCACTATTCCAAACCTGCTCTGGGCTGTCTCATCACCTGCCCAATGTCAAGTCTCCAGGCTGTGTCCCTCCCTCTTGTGGTCTAGACTCACATTCACCAAAGAGGTCATCGCAAATTTTAAAATGCAAGTCAGAATCTGTCATTCCTCTGCTCAACATCCTGCAACAGCTCCCATTTCATTCTGAGTAGGAAACAAAGTCCTTCCTGGAGCCTGCACGGCCCTGTGCCCTGGCCCATTACCTCTGATTTCACCCTCTTCTATTCCGCTACTGCCTCAGGTCATCCTAACCATGCTGGCTACTGGCTACTCTTCTGCCATAGCAGGGCCACTCCTGCCTTAGGACCACTGCCCACCATGCTCTCCAACAGTATGATCTGCACCTGCTCCCAGCACCCTTGGTCCCCTCACCTCCTTCTACCTTCTTTCCAAAGCACTCGTTGCCCCTGACAGGCCATGCAGTCTCCTTCCCTATTACATATTATGCCTTGTGTTTACTGTCTGTCTCCCCGCCACAGAATGTAAGCTGGGTGAAAGCAGGGACTTTTATGTGAAAATCAGCCAGGTGTGGTAACTCACACCTGTAGTCCCAGCTACTCAGAAGGCTGAGGCAGGAGGATCGCTTGACCCTGGGAGGTTAAGGCTGCCGTGACCTGTGATCACGCCATTGCACTCCAGCTTGGGTGACACAGCAAGACGTGAACCACCCACCCCATCCTCAAAATGTATTTATATAAATAAATTTTTTTTTTTTTTTGAGACAGAGCCTTGCTCTCTCGCCAGGCTGGAGTGCAGTGGTGCGATCTCGGCTCACTGCAACCTCTGCCTCCCGGGTTCAAGCAATTCCACTGTCTCAGCCTCCCGAGTAGTTGGGACTACAGGCACCTGCCACCATGCCCGGCTAATTTTTTGTATTTTAGTAGAGATGGGGTTTCACCATGTTGGTCAGGATGGTCTTGATCTGCTGACCTCGTGCTCCGCCCACCTTGGCCTCCTAAAGTGCTGGGATTACAGATGTGAGCCACTGCGCCTGGCCTATATAAATAATTTTTTAAAGAAGGCTGAGTGCAGTGGCTGACGCCTATAATCCCAACACTGGGAGGCTGAGGCAGGTAGATCGCTTGAGCCTAGGCATTCGAGACCAGCCTGGGCAACATGGTAAAACCCCATCTCTACTAAAAATACAAAAATTAGCCGGGCATGGCGGCAGGTGCCTATAATCCCAACTACTCAGGAGGCTGAGGCAGGAGAATCACTTGAACCCAGGAGGTGGAGGTTGCAATGAGCCAAGATTGCACCACTGCACTCCAGCCTGGGCAATAAGAGCGAAACTCCATCTCAAAATAAATAAATAAATAAAAATAATAAAACTTAAAAAAGAAAGCAGGACTTTTGTCTGTTTAGATTGCTAAAGTATTCTAATCACCTAGACTAGGGCTCAGCACATAGCATTTGTTGAAAGAATGAATCAGTCCAGAATTATTCAATAATTGCCCTACGGTACCTTTGCTCTGAATTAGCTCAAGGTAGAAGAACCAATCCAAGGAGAGACCTCAAGAAATGAGATCTTTATGGCTCTCAGACGGTTCAAGGCTGTGACAACGAGCAACACAAATAAGAACGCCGCCTTACACACATGCTCGTCACTCGGACAAGCAGAGGCAGCGTGAGCCACGGCGGAGGTGAGGCCTGCCTGGGGTGGAAGGACAGCTGCTCTGCGTCAGTCTTCTAAGGACAAGATTTTAAGCTGAGCATGTCAAAAAAGCAGAATTCACCCATGAAGGAAACATCCCGTGACGAAACCCTGAGACTGAGGGAATGTGGACTATTTCAGGAAAAGGTGACTGAGAGCAGAGGAGCCAAAACAAGGCCGGAGAAGCAGGCGTGGACCAGATTCCACAGGCCTTGGGTAATCGCATCACTATTTTGGATTTTATCCTCAATGAAACAGGAACTGTGAGGGGTTCTAACAATGAGTGAGATGCGATAAAGTGTGTGTGTTTTTAAAACACTTGCTTGGCTACTGTGTGGAGACTGGAACAGTCAGGAATGAAGGCAGGGCCATCACTTGCTGCTCTGCTGTAACAAACTAGATGAGACAGTGGCCCGGATGTGTAGCAGCAGGGAAGGGTCAGATCTTTTCTTCGGCTATTTGCAAATTCAGCAGCTCCTCTTCTGTCTTTTCTCAGAGACCCGCCCCTCTCACCTGCCATGAGTTATCTCTACCTGGGAAAGAGATGCTAGCCAAAGCTACCTCCTTCCTGGAAACACCAGTTGTTAATTTCTCACTCCCACATCAGCATGCCCCAGATGCAAACCATTCACAAGACCTGGAAAGGAATCTTATTTCTCTCATGCTTCCTTTATTTCTGGAAGATAAACTATATCCAAAAAGGGTGCAGACAAACTTGAAATCCAACATGGCGAAGTCACTATTGTATCCACAGGTATCAGGCAAAAAGCACAGAAACTGGACTTCCAGTAAAAGCATAAAGGATCTGACACCGAGCATATCAGGGAGGCAGGATGGCTCTGCCCACAGGTGCCTGCTCCTCCAACACCCTGGCCAACACCACCCAAGACCCTGCACTGCCTGAGGCAAGCTATACTTTGCTCTCTAAAGAATAAGTGGGCGGGGCAAGGTGGCTCACACCTGTAATCCCAGCACTTTGGGAGGCCAAGGCGAGTGGATCACGAGGTCAGGAGATCAAGACCACCCTGGCCAACACAGTGAAACCCCGTCTCTACTAAAAATACAAAAAATTAGCCGGGCGTGGTGGCAGGCACCTGTAGTCCCAGTTACTCGGGAGGCTGAGGCAGGAGGATGGCGTGAACCTGGGAGGCAGAGCTTGCAGTGAGCCGAGATCGCGCCACTGCACTCCAGCCTGGGCGACAGAGCAAGACTCCATCTCAAAAAAAAAAAAAAAAAAAAAAGAATAGCTAAGTGGGCCGGGTGCAGTGGCTCACACCTGTAATCCCAACACTTTGGGAGGCCGAGGCGGGAGGATCACGAGGTCAGGAGATCGAGACCATCCTGGCTAACATGGTGAAACCCCATCTCTCTAAAAAAAAAAACTACAAAAAATTAGCTGGACATGGTGGCGGGTGCCTGTAGTCCCAGCTACTCAGGAGGCTGAAGCAGGAGAATGGCGTGAACCCAGGAGGCAGAGCTTGCAGTGAGCTGAGATTGCATCACTGCACTCCAGCCTGGGCGACAGAGTGAGACTCTGTCTCAAAAAAAAAAAAAAAAAAGAATAGCTAAGTGATGAGGGCCAACTATAGCCTTTGACCCAGAAAGTACATTCTCCAAAAAAGAAAAAAAATAGTGGCCAGGCGCAGTGGCTCACACCTGTAATCCCAACACTTTGGGAGGCTGAGGTGGGCGCATCATGAGGTCAGGAGATAGAGACCAGCCTGAACAACATGGTGAAACCCTGTCTCTACTAAAAACACAAAAATTAGCTGGGTGTGGTGGCAGGCGCCTGTAATCCCAGCTACTTGGGAGGCTGAGGCAGTAGAATCGCTTGAACCTGGGAGGTGGAGGTTGCAGTAAGCCAACATCGTGCCACTGCACTCTAGCCTGGCAAAAGAGCAAGACTCAGTTTCAAAAAAAAAAAGTATACTTTCCATAAGAGGTCTTCAAGATCCCAACATAACTGGAATCACAGCTGCGGCACAGGCCTCCCCCTCTCCCTCCGCCCCTTCCTCAGCAAGCCTTCCATCAGAGGTGACCGGTGGAGGAATACTGACCTGAATACACAATTTCTGTATGCCAGTAATTGAAAGCAGCAATCCAGGCCTCGAATTGATGTGCCTGCCATGAGGCCACTTTCTGCAGCCTGGGCCTCGTCTCATTCACCATCAGGAGGTGGAGCTGCCCTGTGGAGTCACTGCTGATGATCTTCAAGGGCTGGTCCCCCGCCCTAGACACAGGGAACCCATGAAGAAGCCCGGCAGAATGTTATTCGTCAGCCTCTTCTGGTTCCCAAACAAGTCCTGAGAGACGGTCTCCACAGCCCTGGGATGCGGATATGCCCCTTAAGAGACTGGCTGGCTAAGATCACAACCACTGCTAAGCTTGTCAAAGACACCAGTGTCGACTTCTCTAGGTAAAAACGCTATCGCTATGTATCTAAAATGGGGGACCTTTTTTTCATAATAGGACTGGCAGTGATGATGTCAGGGCTGAGGAGCACAGTCGCGGCTCGCTGAAGGTGGCTGGAGCTCTCTAGCCTGAAAAGTGGAAGTGGTCCTCAGAGAAAGACTCAGGACCCCTGACCAAGCCTGGCCCTTACCTTCCAGTTTTCCCAGTGGACCAATCGAGGGACAAAGCCAGACACTGCTCCTCCAGGGCAAGGCTGGACAATGGCTCCAGCACGTGGCTCTTCTACTGGAGAAGAAGAAACTCCATCAAAGGGAAGTAGCCGCCCCAGAACCCCCAAAAGACTTTTCCTCTCCTGCAGGGAAGTCATCGTTCCCTCATTTACAACCTGTGCGAATGTAGTACATCAGTCACTGAGTCACACCTCCACCTAACACGGCAACCCCTGCTAGGGGCCCCGAGAAGACCTGGGGACACTGGGGCTCACACTCCTCACACTTGCAGGACAACTTTCCCACAGGCTTGATCCTGGGGCACGGTCTCCCTCCCTTTCACACCCCCTTGCCATCCTTGCGCTCCTAGATGCTGTCAAGACGCCTGTGCAGGCTCCAGACCACGGTGGCACACGCAGTTTCCCACCCCAGGCCTCCAGGGCTGCTGGAACACTCGCCTCCCGAGACACAGACAATGGGGAAACTCCTCTGGTTTCCACTTCAGAAGCCGCGAGCAGCCATGAGAACGTGGTGGCTCTTTATGCAGATCTATATAAATTTCATTTCCTAAACAGCCTGGCCAGTGCTTAACTCCATCCCTGGCTCCCAGCAGGCTGCTGTACCAAAGCCCTTTCCTGGGTTCATGCACTCCTCCCTTGGGCCCACAGCTTTCCTGTGGCTGCTCTTTCCCTCCTTTCTAAGACAGGGCAACTGCTCTAAGCTGCCTTAAGCAAGGCCCTTTCCTACACAGGCCCTTGGTTGGCCCAGCCCCGCCTGCAGCATCTGCATCCGAGTGAGGGCGTGGTTTCAGGCTGTTTACATCACCCCACTACGGGACATCCCCGTTCTCCTCCCCGACAGCTATCAGATGAAGTCACTTTGTTAATGCATGGCTCCGGAGCACTGTGAGAAACTCGGAAAAATTCACACAGGACTCACGTGCTTTTCCAATAATCAGTGAGAAATGCCATCTTCACACAGGACGCTCACTGCTACTCTGGGCCCCAGCATCAACCTAAGAATGCTTGCCCAGGCTCTCCTTAGAGAACTTTCAGATCCACTGACAGGTCAATGAACATCCTGTCACTTCAGCCCTTCTGCTGGTGACACATGAGGTGACTTCCTCTTGGAGTTGGATGTAGAACGCAATACAACTTAAAAATAGACTCCACATTATCTTAGAACGTTTATATATAGCTCACCATTGAAGAGAGATCGTTTTAGAAAAATGTCTGTATCAGCACAGCCTCCTCCCCAACCCTCTCTATTCAGGTCCCTTCTGCCCCACAGAACAAGTGCAAGTCACTGACCTCAGATTCCACCAGGCGGAGCAGTTGTATGGATCCACTGGCATCTGCCAAGCCCAAGAGGGCATGTCCAGCCACCGGGATGTGACACCTGAGGAGAGGGCCCACCATAAGCACACCAATGTGCCCGGAGCACAGGCGTGCACTGTGCGTCCCGGTAACCACAGTCACGCTTCCCTTAACAACGGGGCTGCAGTCCACGCAAACCCAGCCGGGACATCCTACTACACACCTTGACTATATGGTATGGCCCACTGCTCCTATGCCACAAACCTTACAGCATGTTACTGCAGGCAAGTGTGACACAACAGGAAGTGGTTGTATATGTAAACATAGAAAAGATACAGTAAGAATACAATATAAAGGATAAAAAACAGGTGGCCGGGCATGGTGGCTCACACTTGTAACCCCAACACTTTGGGAAGCTGAGGTAGGAGGATGACTTGAGGTAAGGAGTTCGAAACCAGCCTGAGCAACATAGCAAGACCCTCTTTCTACAAACTAACAAACAAACAAAAATGAGGTGTGGTAAGGCCAGGCGTCGTGGCTCACGCCTGTAATCCCAGCACTTTGGGAGGCTGAGGCGGGTGGATCACGAGGTCAGGAGATCAAGACCATCCTGGCTAACATGGTGAAACCACGTCTCTACTAAAAATACAAAAAAAATTAGCCGGGTGTGGTGGCGGGCGCCTGTAGACCCAGCTCTTAGGGAGGCTGACGCAGGAGAATGGCGTGAACTCAGGAGGTGGAGCTTGCAGTGAGCCGAGACCGCGCCACTGCACTCCAGCCCGGGCGACAGAGCGAGACTCCGTCTCAAAAAAAAAAAAAAGAGGCATGGTGGCATCTACCTGAAGTCTGAAGTCTCAGCTACTCGAGAGGCTGAGACGGAGAATTGCTTGAGCCCAGGAGTTCAAGGCTGCAGTGAGCTATGATCACGTGACTGCATTCCAGCCTGGGCAACGGAACAAGACCCTGCCTCAAAAAAAAAAAAAAAAAAAAAAAAAATTAAAAAGGATAAAAAGTGGTACACCTGTATAGGGCATCTCCATTACGTTAAGGCACCACCATGGTATACGTGCTCCATTGTTGACCAAAACATAATTATGCCACACACCACTGCATTTAAATCTCAGCTCCAAAAGTGGGCTAGAGCCTACAACTGTGTTCTCAAACAAAAGACGCCCCAGGTTATGAAGTCAGAAAACTCCCATCACTTCCCCGGCTGGAACATGACAAAGGAAATAAGCCCCAGGTAAAGCACTCCCCAGGTGGAAGATAGGCGGGACAGCAAAGAAACAAATCCAAAGTTGACATGCAATGCCTGTCTTGTTGAAGGCATCAGGCATCAGGCTTCCCTGATTGCTACTCATGACAAATTCTACACCCAGTGGGATTATCACAGTTATACCATTTCATGTCCAGGATCGCAGAAGTATCTTTTCTTTGGACCTCGACCAGAGGGTGAATAGAGTTGTTGTCATTGAAACTGTACAGGAAGAGACGGCCTAAACGGACCTGAGGCTCCTTAACTTCCATTCCACCCTACAAAAAATGCAGAGGTAGTCTCTGATTATCCCAAGACACGAAGGAACCCAAAGGATGGGAAAAGGGATCCAAGGAACTCAAAGGTTTGCCATGACTAAAGGAGTGGAATTCTGCCTGGAAGGAGAACCTCTGGTTTTCTGAGCTGGAGAAACGTCTATTAATGAGTAGGTGAACACTCCTGGACCCAGTAGAGAAGGCTCCTTCTAAACCGGCCAACAGGGACCAGCTATGGCTAGGGTAACCACAGAACCCAGTATGCCTGGGACAGTCCTGACTTACGCCTGTTGTTCCAGTGCCCAATTTGGATCCTAATATGTACCCACCAGAAGTTAAGACATAATTCCCACTTTCTCTTCACTGTAGATTCCACCCATTAGCTTGGGCCACACCTGTATATAGAAGACGTTCTGCTCTCAAGATTTTAAAGTTGGCCGGGGGCGGTGGCGCGTGCCTGTGGTGCCAGCTACTCAGGGGGTTGAGGCGGGAGGATGCCCTGAGCCCTGGAGTCCGAGGCTGCACTCCAGCCTGGGTGACAGTGCAAGACCTTGTCTCAGAAAAAAGTAATTTCTTTTTTTTGAGATGTAGTCTTGCTGTATCGCCCAGGCTGGAATGCAGTGGTGCGATCTCGGCTCACTGCAAGCTCTGCCTCCCGGGTTCACGCCATTCTCCTGCCTCAGCCTCCCGAGTGGCTGGGACTACAGGCGCCGCCACCACGCCCGGCTAATTGTTTTGTATTTTTTTAGTAGAGACGGGGTTTCACCATGTTAGCCAGGATGGTCTCGATCTCCTGACCTCGTGATCCGCCCGCCTCGGCCTCCCAAAGTGCTGGGATTACAGGCGTGAGCCACTGCGCCCGGCCGAGAACAATTTTTTAAAAAAGATTCTAAACTGTTTCCAGCCTACCTCCTGGCCAAAGGGCCAATATCCCCTCTTCATCTGCTGGGCGATTCGGTGCGCCTTTCGGCCTCAACCTCGTGGCCGGCCCCGCCCTCCCCTCCCGAAGCCGCGGCGCGCGCACCTTATTCTGGGGGCCGGCAGGCCGGTCCTCCGGCCGCCGCAGCTGGTAGGTCCCGCACGCCAGCAGGTGCCTGCAGCCTTGCAGCGGGCACCACTCCACCGAGTCCGCCGTCAGCTCGGTGTCCACCGTTTGCAGGGCGAAACAGCCCATCATCCAGCCCTCGGGGAAGGGCGCGGAGCCGGCAGTAGAGGCGGGTCGGCGGGGCCGGGCTGGGTACTGCGCGGGGCGGCGAGGCCGGGGCCGGCCGGACGAGCGCGGAGCCCCAGGGACACTGTCAGCGCGGGCCGCCTCTCTCGCGACTCCTTCCGGGGTGCCGGGGCGGGACATCCGGCCGGGCCTTGGACTCCGTGGACGCCCCTGGGAAGCCAGGCTCCCACGCCCCCTGCCGGCCGGCTGACCGCGGCGGGCTTCAGGCGCCAGACGCGCTGCTCCCTGCGGGGCCGTAGAGACCGAAGGCTTCAGGAAATCCGCTCCTCCACAAAGCAGGTTTGGAGACGGCAAGTTAGTGACAGAGCCGTAGGTTTGAAGCCGCCTTTGCAAAATTTCTATCACTGAGAAAAACCCCAACAGCGAGCTGCGCTAGCGCACCCCGTGGCGCCCTCCCGGTTACTCCTGGGCCATCGGGCCGCGCTGACTTAACATTTAGGCTGCAGTTTCCATGACAGGCCTTGCCCCGGAATCAACGCCTTCGTAAAGCTGATGAGGAGCCCGCGCCCCACTAAGCCCAGCACCCCGAGGCCGCAGGCGCGCTCTGCCTGCCTCCTGTGAACCCGCCATGGCGGAGCTGCCCCTCAGAGACCGCCTTCCAGGGTCTTTGCTTGTCTGACACCCGTGGCTGCATCAGGACCCCCCAGAAGCGGCTCAGCAGGTGGACGGCTCCGACCCCTATGATTATCAGCACCAGTCGCCTGGCCGCCGCCCCCCTCCCCCAAAACTGCCTTTGAAAAAACCCCTAACCTAGGAGCTTTGGACAAGATGATCTGAGGACGAACTCCATCTCACATGTGGCCTGGCCGGCCCGTGTCTATTAATTTTTTTTTTTTTTTTTTTTTTTTTGAGACGGAGTCTTGCTCTGTCACCCAGGCTGGAGTGCAGTGGCGCGATCTCAGTTCACTGCAAGCTCCGCCTCCCGGGTTTAAGCCGTTCTCCTGCCTCAGCCTCCTGAGTAGCTGGGACTACAGGCGCGCATCACCACGCCCAGCTAATTTTTTGTATTTTTAGTAGAGACGGGGTTTCACCGTGTTAGCCAGGATGGTCTCGATCTTCTGACCTCGTGATCCACCCGCCTCGGCCTCCCAAAGTGCTGGGATTACAGGTGTGAGCCACGGCATCCGGCCCTAAACTTCTTTTCTTTATTGCAATCCACGGTCTGAATGTGTGCAGCGGGCAGGAAGAACCCCTCGGGCCGTTACAGGTTGAACTGTGCCCCCCAAAAAACAATGGACTGAAGACCCCGGCACCTCAGAGAGCATCCTTAACAAACAGCGGCTCTCAGAAGCAGCAGGCGTGGGCCCTGACCCAGAGGAGCAGGAGTCCGCAGAAGGGAAAGCTGATGCAGAAGACTTGCAGGGCCATTGCTGTGCAGACCACAGGGAGGCAGGCAAGGCCCCTGGCAGGGAGGAGGCGTCCGCACCTGAGGGCCCTTGCCTGCGCCTTCATCTGAGACTCCGGCCTCCAGAGCCTGGACTGTGAATTCCTGCTGCTTCAGGCTGCACAGCTCCCGCTGCTTTGTTGCGGCAGCTCCAGGAAGCTAAGGCGGACTTGACTGAAATATACGGGTGCCTGGGTATTCAGCCTCAGGGCTTCAAGCAGGGCTGTGGCTAAAGACATGGCAGAGAGCCAACAGCTCAGACCACCGCAGAGACAGAGGCGCAGAAAAGGCTGGCCAGGAAGGCAGCAGGGCATTCCAAAAGGGCCTCGACCACACACCTCTACGGGGGAGGGAGAGTGACCAGGTGCCCATCCCAACGCCCCACACTCCAAACCAGCTTTAGAAGCAGCCCCACATTGCAGCCATCTGGATGTCCTCATAGAATGTCTTAGATACCTGGCTACGAAGACCAGGAAGTCGGGGCCACGGAACGGGAAAGATGACCAGAGGATTGGGTGTCAGGTGAGAGGGAAGCAGTGGTGGGGCCCATCCCACCCTCACGGTGCCACCTGCTGGGGTGAGGCCTGGAGGAGCTGCCACATGCAAACCTAGAACCTGCACCGCCCCCTTCCCCAGCGTGGTCTCTCACAGGTGGGAGGCCCTGGGCGCTTCTTTCAGTGCACTTTTCTGATGAATGACTGCCAAACAAGGCAGCCCTGCTGGTCAGGGGTAACATGGCCACACCCCTGGATGCAGGCAAAGGGGACCCCTGCACTCCGTGCTCATCCGCAGACTCTATCTGAAAGCAGGCTGCCTGAGGGCACTTGGGGCTCCAGGCCTGAAGACTGCCCCAAACCCCAACCTGCTGACCCGCCATCTCTAGGGACACATATGTCCCCCTCCCTGGCAGCTTTCACCTACTCAGCAAAAAATGTCCCTGACCTTTGCAGCAGCTAAGGGGGCTTCTCAGGGCCTGATGTGGGCACATGCAGTTCTCTAAGCTCCAGGAAATCCTGCGGAGTTTGTTGCTATCACCCATTTTCAGCAGTCCTGTTCTTCACGAGCCCCCAGGGTACTGCCAGAAAAGCTACTGGAAGTTTTGCTTACAGACAAAAGCCAGCCCAGCCAGGGGCAGCAATGAGAACACACAGGGTGTCCTGGAACATGGCAGTGGAGCTTCAAGAAGGGAAAGTGTAGCAGCAACCTGCGGGACCAACACAGGGTCAGACCGGACCAGACCAGACAGGTCAGAGTCGGACTGGCCAGGCTTCCAGCTCCCAAGAAGCAAGGCCTCTGGCTGGGCGCACCTGGAGACAGGCAGGATCCCAGCCACGCAGCCTGGCATGTTTCCCTGGGGCAGCTCTATGGGTACAAGATGCTGACCAGCCCCAGACACCTGGGGCTCCCCAAGGAGAGGGAGGGCTATCCTGGAAACCACAGCCCTGCAGACGGACGGAGAAGTGAGACCCTCACCTCACCCTGGCTGGCCAGCCCCCTCCACCATCTGCAGCAGGCCTGCTGAACATGCCCTGTGGATTCTTCTGGGCAGAAGCTGTCACTGCTAAGCTCCCAGCCACTTCATGCATAAATCAGGCAAGAACTAACCAATGTCAGGGGCGAGAGCATCCTACTCCCCATAAAACAGTGGGCAGCTGACTTAGCAACCCCACTACTCCTGCCGCAAGACAAGGACAGAGTCTCACTCATACTCCCTGCTGGACTCAGGAAGGTCTGAGCTCACCCGCTCCTCAGAAGGGCCCACCAGGAACAAGGGTCCTCCTGCCCTCACCCACAAGGACTCGGCTCCACTCAAAATGACCTCACCCTAAGCAGCACAAGAGGGAGGCGGAGCAGAGAATGTCCGAGAGGACGGATGATTCCACCCCTTTACTTTGCCTTTGTGGACACAACTCCCGTGCAGGCCGCGCTCCATGGGGCTCCCGGCGGCCCAGGGGAGAAGCTTTGGCAACAGGACAGTTTTTAGTCACGTGGCCTGACCGTTTGCCATTTGAGGATTACAGCAAATGATTCTATTTGTAATTTCTACCCTTCCCATTGCCTCCCCCCCCCAAAAAACTGTACATGAGTTTACAAACATATTAACATATAAATAATGAGAACCGTCCTGGTGGGAGCCTCCTCCGTTGTCTCTGCTGGAGATGAACACTGAGGGGCGCTGTAACCACACAGACTGCCTGTGACATCGGGAGTCTCACGGCAGCTGTCCTGGGCCCGCAGCTGGCTTTTTTGGCACCTCCAGGTTCAACCACCAGTCTGTCTCTGCTGTGCCCAGGGTAGAGCCCGGGGGCTGTGAGTATGTGCGGCTCCCCTGCCCGTCATCGCTCTGGCTCAAGCTCATGCTGGAAGGGACGCTTCCTCTCCCGACAGTGCTTCTTGTGGGCTGGCCAGTCCTTCTGCTGGCACTGGGAGCCGCAGTACCGGGCCACCTGGCAGCGCCCACAGATGTTGAACTCCCGGAGCTGAAATACAGAACACCTGTGGCTTCACCATCATGCCTGGGACGCAGTGTGGGGCAAAGACTGCGTCTTACGGACAATCTGACGGACCCAGCAAAACACCACGTACCAAGGCTGGAGTGCCTGGGCCCTGGTCAGGCCAGCACAAGGGCAAAGGGAGACCACTCTGGTGGAAAAGCCCAAGAGGTGCTAAGCGGTCTCTGGGGAATGGGACCCCGTGGTGGAGGGCAAGATCCCAAACCAAGGCTGGGCTACAGGGCAGAGGTGCCAGGGACGCGGCCGCACTGCAGCACACCCACCTGCTTCTCAATCACTGTGCAGGGAGGGTAGTGGCACTCGTAGTAGGTGCAAGAGTTCTCCTCCTCTTCCACTACATCCCCGTTGGCATTATAATACCGGGTCACATTTAGGACAGGAAACTGTTCTTCTATAGGGTCTGTAGGCAGCTGCTGAATTGCAAGCCAATACAAGCTTTGCTCCCTTAAAGAAAGAAGCAGACACTTCAGTGCACTCTGGCCAAACGGGGCCAGCACACGGCAGACGATGCAATGACTCCATAGAGTGCCATCCTGCCCAGGACACCCAGCCCGAGTTTGAGTCTCCTTTGGCCCATCCCTGCTGCATGTGCTTTTCACCACCTGACAGTAAATATTGTGTCTTCCCACTAACCCATAAGCACGGCCTCATCTATCACCCTCTCCCCAGCACCTGGGACTGACAGGCACACAGTAGGCAGGAGACAGGGCCCAGGTCAGGCCCCTGTGCAAAGCGAGGCGGCCCCTCTCCTTGCCCTTGACCTGCAGAGGTGCCCATTACTGCCCCGTCGGTCCACTTCCCCTTCCATACCGGGAGCTGCCCTACGTCCGTCTAAAAACTCCTCCTGCTTGAGTAGGCCAGATGCCTACAACGGGAGAGTTCTACCAAGAACGGAGCCTCAAAGGCATGTGCTGTACAGAACAGGCCCTGGAGCGAGCACTGGCTGCTCAGAGGCAAGCGTGGGCAGCCCCAGCCCTGCTGCATCACGGAGTAAAGAAGCTGCATAAACCACCCCACCAACCCCGTTCTCCGAAGCCAGACCCTGAGGAGACTTGGTTAAAACGGGGAAGGATCAGGACATGGGAAGATGTTGGTGAGGTCCCACCAGACAGAGGCAAGTTTCAGACACTGCTGGCTTCTGAAGACAGAAGAGGAAAACACCCCTTTGCCAAGAGGCCCCTTTTGTGGGGGCTGAGCTGACACAGTGCCAGGAAAGCAAAGCAACAGCCCAGGCCTGACAAAGACAGGGGGACCCCACCACAAAGAGCCGGACCACAGGGAGGCCACAGACTGGGATCCAGACGGACGCACAGCACCCAGCCAGTCAACAAAGACAGGGTGACCCCACCACAAAGAGCCGGATCACAGGAGGCCACAGACCGGGATCCAGACGGACACACAGCACCCGGCCAGACAGGATGTCAGGCCCACACTGACCAGCTGACTTCTGCTCGGGGCCTGGGGTGCTGACCCAGCACAAGAGGCCCAACACCTGCTGGGTTCTAAAACCCCATGTTGGCAAACCAAAGATGGCTGAGCCTGATCAGTCCTGAGCCACCCCAGGCCCACCTCCTGCAGCAGGGGGTTGTGTAAGGCAGCAGCCCCAGCGCAACTCGTCCTGCCGTGCCCACAGAGAATGGGCTGACCAGGAGCATCAGCCCAACACCCCCTTTCCAAACGGCTGTTCTTAACGGCAGTTATCTCCTCTCCTGATTATAAAGGGTGCTGAGAGGATTCAAGGTAACATTCAGTCACAGGCTGGCCGGACCCTGAGTCTTGTTGAGAACCGGCTGAAATGACCCGCACCATGGCAGGGACAGAAGGCATTGCCAGGTGGAGTGGTGAGCAGCGGGCGAAACTTGTGGAGTTGGGAAGGGCCCATCCCAGCATCAACACTGAGCATGTATCAATGTGGGACAATGCAGGAGGAGATGCTACAGATGCTGCTTTGCCTGCCACGCACGCCTTCCCCTTCCCCTTCCCTTTTCATGTAGAAAAGTGATTCAAAGCAAGCTAACTACAGTTCATCCCAGGGCTTCCCCAGACACCACTAGAACAGGGTGCCTGCTTCAGTCCACAAGTGCTAGGTAGTGCCCATGCCGCCTCCCAGAGAGGAGCCGGGAGTGGGGGTGCAGAGCTGGAGGCAGCAGCATCCCTGGCTCTCCACATTTCAGTCAGGATACCAAAATGTACCCTATTTTTGTTTCAGCCAAATTGACCTTTGTTTCTGTTTCTTGCAACCCAAAGTTCCAACTAACATAATCCCCGAAAGAATAAAAACCCCATTCAACAATCGTAAGAGGCCTGGCTTCACTCACAAGCAGTATGAGGAGGGTCAAAACTCTAATATTAGAGCAGGGACCGGGCGTGGTGGTGCACACCCGTAATCCCAGCTACTCAAGAGGCTGAAGCGGGGCCAGGCGTGGTGGCTCACGCCTGTAATCCCAGCACTTTGGGAGGCTGAGGCAGGCGGATCACCTGAGGTCAGGAGTTCAAGACCAGCCTGGCCAACATGGCAAAATCCCACCTCTACTAAAAATACAAAAATTAGCCAGGCGTGGTGGTGGGCACCTGTAACCCCAGCTACTAGGAAGACTGAGGCAGAACTGCTTGAACTGGGCAGGCAGAAGCTACAGCGAGCCAAGGTCACGCTACTCCAGCCTAGGCAACAGAGCCAGACTCCGTCTCAAAAAAAAAAAAAATGCTGAGGCAGGAGGATTCCCTGAAGCCAGGAATTCAAGAACAGCCTGGGCAACATAGTGAGACCCATCTGTAAAATTAATTAATTTAATGAAATAAACAGAGCAGGGAAAAAAAAACACGAGCCCAACAAGAACGAAAGACACTTCAGGCTCTGCCTTCGTCCTGAGAGGCCCAGTGAGGAAGGGATGGGGGGGGATTTGCAGGACTCCCTCCAGGGTGGCAGGAACAGCAGTTTGGGAGTGGCATTTTGGAGGCCTGGGGACTGTCCCTACATCACCAACCAGTGTGTCAGGTGCTCCCACTGTTTCCACCTCGGCTGCCCAGGGCTCTGGCATGACTCTGAGGTGACAACTGCAAAGATTCTACCCACAGCCACCAACCATCACCAAGCCCGAAACACTAAACCTTACCAGCGTTGCTGACAACCATCTGCTAGGGCAGTTCGCACTGCCTGCACCAGGAAAGGCTGCCCAGAGGCTTGAGGACGTGCCCAGAAGCCCCAGGGCGCCAGGGGAACATGTCAGTGAAGCGTGTGTGGCTGGGGACTCCCTGGCTCAACTGGGCTCCCAACCCCTATCCTGCTGGTCCCTTGGCTCTTCCCAAGGGCTCCATGAAGTTCACAGACTGGCTGGTTCTAGGGCCAGCAGGAACCGCCCTCGCAGGTGGGAAGCCCATGCAAAGCACTGCTTTCAGGATCACAGGCAGGTCGGGGGCCGAGGGCTGAGCCCTGAACCATTCTCCGCTTTAAACCTTTGCTTAAGGAAAACTGTTTAGCAAAAGAACACGACAAAAAGACCCATCTGTGTGCACAGAAAGGAATCCTGAGGTGAGCAGAGAAGGAAGGAATCCCGAGGTGAGAGAAGGAAGGAATCATGAGGTGAGGAGAGAAGGAAGGAATCCTGAGGTGAGAGAAGGAAGGAATCCCGAGGTGAGAGAAGGAAGGAATCCCGAGGTGAGCAGAGAAGGAAGGAATCCCGAGGTGAGAGAAGGAAGGAATCCCGAGGTGAGGAGAGAAGGAAGGAATCCTGACGTGAGCAGAGAAGGAAGGAATCCTGAGGTGAGAGAAGGAAGGAATCCTGAGGTGAGGAGAGAAGGAAGGAATCCTGACGTGAGCAGAGAAGGAAGGAATCCTGAGGTGAGAGAAGGAAGGAATCCCGAGGTGAGAGAAGGAAGGAATCCTGAGGTGAGAGAAGGAAGGAATCCTGACGTGAGCAGAGAAGGAAGGAATCCTGAGGTGAGAGAAGGAAGGAATCCCGAGGTGAGAGAAGGAAGGAATCCTGAGGTGAGGAGAGAAGGAAGGAATCCTGAGGTGAGCAGAGAAGGAAGGAATCCCGAGGTGAGAGAAGGAAGGAATCCCGAGGTGAGAGAAGGAAGGAATCCTGAGGTGAGAGAAGGAAGGAATCCTGACGTGAGCAGAGAAGGAAGGAATCCTGAGGTGAGAGAAGGAAGGAATCCCGAGGTGAGAGAAGGAAGGAATCCTGAGGTGAGGAGAGAAGGAAGGAATCCTGACGTGAGCAGAGAAGGAAGGAATCCTGAGGTGAGGAGAGAAGGAAGGAATCCTGAGGTGAGGAGAGAAGGAAGGAATCCTGAGGTGAGGAGAGAAGGAAGGAATCCTGAGGTGAGGAGAGAAGGAAGGAATCCTGAGGTGAGGAGAGAAGGAAGGAATCCTGAGGTGAGGAGAGAAGGAAGGAATCCTGAGGTGAGAGAAGGAAGGAATCCCGAGGTGAGAGAAGGAAGGAATCCTGAGGTGAGAGAAGGAAGGAATCCTGACGTGAGCAGAGAAGGAAGGAATCCTGAGGTGAGAGAAGGAAGGAATCCCGAGGTGAGAGAAGGAAGGAATCCTGAGGTGAGGAGAGAAGGAAGGAATCCTGAGGTGAGCAGAGAAGGAAGGAATCCCGAGGTGAGAGAAGGAAGGAATCCCGAGGTGAGAGAAGGAAGGAATCCTGAGGTGAGAGAAGGAAGGAATCCTGACGTGAGCAGAGAAGGAAGGAATCCTGAGGTGAGAGAAGGAAGGAATCCCGAGGTGAGAGAAGGAAGGAATCCTGAGGTGAGGAGAGAAGGAAGGAATCCTGACGTGAGCAGAGAAGGAAGGAATCCTGAGGTGAGGAGAGAAGGAAGGAATCCTGAGGTGAGGAGAGAAGGAAGGAATCCTGAGGTGAGGAGAGAAGGAAGGAATCCTGACGTGAGCAGAGAAGGAAGGAATCCTGAGGTGAGAGAAGGAAGGAATCCCGAGGTGAGAGAAGGAAGGAATCCTGAGGTGAGGAGAGAAGGAAGGAATCCTGAGGTGAGGAGAGAAGGAAGGAATCCTGACGTGAGCAGAGAAGGAAGGAATCCCGAGGTGAGAGAAGGAAGGAATCCCGAGGTGAGAGAAGGAAGGAATCCCGAGGTGAGCAGAGAAGGAAGGAATCCCGAGGTGAGAGAAGGAAGGAATCCTGAGGTGAGAGAAGGAAGGAATCCTGAGGTGAGAGAAGGAAGGAATCCTGACGTGAGCAGAGAAGGAAGGAATCCCGAGGTGAGAGAAGGAAGGAATCCTGAGGTGAGGAGAGAAGGAAGGAATCCTGACGTGAGCAGAGAAGGAAGGAATCCTGAGGTGAGGAGAGAAGGAAGGAATCCTGAGGTGAGAGAAGGAAGGAATCCCGAGGTGAGCAGAGAAGGAAGGAATCCCGAGGTG
This sequence comes from Pan troglodytes, assembly GCF_028858775.2. Classification (NCBI taxonomy): domain Eukaryota; kingdom Metazoa; phylum Chordata; class Mammalia; order Primates; family Hominidae; genus Pan; species Pan troglodytes. Next base: position 850,229 of record NC_072409.2, on the reverse strand, counting down.
AGAGAAGGAAGGAATCCTGAGGTGAGGAGAGAAGGAAGGAATCCTGACGTGAGCAGAGAAGGAAGGAATCCTGAGGTGAGAGAAGGAAGGAATCCTGAGGTGAGGAGAGAAGGAAGGAATCCTGACGTGAGCAGAGAAGGAAGGAATCCTGAGGTGAGAGAAGGAAGGAATCCTGACGTGAGCAGAGAAGGAAGGAATCCCGAGGTGAGAGAAGGAAGGAATCCTGAGGTGAGGAGAGAAGGAAGGAATCCTGAGGTGAGAGAAGGAAGGAATCCTGAGGTGAGGAGAGAAGGAAGGAATCCTGAGGTGAGAGAAGGAAGGAATCCCGAGGTGAGCAGAGAAGGAAGGAATCCCGAGGTGAGCAGAGAAGGAAGGAATCCCGAGGTGAGAGAAGGAAGGAATCCTGAGGTGAGGAGAGAAGGAAGGAATCCTGAGGTGAGAGAAGGAAGGAATCCCGAGGTGAGCAGAGAAGGAAGGAATCCCGAGGTGAGCAGAGAAGGAAGGAATCCCGAGGTGAGAGAAGGAAGGAATCCTGAGGTGAGAGAAGGAAGGAATCCTGAGGTGAGGAGAGAAGGAAGGAATCCTGAGGTGAGAGAAGGAAGGAATCCTGAGGTGAGCAGAGAAGGAAGGAATCCTGAGGTGAGGAGAGAAGGAAGGAATCCTGAGGTGAGAGAAGGAAGGAATCCTGAGGTGAGCAGAGAAGGAAGGAATCCTGAGGTGAGGAGAGAAGGAAGGAATCCTGAGGTGAGGAGAGAAGGAAGGAATCCTGAGGTGAGAGAAGGAAGGAATCCTGAGGTGAGGAGAGAAGGAAGGAATCCTGAGGTGAGAGAAGGAAGGAATCCTGAGGTGAGCAGAGAAGGAAGGAATCCCGAGGTGAGCAGAGAAGGAAGGAATCCCGAGGTGAGCAGAGAAGGAAGGAATCCCGAGGTGAGCAGAGAAGGAAGGAATCCCGAGGTGAGCAGAGAAGGAAGGAATCCCGAGGTGAGCAGAGAAGGAAGGAATCCTGAGGTGAGGAGAGAAGGAAGGAATCCTGAGGTGAGGAGAGAAGGAAGGAATCCTGAGGTGAGAGAAGGAAGGAATCCTGAGGTGAGCAGAGAAGGAAGGAATCCTGAGGTGAGCAGAGAAGGAAGGAATCCTGAGGTGAGCAGAGAAGGAAGGAATCCCGAGGTGAGCAGAGAAGGAAGGAATCCCGAGGTGAGCAGAGAAGGAAGGAATCCTGAGGTGAGGAGAGAAGGAAGGAATCCTGAGGTGAGAAGGAAGGAATCCTGAGGTGAGCAGAGAAGGAAGGAATCCTGAGGTAAGCAGAGAAGGAAGGAATCCCGAGGTGAGCAGAGAAGGAAGGAATCCTGAGGTGAGGAGAGAAGGAAGGAATCCTGAGGTGAGGAGAGAAGGAAGGAATCCTGAGGTGAGAGAAGGAAGGAATCCTGAGGTGAGCAGAGAAGGAAGGAATCCTGAGGTGAGGAGAGAAGGAAGGAATCCTGAGGTGAGAGAAGGAAGGAATCCTGAGGTGAGGAGAGAAGGAAGGAATCCTGAGGTGAGAGAAGGAAGGAATCCTGAGGTGAGCAGAGAAGGAAGGAATCCTGAGGTGAGCAGAGAAGGAAGGAATCCCGAGGTGAGCAGAGAAGGAAGGAATCCCGAGGTGAGCAGAGAAGGAAGGAATCCTGAGGTGAGCAGAGAAGGAAGGAATCCCGAGGTGAGCAGAGAAGGAAGGAATCCTGAGGTGAGGAGAGAAGGAAGGAATCCTGAGGTGAGGAGAGAAGGAAGGAATCCTGAGGTGAGAGAAGGAAGGAATCCTGAGGTGAGGAGAGAAGGAAGGAATCCTGAGGTGAGAGAAGGAAGGAATCCTGAGGTGAGGAGAGAAGGAAGGAATCCTGAGGTGAGAGAAGGAAGGAATCCCGAGGTGAGCAGAGAAGGAAGGAATCCTGAGGTGAGCAGAGAAGGAAGGAATCCTGAGGTGAGGAGAGAAGGAAGGAATCCTGAGGTGAGAGAAGGAAGGAATCCTGAGGTGAGAGAAGGAAGGAATCCTGAGGTGAGCAGAGAAGGAAGGAATCCTGAGGTGAGAGAAGGAAGGAATCCTGAGGTGAGGAGAGAAGGAAGGAATCCTGAGGTGAGAGAAGGAAGGAATCCTGAGGTGAGCAGAGAAGGAAGGAATCCTGAGGTGAGCAGAGAAGGAAGGAATCCTGAGGTGAGCAGAGAAGGAAGGAATCCCGAGGTGAGCAGAGAAGGAAGGAATCCCGAGGTGAGCAGAGAAGGAAGGAATCCTGAGGTGAGGAGAGAAGGAAGGAATCCTGAGGTGAGAAGGAAGGAATCCTGAGGTGAGCAGAGAAGGAAGGAATCCTGAGGTAAGCAGAGAAGGAAGGAATCCCGAGGTGAGCAGAGAAGGAAGGAATCCTGAGGTGAGGAGAGAAGGAAGGAATCCTGAGGTGAGGAGAGAAGGAAGGAATCCTGAGGTGAGAGAAGGAAGGAATCCTGAGGTGAGCAGAGAAGGAAGGAATCCTGAGGTGAGGAGAGAAGGAAGGAATCCTGAGGTGAGAGAAGGAAGGAATCCTGAGGTGAGGAGAGAAGGAAGGAATCCTGAGGTGAGAGAAGGAAGGAATCCTGAGGTGAGCAGAGAAGGAAGGAATCCTGAGGTGAGCAGAGAAGGAAGGAATCCCGAGGTGAGCAGAGAAGGAAGGAATCCCGAGGTGAGCAGAGAAGGAAGGAATCCTGAGGTGAGCAGAGAAGGAAGGAATCCCGAGGTGAGCAGAGAAGGAAGGAATCCTGAGGTGAGGAGAGAAGGAAGGAATCCTGAGGTGAGGAGAGAAGGAAGGAATCCTGAGGTGAGAGAAGGAAGGAATCCTGAGGTGAGGAGAGAAGGAAGGAATCCTGAGGTGAGAGAAGGAAGGAATCCTGAGGTGAGGAGAGAAGGAAGGAATCCTGAGGTGAGAGAAGGAAGGAATCCCGAGGTGAGCAGAGAAGGAAGGAATCCTGAGGTGAGCAGAGAAGGAAGGAATCCTGAGGTGAGGAGAGAAGGAAGGAATCCTGAGGTGAGAGAAGGAAGGAATCCTGAGGTGAGAGAAGGAAGGAATCCTGAGGTGAGCAGAGAAGGAAGGAATCCTGAGGTGAGGAGAGAAGGAAGGAATCCTGAGGTGAGAGAAGGAAGGAATCCTGAGGTGAGGAGAGAAGGAAGGAATCCTGAGGTGAGAGAAGGAAGGAATCCTGAGGTGAGCAGAGAAGGAAGGAATCCTGAGGTGAGCAGAGAAGGAAGGAATCCTGAGGTGAGGAGAGAAGGCTGATGCCTCCCAGGGGTGTGGGGCAGAAGCCCTGCTCACACCGAGTCCCGACGCTGGCCCTGCCCTGGAGCAGGCAGCCCTTCTCCCCACTGTCATGCCAGCTAAAGGGAGGTTCCCAGAGCCAATTATGAGAGGAGCAATGCAAAAACACACACCATCAAGATCCTTCCCGCTCCCATGAAGAAAAGGAGGATTCCACGCTTTGGGGAAAAACAATGCAAGTCCCAAAATACACAGAAGCATCAGGGCGCAGAGGAGGAACAGGAGACCCTCTTGGAAACAAGAGCTTTGGCGGTGGCCCTCCTCAAAAGGCGCCTCTGCTGGCATCGCCAGGCCCTGTGAAAACCCACCTCTGCTTGCTGGAGGTCTCTTCAGCCTTGGGCCGCCAGCCCCACGGCACCAGCTGCAGGTTGTCCAGGCGATTGTCCACGGTCACAGCGTTGAGGTGCACCACCTGGAAGCCCGGGGCCACGCCCCCCCGGTGCCGCTCCCTAGAAACAGACAGCAAACCCTGCATCTAACCCTGCATCGCTGCCTCCCACCCTCACAGACATTTCTGGTCAGGTACCAAAGTCCTTCCAGGAAGAAATGTCAGCCATGTGATCTGATCGGGCCCCTGGTCCTTTGGATGAGGGTACCTCAGGCAGAAGCTGCTGAGAGAAACCCAAGCACCTGATCTGTGGCCCAAACAGGACAGGGACACAGGGAGGACCCGGCCCCTGGACTTCAGAGCACAGACAGCCAAAGCTGGAACGCAAAACCACCTGAGCAGATGGCCTCGAGACAGCTCCCCATCTGAGTGGTCCCTACCATGCACACCAGGGGGCTCGGCAAAACCCAGCAAGGGGAGCAACCACCATCCCTCCAGAGGCTGCCAGTCCTGGGCAAGCTCCCAGCAGAAAGTCCACTTGGTGTTTGAAGTGTAACATACAAATCATTCGTTCCTTTGGGTTAGTGGTGAAGGACACAAAAATAACTGCGAGATTCAGGGAAGGCAAGGCAGGGCTTCAGCGGGGCAGGGGGCTCCAGGCGCCCTGTGCCATCGGAGCTCACCCAGGAGCCCAGTGGCGGGGGGCAGAGACAGCTTGGAAACACCCACCACAGCAGCTCATGAAGGAGTCTCCCAGAGCCCCTTCCTCGGTTCTTGTCAAAGGCATAGGCAAATATCTTAGCACCATTTCCATCTGCATCCACTTCCATTCGGGCCTGAGAAGGAACAAGGGAAAGAGCCGTTAAAAAACCTCCAATTCTCAGCAACACTTCAATTCCCTCTTAGAAAAACCAAGTGAAACAAGCAAGCCAGAGGGACAAATGCCAGCCCTGTCCCTGAGACCCTGGGGAGTGCAGAGCTTCCCACAGGCACATGGCTCCCAGGGGCCAGCGTGGCCCACCACCACTCTGTCTATTCGAGCAAGAAACACTCACAAACAACTCTGCAAAATACAATGGACATAGACAAATACATTTTCCTACCCTTAAAAAAAGCCCACGGTGCAGTGAGATAGAGAACCCCCTGGAGAGATCACTACTGTGAATGTGCGGGGCACAGAGATAAAGGATGGTGAGAGAGGCCAAGCTCAGCGGCAGGAATGGAAGCTGGGAAGAGGCAGGAAGACCCCATGAGAGCAGAGAACGGGAGGCAGCTGGGCAGCCAGGAGGGACTGCTAAGGCAGGCCCAGCAGAGGTGGCTAGCTCTAAAGAGCAGGGTCTTCGAGCTAACAGACATGGTCCACGTGACACAATCACAAACATGAGAACATTCCATTTGCTTTCAAGAGGAGCTGGCAGCTGGGGTGAAAGTGAGGAAGACCACTGTCGCCAGGCCATGTGGGCCACAGTGGGCTCCAGTGGCAGCAACAGCCAGGTTCTGCAGGGCCACGGCTCAAAGTGGGGCTGAGGGCTCAGGGCTCACAGGCCAGCACCAGTTGTCCACTTGTGGGGCCGCATGCTCTTGCAGCACAGGGGAGAGAGCTCGTTCCTCGTGACCCTCCTGGGCACTGACCACAAGCATCAGGGGAGGGAACAGCCATCCTTACCTACCTCAAAGGAGTAGCTCTCCACCAGCGGGATGTCCTGCTCATCGATCAGCGTGTATTTGGTCTGGAAGTTAACCACATGTTTCAAATCATTACATTTGGGATCTGCGTGAGGTGCAGTAACCTTATAACCAGAACAGGCAGGAGCCTGTTGCATTTTCCTGTGAAGTGGAAAGTAACTACAGGCCTCTTCAGACCAAGACAGCTCAGCACATGGTGGCCTCATTCCACCGTTTGGGGTGGTGCAGTCTACGCCAAAACACAGGCAGACGGGTTAAAAGCCAGCTGCCCACTTTAGTCTGCGCCAGAGGAGCTGGTATCAGGCTTCATCCTCGCAGGCCTAACCCCAACAGTGGCACTGAACATTTAACGCACCAATAAACCTAGGCAAAGACTGTTTCACTGAGCTGAGGGAGGGGCCGGGGCTGAGGCAGAAGAGCCAGAAGGTTTTGATTAGGGTGTGTTTATTAAGCTGAGCTACTCACTGATTACCCTTTTTAGCTTTTTGTCCATCTGAAGTGTTCCAAAGAAAAGCTGTAAGGGATGACAATGCCATCATGGGTGGAGTTAGAAGGGGTCTCTGGTCTCCGACCTGACTGGAGAGCCCACCCTTCCCCGGTGGAAAAAAGCCTCCTCCCCAGCAGGCCCTGCCTATGCTCTTGCGGCAGGGGCAGGAAACAGGAACAGGTCCCAGAACGGGCCAGTCTCCCTCTTGGCAGTTTTTCTTCTGGGATCTGAACCTGTTTTACCTGACGCCGCCTGACACTGCCTCGGCTCCTCTCTCCCACCAAAAGCCGCAGCCGCTGGTGACGGGAACAGGGCTCCCATCCGGGTAAGGACCCTGGCTGGTGCAGCTGCACAGGTGGCTCCGAGAAACCGCCAAGCCTCAATGCCCACAGGTGCCATGGAATCCCCAGCCTCAAACGTGGAGCGTGGGGGCCAGGTAAGAAGAGAAGTCGAGGAAGGCCCTGAGTCTGCAGCATCAGGGCCCAGGCTTCTTCCTCTCTGCTCCGAGTCTGAGGCTCAGCCTAACGTGGCCAACCCCTGGCAGCGTTAAAACGAGCCTGAAGCCCTGCTGAGAACTGGGAGGCACAGAAGAGCCCACACCAGACCCGCCTCGGCGAGAGGTGTGGAAGTGGCGCTGCCTCGGAAAGGGCGCTGTGTTTAAACCGTGTGGCCGCACCGGCAGCCCGGACGCCGCGCTAGGCCCCGGATCGCCGACACCACGGGGAGGGCTCCGGGAGAACGCGGCTCGGGCTCGAGCCACGCATCTCCGCACCCGGCTCGGGACAGGGCCGTGGCCTCCACCTCCCGCAGGGCAGGGCCGAGGGTGGCCAGGTGCACCCCAGAGCCGAGGGGTGCGTGCCCGCCGGCCTGCGAGAGGAAGCTGCACCCCCGCGGGGCCAGCAGCCGGGCCCGCGCAGCGTCCCCCGCCCCGCTGGGGCCCATCCCAGGCTCCGCGCCCCCGCCCCGGCCGCCGCCCGCACAACCGCCCCCGGCCCCGGCCCCCGGCCCCGCGCGGAGGCCTGGACGGGCGAGACGGGCCGGGTCGCGGGCTCCGCGCCGCTCACCTTCCCGGCCACCCGGCCGAGCCGCACGATACCCAATTTGAAGTCGGTCATGGCCGGGCCTGCGCTCTCGGCCGGCAGCGCCGCTCCCTCGGGAGGCGCCGGGCGGGGGCCGGGGCGAGGCCGCGGCGCGCCGGGACAGGACGGGACCGGAGCCGGGGTCGGGGTAGCAGCCAGGCGGGCTCCGGGCGGGACGAGGCTGGGCCGGGCTCGGGCCTCCGCCGCCGCCTCGCGCCCGCCGGACCTGCCACGCGCCGCCGCCGCCGCCGCCGCCGCCACCGCCACCGCGCGCACCACAGCGAGCGGAGCGGAGGGGCGGGGCGCAGCCCGGGACACACCCCCCGGCCCGCCGCCGCTCGGCCAATCACTAGGCGCGCACGGCGCCGACCGGCGCGCGCCGCGCCGCAGCAACCAATAGGAGGAGGGCGAGTGCGCCGGCGCTCTGGGGAGCGGGGCGAGCGCGGGGGAGGGGCGAGGCCGGGGGCGGTGCCTGCGCGCGCCGACGTCAGTTTCGCGGGAAGCTTTGTGCGGGCAGCGGCGCCGCGCCTAGAGGGGCAGTGCGGAGTGTGGCTGGGGACTCGCGCCGGGTCCGTGGAGCTCTGCGAGCCGGCCGCTTTTCGCCTCCCTTGCGGTAGCCTCCGTAAGCTGTTTCCCGCCGCCGTCCTGGCCCCGAGCGCGGAAGGAGGAGGTGTATGGAGCTCGTGCGGGGCCCTCTGGGCGGGCGGGGAGCGGGCGAGGCGGGCTAGGAAGAGGCCGTTGCCGCGGGACGCGGGTGTTTCTGGAGAGACAGCGGACGCCCGGCCCACGCGACCCGGAGGGCGCGGCCTCCGGCGCAGCCTTCTCCAAGCCGCCGGCTCTTCAGCCTCGGGGGCGGCTGACCTCCAGAGCAGCCTGGTCCAAGGCGTCTGGAAACGGAACTCCAGTGAGGCCCATTAGGCTCCGCGGGAAAGCCGAGACCCGCTCAGGGAGGGACTGGGTACGCCGTGGTGGGCAGCGTGGCTCCCCTGCAGCCTGGAGCGAACGGGGCTAGGTCCTGCGTCCTGCTCCGCCGGTGTCCAGTCGCCCGTGAGGAGGCCTCACCCTGCCTCAAGGGCGACTCTTGTACCTGAGGAGCTGCACAGGCTCCTTTCTGGCTTGCTGGGTTCCGTTTTCTTTTCTTGCTTTTTTTTTTTTTTTTTTTTTTTTGAGCCAGAGTTTTGCTCTGTCACCCAGGCTAGAGTGCAGTGGCACGATCTCGGCTCACTGCAGCCTCTGCCTCTTGGGTTCAAGCGACTCTCCTGCCTCAGCCTCCCGAGTAGCTGGGATTACAGGCACGCGCCACCATGTCCGGCTAATTTTTGTATTTTTAGTAGAAGTGAGGTTTTTCCATATTGGCCAGGATGGTCTCGAACTCCCAACCTGAGGTGATCGGCCCACCTCGGCCTCCCAAAGTGCTGGGATTACAGGCATGAGCCACCGTGCCCCAGCCTGCAAAGGGTGTACATGAGTGAGCCCAGACGTTCCATCTCTGGGTCCCCTGGTACTTGCCAGTACCCCAGACACCCTAGAGGACTGAAGGGGCTGATGAGTCCTGGCCTGCCTGAGACGCACATTGGGGTTCAGGCTGGGCCTTGCTCAAAACATGCCTGTCCGACCGCGCGCGGTGGCTCACGCCTGTAATCCTAGCACTTTGGGAGGCCGAGGCGGGCGGATCACGAGGTCAGGAGCTGGAGACCATCCTGGCTAACACGGTGAAACCCCGTCTCTACTAAAAATACAAAAAAAAAAGCCGGGCGTGGTGGCGGGTGCCTGTAGTCCCAGCTACTTGGGAGGCTGAGGCAAGAGAATGGCTTGAACCCGGGAGGCAGAGCTTGCAGTGAGCCGAGATCGTGCCACTGCACTCCAGGTTGGGCGACAGAGCGAGACTCCGTCTCAAAAAAAAAAAAAAAAAGTACCTGCCCTACCAATCTCAACCTCATGGAGTTGCAAGGGTGTGATGAGATTATGAGCAACTGCTTTGTGAAAAGAAGTGGAGCTTGGTGGGTGCTCCCTAGGGTAGTTGAAAAGCACTGGTGTCATAGTCCAGGTTCCCCCAGAGGTTGACTTGAAATGGATTCGAGTCCAAATTTTGTCCGGGCCTGGTGGCTCATACCTGTAATCCCAGCACTTTGGGAGGCCGAGGCAAGTGGATCACCTGAGGTCAGGAGTTCAAGACCAGCTTGGCCAACAGGGTGAAACCCCGTTTCTACTAAAAATACAAAAATTAGCGGATGTGGTGGCACACACTTGTATTCCCAGCTACTTGGGAGGCTGAGGCAGGAGCATCACTTGAACCCAGGAGGCAGAGGTTGCAGTGAGCCAAGATTGTGCCACCACACTCCAGTCTGGGCAACAGAGTGAAACTCCGTCAAAAAAAAAAAAAAGTCCAAATTGTTAGCTTGAGAGAAGACCCCAGGAGACACCAGCAGGAGGGTAGGGGCGTGAGGCAGGGAAGGGGGTGCTACCAGTCCAGTTACTGTAGCAGGCGGTTGTGTAGGAACCATCCTCAGAGTCCCTCCCCGAGGGCCAGGGGAGCCAAGGCATTCACCCTTCACCCTGCTGCAAGGGGACCCAGCATTCACCCCTCACCTTGCAGTCATTGGTTGGAGGCTGTTCCTGGCAAGGTGACTTCTTGGCTCCAAAGCCGAGAAAGACCTGCAGGTGTTGACACAGCGCAGTGCTGCGGGCAGTGCCCAGCTGGCTTGGGAACTCATACCTGGTCCACCACAAGCCGGCTGCTTTATCTACACATTCTACCCAAGTATGAATGTGGCACCCCTGCCTCTGTGTCCTGCGAGGGTGGAATTATGTAACGCTGGGGCGGTGCTTCCTCTCACTGCAGCTTCCCTCTCCCAGGGGCAGGCACCTTAAAAAGGAGCCCTTGACTCCCCCGTCCCTTTCCAGCCACTGCCTCATTTTCCTGCTTCCCATCCCAGCAAAAGTTTTTAACAGGTTGTCTGTACTTGGCGTCTCCTCTTATCTCCTAGTTAATTCGTTTTCTATCACTTTATAACAACCAACCACAAAAGAGCACCCATTATCTCACGGTTCTGTGCGTTAGAAGTGCAGTTGGGTTTGACTGGCTTCTCTGCTGCAGGTCTCAGGGCTGAAATCAGGGTGTTGGCTGCCTCAGCTCTTAGCAGGTGCCCTAGGGGAGACCCGGGCTACAGGCTCCTTCAGGTTGTTGACATTCATCACATGGTTGTATGAGGTCTCCGCTTGCTGGCTGCCGGCCCGGGGTTGTTCTCAGCTTCTAGAGGTCGCTCACATCTTCAAAACCAGCAAGACTTTCTTTTTAGACAGAGTCTGGCTTCGTCATCCAGGCCGGAGTTCAGTGGTACAATCTCGGGTCGCTGCCACCTCCGCCTCCCGGGTTCAAGTGATTCTCCTGCCTCAGCTTCCCGAGTAGCTGGGACTACAGGTGCCCTCCACCATGCCCAGCTAATTTTTAAATTTTTAGTAGACATGGTTTCACCATGCCAGCCAGGCTAGTCTTGAACTCCCGGCTTCAAGTGATCCGCCCGCCTCGGCCTCCCAAACTGCTGGGATTACAGGTGTGAGCCATTGCGCCCGGCCAAAGCCAGCCTTTCTACTACTTCACGTCTTTGATCCTTTCTGTCCCATTTCTCCCACCTTCAGCTGGAGAAAGCTTTATGCCTTTAAGTGTTCCTGTGATTAGATTGGGTCCACCCAGATAAACAGGATAATCTCCCTATTTTAAGGTCACTAATTGGCAACCTACTTACATCTGCAAAGTCCCTTTTGTTATGTAACATAATATTACAGGCACAGGCATGAGGGCGTGACACCTTTGGGGGGCATTCTGCCTACCGCCCAAGTCTCCTGACAGCCCACTCCAGCTGGGCTTTCACCCCTCCCACTGCTGAAACTGCTCCACACCAATGAACAAAATCAATGAAAGCCCCGGCTCATACTTGAGTGAGGGGGGCAGAACATACACGTAATGAAGAACCATACACCGCGTTGGCCAGTGAGAAATGCAATGGGGAGAACAAGTCCATCACCATAAGGCAGTCAGAGGCCCTGCTGCAGGGGTGGGCAGAGCCGTCCTCTGAGAAAACAGCATTGGAACATGCAGTGGAAGGAGATGGAGTGAGCTGTGTGGCTATACAGGGCAGAACATTCTTGGCAGAAGGAACGGCCTGTGCAAAGGCCCTAAGCTGGGACATGTCTGGCATGTTTGAAAATGGAGAGGTGGGGCTGGGTGTGGTGGCTCACTTGAGGAGGCCGGGGTGGGTGGATCACTTGAGGCCAGGAGTTCAACACCAACCTGGCCAACAGGGCAAAACCCTGTCTCTACTAAAAATACAAAAATTAGCCAGGTGTGGTGGCACATGCCTGTAATCCCAGCTACTCGGGAGGCTGAGGCAGGAGAATCGCTTGAACCCAGGAGGCAGAGGTTGCAGTGAGCTGAGATCACTCCACTGCACTCCAACCTGGGCAACAGCAAGACTCTGTCAAGAAAGAAAATGGATGGCCTGAACCTGGGAGGTGGAGCTTGCAGTGAGCCTAGATCACGCCACTGCACTACAGCCTGGGCGACAGAGCAAGACTTCGTCTCGAAAGAAAATGGAGAGGTGGCCGATGCACTGGCCACTGAGAAGCAGCAGCACATGGGGCGGCTGGAGGGGCAGCAAGTACAGGATGAGCATTCAGATCCGAAATCTGAGATGCTGCAAAATCTGAACCTTGTAAGCACTGACATGACACTCAAAGGAAGTGCTCATTGGAGCATTTTGGATTTTGGATATGGAAAGCGCCATCAGGCAAGTATAATACAAATAGTCCAAAATCCAAAATCTGAAACACTTCTAGTCCCGAGCATTTTGGATAAGGGACACTCGACCTCTCCTGGTAAGTGGTGATGTTTGGACCTGTGGTGGAGGGGTGTGTATGTCAGGATGGGCCTGGGTATGCTGCAGTAACAACCCCAAGTTCTCAGCGGCTTAGCCAAATAAAAATGTGTTACTTATGCTACATGTTAAGGTTACAAGGCAGTTGAATGTATAAGTAGAATATGTGAGTATAGAGTTCACAGAGATGTCCAGCCTGGGAATATAAGTTTGGCATCATGGCTGAGCGCGGTGGCTCACGCCTGTACTCCCAGCATTTTGGGAGACCGAGGCGGGCAGATCACGAGGTCAGGAGTTCGAGACCAGCTTGGCCAACATGGTGAAACCCTGTCTCTACTAAAAATACAAAAATTAGCCGGATGTGGTGGTGCGCACCTGTATTCCCAGCTACTCGGGAGGCTGAGGCAGGAGAATGACTTGAACCTGGGAGGCAGAGGTTGCAGTGAGCCGAGATCATGCCATTGCGCTCCAGCCTGGACAATAGAGTGAGACTCTGTCTCAAAAAAACAAAACAAAAGTTTGGCATCATTAGCACATTTATTATATTTAAAGCTCTCTTAGAGACAGGTGCAGTGGCTCACACCTGTAATCCCTGCACTTTGGGAGGCTGAGGTTGGTGGATCGCTTGAGCCCAGGAGTTTGAGACCAGGCTGGGCAACATGGCAAGATGCTGTCTCTACAAAAAACAAAAATTAGCCAGGCATAGTGGCCCATGCCTGCAGTCACAGCTACTTGGGAGGCTGGGGTGGAAGGATCACCTGAGCCTGGGGATGTTGAGGCTGCAGTGGGCTGTGATGGGGCCACTGCACTCCAGCCTGGGTGACAGAGTGAGACCCTGAATTTTGGAGGGACACAAGCATTCAAACCATGGCAAAACTCATAAAACTGGATGAGATTACCACGAGGGAAAACGTGGATGTAGAGAGTGCAGCACTATTCACAAGAGCAAAGACATGGAATCAACCTAAATGCTGGCCAGCCCGGTGGCTCAGGCCTGTAATCCCAGCACTTTTGGAGGACGAGGCAGGCAGATCACCTGAGGTCAGGAGTTCGAGACCAGCCTGGCCAACATGGTGAAATCCCATCTCTACTAAAAATACAATTAGCCAGGTGTACTGGCAGTTGCCTGTAATCCCAGGTAGTTGGGAGGCTGAGACAGGAGAATCACTTGAATCCGGGAGGTGGAGGTTGCAGTGAGCCAAGATCATGCTACCACTGCAGTCTAGTCTGGGCTACAGAGTGAGACTCCATCTCAAACAAACAAAAACCTAAATGCCCATCAGTGACAGATTGGATAAAGAAAATGTGGTACAGCCGGGCACAGTGGCTTACGCCTGTAATCCCAGCACTTTGGGCGGCTGAGGCGGGTGGAACACCTGGGGTCAGGAGTACAAGACCAGCCTGGCCAACATGGTGAAACCCCATCTCTACTAAAAATACAAAAATTAGCTGGGCGTGATGGTGTGTGCCTGTAATCCCAGCTACTTGAGAGGCTGAGGCAGGAGAATCGCTTGAGTCTAGGAGGTGGAGGTTGCAGTGAGCCGAGATTGCGCCATTGCACCCCAGCCTGGGCGACAGAGCGAGACTCAGTCTCAAAAAAAAAAAAAAAAAAAAAAAAAAAAAAAGCTGTGGTACATATACACCATGGAATACTATGCAGCTATAAAAAAATGAGAGCATGTCTTTTGTGGGAACATGGATGGAGCTGGAGGCGATCATCCTTAGCAAACTAACACAGGAACAGAAAACCAAATACCACATGTTCTCACTTACATGTGGGAGCTAAATGATGAGAGCTTATGAACACGAAGAAGAAAACAATACTGGGCTTAATGCCTGGATGATGAGATAATATGTACAACAAACCTGGTGACAGGTGTTTACCTATGTAACAAACCTCACGTATCCCCAAACCTAAAGTAAAAGTTTAAAGTTAGGCCGGGCTTGGTGGCTCACACCTGTAATCCCAGCACTTTGGGAGGCCGAGGTGGGTGGATCACCTGAGGTCAGGAGTTCAAGACCAGTCTGGCCAACATGGCAGAAACCTGTTTGTAAACCTCTACTAAAAATACAAAAATGAGGGCCAGGTGCGGTGACTCACACCTGTAATCCCAGCACTTTGGGAGGCCGAGGAGGGCGGATCACCTGAGGTCAGGAGTTCGAGACCAGCTTGACCAACATGGAGACACCCCATCTCTACTAAAAATACAAAAATTAACCAGGTGTGCTGGCAGGTACCTGTAATCCCAGCTACTTGGGAGGCTGCAGCATGAGAATCCCTTGAACCCAGAAGTTGCAGTGGGCCAAGATCATGCCACTGCACTCCAGCCTGGGCGACAGAGGAAGATACTATATCCAAAAAAATAATAAAAGTTTACATTCAATAAATAAAAATTTTAAAAGGATATTTACATCAGTGTAGTATGTGAAGTAAACAAGAAAAAGATAAAACTCACTTTTTAAGTAAAAACAGTGGTGCTTGAAGTATGTTGTAATCTTTATCAGAAAAGTATGGGAAGTTATTATTATTATTATTTTTTTTTTTTTTTTGAGACAGAGTCTTGCTGTTGCCTAGGCTGGAGTGCAGTGGTACGCTCTCTGCTCACTGCAAGCTCCGCCTCCTAGGTTCACGCCATTCTCCTGCCTCAGCCTCCGGAGTAGCTGGGACTACAGGTGCCCGCCACTAATTTTTTGTATTTTTAGTAGAGTCGGGGTTTCACCATGTTAGCCAGGATGGTCTCAATCTCCTGACCTCGTGATCCGCCCACCTCAGCCTCCCAAAGTGCAGGGATTACAGGCATGAGCCACCGCGCCCAGCCGGGAAGTTAATTTTTAGTTTTTAAAAGTTCTATGGTATTTATTGAAGTTTATGTATTATGACTATAACAGCAAAAAATGCACATTACATTTCTTTAAAATGCTAGATTGAGTATCATTTAAAAAAAGAGAAGGGATACTTAATACTATCATACTAAGGGGGAAAGAGATTGGAAAGAAGAGGACTCAGTAGAAAACAAAGATGTGAAGTAGGAGGAAGGCCCGCAAGGCAGCCCCAGCTGCTGCTGGGTCTGGTAAAGTGAAGACTGGGGATGAATCAATGGATTTAGCAACACAGGGGACGCCCGTTACCTTGAGAAGTACAGCGCCAGTGGAGGGGTGAGGGAAGATGTCCAAGGGTGTCGGAAGGAATGAGGGACAGGAGTTGCAGGCTGAGATGGACGGCTCTTCTGCAGCATTTTGCTGAAAAGGAGCAGTGAAGGGAGCTGAGGCTGGAAGAGGGGGGAGGTCAGGAGCGCATTCGTGGTGCAGGGGACATGGCACTGATGTTCACCCATGGGGACGACGGTGGAAAGGGATGAGGCGTTGGCTGCAGAGGAGAGGGGATGACGAACTGTGTCGGACAGGGTGGTGCACCTTGGCAGTAGCCAATGTGAAGGTTCTAGAAAGGCTAGTAGGTGTGTTGGTGGGAGTTTGGGGAAGTTCTTTTTTTTCTGGGGTGAAAGGGTCCCCCTCCGTCTCCCAGGCTTTAGTGCGGTGGTGCAAATACGGCTCACTGCAGCCTAGACCTCCTGGGGTCAAGCAGTTCTCCTGCCTTGGCCTCCTAAAGCATTGGGATTAGAGGCGTATGACACTGTGTCGGGCCAAGAGAGTTTATTCAGATCATCTTTCTTTTGTTACTTTCACTTTCTCATAAATAACTGAACGAAGTCAATTGGCCCTTTAAACTCTACGTCAGGAAAGTCAGATCACAGCATGCACTTTCTGTCCGCCACGTTCCACAGGCAATGGTCTTGCCAGAAGGTAAATAGTCTACACTTTCTCCAGCCTACAATAGCAACTTTCTCATGACCCCTCCTGCTGCATGGTTCCAAAGTCAATGCCATATTTAAAAATTTTTGGGGCCAGGCGCAGTGTTTCACACCTGTTATCCCAGTACTTTGGGAGGCTGAGATGGGCAGATCACCTGAGGTCAGGTGTTCGAGACCAGCTTGACCCACATGGAGAAACCCCATCTCTACTAAAAAAAAATACAAAATTGTCAGGGCATGGTGGCTCACACCTGTAATCCCAGCACTTTGGGAGGCCGAGATGGGGGGATCACAAGGTCAAGAGATCGAGACCATCCTGACTGACATGGTAAAACCCCATCTCAACTAAAAATAAAAAAAAAAATTAGCTGGGCGTGGTGGCACATGCCTGCAGTCCCAGCTACTCAGGAGGCTGAGGCAGGAGAATTACTTCAACCCGGGAGGTAGAGGTTGCAGTGAGCTGAGATTGTGCCGCTGCTCTCCAGCCTGGGTGACAAGAGCAAGACTATGTCTCAATGAATGAATAAATAAATAAATAAATAAATAAATAAATAAGCCGGGCATGGTGTTGCATGCCTGTAATCCCAGCTACTCGGGAGGCTGAGGCAGGACAATTGCTTGAACCTGGGAGGCGAAGGTTGCAGTGTTGGCCTGGCGCAGTGGCTCATGCCTGTAATCTCAGCACTTTGGGAGGCTGGGGCGGGTGGATCACAAGGTCAGGAGTTTGAGACCAGCCTGGCCAATATGGTGAAATCCCGTCTCTACTAAAAGTACAAAAATTAGCTGGGCATGGTCCTGGGTGCCTGTAGTCCCAGCTACTCGGGAGGCTGAGGCGGGAGAATCTCTTGAACCTGGGAGGCAGAGGTTGCAGTGAGCTGAGAGTGCATTACTGCACTGCAGCCCGGGTGAGACAGTGAGACTCTGTCTCAAAATAAAAAAATAAAAAAAAAAAGAAGGCCGGTCACAGTGGCTCACACCTGTAATCCCAGCACTTTG
This sequence comes from Pan troglodytes, assembly GCF_028858775.2. Classification (NCBI taxonomy): domain Eukaryota; kingdom Metazoa; phylum Chordata; class Mammalia; order Primates; family Hominidae; genus Pan; species Pan troglodytes. The sequence goes on along the minus strand of NC_072409.2, from coordinate 833,656 downwards.
GGAGGCTGAGGTGGGCAGATCACAAGATCAGGAGAGCGAGACCATCCTGGCTAACATGGTGAAACCCCATCTCTACTAAAAATACAAAAAATTAGCCAGGTGTGGTGGCAGGCGCCTGTAGTCCCAGCTACTTGGGAGGCTGGGGCAGGAGAATGGCCTGAACCCGGGAGGTGGAGCTTGCAGTGAGCGGAGATCATGCCACTGCACTCCAGCCTAGGCGACAGAGCGAGACTCCGTCTAAAAAAAAAAAAAAAAAAAAAATTATGGCAGTATCTCACTTCTGAGCACCAATTTCTGTTCCAATTATTATATCTATTGCTTCATTACAAACCACCCCAGGCCAGGCGCGGTGACTCACGCCTGTAATCCCAGCACTTTGGGAGGCTGAGGTGGGCGGATCACCTGAGGTCAGGAGTTCAAGACCAGCCTGGCCAACATGGCAAAACCCCGTCTCTACTAAAAATATGAAAATTAGCTGGGCATGGTCATGGGTGCCTGTAGTCCCAGCTACTGGAGAGGCTGAGGCAGGAGAATTGCTTGAACCCAGGAGGTGGAGATTGGAGTGAGCCGAGATCGCACCACTTCACTCCAGCCAGGGCGACAGAGTGAGACTGTCTCAAAAGTAATAATAATAATAATAATAATAATAAACCACCCCAAAACTTAGTGGCTTTAAACAACTATGTATTTTCTCATGATTCTGTAGTTTAGGATGGGCTTAGCTGGTTGGTTCTGCTGTTGTTGGCTAGGGTGGTAGGTTGTGTCAATTGTCACCATCAAATTCTCCCCTCCACGTGAATGTGTGTTGCTCCTATGACTTTCTTTTTTTGTTTGTGTTGTTTTGAGATGGAGTCTCGCTCTGTCACCAGGCTGGAGTGCAGTGGCGCGATCTCGGCTCACTGCCAGCTCCGCCTCCCGGGTTCACACCATTCTGCTGCCTCAGCCTCCCGAGTAGCTGGGACTACAGGCACCCACCACCATGCCCGGCTAATTTTTTGTATTTTCAGTCGAGATGGGGTTTTACCATGTCAGCCAGGATGGTCTCGATCTCCTGACCTTGTGATCCACCCGCCTCGGCCTCCCAAAGTGCTGGGATTACAGGCGTGAGCCACCGCACCCGGCCTAATTTTTGTATTTTTAATAGAGGTGAGGTTTCTCCATGTTGGCTAGGATGGTCTCGATCTCTTGACCTTGTGATCCACCCGCCTCGGCCTCCCAAAGTGCTGGGATTACAGATGTGAGCCACTACACCCAGTCTTGACTGTTTTTGTTTTGTTTGTTTGATTTTGAGATGAAGTCTCACTCTGTCACCCAGGCTGGAGTGCAGTGGCGTGATCTCAGCTCACTGCAACCTCCCCCCCCCGAGCTCAAGTGATTCTCCTGCCACAGCCTCCTGAGTAGCTGGTATTACAGGCACGTGCCACCACGCCTGGCTAATTTTTGTATTTTTAGTAGAGATGGGGTTTCACCATGTTGGCCAGGCTGGTCTCGATCTCCTGATCTCAAGCGATCCGCCCGCCTCGGCCTCCCAAAGTGCTGGGATTACAGGCATGGACCACTGCGCCCAGCCTGTTTCATTGCAATTCTTCCAGTTAACGCAAGCTGTGGGCCAGCCTAGGTTCCAGGGGCAGCCCCCCTGGTGGGAAGAGCAGCAGGGATGCAAAGGTGGGCGGAATCTTGGAGGAGGAAGCACCATGCCCTAGGAGGGAGACTGCTGAGGTAGAGGAGGGTTTTGGAGGAGGAACCACGAGACTGACACGTGTTTACCACACTTTTCTTTTCCCTCCCTCCCTTCCTTTTTTTTTTTTTTTTTTTTTTTTTTTTGAGATGTAGTTTCGCTCTTGTCGCCCAGGCTGGAGTGCAATGGCCCAATCTCGGCTCACTGCAACCTCCACCTCTTGGGTTCAAGCGATTCTCCTATCTCAGCCTCCCGAGTAGCTGGGATTACAGGCGTGTGCCACCACCATGCCCGGCTGATTTTTTTTGTATTATTAGTAGAGATGGGATTTCACCATGTTGACCAGGCTGGTCTTGAACTCCTGACCTCAGGTGATCTGCCCACCTCGGCCTCCCAATGTACTGGGATTACAGGCAGAGCCGTTGCGCCCGGCCCACACTTTTCATTTTCTGTATGTTATTATGCTTTGACATCTTGGGGGCTTTACTAGTCAGGGAGATGCTGCCCCTCCCAGGGCTGGCTAATTCCCAGAGCTAGCAAACAACTTTATAAACACCAATCCAGAGCCCATATCCCCAGTCTCTTCCTGATCTGACTCTCACACCCCAAGCCAGCATTTCTCCTGCCCTGCATCCCCCAGGGACAGATACCAGACGGCTAGAGCCCCCTGCTGTGACCTAGAGTCTGCTGACATGATTCAAGCTATCTAATCCTAAACTTGCTCACACTTACCTACCCTGCTTTGTCCATTTTCACCCTGAGGAAAACACAAAAAAAGGCTCTGGGTCATGCTCTCTCCTGGCTCCTCCTGACCCTGGTACTTCCCCTTCTGGCCCTGCGTGGCATGGCAGGGCCCCTCCTCCTGAGAACCACGAGTACTAAATCCTTCCTTTGTGGCACTTGTCTTCTAGTCTGTCACTTTACTATACCTGATTCAAACAAAACCCAGGTACTTTTAGGATATAGGGCAGGAGGCTGGAAGGATTGCCTGTGTGGATTCGGAAGCACTGAGTTTCCACACTTGGAGATGGAGGGAATGACAGTGAGTTAGGAGCTAAAATCACCAAGAAATGAAGATGCCGACCAGAGCGAAGGTGGTGCTGGTGATTCTGAGACCAGGAAGCTTACACATGGTAGCTCCCAGGGTGGAGAATGGCCTGGTAGTGTTAGGAAGGAGCCAGGAGGGCCCCAACCCCACCTACAGACCCAGAGGTAGAGGGATCCTGCGAAAAGACATCTCTACACCCGAAAGCTCCAGGGGAAGCCAGGTTTTCATGAGAGTGCAGCTAGAAGCATGCTTGGAGAAGAAGAGTCTAATGACAGGGCGGTTGGTGCTGGTGGTGGTTTCTGGAACACAGGATGGGTGGGAGATAGGGTCAGAATCAAGGATGTGCAGAGTCCTGTGGGGCTTAGATTGTGGCTGACCTGGGATAAAGGCCACCTATGTTCTGTGTCCATTGTCTTCCATCTCAGTAGCTTGCAATACAGTCTGTCTGTCCCTTGCTTGAAACACTTTCTTTTTTTTCTTTTTCTTTTTTTTTTGAGATGGAGTCTCACTCTGTTGCCCAGGCTGGAGTGCAGTGGTGCGATCTTGGCTCACTGCAAGCTCCGCCTCCTGGATTCACGCCATTCTCCTGCCTCAGCCTCCCAAGTAGCTGGGACTATGGCGCCTGTCACCACACCCGGCTAATTTTTTTTTTTTAAATGTATTTTTAGTAGAGACGGGGTTTCACCATGTTAGCCAGGATGGTCTCGATCTCCTGACCTCGTGATCCGTCCACCTCGGCCTCCCAAAGTGCTGGGATTAGAGGTGCGAGCCACCGCGCCTGGTGAAACACCTTCTTTCTGACTTCTGGCATGGCCGACTGCCATTCGAGAGGGCTGTCCACAATCCTTGCCATCCCATGGCACCCTTCTCTCTTGTTCGGGAATTCTGCCTGTGCATAGCCTTGGCAGGAAAGTGTCTGGAGCATGGCCAGTTAGACCCACCTCCGGAAACATCGGAATCCTAAGGGAGTGAGCTGGGCCTGGGGCTTCAGGGCCTCTCCCAGCCTGGCCTGGGGGCCCCTCCAGCCTGTGAGACCCTTTCTCTTTGCTGGGGTGCCAGACTCCTCCTCCCTGACCTGTTACCTTCTAACAACTAGGGATGGCAACATTTTAGTGCTTGACTCCCAGGCTCATGCACGGAAGTACCTGGTCCATTGGGGATCAGTGGCACCTCAGACTCTGCATGTGATGACCCTTCCACCCCCAAACCATGTGTATCTAGGTCCGTCCTCCCCATCAGAGAAGGCCACCCTCTTCACCGGCTGTCCTAGAAAAACTCGCAGCACTGGGGCCCGCACACCCACTCCGTGGTGAGCTGGTCCTTGTCGAGGGACGCCTTCCCTCTCCAGGACTACCCAACGGGTCTCTCCCGCCTTAGGTCCCCTGGGTATTTGAGTCCCACCCCCCGCGGCTCACTCTCTACAAAGGGACCCTTTAAAAAAGATAAATGGGAGTGTGTTCCTCCTGGTTTCAAGTGATCCAAGTCCTCGCCCCACCTGGCCCCCGACCCTTCTGCTGCGGACCCCTGCCCAAGGGCCTCCGCCCAAGTGTGGCTCCCTTGGGCCCACACCTCATCAGGCCAGCAAGGAGGGGGATAGCGGGGGGCGGGGCAGGTGCTGGGACTCCGGGCAGTTGCGGGGAAGGCAGGGGGCGGGGGGGGAAGGGGTTGGGCGATGCAGGTGTTGGGGGGCGGGACAGTTGCGGGGGTAGGCAGGTACCGGGAAGGCGGGAGGGCGGGCAGGTTCCGGACGGGCGCGACAGGTGCTGGGACGCGAGGTAGGTGCGGAGAAGGTTGGGGGTGCGGGGCAGGAGCTGGGGGTGGGGGTTGAGGCGGGGCAGGTCCTAGGCGGCGGAGCATCCCCGCCCAGGACGCCCGCGCGGCCCCGTGACGTTTTTCCGCGACTCGGGGTGAGGGAGACCCCTGGGCGGGACGGGCGGAGGGTGGGGGCGGAGGAGTGGGTTCTGCCCGCAGCAGAGTGCGGCGGGGAGACCTTCCCAGTCTCAGAGCTCGCCTCGGCCCCGCCCCCAGCCCCGCCCCCCGACGGAGACGCGGCGGTGACTCCCTCCGTGGGGGACGCAGGGGACGCTTGCGCCTCAAGTCCCTTAAGCGGCGCCCGACGCAGCGCAGCACCTACCCAGCCGGGACAGGGCCAGGGCCGGGGATGGATGAGCGCGGCCGGGGGGCGGGGCAGGGGTGGGGCGGCCGAGGCAGGGGCGGAGCTGGGAAGGCGAGGCAGGGGCGAAGGGCGGGGGCGGGGCGAGGGGGCTGTCAGAGGGGCGGGGAATAACGAGGGGGCGGGGCCACACGGACGGATGGGGCGGGGAATAGGGGCTGGGCCGGGCCTCCGAGCGGCAGTCCGCGGGCTACGGGGCGGCCGGGGGGCTGGGCGGGGCCGTGGGGCGGGGCAGGGCCTGGGAGGGGCCGGATGGGGGTGGGGGCCGGGATTGGGACGGATGGGGGCGGGGCATAGGAGGGGGCGGGGCCGGGCCTCGGAGCCGGGACTCGCGGGCGGCAGGCGGGGGCGTCACTGCGCGGCTGGCCGGTGAGGCCGCGGCATGGGGCGAGTGCAGCTCTTCGAGATCAGCCTGAGCCACGGCCGCGTCGTCTACAGCCCCGGGGAGCCGTTGGCTGGGACCGTGCGCGTGCGCCTGGGGGCCCCGCTGCCGTTCCGAGGTGGGCGCGGGTCCTCGGGGAGGGCCTTTGGCCGCACCTGCGCGGGGCCAGGGCTCCCGGAAGCGGCTGCCGTCGCCTGGCCCCGGGTTGGGCCCGCGGAGTCGCTGTCTTCGCCGCCCGGGACTGCTGGGGAGCGGGCTCGGCGGCGCCGGGGAGGTCCGGGCGGCGCCGCCCTTCCGCATCTGCCCTTCCTGCCCTCTCGCCGAGGGGCGGCGGGGTCCCGGCGGGGCCTGAAGCGGGTCCACTGTGGAGGACGCCCTGAGCGCGGGCGCACGCAGGCCTGCGACCCTCCCCGTCCGCGCTCGCACCTGCTGGGCTCCTTCCCGCACCCTGGCTCCCGGCGCAGGCGCTCCCGCTGCAGAGCCGCTCCTGGCCCAGGCGTGCGGTCCCGGCGGGGTGCAGACACCTGCTGCGGCTCCCTGCGCCCCTTGCCACCCGCCAGCAGGCCTCGCCGGCCCCCCGCCGAGGTGGACGCCTGGGCCTCGGGGACTGGGTATCGGGTTGCTGCAGTGGCCGCTGGCAGGGCGCCCTGGAGGTGAGGGCCGGCCCGCGAGGTGAGGCTGCCTCTGCCCGGCCCTTGGCTGTGAGTGCCGCGTCCCTGCCGGGGACTTCTCTACCTTGGCCTCCTGTGGGAACCACCTGGGCTGCTTGGCCTGTGCCACAGCCCCTGGACTTGCCGCTGGACCTTGACCGCTGGGCCCGCGCGTGGGTGACAGCACCGCTTTTGTGCCTGCTGAGAACCCACAGTCTCTGTTCTGTCCTCTCAGCCTCCTGGGACAGGTGATGGTGCTGTGGCCCTGACCCTGCACCGCCTGAGGCTGTGGAGCCTCGGAAGAAGCCGGGTGGTAGATGCTTCTCTCAGGCTCCTGGCCCCACTGGGCCTCCTGGGATGACCCCACAGCCTCCCTTCCTCCGTCCCAACCTTGAGTTTGGGGTCTGGGTGGGGGCAGGTGTGGCCGTGGCAGGGCAGAGATAGCACACACATCTCTTGGGTACAGGTGTGGTGTGTGGTGAGGCCGGCTGGATCCTGGCTGAGGGCTGTGCAGGACCCTGTCGTCCTTCCCCTGGCGTGGCCTGGGGTGAGCAGGCCATTGCTGACCACAGGGAAGGGACGGCCCCGCGGTGCGTGACTGGCCTGGGTGTGCAGGCTCCCCTGGCCTCCGGGTGGACGTGGTGGGTGGGTGAATGCTCACGCCTGTAATCCCAGCACTTTGGGCAGCTGGCCCAAGAGCCGAGGGAGCACTGGCTGATGGTCCTACCTCACAGAGGCTGGTCTGAATGAGGGAGAAAAAGGAGCGTCGTGAGCTAAGGAGTAGGAGATGGGCCCTGATGGGCCAGAGAGCACATGATTCAGGCTGCTGCAAGTGAGGTGGGAGGGTGTACCGGGGCCCCCGGGGGTTCCCCCCAGCCCTGCCTGGGATGGGAACGGAAGGACCATGGTTTCTTTTCCTCATTCAGAGGATGCTTGTCAATCCTGCTAGGAGCCAGTAGGGAGGCCCTCAGACCCCAGGAGGACAGCAGCCCTGCCTGGGCCCCAGGGCTTGCTCACTTACTCTGCCGATGAGTGTCGGTGACAATCAGCACCCAGCCGTGAGGACACCGGCTGTCTCAAGGGCTGACGCGGAGGGAGGCCTGGGAGGGAGCAGTTTTCTGGAGCTCAGGCTGGCCCAGTCCAGGGCTGGGGGTCAGGCAGGACCACTTCTTGTTCTGCTGTTACTGGGATGGGCGACCAGGGCCGACAGTGGTTCTCGGAGCACTCATGGTGGGCCCGATGCAATTCTCTCCACGTGCCACGGGCCAGCCTCAGTAACCCTCAGCGCCCTGGCAAGTGGCACGGTTGTTACTCTCATGATACAGATTTGGAAACAGGACTGGGGGAGTGGCTTACAGGTCACAGCTTCTGTGGCAGGCGTGAGTCCTTTGGAATGAGGATGAGGAGTGGGTGGGTCTTCATGGTCCAAGTGCAGGTGGTGCAAGGGAGGGGCTGCTGAACAGGTGGGAGCCCCAGCTGGAGAAGAAAGTTCCAGTGGTCACTTGAGAACGCGGCCCAGTCATGATCTTCCTTAGAGTCAGAGAGGCCTGCAGCCTCCAGCAGCTTGTCCTTGCTTGTGCATCTGAACACAGGAAACATTTTTTATTTTTATTTTTTAAATTTATTTTTTCGAGACGGAGTCTCCCTCTGTCGCCCAGGCTGGAGTGCGCCGGCGCGATCTCGGCTCACTGCAAGCTCCGCCTCCCCGGTTCACGCCATTCTCCTGCCTCAGCCTCCTTAAGAGCTGGGACTACAGGCGCCCGCCACCACACCCGGCTAATTTGTGTATTTTTAGTAGAGGCGGGGTTTCACCGTGTTAGCCAGGAGGGTCTGGATCTCCTGACCTCGTGATCCGCCCGCCTCGGCCTCCCAAAGTGCTGGGAACCATTTTTTAAACCTGCATAGGGGAGGAGGGACAGGGCTTGCAGGGCCCCTGCAAAGAGGTGCAACGTTCAAGTCCAGAAGGCGGAAGAAGTCACACTCTGACTAGGGGACTGCCACTGAGCCACTCAGTCCAGCAGCCAAGCCCTGCCTGGTGGCTTTCCTGTTGCGAAAGGCTCGGTTCCCTTCAGCCTGTTCTGCCATCACAAGCAGTCTGCAAGCTGGAAAGAAGAGGGAGCGGGGTCGTATGCCTCCAGCAGCAGGGAGACCCCTCACAATGGACCCCATGTATTGCTCTGGCTTCTCCGTGGGCAGAACTGCATCCTGTGGTCCTGCCTGATTCGATGATTTGAAAAGGCAGAAACATGGCCGCTGCCATTGGCCTGGCCAGTGAAAATGGGCTCCCTGGGAAATTCACCCAGCCTGACCTGAAGCAGTTGCTGAGAGGCAGAGGAGCAGCTCCAGGTGTTTTGGCAGGGAAGCAGCTGGCAGCTGTGCGGGAGCCCCTTGCCTCCCGTGTTCTTACTGAGGAGTGTGTGGGGCAGCTCGGGACATGTTTCACTTTGGACAGTGGTTGGAGGCTGCTTACTCTGGCAGAGTCATCTCAAAGAGCCTTGGTGTATGTGCAAAACGGGGCCGTCTGCATGGGCGTTGGGAAGATCACAGAACCTGGACTCTTAGGATGACCCAAGGGTCAGTTGCATACTGTTTGTTTTTGTGGAGTCAGATGTCCCATGACGGTTTTCGCGATGCTTTGCTAGTATGAGCAGTGGTGTGTGAGGCTGTCGGTTAAATACCATGAGATTCAAGCGGAATTCTGGGTCTCCTGGTATGCACAGGTAAAATTACAGTAGACCTGTCCCACTCTTTGCCAGAACCTCGTACTTGTATGCAGTTTGACTGGAATAAGGGCTGTTTGTGTTCCACCTCCCTCCAACGTGTGTTGAGACATTTATTTATTTATTTATTTACATTGCTCTTGTTATCCAGGCTGGAGTGCAGTGGTGCAATCTCAGCTGCTCACCGCAACCTCTGCCTCCCTGGTTCAAGTGATTCTTCTGCCTCAGACTCCCGAGTAGCTGGGACTACAGGCACGCGCCACCAGGCCCAGCTAATTTTGTATTTTTAGTAGAGACAGGGTTTCTCCGTGTTGGTCAGGCGGGCCTTGAACTCCCAACCTCAGGTGATCCGCCCGCCTCAGCCTCCTAAAGTGCTGGGATTACAGGCGTGAGCCACTGTGCCTGGCCCCAAGACATTGATTTTATTTGAGATGAGGTCTCACTTTGTCACCCAGACTGGAGTGCAGTGGTACAATCTTGGCTCACTGCAACTCCTTCCTCCGGGGCTCCCACCACAGCCTCCTGAGTGACTGGGACCAGGGGCACGCGCCACCACACCTAGCTAATCTTTGGTAGTTTTGGTAGAGACGGGGTTTCACCGTGTTACCTAGGCTGCTGTCACACTTCTGGCCTCAAGCAATCCGCTCGCCTTGGCCCCCCAAAGTGTTGGGATTACAGGCGTGAGCCACTGCGCCCAGCTGTGTCAAGACATTTAATATTTGTCAATCTGAAGGATTGAAATGGTAGGTCATTTGGGTTTTCCCTGCAAGCTCCACCTCCCGGGTTCACGCCATTCTCCTGCCTCAGCCTCCTGAGTAGCTGGGACTACAGGCGCCCGCCACCACACCCGGCTAATTTTTTGTATTTTTAGTAGAGACGGGGGTTTCACCGTGTCAGCCAGGATGATCTCGATCTCCTGACCCCGTGATCCGCCCGCCTCGGCCTCCCACAGTGCTGGGATTACAGCCTGAGCCGCTGCGCCCGGCCGGGTTTTCTGTAATTTCTAGTGAGGTTGGACATCTGTTCCAGTTACCTACTGCTACGTAAAAGTCGTGGTCACCTCAAGTCAGACACCATTCTTAAACAATTAACACAACCATTTTATTATATCTCACAGCGTTGTGGGTTAGGAATCTGGACAGTGAGGGCAGGGTTAATCTTCAGTTCTGTGCCACCAGCTGGGATCACTTGAGGGTACTTGGCTGGCATACGGGTTAGTCTGGGGACCACTGCCCCCTTTCCGGCATCCTCTGTGGGTTCCAGCATTTTTCTTTTTTTTTCTTTTTGAGATGAAGTCTCGCTCTGTCACCCAGGCTAAAGTGCATTTGTGCGATCTCAGCTCACTGCAACCTCTGCCTCCTGGGTTTAAGTGATCCTCATGCCTCAGCCTCCCAAGTAGCTGGGATTACAGGCATGCGCCACCATGCCTGGCTAATTTTTGTATTTTTTTTTTTTTGAGATGGAGTTTCACTCTTGTTGCTCAGGCTGAAGTGCAGTGGCACGATCTCGGCTCACTGCAACCTCCGCCTCCCAGGTTCAAGCGATTCTCCTGCCTCAGCCTCCCTGGTAGCTGGGATTACAGGCATGTGCCACCACGCCCAGCTAATTTCGTATTTCTAGTAGAGATGGGGTTTCTCCATGTCGGTCAGGCTGGTCTGGAACTCCTGACCTCAGGTGATCTGCCTGCCTTGGCCTCCCGAAGTGCTGGGATTACAGGCATGAGCCACCGTGCCTGGTCTTTTTTGTATTTTTAGTAGAGATGGGGTTTCACCATGTCAGCCAGGCTGGTCTTGAACTCCTGACCTCAAGTGATCCACCCGCCTTGGCCTCCCACAGTGCTGGGATTACAGGTGTGAGCCACTGCACCCAGCTGGGTCCCAGCATTTGCGGGATTCAAGGCGGGGATGTGCAGTCTGTCAGGAGTGTTAAAAGCACGGCAGCATTTCCAGTCCCCAGGCCTCCTCTCCTTGCTTCAGCCACGCCCACCCTCCTCTGTGCCTGCTCATGCCCATGTGCTTCTGTTGGGCTGTCTGCTGGTCCACATGAGGATTACTGGTGTTCCGGATTTTCAGCATGAAGACAGTATGGGGTCTGGCCCGAGGAGGGCCTGGCTAACACAGCATGGATTCAAAATCAGAGCAGAGCTGGGTACCGTGGCTCATGCCTGTAATCCCAACACTTTGGGAGGCTGAGGCAGGTGGATTGCTTGAGCTCAGGAGTTTGAGACCAGCCTGGACAGCATGGCAAAACCCCGTCTCTATAAGAAAAACAAAAAAAACCCAGGTGTGGTGGCACGTGCCTGTAGTCCTAGCTACTTGCGGGGCTGAGATGGGTGGATCACTTGAACACAGGAGATTAAGGCTGCAGTGAGCCGAGATCGTGCCACTGCACACTAGCCTGGGCGGCGGGAGTGAGACCGTGTCTCAAAAACAACAACAACAACAACAACAAAACAAAAAATGGACTGAGGTTGGGGTGGCAAGGCCGGGCTGGAATGGAGGCTGAGGCCAGGCCCTGGCAGCGCCCAGGGGGTAGAGGGCGTGCAGTAGGAAGCAAGGGCCACCCTCAGGGATGGGGGACTGGGCCTGGCAGCTGCCGAGGGGTAGGGCAGGATGCATATGGAGAGCCACGTGGGGCTGCGGCTGAGCCAAGGATTGTGAGAGGAATCCTGCTGCTCTGGGTGGCAGGCAGAAGGCCTGGGCCACAGGTGGGGCCTGCTGGGGAGACCACAGGTGAGGCAGGTATGGCTGACCCTGGGCGCTCGGCACACCGGTACTCCTCCTGCCTGGCTGCTCCCTCAGCAGGTGTCAGAGTCTGAGTCACCTTTTCCTCACGTGACCCCCACCAGGACCAGGCAGGGAGGTGGCCATCTTTGGCCCTGACTCAGCCCTGCAGGAAGAAGAGGGGCTGGAGGTGCAGGTGGCCTGCCACTGTCTCCCCCAACCCCTGCCCACCTGGGTCTTGTGCTGTGTGTACTTCTGCTGCGTCTGTCCTCCCTTGTGACCAGCTTCTGCTGGACCTGATTGTCCAGCCATGATCTTCTGATCATCATGGTTTCTGGACACACATCTGTTGGACTAAGGAATTTGTGTTCCTGGCCACAGACCAGTGCCACCTCTGCCTCAAGCAGTTCCTGGTCTGGGCACTCCCCCGGGGAGGCCGGAGAGGACTGAGCCGTCTCCTGATGCAGAAAGTCAGCCCCGCTGGGCAGTGCTCGCCCAGGAAGTAGGGCCCCACCCAACGGTGTGCTGACTGTGGAACACTGTGTCTGCCTAGGCGGGTCTGGCCACATTCCTGCAGCATGATGGTTGGCAGTTAGCTTCCTGGAGTGTGGACGGGTCCTTCCCTGCCTGACTGACTTGTCCACAGGGCAGCAAGAAGATGCGCCCCTTGGTGTGTTCCGAGTGTCTCCTGTAGGCAGCTGAGCTTTCGCAGGTCTGGCTGGGAGCCAAGGTTACCAATCTGGGGGGTAACCCAGCCATCATCTGGATGAGCGTTGGGGTCTTTCTGCTCTGGATTGCAGGGCAGACGTCGTTTTGTGCTGGTCAGGCCCCTCGCCAGCCTGATTCCCTTGGAGCCCCCCAAGACAGGAGATGGGCAGGAGATGTCCTCTGAAGTGGCATGGGCTGCTTGCTCACTGGCCTTCCCAGGACGCTGCCCAGGTGGTGCTGCTTGGCCCCAGGTCGAATTCCTGTGCTGGCAGCAAGCAGGGGCCTGGGCCGTCGGCTGGCTGGGGCTCATGCAGCCATCCCCTTTGCAGCCATCCGGGTGACCTGCACAGGTTCCTGCGGGGTCTCCAACAAGGCTAATGACACAGCGTGGGTAGTGGAGGAGGGTTACTTCAACAGTTCCCTGTCGCTGGCAGACAAGGGTAAGTTTGGGAGCCAGTTCCCGAGTGGTGACCCCTGGGGGCAGCCCTTGGAGTGGGGCCTGTCTGTCCTTCTGTCCTCCCCCTTTCCTAGATCTGCCTCTTGGATCTGGCACTGGCCCATCTTGTCCCAGGGTTGTGGGCCCTGATGGCTTTCTCATAGGCGCTGGGTGGCTGAAGGGGCCACCTCCCCCTTGTGCTGGATTTGGGTGGGCTCTGACCCCTGGCACAGCTGTTTCACCCTTGCCCCATTCCCAAACCACTCTCCTGTTCAAGCCAAGCTCTTATCCTCAGTCCTTCACCCAAGCCACAGCCCTGTGCTGCTGTGGCGCTGGTGACTGAGACAGGGAGACCCAGTGTGAGCTGGTCAGCTGCAGTGCCCACTCTTATCCTGGCCCTGTGGCCACCTCAGGGGGGGACCGCCCCCCACCTCCCTCCTGTCTCTGCAGGGAGCCTGCCCGCTGGAGAGCACAGCTTCCCCTTCCAGTTCCTGCTTCCTGGTGAGAGCCCAGCCTGGACAGGCCTGGTGATGACCAACTGGTCCTGGGAGGTGGGCTCTGCAGGGTGGAAGGCAGCCAGGTACCAGTGCCTGCTCTCTCCCCAGCCACCGCACCCACGTCCTTTGAGGGTCCTTTCGGGAAGATCGTGCACCAGGTGAGGGCCGCCATCCACACGCCACGGTTTTCCAAGGATCACAAGTGCAGCCTCGTGTTCTATATCTTGAGCCCCTTGAACCTGAACAGCATCCCAGACATTGAGGTGAGGATGGCACAGTGACCTCCTTGGTGGGTCCCCACCCTCATGGAGGCTGGGGAAGAGCTGGGCAGGCACTGCTTCATCCCAGTGTCCTGTCCCCAGGTGAGGTGAGGGGGGCCAGGGTCTGGAGGCAGTGGCCTCTTTGCCCTGAGCTGACTGCTGATGTCCAGGGGCAGGGCGTGGCAGGGCTGAGGGGCCTGTCCCAATGCCACAGGGATCCAGCCTGCCCACACCTGCTAAGCCCCTCCCTGGCCCTCCCCCCAAGCAACCCAACGTGGCCTCTGCCACCAAGAAGTTCTCCTACAAGCTGGTGAAGACGGGCAGCGTGGTCCTCACAGCCAGCACTGATCTCCGCGGCTATGTGGTGGGGCAGGCACTGCAGCTGCATGCCGACATTGAGAACCAGTCAGGCAAGGACACCAGCCCTGTCGTGGCCAGTCTGCTGCAGGTCAGAGCCCCCGCCAGTTGCCTGGACCGGCCTCCTGGGGTGGGCTGGCAGCCTGCGCAGGCTCACAGGCTGGTCCTTCCCCAGAAAGTGTCCTATAAGGCCAAGCGCTGGATCCACGACGTACGGACCATTGCGGAGGTGGAGGGTGCGGGCGTCAAGGCCTGGCGGCGGGCGCAGTGGCACGAGCAGATCCTGGTGCCTGCCTTGCCCCAGTCGGCCCTGCCGGGCTGCAGCCTCATCCACATCGACTACTACTTACAGGTTTGGTGCTGCTGGAGGCTGGGTGGCCTGAGGCCTAGTGGCCTCGGCCCTGGCCCCTCATGCCCCACCTCAATCCTGTCCAGGTCTCTCTGAAGGCGCCGGAAGCTACTGTGACCCTCCCGGTCTTCATTGGCAATATTGCTGTGAACCATGCCCCAGTGAGCCCCCGGCCAGGCCTGGGGCTGCCTCCTGGAGCCCCACCCCTGGTGGTGCCTTCCGCACCACCCCAGGAGGAGGCTGAGGCTGAGGCTGCGGCTGGCGGCCCCCACTTCTTGGACCCCGTCTTCCTCTCCACCAAGAGCCATTCGCAGCAGCAGCACCTGCTGGCTACCTTGAGTTCTGTGCCTGGTGCGCCCGAGCCCTGTCCTCAGGATGGCAGCCCTGCCTCCCACCCGCTGCACCCTCCCTTGTGCATTTCAACAGGTGCCACTGTCCCCTACTTTGCAGAGGGCTCCGGGGGGCCAGTGCCCACTACCAGCACCTTGATTCTTCCTCCAGAGTACAGTTCTTGGGGCTACCCCTATGGTGAGTCGACAGCCAGGGCTTGGCAGGGAGGGGACGCCAGGAGCCCCATGCAGACCCTGCTTTCTTCCCGCAGAGGCCCCACCGTCTTATGAGCAGAGCTGCGGCGGCGTGGACCCCAGCCTGACCCCTGAGAGCTGACCCTGTGCTGCCTTCTCCAGGCAGGCCTGGCCTCTGCCCTGGGACTGGGGCGCCCAGGGCCTCGTGCCTTCTCTCTCGGCCTAGCCTGGCCCACTCAGGACCTGCCCAGCCTCTGCCAGCTCCTCTGGCATCCGCCCTCTTCTCCCTGGGGCTGGGGTGGGGGTGGCAGGGAGCTGGGACCTGGAGAGACGACTCCTGTAAATAAAACACTTTATTTGTAGAGCTGGGCCTCACCGGCCTCGCCTTGGGCACCCTCCAGCCTCTGGCAGGGCCTGACCCTGACCCCAAACTGGGCTCTGCTCATGCCAGGGCAGACCCTGCTCTTCAGGTGCCCCCTACTACCCTGGGGGTGTGCTCAGGCTACCATGCCCGGGCGGAGCCGCGGGGCTGGCTCCCTTTAACAGAGGACGGGGGCTGGCGCTGGGCCTTCCAGAGCCGCCTAAGGACACGTCCTTGGAGCCCGGCTCATGAATTGGGGCCTCACGCAACCTTGGTGTTTGGTTAAATTTGTGCCTTGGCTCCTGTTGCGTTTAGGCACCCAGGTTCCCAGGCGGTGTGGTGTGGACCTCCCCTGCTGAGAAACCCGCTGGCACGTGGAAGGGCTTGCCCAGGTCCCTCCGACAGGAGACCCTGCTCCCTGGGCCTCGGCCCCTGCTGGCACCACTGCCAGGCCTGGCTCTGAGGGACGCTGCTTCTCCCCTGCCCACGTCTCCAAGGCCTGAAAGGCAGGGTTCTGTGGAACAGCATTTCCCAAAGGGGCATCCTGCAGACGTTCCAGCCCCAGGGGAGGCCCCGTGATGCTGGCTGGCCTGCCTGGAGGGTGCTTCCAGAAACAACGGAGGTGGTGGTGAACAAGGCTCTGGGTTCAAATTCCAGTTCTCCTTTAGGGCGAAGGGGTGACTGTGGCTAGGTTTGTCAGTTACCTTATCTATAAAATGCACAGGACCAGGCCGGGCACGGTGGCTCCCTCCTGTAATCCCAGTACTTTGGGAGGCTGAGGCAGGTGGATTGCTTGAGGTCAGGAGTTCCAGATCAGCCTGGGCAACATAGTGAAACTCCATCTGTACAAAAAAAAAGAAAAAAAAAATAGCTGGGCATCATGGCACATGCTTGTAATCCCAATTACTCAGGAGGCTGAGGCAGGAGAATCGCTTGAACCCAGGTGGCAGAGGTTACAGTGATCTGAGATTGTGCCACTGTACTCCGGCCTGGGTGACAGAGCAAGACTGCCTCAAAAAATAAAAAAACAAAACCCCACAAAAAACTCAGGGGACTGTAGGGTACAGCCCCCCACCCTCATAGCATGACAGTTTATTTCTTGAACAGTCCAGAGGGGGCAGATCCTGGCCTTGT
This sequence comes from Pan troglodytes, assembly GCF_028858775.2. NCBI lineage: Eukaryota > Metazoa > Chordata > Mammalia > Primates > Hominidae > Pan > Pan troglodytes. The sequence continues at coordinate 817,656 of NC_072409.2, read as the reverse complement.
GGCAGAGTTGTCATTCCTACATAGTGGTTCCCATCCCTGGCTCCCAGATGGCTGTTGACAGCTTTCACCACTGCCCAGCCTAATGGTGGGACTTTTGAGGGACAGACTGGGAAATGGATTGTCACTTTTTGTCTCTGACCTGTCCCCTTCCTGTTGGAAATGTGGTCTTTAGCCAGGCAGTCCTGTACTTGGCTAAAATTTTACTAATTGTGGGACAGGCAGCATGAATATTGGAGAACAGCAGAAAGTGTACCGCAGGTGGGGTCATCTGTGAAGCGCCTCCTGGAAGCAGTGCAGTATGTGGTTGAAAGGAAGGCCTCCTGGGCTGAATCCCATCACTGCCTCTCACCACTCCCTTGCTTCAGTTCAGTCACTTATAAAATGTGGGTAAGAACAGTGCCTGCCTCTCAGGACTGACCTGAAGTCTGCAGTGTTAGCATGTCACGTGCTGAGAGCAGCATCTTGACATAAGTGCTGAGGGGCACACAAGGGTAGCAGCTGATGGACAAATGGAGTGAAAAAGCTGCCTGCAGCTGCTTCCCACACCTTCACTTAGGGTGGATGTTTGCTTGGTGAAGGATTTTTCTTCACATTCTAACTCCCTTTATTCAGTCAACAATTTTTTTTTGTTGTTGTTGAGACAGAGTCTTGCTCTGTCGCCCAGGCTGGAGTGCAGTGGCACAATCTCAGCTCATTGCAACCTCTGCCTCCCGGGTTCATGCCATTCTCCTGCCTCAGCCTCCCGAGTAGCTGGGACTACAGGCGCCCAGCACCACTCCCGGCTAATTTTTTGTATTTTTAGTAGAGATGGGGTTTCACCATGTTAGCCAGGCTGGTCTCGATCTCCTGACCTCGTGATCCGCCCACCTCGGCCTCCCAAAGTGCTGGGATTACAGGTGTGAGCCACCGCGCCCGGCCCAGTCAACAAATATTTTGTCTCCTGTACACCAGGTATTGTTCTAGGCACCATGGACTTACATTCTAGTAGGGAGACAATATTCCAAATCAGGATGTGGGAGAGTCACATGACACACACTGTGATGGAGCCAAGTAAGTCAACGAAGACAGGTATGGGGGGGCAGTATCATTTTAACTAGGGAGGAGAGGGAAGGCTTCCCTTAAGAGGTGATATTTCAACTCAAGGATGGTAAAGAGGGAAGCCACAAAGACACTCGAAATAAAGGTTTCAGGGAAGGGACAGACAGCAGGGGTGGCGGAGAGGTGGGTGCGGGGCAGGAGGGCCATGAAGGCGCTCGTGTCTCCTGCGAGGGCTCAGGGTGCTCGGCCTGTCATAAATGGACTTAGGCTTTGACAGAGCAGTTTAGCTGCCCTAAAGAAACCTGGGAAGGTTCCCTTGGCACTTGGGATTGTCCGTTTCCTTTTCTGTCTATGTGCGCTGTCTATGCTGGACTTGAGATAATTCTCCGGAGTCCGACTCACCAGGAGACTCGGGTGTCACCCAGATTGACCTTCAAGGCTCATTTCTTGTCAGTCCACTACCCGTCCCCTCGGTTCACACGACCATCCAGAAACCTCAAATTCAGTCCATGCTTCTTGTTTTGGGTCTCGGGGCTGGGATAAGGCGGGCTGACCACCGCGGGGCATATAGATAGTTTCCGTGGTGCTGGGGGCGCTCTCCAGGGAAGGCTACTTGGTCTGCAGAAAAGGCCTTGACTTGTGCATACCTGGGCAGCAGGCCTATGAGTGGCAGCGAGAGCGGGGTAACCAGAGAGGGCACACCCCCCAACCGGAGCGCCCCCCAAGTTGGCATCTCCACAACTGCAGAACCTCCCCCATCAGGGCAACTCTCCCGATTGGGACACCGCCCCCAGGCAGACACATTCTCCTAGCAGAACACCCATGCTTAGCCGGAGCCGCTCCCCCGCCAGACACCTCCCCACCGGGAAACCCTCCCCAGTGGGACACCCCAGCCAGTCCAGGTATTCCCGCCGTTAGGGACACCCCCTCCAGCCGGAGCATACCCTCGGCAGGGGCATTCCTCCCAACCGAGGGAACCCCGCCGCAACGGGAACCTGCCTGAACCAGAGCACCCTCCCGCGCCGGGGACACCCCACAGGCGGCTCCCCCGCCAGGCCGCGGCCCAGGGAGTCAGCCTTCCGCGCAAGCCGGCGAAATCAAAGTGCGTCCGGGGTTAGAGGTCAGAGGTCGGAGCCGCGGGTCTTTCTCCTTCTTCGGCCAGCCCACCAGAACGTCAGTTTAGAATGAGACACGTGTTGAAAATGGGACGGCTACTCCCCATCCACTACTACGACTCTGGCGGGCGGGTTCTCCAGCTCCAGGTCTCCTACCCCGCGGGCGCGCGTTCCGGTTCCGGCCGCCGCAGGCCCGGCGCCTGGGGCGCCGCACGCCTGGTTCCAGTGCGCAGGCGCCGCACCGGTCGGGCTCCAACGCGCAGGCGCGGGCGCAGGCGCAGGCGCAGTCGTAGGCGATCGGCCCCGCCCCGACTCTGGGCCGCGAGGCGCGGGCGGGGCGATGGCGCGCGGGAGGGGCGGGGCCACGCTGCGGGCCCGGGCCATGGCCGCCGCCGATGCCGAGGTGAGCAGCGGGGCCGGCGGGGGGCGGCGCGGGGGCGGCGGGCAGCGGCGGAGGCGGCGCGGGGGCGAAGAACCGGGCGGGGCGGCGGCAGGCGGCCGGCGGGCGGGCGGGGCCCCGGGTCCCCCCGCCGCCGCCGCCGCCGCTGCCGCCGCCTCAGGCCGAGGCCGGGCCGAGGCCGCCGGGCGTCCGGCCCGCGCTCCCGCCGGGCGCGCTTTGTGCGCGGCGCGGGCCGGGCGGTGGCTGGGGGCGCGGGCGGGGGCGCAGGTGAGGGAGGCGACCGCGTACCTGCGCCCGCGCCCCCCACGGACCCCGTGCCGCCGCCGCCGCCCGCAAGCCGGATCTGCGGGGAGGGCCTCGGCCAGGGTGCCGGGGAGGTGCGGAGGACAAAAGGAAAAGTAGCGGGGCCGGCCAACTTTGGAGCGCCGGCCGAGGCGAGGCTGTCCCTCCTCTCGGAGCTCTTCCTTCGCTTCGTTGACCTTTCACTTTGTTCTGAGTAGGATGGCACCATCTTTAACGAAAAGTTGGCCAGTCCCGGCGTGTTTCTCCCCAGACAATGCTGCTCCAGCCCTGCTGGCTGTCAGAAGCAGGAAAGCACGCTCGGTGGGAAGCTTGCGGACTCAAGTTTATTTCCAAACCAGCAGCTTTAAAGGGCTCTCATGTAAAAAGTTCACATTCTTTTGTTAATGGTCTCGGCCTTCCCCGTGCTCATTCTCAAGGATAGTTTGTTTCCTTGCTTAGGAAAGGAAGCAGCGTAGAGATTAAAGTCTTGCGAGTGGACCACTGGCGTCCCTCTGAAGGAAAAGCAAGCAGGAGGTGGTGTGTCCGTGGAGATGCAGAAATAGTGTGGTCCTAGGGCTGAGATAAGGGACCGGTTTGGAGAAAACTGTCAGCGTAGAAGTATTTCTTTGAAATTAACTGTCTGGTAACAGTTGAGACTTCTAAAGCTTAGAAAGTTAAGGTGTAGTAAGAAGCCGTACAGTATCCTGGTGCATAGACTTAACACTGTATTTTAACTCAGGTAATGTATGGCCTTTTTGTTTATTTTTTTCCTGCATTTTTGGGGGGTGTTGAAATAAGTAAACTGGGAAGGTGCAGGGGAATTCTTAAATTCAATGCAAGGAGTTTTTGCTGAGTACCTGCAGCATTCAAGGAATTAATATTAGTCACTGAGAACAAAAAGTGAAATTAGAAAACTTCAAGTCACTTCTAGGCTTGTAGGGGAGAAGATGTGTAGTGATGAATTCTATCATTTATGAAGTACCCACTGGATCCCACACACTGTGCAAGACCTTTAGATCAGGCGCCTCCCTCGGTTTTCTTCACCCTGTGCAGCAGGTGTTGTTATTTCCTTTTTTAAATTATTATTTATTATTATTATTTTTTGAGACAGGATCTCCCTTTGTCACTCAGGCTGGAATGCAGAGGCATGATCACTGCTCACTGCAGCTTCGACCACCCAGGCTCAAAGGAATCTCCCACCTCGGGTGCTGCCACACCTGGCCAATTTTTTTGTATTTTTTTGGTAGAGACCGGGGTTTCACCATGTTGCCCAGGCTGGTCTTGAACTTTTGGACTCCAGCGATCTGCCTGCCTCGGCCTCCCTAAGTGCTAGGATTACAGACATGAGCCATTGTGCCCGTCCTGTTGTTTCCTGTTTAGCTGAGGAGGAAGGGTTAGATAACTTGGCCAGTCGGTTGTAGGACCAGCACTAGTACAGTGTTGAGCACGTAGTAGGTGTTTAATACATGACCGATGAGCAAATGGCTCCAGATGTCTCTGGTTCCATAGGCAGCCTTGAATAGAGGGCTTTACACACCTGATGAGAATGACAGCCTGTGTTGACTGAGCCCTGACTTGTGTCCACCCCTGCCATAGTGCCAGTGCCTTGCATGAATTCAATAATTTGAGCCTAGCAGCAACCTTAAGAGGTAGGTACTGTTACCTCCCTGTGTATAAATGAGAAGACAGGCGCAGTGAGGCCCAAGATTGAAGAGCTTGTGGCCAAGAAGATGGAGTTGCAGGTGGTTTGGCCATAGAGCTGATGCTTGCTAAACGTGTTATATCTGTGATGGTCATTTTAGGTTAATAAAAGCTCTGTTTTTAGATTGATGATTCTAAGGGTTTATCATCAAGGTGTATGAGAAGGTGAGGGAGCCCCTGTGTGTAGCGCAGCAACTCTGGCCTTCTGGACAGTAGGTAGGCATGTGATCACTGTTGTCACTAAACCTGGGAAATGATTCCTGGGTCAGGGTTCATTAATTGCCAAATGATTAAGGTAATAAAGCTGACACTGGAAACTTATCTAACTTCATTTCTTTTCCTTGATTTACAAAGATAGTCAATACATTTTCCTACCAAAAAGAACTGGCCAGCCGTGGTGGCTCATGCCTGTAATCCTAGCAGTTTAGGAAGCCGAGGTGGGCGGATCACTTGAGGTCAGGAGTTCGAGACCAGTCTGGCCAACATGGTTGAAACCCTGTCTCTACTGAAAATACAAAAATTATCTGGGCATAGTGGTGTGTGCCTGTAATTGCAGCCTGGGCAACAGAGTGAGAGACTGTCTCAGGAAAAAAGAAAAAAAAACTACTGAGGTAGTTGAATATATCCTCCATTTCCCATTTGTGGATTAGTTAGTAAATGGGGCATCTTAGGGTTTAAATATGTCCAAGGTCACTGAGGATCAGATCCTAGGGTTCCTTTGACTCGAGGCTTTTGTCTCAGCAAAACGTCATCTTCCAGCAGGAAGGCTTTCTCAGGCAAGTAGCAGGGTGGCTACTATGTATCGCTTCTTTATTTTTTCTTTTTTAAAATAATGCAGGCACGTGCACATAATTTAAAAAATCAGTGCTAAAACACTTAAAAAAAAGCTGTTCTCATCTCCTGTCTTTCTTTTTTTTTTCTTTTTATTTTTTTCTTTTATTATTATTATACTTTAAGTTTTAGGGTACATGTGCACAACGTGCAGGTTTGTTACATATGTATACATGTGCCATGTTGGTGTACTGCACCCATTAACTCGTCATTTAGCATTAGGTATATCTCCTAATGCTGTCCCTCCCCCCTCCCCCCTTTTTTTTCTTTTTGAGAATGAGTCTTGATCTATTGCCCAGGCTGGAGTGCAGTGGCCCGATCTTGGCTCACTGCAGCCTCCACCTCCCGGATTCAAGTGATTCTTGTGCCTCAGCTTTCCTGGTAGCTGGGATTACAGGCGCCTGCCACCACACCTGGCTAATTTTTGTGTTTTCAGTAGAGATGGGGGTTTCACCATGTTGGCCAGGCTTGTCTCGAACTCCTGACCTCAAGTGATCTATCTGCCTTGGCCTCCTAAAGTGCTAGGATTACAGGCGTGAGCCACCGCCCCCGGCCGATCATCTTCTGTCTTTCTAGAGAAGAAGCAGCCCACTTGCAGCTCTTGAGCATTTACTTCATGTTTCTAAATATATGTTTGTATTGTCATGTCTTTATTCACCAATTTTAGGGGTCGACTATGGACTTCCATTAATGGTGAATTAGTGTAAGATTTAGATTAGAGAAGATTTTTGTTCTCTTATGTTCATCCTGCCCCAATCAGAATGTATGTTCTTGGCCAGGGCCAGCAGCTCATGCCTGGGAGGCCGAGATGAGAGGATCCCCTGAGCCCAGGAGTTTGAGACTAGCCTGGGCAACAGAGTGAGACCTTGTCTCTACTAGAAGTAAAAAAGTTAGCTGGGTGTGGTGGTGATATGTGCCTATAGTCCCAGCTACTTGAGGGGCTGAGGTGGGAGGATCACTTGATCCCAGGAGGCCAAGGCTGCAGTGAGCTGTGATTGTGCCACTGCCCTGCAGCCTGGGTGACAGAGCAAAATCCTGTCTCAAAAAAAAAAAAAAAAAAAATACAGCCAGGCGCGGTGGCTCACACCTGTAATCCCAGCACTTTGGGAGGCTGAGGCGGGTGGATCACGAGGTCAGGAGATCGAGACCATCCTGGCTAACACACAGTGAAACCCTGTCTCTGCTAAAAATACAAGAAAATTAGCTGGGTGTGGTGGCGGCCGCCTGTAGTCCCAGCTACTCGGGAGGCTGAGGCAGGAGAAGGGCGTGAACCCGGGAGGTGGAGCTTGTAGTGAGCCAAGATCATGCCACTGCACTCCAGCCTGGGCGACAGAGCAAGACTCCGTCTCAAAAAAAAAAAAAAAGAAAAAAAAGAATGCATGTTCCCTCTGCCTGGTGCACAGCATCATCCAAAGGAGTCTCCTCACCTTTCCCTGCGTCTGATGCTGCTCGCTGTTTATTCCCTCCTGGTGATGGAACACACTCTCCGTTAGCTAGCCAGGAAGGTATGGTAAGCGGTGAACTTTTGGGGTTTGCGTGTCTGAAAATGTATTTACTCTTTTTTTTTTTTTGAGATGGAGTTCCGCTCCGTCGCCCAGGCTGGAGTGCAGTGGCACTATCTCTGCTAACTGCAGCCTCCGCCTCCTGGGTTCAAGCGATTCTCCTGCCTCAGCCTCCTGAGTAGCTGGAATTACAGGTGCTTGCTACCACGCCTGTGCCTGGCTAATTTTTGTATTTTTAGTAGAGACGGGGTTTCAACTTCTTGGCGAGGCTGCTCCTGAACTCCCAACCTCAGGTGACCTGCCCACTTCGGCCTCCTAAAGTGCTGGGACTACAGGAGTGAGCCTCCGCACCCGACCGCAAATGTCTTTATTCTGCCCGTGCGCTTAGTAAGTTTGGCTGGTAGGTTGGAAAGTCATTTTGAAGTCATAGCTCCAATATCTTTCAGTTTTCATTGTTGCTCTTGAGAAGTCTGGTTTGGTCTTTTTTCTTTTTGAGACAGTCTGGAGGAGTGGTTCAATGATAGTTCTCTGCAGCCTTGACCTCCCGGGCTGAAGTAATCTTCCTGCCTCAGTGCCCCGAGTAGTACCTGGGACGGCAGGTGTGTGCCGCCATACCCGGTTGATTTTTCTTTCTTTCTTTTTTTTTTTTTTTTGAGATGGAGTCTTACCCTGTTGCCCAGGCTGGAGTACAGTGGCGCCATCTCGGCTTACTGCAACCTCCGTCTCCTGGGCTCAAGTGGTTCTCCTGGCTCAGCCTCCCGAGTAGGTGGGATTAACAGGTGTGCACCATCACGCCCAGATAATTTTTTTGTATTTTTAGTAGAGACGGGGTTTCACCATATTGGCTAGGCTGGTCTTGAACTCCTGACCTTGTGATCTGCCCACCTCAGCCTTTCAAAGTGCTGGGATTACAGGCCAGGCATTAGGCACTATGCCCGGCCTCTTTTTTTTTTTTTTTTGAGACACGGTTTCACCCAGTCTGGCACCCAGTCGCCCAGGCTGGCATGTAGTGGTGTGTGATCTTGTCTCTCTGCAACCTGCCTGGTTCAAGCGATTCTCCTGCCTTAGCCTCCTGAGTAGCTGTGATTACAGGTAGGCACCATCACGCCCAGCTATTTTTTTTTTTTTTTTGAGACGAGTGTCACTGTGTTGCCCAAGCTGGAATACAGTGGCACGATCTCAGCTCGCTGCAACCTCCGCTTCCCGGGTTCAAGTGATTCTCCTGTCTCAGCCTCCTGAGTAGCTGGGACTACAGGTGTGCATCACCACGCCTGGCTAATTTTTGTAATTTTAGTAGAGACAGGGTTTCGCCATATTGGCCAGGCAGGTCTCGAACTCCTGACCTCAAGTAAGTGATCCACCTTCCTCAGCCTCCCAAAGTGCTGGGATTACAGGTTTGAGCCACCATGCCTGGACTCCAGCTGATTTTTGTATTTTTAGTTGGGATGGGGTTTTACCATGTTGGCCAGGCTGGTCTCGAGCTCCTGACCTCAAATGATCCATCCGCCTCAGCCTCCCAAAGTCTTGGGATTACAGGCGTGAGCCACTGTTCCCGGCAGTGATTTTTTCTGTTTTTGTAGAGACAGGGCCTTGCCATGTTGCCCAGGCTGGTCTTGAACTCGGCCTCCTGAAGTTCTGGGATTAAAGGCATGATCCACCGAGCCTGGCCCAGTTTCATTCTTTTTTTTTTTTTTTTTTGAGATGGAGTTTTGCTCTTTTCACCCAGGCTGGAGTGCAGTGACGCGATTGGGTTCACTGCAACCTCCACCTCCTGGGTTCAAGTGATTCTCTTGTCTCAGCCTCCCAAGTAGCTGGGATTACAGGCTCCTGCCACCCCGCCCCGCTAATTTTTGTATTTTCGGTAGAGATGGGGTTTCGCCATATTGGCCGGGCTGGTCTAAAATTCCTGACCTCAGGTGATCCACCCGCCTCAGCCTCCCAAAGTGCTTGGATTCCAGGCGTGGGCCACCTTGCTGGCAAGGCCCAATTTCATTCTTAACCGTTTGCAAGCACTATTCCCCTGCCGAACCTTTAGGATCGTTGCATCCGTGATTTTCCTAATATTTATCATGCGTTTAGTGCTAGCCTTTTGTTATGTATTATGCAGGTGCCTAAGTAGCTGTGAAATCTGAAGATTGACACCCTTTCATTATAGGAGATTTGTTGTTGTTGTTGTTGTTGTTGGAGAGAGACAGTCTCACTATGTTGCTCAGGCTGGTCTTGAACTCCTGGGCTCAAACAAGCCTCTTGCTTCAGCTTCCAAGTAGCTGGGACTACAGGCACGCGCTACCATGCCTGGCTAATTTTTGTATTTTTAGTAGAGATGGGGTTTTGTCATGTTGACCAGTTTAGTCTCACATTCCTGACCTCAAGTGATCTGCCCGCCTCGGCCTCCCAAAGTGCTGGGATTACCTGTGTGAGCCACCGTGTGTGGCCGACAGTTTATTCTTTACTGTTTTCTCTGTGTTCTCCTTTTCCGTTTCCTTTAGTTGAATGTTGGACTTCCTGTATTTAGTTTTCTAATTTTAAGTATATTTTCTTGTCATGTCTTGGTCTTGTTCTATTTTGGGGGAGCATTTTTGATCACTTCTCAATTTTTTTAATCGAATTTTTAACTTCAGTTGTTATTTATATATATATTTTTTGTTTTGTTTTGTTTTTGTTTTTTTTTGAGACAAAGTTTTGCTCTTGTTGCCCAGGCTGGAGTGCAGTGGGGCGATCTCCGCTCACTGCAACTTCTGCCTCCCGGGTTCAAGTGATTCTCCTGCCTCAGCCTCTTGAGTAGCTGGAATCACAGGCATGCACCACCAAGCCTGGCTAATTTTGTTTTTTTTTTTTTTTTTTTAGTAGAGATAGGGTTTCTGCATGTTGGTCAGGCTGGTCTCGAACTCCTGACCTCAGGTGATCCACCCGCCTTGGCCTCCCAAAGTGCTGAGATTACAGGCGTGAGCCACCACGCCTGGCCCAGTTGTTATATTTTTATATTCTTTACTGTTTTCTATTCTTTTTAGTATCTCCTGTTCTTGTTTTATATATATAGTATCTTATTTATTTTAATTACAATTAAAATTTTAAAATTACAGTTAAAGTTATTAAAAAACTATTTAAAAAATGTCTCAGCCTGTGCAACACAGCAAGACCCTAAAATCTGGGACTTCCAGCATGCACCGCCATGACCAGCTGGTGCGTGCCTGAAATCCCAGCTACTCAGGAGGCTGAGGCAGGAGGATTGCTTGAGTCCGGGAGGTTGAGGCTGCAGTGAGCCATGATCACACCACTGCACTCCAGCCTGGGTGACAGAGTGAGAGAGACTGTCTCTAACCAAAAAAAAAAAAAAAAAAAAAAAAGTTGTTTCCTTCATTTTTTGTGTTTTCCCTGCATTCGTTCCCCTTTGCTGTCTTATCTCTTAGTCTTTCTTCTATGATGTAACCTTTCCTTTAGTGTCTCATTGTCTTTGGCCATTTTGCCGTGTTGCGAATAAAGCACTCACCATGGAAAGCTGAGTGCTGGGGGCTTGTTTATTTGTTGCCTTCACTGTAGGGTGATGGTTGGCTGCTGCTGTTTTGTTGGCTCTCTTGCAGAATTTTTTTTTTTTTTTTTTTGAGACAGAGTTTTGCTCTTGTTGCCCAGGCTGGAGTGCAGTGGCGTGATCTCTGCTCACTGTAATCTCTGCATCCTAGGTTCGAGCAATTCTGCCTCAGTCCCACAGGTAGCTGGGATTACAGGCGTGCACTACCACACCTGGTTAATTTTGTTTTTGTTTTTGTTTTGTTTTGAGATGGAGTCTCGCTTTGTTGCCTAGGCTGGAGTGCAGTGGCCCCATCTCAGCTCACTGTGACCTCCATCTCCCAGGTTCAAGCGATTCTCCTGCCTTCGCACCCCCTAGTAGCTGGGATTATAGGCGTGCGCCACCACGCTTGGCTAATTTTTGTATTTTTGGTAGAGACAGGGTTTCACCATGTTGGCCAGGCTGGTCTCAAACTGCTGACCTCAGGTGACCCACCCCCCTTGCCTCCCAAAGTGCTAGGATTGTAGGCAGGAACCACCATGCCTGGCCATTTTTTTTTTTTTTTTTTTTTTGAGATGGCATCTCTCTCTGTCACCCACGCTGGAGTGCAATGGTGTAATCTTGGCTCACTGCAGCCTCCACCTCCCGGGTTCAAACGATTCTCCTACCTCAGCCTCCCAAGTAGCTGGGATTACAGGTGCGCACCACCACTCCGAGATAATTTTTTGTATATTTAGTAGAAACGGGGTTTCACCATGTTGGTCAGGCTGGTCTCAAACCCCCGATCTCAGGTGATTTGCCCACCTCAGCCTCCCAAAATGCTGGGATGACAGGCGTGAGCCGCTGCGCCCGGCCCTTTTGCAGAGGTTCTGTCTGCTGGTTTGGTTTTCTTGAAGGATCCCTCAATTTCTTGCCTTGCTGGTATAAGCTGGATTTTTTTTTTTTTTTTGAGACAGAGTCTTGGTCTTGTCGCCCAGGCTGGAGTGCAGTGGTGTGATCTCGGCTCACTGCAACCTCTGCCTCCCGGGTTCAAGCAATTCTCCTGCCTCATTACCCCCCAACCCCCAAGTAGCTGGGATTACAGTTGTGCACCACCATGTGTGGCTACTTTTTGTATTTTTAGTAGAGAGGGAGTTTCGCCATGTTGGCCAGGCTGGTCTTGAACTTCTGACCTCAAGTGATCCACCCTCCTGGGTCTCCCAAAATAATGGGATTACAGGTGTGAGCCACCATGCCCGGCCATTTTTGGTGGACCTTTTTATGGGGCTAAACGTCTGGTGTCTTGTGGCTACAGAAGACCAGTACTTGCTTGAGGAGGAGACCTGAGAGGTCAGCTGTTCTCAGGTGGAGTTTTGCCCGCATTCCCATTTGTAGCTGCAGGCATCACCCCCATTGTCCCCACCCTTCTGTGTTTTCTGGGGTCAGTCTGCCAGCTGCTCAGCTGCAACTCCTTTATTTAAGTTTCTCCTTCCTCTACTCTGTGGGATAGGTTAGCTCTCCTCTACCTCTCTGTCTTCCTATTTGTGTTCTATTTAGGGATTTCACATGTCTTGGGGTTTATGTGTCTCTTTCCTGCTTTTCTTGTCTTTGATTGATTTTTGCTAAGAGAAGAGAGGATCAGAATCAATTTTTCTTTTTTAAAATTACTTATTTTAAACATTTAATTTTTAATTACACTTAATATAATTTATAAAACATTTTGTAGAGATGGAGTCTCACTGTGTTGCCCAGGCCGATCTCCAACTGGGCTCAGGCGATTCTCCCGCTTTGGCCTCTGAAAGTGTTAGGATCACAGGCGTGAACTGCTGTGGCTGGCCTGAGAAGCATTTTCCATAAATCTTGAGAAGCAGATTCTCCCGTAAACTAGAAGCACAGCTGTCCTATGAAAAGGGCTGCCTGTCTTGGGATCTTACTATGTCAGTTGTTGGTTGTGGTCGGAAGGTTCTGGAGTCATAGTAAGGGCCAGCAAGGGTGATGTTTGTGCCTCAGCTCTAATGTCGAAAAGAGCATCTGTGGCTACCTTAGTTGCTGGAGATCCCACACGTGGCCAGAGCCAGAGGTGGGGCTAGAGCCCTGGTTTCCTTCTTCTGCTTCCTGTCATGTGCTGAAAGAGCTGTGTAGGTTTGACCACATTTTATTTTTTCTTTGAAAATAATTTGGCTTGTAAGAATCATGTTTTGGATTCTTTAGGAACTTTATTATTTTTTTTCAATCATTTCATTGGATTAAGCATGGTTGATGGATTCCTTTATCCTAAGGTAAGTGGGCAGTTTGATTTTAAGTTGCTCACCCAGCAAACCAGGTAGGGAATAGTTATTTGCTTTTGTATTTTTTTTTTTTTTTTTTTTTGAGATGGAGTTTCGCTCTCGTTGCCCAGGCTGGAGTGCAGTGGTGCAATCTCGGCTCACTGGAACCTCCACCTCCCAGGTTCAAGCGATTCTCCAGCCTCAGCCTCCCGAGTAGCTGGGATTACAGGTGCCCACCACCATGCCTGGCTAATTTTTTGTATTTTTAGTAGAGACAGGGTTTCACTGTGTTAGCCAGGATGGTCTTGCTCTCCTGACCTCGTGGTCCGCCCGCCTCTGCCTCCCAAAGTGCTGAGGTTACAGGCATGAGCCATCGCACCTGGTCCAGTTTTTTGTATTTTTAGTAGAAACGGGGTTTCACCATGTTAGCCAGGCTGGTCTCGAACTCCTGACCTCAGGTGATCCGCCCACCTCGGCCTCCCAAAGTGCTGGGATTATAGGCATGAGCCACCGCACCCGGCTGAGAATAGTTATTAGAGCCCAGTTAATTTGGCCTATGGCAGGTATGATATAGAAAGCATTACTTCCAGGACTGAGAGTTCTCCTTTCTTACTGTTTTGCTTCTCTTTAACTTTTAATATTTTCATGTATTAAAAAAAAATCTGATGATTTTGGATTTTGAAAAACAAAGCTAAAGTGGCTGCTATAACTCTTCAGAGGTAGCATTTCCTTTGAAATGGAGTCTCCTGGATAAGAGGCCACTTTCCCAGGAACATCACTGTGAGCTGCTGTTTCATTCTGGAAAAGCTTGTGGATTTCTTTCTGTATTCTAGTTGTAATAGGCTGGTTCTGATCACAGTATATTTAAGATGCTGTTTTGAGCACTTTCTGTTTATGCAGTGCAATTCTAGGTATTTGTAAGAGGACATACAAAGTTTTGAGATTGATCCCTGATGTTACAAAATTTAATAATAGAACAGAGCAAATATTACTGAGTAGGAAATGAGAGTCAGTTAAAAGTAAACAAGAAGAGGCTGCTGGATGGCCACAATTGCTGCGGCCACATGTGTGGGGAAAAGTTCCTTGAGGAAGATGAGTTAGTCTAGGTCTTTTTTTTCCTTTAACAGCTTCTTGTCCAACACATAGTCTAGGTTTTAAAGGATGTGAGACGTGAATTGGCATGAGAAGGTGTACAAAGTGTACATTAACAAAAATTAGGCATTTTAGCAAATTTAGAAAACAAACCTAGAAACCTCAGGATGCCATATATTTGTCATCTGTTTTTTTCCTGATCCTCGTGAGTGTATGTGTTTTTATTTAAAATTGGTGGTAATCAGTGACTATGTGCCGTTGTACTTCCTCTGTCCCGTATTGTCTGACGTGCATTCGTATCTTCAGTGTTTTTGGTAGCTGCATGGTGTGTGACATAGAAAAGTCCCAGTTTCCTCGACTGTGATTTGGGTGAGGTCTGTATCCTTTGGTGCACAGTGGAATTACAAGGTCAGAAGGGGATAGTGGCATGAGATGAAGCTGGAGAGGCAGGGCAGGGTTATCCAGGGCCTTGTTACCATGGTAACAAGTTGGGAAGTTTCATAACCACTGTAGACAGTCCTTGAAGATTTTAGGCATGGAATGATACTTTAAAAAGATGACCCTGGCTACTGTGTGGAGAGCGGAAGTAGGGGGCCAGTGAGCAGGCTTGGCTTGAGTGGCATGGGTTAGTCATGATATAGGTGTTTAGATTTAATTTTTTGAGCATATAGGACAGTTACATGGTTCAAAATTGAAAAAGTATGGCCGTGTGCGGTGGCTTATGCCTGTAATCCCACCATTTTGGGAGGCCGAGGCGGGTGGATCGATCACCTGACGTCAGAAGTTCAAGAGCAGCCTGGCCAACATTGGTGGAACCCTGTCTCTAATAAAAATATAAAAAAATTAGCCGGGCATGATGGCGGGCGCCTGTAATCCCAGCTACTCGGGAGGCTGAGGCAGGAGAATCGCTTGAACCCGGGAGGTGGAGGTTGCAGTGACCTGAGATCGTGCCATTGGACTCCAGCCTGGGCAACAAGAGTGAACCTCTGTCTTGGAAAAAAAATAAAAATAAAAATAAAATAAAATTGAAAAAGTACCTCCCTAGCCACTAGTTCTTCTCTTGGCAGGTCACCAGTATTTAATTACTGTGCATATTTCATGATGTTTATGAATATACAGTCATGTGGCACTTAAGGACATTTTGGTCCGTGGCAGACCACATGCATGAAGGTGGTCCCCTAAGATTAGAATGAAGGTCAGGCGTGGTGGCTCACACCTGTAATCCCAGCACTTTGAGAGGCTGAGGCAGGAGGATCACTTGAGCCCAGGAGTTCAAGATCAGCCTGGACAACATAATGAGACCCTGTCTCTACAAAAAATAATGAAAAATTAGTTGGGCATTGTGGTGTGTGCCTGTAGACCCAGCTACTCCGGGAGGCTGAGGTGGGGAGAGTTGTTTGACCAGGAGGTCAAGGCTGCAGTGAACCGTGTTGGTGCCACTGCACTTCAGTCTGGGCAGCAGAGCGAGACCCTGTCCCAAAAAAAGAAAAAAAAGATTATAATAGAGGCTAGAAATTCTTACTGCCTAACCACGTCGTGGGCATTGCTTTGTAGTAGGGTAGTGCACTGCCTTTTCTGTGTTCAGACACACGTGTCATTGTGTTGCACTTACCTGCAGTAACGCGCTGTGCAGGTTTGTAGCCTGGAAGCCATGGGCTACACCACACAGCCCAGATGTGTAATAGGTTTGCAGAAGTGCACTCTTTGACGTTTGCACAGTGATGAAATCACCTAATGACGCGTATCTCAGAATGTATCCCCCTCATTCAGCGTCACTTAGATGCAGTAGATGTTACTGTCCTGTCGAGGGGTTCGATGACTTTCCCATGTAGCTGGTATATGTTAGAGCTGGCTCTGCCCTGGGCTAGGATGGTGCAGTAGAATGGTGTTCGTTCCAGGGTTGGGGGAGGGTTGGGAAGGAATCACAGAAGGCACTTGAAAGGTGCAGGTGGGAGTAAGTCAACCTTTCAGCCCCAGTTCACCTTGAAAATGCAGAGGCGAATGCATGAAGACGTAGTCTGAGTTGTGCTCTTTTTTTTGTTTTTGTTTTTGAGATGGGGTCTCACTGTGTTGCCCAGGTTGGTCTTAAACTCCTGGGCTCGAGCAGTCCTCTCGCCTCAGCCTCCCGAGTAGCTGGGATTACAGGTGCGTGCCACCACACCTAGGTAATTTTTGTATTTTTGGTAGAGACAGGGTTTCACCATGTTACCCAGGCTGGTCTCGAGCTCTTGGACTCAAGCCATCTGCCTGCCTTGGCCTCCTACGGTGCTGGGATTACAGGCATGAGCCACTGTGCCCAGCCTAGACCACTTTTTAGGGATTACAGGCGTGAGCCACTGTGCCCGGCCTAGACCACATCTTCAAGCATTTAATGACTGTTCCTTTGATCATATTCCTGGGTATAGCATCACACGGGGCAGGTTGCTAACCTAGGTGGGCTGATGGAGCTGTGGAGACCATGCTAATGATTCTCGTCCTTGTAATAAGGGCAGTAGGAGGGTTTCAAGGCAGGGAGTGACCTCATCAGGTTTGCGTGTTAGGCTCTGGCTTCCTTCCTGGTCTTCCTGCTGCTGTGTGAAGAACGGATTGTAGACGGATGGCAGTGGAGGCAGCAAACGCAGTCCTCAGGGAGTGGGTGGTCACCGGTTATGTGGCAGATGAGGAGGGCACAAGGATGACTTGTGGGACTAGGCCGGAGCCAAATGCTGGGTTCTCTGCTTGAACGGAAGGGTGGGTGGCCGTGCCATTCACCCGGACAGGGAAGGCATGCTCAGGTCAGCTCTGGGGTGGTTTATTCCAGGGGTGGCAAACTCTTTCTGAGCAGGCTGGATAGTATTTCAGACTCATGCACCAAGAAGCAAAATCAAGGATAACTCCACAAATTTTTGTTGACAAAGATCAAAATATAATTGACTATTTTTTTTTTTTTGTAATACAGATCTACTGATTAGAAGAACAGAATTTTTGGGGGGATAACATTTTGCTTAATTGGGGTTCAATGTTAATGTTCCCCATCATAAAAATTACTGGAGCTGTTCATCTGTTAAGTGCTTACTGTGACACAGTTTTCTGTTTCATCTTTGAAAATGTCTTCACACCGATAGCTGTTGCCATATTCCAGTATCAGTCCAGGAGCAGATGATTTATTTTTATTGAGATGTAATTCATTTACTATAAAATTCACATTTTAAAATGTGCACCTCAGTGGGGTTCTTTGGTATGTCTGGAGTGGTCCAACCATTACCACTACTTCCAGATCATTCCGTCATTACCACTACTTCCAGATCATTCCGTCACCCCAAAAAGAAACCTCATACCCATTAGCAGGACTTCCCTAATCCTCCCTCCCCGACCCCCGACCCTGCTCTACTTTTTTGCAAATATTTTTTCTCATTCTGTGGGTTGTCTTTTCACTTTCTAATTTTTTTTTTTTTTTGAGACAGAGTCTCGCTCTGTCGCCTAGGCTGGAGTGCAGTCTAGTCTCACTGCAACCTCCGCCTCCCGGGTTCAAGCGATTCCCCTGCCTCAGCCTCCTGAGAAGCTGGGATTACAGGTGTGCACCAGCACGCCGGCTTATTTTTGTATTTTTAGTAGAGTCAGGGTTTCACCATGTTGTTCAGGCTGGTCTTGAACTCCTGACTTCAAGTGATCCACCTGCCTCGGCCTCTCAAAGTGCTGGGATTATAGGCATGAGCCACTGTGCCCGGCCTAATTGTTATTTTCTTGATGCCTTCCTTTGAAGCACAGATGTTTTTAATTTTTGATGAAATCCACCTTCTTGTTTTCCAGTTGGTTTCTTTGCTTTTGTTGTTGTGTCTGATTGCCCAATCCAAACCAGGGAGTTTATATTTCCTTGGAAAATTTGCATAGTTTTAGCTCTTACATTTAAGTCTTTGGTCCGTTTTGACTTAATTTTTGTATATGATGTTAGGTAGGATCCAGGCTTCATTCTTTTCATGTACAGTTGGCTCAGCAGCGTTTGTTGAAAAGACCGTGCTTTCCCCATTGAATTGCCTGGCCGTCGTTTTTGAAAATCAGTTGAACATAAATGTGATGGTTAATTTCTGGGTTCTCAGTTCTATTCCATTGGTGTATATGTCTGTCCTAATGTGAGCATTATTGCAGCAGTGTAATAAGTTTTGTAATGAGGAAATGTGAGTCCTTCAACTTTGTCTTTTTCAAGATTGGGTCCCTTGCATTTTCTTTCATTTCTTTTCTTTTCTTTTCTTTTTTTTCAAGATTGGGTCCCTTGCTTGCTTGCTTGCTTGCTTGCCTTCTTTTTCTTTCTTTTCTTTCTTTCTTCTTTTTTTTGACAGAGTCTCTCTCTGTTGCCCAGGCTGGAGTGCAGTGGCGCGATCTCGGCTCACTGCAACCTCCGCCTTCCAGGTTCACGCCCTTCTCCTGCCTCAGCTTCCCGAGTAGCTGGGACTACAGGCGCCCCCACCATGCCCAGCTAATTTTTTTTTTTTTTTTTTGTATTTTTAGTAGAGATGGGGTTTCACCATATTAGCCAGGATGGTCTCTATCTCCTGACCTCGTGATCCACCGGCCTCGGCCTCCCAAAGTGCTGGGATTACAGGTGTGAGCCACTGCGCCTGGCTGTCACTTGGATTTTCATATGAGTTTTAGGATCTTGTTGTCAATATCTGCAAAAAAGCCTTTCAGGATCTTGAAAGGGATTGTGTTGAATATGTAGATCAGTTCAGGATACCACCATCTTAATAGCAAGTCTTCCAATCGGGGAACACCGGATGCTTGTCCATTTATTTAGGTCTTCTATTTTATTTTATTTTATTTATTTATTTTGAGACAGAGTCTTGCGCTGTCACCTGGGCTGGAGTGCAGTGGCGTGATCTCGGGTCACTGCAACCTCCACCTCTTGAATTCAAGCCATTCTCCTGCCTAAGCCTCTCGACTAGCTAGGATTACAGGCACCCGCCTCCACGCCCAGCTAATTTTTTTTTTTAATGTATTTTTGGTAGAGACGGAGTTTCACCATGTTGGACAGGCTGGTCTTGAACTTCTGACCTCGTGATTCACCCTCCTCGGCCTCCCAAAGTGTTGGGATTACAGGCATGAACCACTGCACTCGGCCTTCAGTTTTCTTTAACAATATTTTCAGGGCTGGGCGCGGTGGCTCACGCCTGTAATCCCAGCACTTTGGGAGGCTGAGGCGGGTGGATCACGAGGTCAGGAGATCGAGACCATCCTGGCTAACATGGTGAAACCCCGTCTCTACTAAAAATACAAAAAATTAGCGGGACGTGGTGGCAGGCGCCTGTAGTTCCAGCTACTCGGGAGGCTGAGGCAGGAGAATGGCGTGAACCTGGGAGGCGGAGCTTGCAGTGAGCTGAGATGGTGCCACTGCTCTCCAGCCTGGGCGACAGAGCGAGACTGTCTCAAAAAACAAAACAAAACAAAAAACAATATTTTAATGTATAAGTTTTGTAGTTATTTCTTAGAAGTATTTTATTCTTTTTGATGCTATTATAAATAGAATTAAAAAAAAATTTTTTTTTTTGAGATGGGGAGTCTCGCTCTGTCGCCCAGGCTAGAGTGCAGTGGTACGATCTTGGCTCACTGCAACCTCCGCCTCCTGGGTTCAAGCAGTTCTCCTGCCTCAGCCTCCTGAGTAGTTGGGATTACAGGTGCATGCCACCACGCCTGGCTAATTTTTGTATTTTTAGTAGAGATGGGGTTTCACCATTTTGGCCAGGCTGATCTTGAACTCCTGACCTCAGGATCCACCCACCTCCAGCTCCCAGAGTGCTGGGATTATAGGCGTGAGCCACCATGCCCAGCCACATTTCATTTTTAGATTGCAATTGTATAGACATAAAATTGATTTTTATATATTGGATCTTGTATCCTGCAACTTTGCTGAATTTTTTTTGGTGTGGATTCCTTGGGATTTTCTATATATAGGATTATGTCATTTGGGAATAGAGTTGTAGTTCTTCCTTTTAAATCTGGACACTTTTTTGTCCTTCCCTAATTGCCCTGGCTAGTAAAATGTTGAATAGAAGTGGTGAAAGCTGGCATTCCCATCTTCATTCCTGTTTTTAGGGGAAAGCTTTTAGTTTTTCACCATTAGGTATGATATTAGCTATGAGTTTTTCCATAGATGCCCTTTATTAGATTGAGGAATTCCCTTTTATTTCTAGCTTGTTGAGTGTTTTCATTATAAAGGGGTTTTGGATTTTGTCAAATGTTTGTGTCTATCTGTTGACATGATTATGTAGTTTTTTCCCTTTATTGATATGGTGTCTTACATTGATTTTCATATGCTCAACCAGCCCTGCGTTTCTGCCCTAAATCCATTTGGGTATGTTATCTAATCCTTTTTAAATCTTGTTGAGTTTGATTTGCTAGTATTTTGTTGGGGATTGTTGCATCTTTGTTCATAAGTGGTATTACGTTGGTCTGTAGGTACCTCTTTTTAAAAAAAAATTATTTTTTTTTTGAGACAGTTTCACTGTTTTTGTTTTTGTTTTTGTTTTTTTGAGACGGAGTCTCGCTCTGTCGCTCAGGCTGGAGTGCAGTGGCGCGATGTCAGCTCACTGCAAGCTCTGCCTCCTGGGTTCACGCCATTCTCCCGCCTCAGCCTCCCGAGTGGCTGGGACTACAGGCACCCGCTACCACGCCTGGCTATTTTTTTGTATTTTTAGTAGAGATGGGATTTCACCGTGTTAGTCAGGATGGTCTCGATCTCCTGACCTCGTGATCTGCCCGTCTCCACCTCCCAAAGTGCTGGGATTACAGGCGTGAGCCACCGCGCCCAGCCCAGAGTTTCACTCTTGTTGCCCAGGCTGGAGTGCAGTGGTGCAATCTTGGCTCACCACAACCTCCGCCTCCTGGGTTCAAGTGAATCTCCTGCCTCAGCCTCCCGAGTAGCTGGGATTACAGGCATGCTCCACCCTGCCAGGCTAATTTTGTATTTTTAGTAGAGATGGGATTTTGCCATGTTGGCCAGGCTGGTCTTGAACTCCTGACCTCAGGTGATCCGCCTGCCTTGGCCTCCCAAAATGCTGGGATTACAGGTGTGAGCCACTGCGCCTGGCCTAAAAAATTTTTTTAATTTTATTTTAGATAGGTGGTCTTGCTCTGTGGCCCTGCTGGAGTGCAATGGTGCCATCATGGCTCACTTCAGTCTTGAACTCCTGAGCTCAACTGATCCTCCTACCTCAGCCTCCTGAGTAGCTGGGACTACAGGCAAGTGCCTGTCGTTTTCTGTGTGTTATCTTTGTGTATTTGGTGCAAAGGTAATACTGGCTTCGTAGAATGAGTTGGGAAGTGTGTTTCCCTCTTCCGTTTTTGGGAAGAGTTTGTGAAGCACTGGTTATCACGCCTTTAAATGTTTGGTATAATTCACCTGCGAAGCCATCTGGATCTTGGCTTTTCTTTGTTGAAAGCTTTAAAAATTATTAATTTCCTTATTTGTTCTAGGTGTGTAGGTTTTCTGTTTATTCCTGAGTTATCTTTGTTGTTGTGGGTCTTTCTGAGAATTCGTTCATGGCATCCAGGTTATCTAGTTTCCGGTATGCCGTTGCTCGTATGTTCCCTGTGACCATTTTTATTTCTGTCAGGGCTTGTGTTCCCCTTTGACGCTAATAAATTTTGGTAAGTGGGGTCATTTTTCTCTTTTTCTTGGTCATTCTAGCTAAAGTTTTGTGAATTATGTTGAATTTTTCAGAGAAGCAACTTTTTTTTTTTTTTTTGAGACGGAGTCTCGCCCTTTTGCCCAGGCTGGAGTGCAGTGGCGCGATCTCAGCTCACTGCAAGCTCCGCCTCCTGGGTTCAAGCAATTCTCCTGCCTCTGCCTCCTGAATAGTTGGGAATATAGGTGTGTGCCACCATGCCCAGCTAATTTTTTGCATTTTTAGGAGACGCAGTTTCACCATGTTGGCCGTGCCGGTCTCGCGCTCCTGACCTCAGGTGATCTACCCACCTCAGCCTCCCAAGTAGCTGAGATTACAGGCACCCGCCGCCACGCCCGGCTAATTTTTGTATTTTTAGTAGAGATGGTGTCTCACCACGTTGGCCGAGGTGGTCTCAAACTCCTGACTTCAAATGATCCACCCGCCTTGGCCTCCCAAAGTGTTGGGATTGCAGGCATGAGCCACTGCACCCGGCCTAGTTTTTTACTAGTTTCTTAATGCTTTTAGCTGTTATAGAATAAATTGCATTCCCCTAAAAAATATGTTGAAGTCCTAAACCCCGTACTTCAGAATTTGACCTTATTTGGAAATAGGGTCATTGCAGATTAGTTAAGATGAAATCATAGTTGAGTAGGGTAGGCCTCTAATCCAGTATGACTTATGTGTCCTCATAAAAAAAAAAAGGATGCCTTGTGAACACAGACATGCACAGAAGGAAGACAGCATGCGGACACACAGGGAGAAGTGGCGCGTGACTGGGGTGATGCTTCCATAAGCCAAGGAGTGTCAGGGACGGCCAGCAGACCCCAGAGCCTGGCTGAGGCAGGGGATGGCACTCCAAAGCCATTACAGACCACAAGGCCTACTGACACCTTCATTCAGAACTTCGAGACCATACATTTCTATTGTTACCTGTGTCCTAGGAAAAAACAGACTGCTTCCTATAAATGTTGATATGTTGTATTTTCATTTTTATTCAGTTCAGAATATTTTCTATTTTCCCTTGTGACTTTAGAAGTGTGTCATTTAATTTCTAAATATTTAGGTATTTCCCAGATTTCTTTGTTTTGTTGATTTCTAATGTAATTCCTGTATGGTCAGAATTATACTTTGTATAGTTTCAGTGTGTTTAATTTGTTAGGTTAAAAAAAAATCCCGTATTATATTCTGTCCTGGGGAATGTTTCATCAGTGCTTGAAAATAATGTGCATTATGAATTTATTAGGTGGAATGTTCCCTATATGTCAGATTGAATTGGTTGATAGTATTAAGTCTTCCTTATTCTTTCTCATTTTCTTTCTAGTTCTATTAGTTATTGAGAGTAGAGTATGAGATCTACAGTACTGTCGAATTTTACATTTTCACTTTCAGTTCTGTTGGTTTTTGCCTCGTGTTTTGAGGCTATGTTATCTTGCGTGTGTTTATAGTTGTTACATCTGCCTGGTTGTTTTGACCCTTCTCTCGTTATGAAATGTCCCTCTTTGTCTCTATAAATGTTTTTGTTTTAAAGTCTATTTTGTCTGATGACAGTATAGCCACTTCAGTTTTTTTGTGGTTTATTTTTGTATACTATATCTTTTTCTGGCCTTTTAATCTCTTTGTATCTTCAATCGAAGGGATGTCTCTTATAGTCCTTTCCATCTGAGATCGGATCTTGTAGATTCAGCAGTTGAATCCTATATATGTATTTTTCTTACCTGATAGAAGAGATTTTATTTTTAAAGTGTCACCTTAGACTGCAAGGATGTCCGTTGCACCTCCCCATTAATCAGCCGGAGGAGGAGCTGTGATATCAGAATGCCCACTCAACCCACCAGACATTTGAGACCCACCCTTTGCTGGCCTTCTGTAACCTTATTTATTTAGAGACGGAGTCTCGCTCTTGTTGCCCAGGCTGGAGTGCAATGGCGCGATCTTGGCTCACCGTAACCTCTGCCTCCCGGGTTCAAGTGATTGTCCTGCCTCTGCCTCCCGAGTAGCTAGGATTACAGGCATGTGCCACTGTGCCCGGCTAAGTTTTATATTTTTAGTAGAGATGGGGTTTCGCTGTGTTGGCCAGGCTGTTCTTGAACTCCTGAACTCAGGTGATCCGCCTGTCTCGGCCTCCCAAAGTGCTGGGATTACGGGTGTGAGCCACCGTGCCTGGCCTGTAACCTTATTTTTTAAAGCTTTTAATTTTAATTTTTGTTTTGTTTTATTTTTGTGTGTTTTAGAGACCTGGTCTTGCTGTTACCCTGGCTGGAGTGCAGTGGCGTGATCATAGCTCAAGCAGTCCTCCCACCTCGGCTTCCTGATCAGCTGGGACCACTGGCATCTGCCACTACGTCCAGCTAATTTTTAAATTTTTTGTAAAGATGGGGTCTTCCTATGTTGCTCAGGCTGGTTTTGAACTCCTGGCCTCAAGTGATCCTCCCATCTTGGTCTCCCAAAGTGCTAGGATTACAGGTGTGCACCCCTGTGCCTGGTCTGAAATTTTCTTTTTTTAATCAAGAGCAAGTAGATACATGTTTTCTCTGAGCCCAATATGCAGAGAAGGAAAAAATGCTAGAATTCTCTGCATTATAAGGGCCTGGCGCCCTTTAGCTTCCAACAGTGCAAAGGGGGCAGAAAGTTGTTCTTTTTTCCATAGAACATGGTGATGTTGATTCCATACAAGTTTGTTGAGACAGGAAGGGATAAAAATGAGTTTGAAACAGAAAGAGGTAGAGATTCTTTTCACATTTTATTCTCCTCAAGGTATTTCCCCCCCAGATAAGTTGAGATCCACGGTGTAGACAAAAGAGACCTCAAGAACTGGGTGAGCACAAGAGGGAAAAAGCAAGAATGCACCTTGCTCCTGGGAACTGGAGACAGCTTTAAAAAAGGAAGGTTTTAATCCATGTGTGTTCTATTAGTTATCTTCTCCTTATCCCGTTCCTCATCAGTGTCTTCCAGTTCCTCCTCCTCATCATCTTTGTCTTCTCCTTCTTTATCATCCATATTGGGAACCAAGGAGCACTGTGATGAATTTGGCCAAGTATGGTCTTTGCTGACCTCTCCTAACTCATCTGCACCTGCGTCAGAATGGCCAGTAAACCAAGTGAAGAACCTGTGTGGTTCCTCAGGATGCCTCTTCCTACTGGCTTTATTCTGCATTTGACTTGAAGAGTTTCCTTTCCAGATTTCCATTTGATTTCCATGGACTTTGAAGATGGATCATGACTCTCATTCAGATGAAATTCTTTGAGAGAGCTTTATTTTTGAAGTAAGGATTTTTGTCAAAATAAAAATCTATTCTGTAACCTGATTTAATATCTTCAAATTCTGTCACTTCAGCACTGGTCAAACAATGCAGTGCCTCTTCATCCTCCTCCCAAGCAGTGCAGACGCTTGTGGATGGCTGACAAATGTTATTACCCAGAAATTGGGGATTTTGGGAATCAATTCTCATCTGCCCTGAAGAACGTGGTTGGCTGAATTTGTCAATGATCGCTCTCCCAGTCCGCTCGCCGCTCACTTGCTAAGCCTGTTTCTGAAGCCTGTTTTGTGCTGTGCTTCCTCGTGGGCTTGGTTGCCGCTTGTTCTGTTCCTCTCTTCCTCTGGCCTCTGTCAGGGGCTGGCGCCATGTCTTCCTTTCAGGCAGGTGCAGAGACGGGTGTTTGGGGGTCATTCCGGGAGGAGAGTCTGGACCCAAGGGCCTCCTTGCTCATCAGGAAGAAGCTTATAGGACTAAGATCACATTTTTTTTTTTTTTTGACATGGAGTCTCGCTCTGTCACCCAGGCTGGAGTGCAGTGGCATGACCTTGGCTCATGGCAGCCTCCGCCCCCATGCCCTCCAACTCCACGGTTCAAGCTGTTCTCCTGCCTCAGCCTCCTGAGTAGCTGGGACTACAGGCACCCACCACCATACCCGGCTAATTTTTGTATTTTTAGTAGAGATGGAGTTTCGTCAAGTTGGCCAAGCTGGTCCTGAACTCCTGACCTCAGGTGATCCACTCGCCTCGGCCTCCCAAAGTGCTGGGATTACAGGTGTGAGCCACTGCGCCCGGCCCCAAATTTTTTAATCTATTCCCCCAGTCTCTACTTTTTATGTGGGACAGGTAATGCGTTTCATCTAATGTAATTACTGAAAGGTAGGGTTTATACTTGTCGATTTTGTATTTGCTTTCTGCGTCTTCTGTCTTTTTTGTTACTTTCTGCCTCAATTAGTTTTTGTTTTTCATGGAGATGGAGTTTCACTATGTTGCCCAGGCTGGAGCGCAGTGACTATTCATAGGCATGATCATAGGGCACCGTGGCCTTGAACTCCCGGGCTCACAGGATCCTCCCGCCTCAGCCTCCTGAGTAGCTGGGACTGCAGGCGTACCACAACGCCTGACTCATTGCTTTCTTCTTTTGTGTTAGGTATTTTCTAGTGTATACCATTTTAATTCCCTTGTTGTTTATTTGACTGTATTTTTTATTTGTTTTCTTGGTTGTCCTGGGGATTACAATTTAGTATATTAATTTTTGATAATGTAGTTTGTATTAATACTATATTACAATAGTATACGAAATATTTATTTGGGCATAGCTTAATTTCTTTTGCCCTTGTACTGTTATTGTCATACAAATTACATTACACTGTGTGCCCATCTACGCAGATTTATAGTTGCTGCTTTACGCAATTGTCTTTCAAATCATATAGGAGAAAAAACAAATTATAAATTAAAAAATACATTTATACTGTCTTATGTAGCTGCTTTTATACTTTAACTGTGTAGCTGCTTTTACTGGCGCTCTTGATTGCATTCCCCTCCCCTCCCCTCCCCTCTTGACAGGGTCTCGCTCTGTCACCCAGGTGGGAGTACAGTGGCACAATCATAGCACTGCAGCCTTGACCTCCTGGGCTAAAGAGATCCTCCTGCCTCAGCCTCCCGAGTAGTTGGGACTATGGGTGCGTACCACTATTCCCTGCTGATTTTTAATTTTTTTTTTTGTAGAGATGGGGTCTCACTGTGTTGCCCAGGCTGGTCTCCAACTCCTGGTCTTAGAAGATCCCTCCTACTTGAGTCTTCCAAGGTGTTGGGGTTACAGGCATGAGCCACCGTGCCTGGCCTTGGTGCTCTCTATTCATGTGGGCTTGAGTTACTGTCTAGTGTCCTTTCATTTATCCTGAAGGACTCTTAGGTCTTTCAGGGACGAACTCTCTACTTTTGTTTATCTTGGAATGTTTTATTTTTCCTTTATGAAGGTAGTTTTGTGTATAAAGGTTTTTTTTTTTTTTTTTTGAGACAGAGTCTCACCCTCTCGCCTGGGCTGGAGTGCAGTGGCGCCATCTCGGCTCACTGCAAGCTCTGCCTCCCAGGTTCACGCCATCCTCCTGCCTCAGCCTCCCGAGTAGCTGGGACTACAGGACTGCAGGCACCTGCCATCACGCCTGGCTAATTTTTTGTATTTTTAGTAGAGACGGGGTTTTACCGTGTTAGCCAAGATGGTCTGGATCTCCTGACCTCGTGATCCGCCCACCTTGGCCTCCCAAAGTGCTGGGATTACAGGCGTGAGCCACCGCGCCCGGCCGTATAAAGGTTTTTTAGTACTCTGAGGGTATTGTCTGGCTGCACGCCGTGGTTTCTGATGAGGAACCGTTGCTCATGTCTCGGGACCCTTGTTCATGACACGTTGCTCCTCTGTCGCTGCTTTTGAGAGTCTCTGTCTGTGGTTTCAGCCTGATGGTGATGTGTGTAGGTGTGGAACTCTTTGCGTTTTTCTCATTTGGATTTGTTGAGCTTCTTAATTTTTTTGACTTGACTGCTGCCTTCCAGGGATTTGGGAACTTTGTGATGAGTACTTCATCTGCAGCGTGCGTTGTCTTCTCACCCCCGTCTGACGTGTCATTGCGTGGTAAACAGAGAGCTTTGCCATACAATTGCAGTTGCAGTGTGGATTAAAGGGACAGCACTTGAGGGCTGCTCCTCCCTTCTTGTTTTGATGATGGGTGTGAGCCGTCTTGGTAAGTGGCAGTAGCAGTACGGTGACCAGGTGGCACTCGGCATGGCTGATCCCGCCGTGCATTGCGGAGCAGCACTATGGCCCACCAAGAGGCCCATACGTGGTCTCTGGGAAGCTGCTCAGCTTTCTTATGGCAGGAAAGCAGCCACAGGCAATACGTAAACAAGTGGGGGTGGCTGTGTGCTGGTAAAACTGGAAGTGTTTGGAAACTGGAATTTGAGTTTCATATCACTCTTGAAACAGTCACGTACTTTTTTTTTTTTTTTGAGATGGAGTCTCATTTGGTTGCCCAGGCTGGAGTGCAGTGGCGTAATTTTGGCTCACTGCAACCTCTGCCTCCCGGGTTCAAGCAACTCTCCTTCCTCAGCCTCCCAAGCAGCTGGGAGGATTACAGGCACATGCCACCACACCCAGCTAATTTTTATATTTTTAATAGAGACGGGGTTTCGCCATATTGGCCAGGCTGGTCTTGAACTCCTGACCTCGTGATCCACCCGCCTCGGCCTCCCAAAGTGCTGGGATTACAGGCGTGAGCCACCGGGCCCGGCCAAAAACATTCACATACTTTTTATGAGTTATGTATCTAAAAGTCTAAAAATCATGCTTAGCTTTCAGTTTGTACAGAAACAGGTGGCAGTCTGTAGTTTGCTGGCCCCCGATTGAGATCTAGTCATTGTTTCCAAAGCACCTTGTCTTTTGATGTAACATTTATTTTGTGTTTTAATTATTGGTCTTTTGGTCATCTCAATTGCTAGATTGTAAACTCTTTGAGGTTAGGGCTCTATTTATTTATTTATTTTTTTTTTTAAGAGACAGTCTCCCTCTGTTGCCCAGGCTGGAGTGCAGTGGTGCGATCTCAGCTCACTGCAGTCTCCACCTGCCAGGTTTAAGTGATCCTCCTGCCTCAGCCTCCCAAGAAGCTGGGATTACAAGTGTGTGTCACCACGCCCGGCTAAATTTTGTATTTTTAGTAGAGACGGGGTTTCGCCATGTTGGCCAGGCTGCTCTCGAGCTCCTGGCCTCAAATGATCCGCCTGCCTCGGCCTCCCGAAGTGCTGGGATTACAGGCGTGAGCCGCCACGGCCTGCTTATTTAGCTGTATTAGTTCCCCAACCCACTGAATGTTGCCTGGCACACTTCAGGGCCTTGATAGATTGTTGTGTAACCTGATACAAAAGGAGAAAGGGCCGGAATTGGCTTGCGCCTTTATTTATTTACATATGTTTTTGTGGCCCAGGGTGAATATTTTTGGAATTAACTGACTTCTCAGTGTAGACAGGAACCATTTATCCATTCGTGTGTTCCTTAATTTGTTGATTTTTGTAACAAGTACTTACTGCCTTCGTGTGCCAGCTTCTGCACTGGGAGCCACATGAGAATGCATGTGGCGTCTGCCTCGTACTTACAGAAGCCCTCGTGCCTCGTACTTACAGAAGCCCTCGTGTCCTAGTTTTGAGAAAGACAAACAATTACACACTTTGGTAACTGCTATTAAAAGAGATAAAGAGGGTGTGACAGAAGCAGCGAAGAGGGCCTCCTGTCGGTGGTTAAAGGAAGGTGTCTGTGTTTCCATCTCTGCTGCAGACGGATACACAAGTGTCTTTTTCACTCGATTCCAAATGGGATCTTAGAGAAGGGTTGGCTTTTGTACTTGCAGCGCTGAGTGGAGAGGTGGCTGTGATCTCCAGAAACGTGGCTGCAGCCCCACGTGGGCCTCAGACCCTTGAAACATGGCCATATCGAACTGAGATGTGCTATGTGAAATGCACACTAGATTTCAGAGGCTTAGTACGATAGTTCACACTCTTTTGGTACTAATTATTTTATATTGGTTACATGTTGATAATGTTTTGGATCTATACTGAGTTAAAGGCAATTTATTAAAATTAGTTACTTCTATTTTTACTTTTTTTTTTGAGACAGAGTCTTGCTCTGTTGCCCAGGCTGGAGTGCAATGGCGTGATCTCAGCTCACTGCAGCCTCTGTCTCCCGGGTTCAGGCAGTTCTCCTGCCTCAGCCTCCCGCGTAGCTGGGATGACAGGTGCCCACCACCACACCCAGCTAACTTTTTGTATTTTAAATAGGGATGGGATTTCTCCATGTTGGCCAGGCTGGTCTTGATTTCCTGGCCTCAGGTGATCCGCCTGCCTCGGCCTCCCAAAGTGTTGGGATTACAGGTGTGAGCCACTGTGCCTGGCCTATTTTTACTTTTTAAATGTAGATGCTAGAAATTTAAAATGATGTCTGTGGCATTTCCTATCTTTCTGTGGGACAGTGGTACCTGGCCTGAGGAACATTTCAAGTTTGTGCTGCGGGCAAGAATCCTGTGACCACGGGGAGAGGACGAGGGACTCATTCTCTGGACAATGGGCTGGAAAGTAAGAGGGCTGAATGGGAGCCCCGAGGAGCACTCCCGTTTTGTGGGAGAGAGGAGCTAGTCAGCAGGTGGAAAGCAGCCTTGGCTGCCCAACCCTGGAGCCTGGGGGAGGCCCCCGTGCGTGTGGGCTGGGGTGGTCTGGGGGAGGCCCCCGTGCGTGTGGGCTGGGGTGGCCTGGGGGAGGCCCCCGTGCGTGTGGGCTGGGGTGGCCTGGGGGAGGTGTGGCGCAGTTCTGTTGTTTTCACATCTCGCAAGGCACATGTGTTGTCATGAGCTCTGGCCGAGTTGGAGGCTGGGTTTGATCCCCTCACTGCCGCAAATCTTGTAACGTTGGATGTCTTAGCTGATTTTCAGCTTTAACATTATCTCCTACTGTCTTTGAAAACAGGGCTATTCATGTTCAGCTTCTTCCTTACCTTTCTGTACCTTAAATTCCAGTCCCTCAGGTTTCCTTCTGCCTGTGCTGTTTCCAGTCCCCACGTGGCTGAGCCCGCTGCAGCAGGCTTTGGTCTCCACTAGTCCTCAGATGCCCTTTTGGTTATGGTCACCATTGACCTAGACATTGTCATTGGTTAGTTCTCAGCCTTCGTCTTACTGGTCCTTTCACCAGCATTTGTTATCGTAATTCAAGAAAAAAAACCTGGGATTAGTTATCTCCGTTTCGCTTCTAGAACACTGCACTCTTCTGGTTTCCTGCGGCCTCCTTCTTCCCAGTCCTGTTTGGAGGACCCACCTCTTAAGCCTGACTTCTAAATATTGATGTGCCCCAAGGCCCAGGCTGGTCCTCGTGTTGTGTGTGTCCTTATTCCCTGAGCTGTCCAGTCCTCTGTTGACCCCAGGCTCGTGCCCCAGGCTGACCTCTTTGCTGTGGCTCCAGGTTGACTCCATGTTGACTGCATGGAAAACTGATAGGCACCTTCTGCCCGGCATGAAACGCAGCTCTCTTGGTCTGCCTCTCGCCCCGCAGCGCTAGACACCATCTGTAGAATGGCATTTCCCAGGAGACGCTGTCGGCTCTACCTTTATGACACAGCTTCTGCACTCCATGGCTGTGATGGGGTCCCAGCTTCTTCTCCCTGCTTTTTGGTGGCCCCTGTGCTCTCTGCTCAGGGGCAGCAGTCTTTGCCAGGTGTTGCTGCTCTGCACGCAGACTTCCTGTGGCTTCTGGGCTCTGCTCAGAGCCCGGCCCTTGCCTGCCTCTGAACTTCTTTCCTGTCACTTTTTCCTGGCTTACTGTGCTCCAGGTAACGTGGCCCCCTGGCTGTTGTCAGATGACTGTGGCCTTGCACTCTCTGCTCCCCGCCAGAGGCCCTGCCTGGTGATCTGGTAGCTTACACCTTCTCTTCATTCAGGTCTGTTCACCTGGAAGAGGCAACCTCAAGTACCATCTGTGGACACTCTTTTTTTTTTTTTTTTGAGATGGAGTCTTGCTTTGTCACCCAGGCTGGAGTGCAGTGGTGCAATCTTGGCTTACTGAAACCTCCGCCTCCCAGGTTCCAGTGATTCTCCTGTCTCAGCCTTCCGAGTAGCTGGCATTACACGCGTGCGCCACCATGCCCAGCTAATTTTTTTGTATTTTTAGTAGAGACGGGGTTTCACCGTGTTGCCCAGGCTGGTCTCGAACTCCTGAGCTCAGGCAATCCACCTGCCTTGGCCTCCCAAGGTGTTGGGATTATAGACGTGAGCCACCGCGCCCAGCCGCATCTGTGGACACTTGCTCTCGCTCCCTCCTGCTTTCTTTTTCTTCAGAGCATTCGTACTCTTTGCATTGACTGTATGCTGGGAAACCACTCTGCCCTTCCTTCCCCATTTGTTTGTTGACACTTTTCTCAAGGACGAGCTTTCTTTCCCCTTTCATTTTTTTTTGGCATTACTATAGAATGGCTCCTGCGGTAATGAATTTGTACTTATTAAATGTGTTAAAATCTATTTTCACCATTTGTTCTTTTGAAACTCAAATTATTCCAATATGGCCAGTGAGAGCCCTTCAAACAGTATTGTTTGGGACAGCAAAATCGTAAGACCATATTGTATAATCTTAAGCAATTAAATCTGAACACCTAGATGAAATGAACTATACCTGGAAAACCCAAAAGAGTCAATGTTAAAACACAGACAGTGAAATTCAGTAAAGGAACTGGATATAAAATTGATACATTAAGTCAGTAGTCAGCTGGGTTGTGGTGGTTCACGCCTGTAATCCCAGTACTTTGGGAGGCTGAGGTGGGAAGACTGCTGGGCCCAGAAGTTTCAGACCAGCCTGGGCAACATAGAGAGGCTCCTTCTCTCCAAAAAAAAAAAAAAAAAGAAAAAAATAGTTGGGCGTGGTGCCTCATGCCTGTGGTCCCAGCTACTTGGGAGGCTGAGGCGGGAGTGTCATCAAGAGGTTGAGGTTGCAGTGAACTGTGATCACAACACTGCACTCTAGCCAGGGCATTCGAGCACTTGGAACAGAAGACTTGAACTCTGGAAATACATTTGTTGTTCTTGGACATCATAAACATGTTAGTTCTCCCAAGTTAATGCAAAAACTTATCCTTTATGTCTGTAAAAATGCCAACAAGGAATCATTCTTAGTCCTGCCTTCCCCTCTCAAATTCAGCTGGTTCATCAGAAGATCCCGTCAGCCTCATCCTCAGGGTGCATCCCGTTTCCCTGACTACTCTCCCTCTCATGGCATCACTGTTGGGCCCAAGCCACCACAGTGCCCTGCTTGGATTATAGTAGTCACCCTTTAGCTGGTCTTCCTAGTTTTTCTGCTTATGAGCTGTACCATCTTATCCATTTGCCACCCAAAAAGCCAGAGACTGATCCTGGTTGTCGTATCGTGCTTGAGCTTCATCACTGGGGAAACTGGGCATCAGTGGGTTGAGTAGTGTCTTCCCAAATTCACATTCCCCTGTGACTTCAGAAATAGTGTCCTTCCAAATTCATATCCACCCGTGACTTCAGAAATAGTGTCCTCCCAAATTCAGATCCACCCGTGACTTCAGAAATAGTGTTCTCCCGGCTGGGCGCAGTGGCTCATGCCTGTAATCCCAGCACTTTGTGAGGCCAAGGCGGGTGGATCATGAGGTCAGGAGTTTGAGACCAGCCTGGCCAAAGAGACCAGCCTGGTCAACATGGGGAAACCCTGTCTCTACTAAAAATATAAAAATTAGTCGGGTGTGGTGACGGGTGCCTGTAATCCCAGATACTGCGGAGGCCGAGGCAGGAGAATTGCTTGAACCTGGGAGGCGGAGGTGGCAGTGAGCTGAGATCGCGCCATTGCACTCCAGCCTGGGCAACAGAGCGAGACTCCGACTCAAACAAACAAACAAAAATGTCCTCCCAAATTCAGATCCACCCATGACTTGAGAATGGGGCCTAATTTGGACGTAGGATCTTTGCAGATGTAATTAATTAAGGATCTTGAGATGAAGTCGTCATAGATTTAGGGTGGGCCCTAGATTTAGTGACTGGTGTCCATAAGAGAAGAGGACACAGACTCAGGGAAGAAGCCACAGCAGCGGAGGCAGAGGTGGGAGCCAAGTATTGCGAACCAGGGAGTGAGAAGATGGCCTACACCACCGGAGCTGGAAGAGGCAAGGAAGTGCTCTTTTCCTGGAGCCTTCAGAGGGACCACGCCCTGCCAGCAGCCGGATTTCACACTTCTGGCCTCCAGAACTGCGAAAAGATAAAAATAAATTTAGGTTGTTTTAAGTTAACCAATTTATGATACTTTGTTAAGGTAACTGCAGGAGATTAATGCTCTGGGCAAAGTGTACACGGAGTCTCTGTGTTACTTCTTACAATTGCATGTCAAGCTACAGTGGTCTCATTGTGGGACAACCTTTGAGGAACTGTG
This sequence comes from Pan troglodytes, assembly GCF_028858775.2. Lineage (NCBI taxonomy): Eukaryota > Metazoa > Chordata > Mammalia > Primates > Hominidae > Pan > Pan troglodytes. Next base: position 784,088 of record NC_072409.2, on the reverse strand, counting down.
TTTTTATGGTGGCTGTGCCATCTAACATTCCTGCCAGCAGTGAATGAGGGTTCCAGTTTTTATATCATCGCCAACACTTGTTATTTTATTTATTTATTTTTTTTTGAGACAGGGTCTCACCCTGTCACCCAGGCTGGAGTGCAGTGGTGCAGTCACAGCTCACTGCAGCCTCAAACTCCCAGGCTCAAGTGATCCTCCCGCCTTAGCCTCCTTAATAGTTAGAACTACACAGGTGTGGGCCACAATGCCAGCTAATTTAAACATTTTTTTTAGAATGGGGTTTCACCATGTTGCCCAGGCTATTCTCAAACTCCTGGGCTCAAGCGATCTGCTCACCTTGGCCTCCCAAAGTGCTGGGATTACAGATGTGTAATTACAGGTGTACCTTGCCCAGCTGTTGTTCATTTTTAAAATTATAGCCAAACTAGGGAGTGTGAAGTAGTATCTCATTGTGGTTTTGATTTGCATGTTGCTGATGACTAATGATGTTGAACGTCTTTTCATGTTCTTATTGGCCATTTGTATGTCTTCTTTGTAGAAATGCCTGTTTAGATCCTTTGCCCATTTTAAATTGGGTTGTCTTTTTATTAATGAGTTACAGATGTTCTTTATATATTATAGAGGGAAGTCCCTTATCAGATATAGGACCCCCCGCTTTTTTTTTTTTTTTTTTGAGACAGTTGCACTCTGTTGCCTACGTTGGAGTGCAGTGGGGTGATCACAACTCACTGCAACCTTGACCTCCTGGACCCAAGTGATCCTCCCAATTCAGCCCCCCAAGTAGCCAGGGCCACAGGCACATGTCACCACACCTGGCTAATTTTTGTTTTTTAATTTTTTGTGCAGACTGTGTTGATCAGGCTGGTTGAACTCCTGGGCTCAAGCGATCTTCCCGCTGCCATATGAATATGAATATGTGCACACCCGTGGTTCCAGCTACTCAGGAGGCTGAGGTGGGAGGATCACGAGCCTGGGAGTTCGAGGCTGCGGTGAGCTGTGATTGCACCACTGCACTCCAGCCTGGGTAGGTGACAGAGTGAGACCCTATCTCAAACAAAACAAAACAAAACAAAACAACCAGTGTTGACGATGATATGGAAAAACTGGAACCCTCCCAAAGTGCTGGGATTACAGGTGTGAGCCACTGCACCCAGACAGATGTAGGACTTGTAAATATTTTTTCCCATTTTGTGGGTTGTGTTTTCACTTTCTTGATAGTATCCTTTGAAGCACAAACATTTTTAATTTTGATAAAGTCTAATTTATCCCTTTGTTCTTTGTTGCTTGTGCCTTTTGTGTCCTATTTTAGAAACACTTTTGAAATTCAAGATTATGAAGATTTGTGCCTGTTTTCTTCTATGAGTTTTACAGTTTTAGCTCTTTTAATTAGATCTTTGATCTATTTTGAATTATAGTCACAGGCCACATAATGATGTCTCTGTCAGTGATGGACAACATATAAGATGATGGTCCAGTAAGATTATAATGGAGCTGGCCAGGTGCGGTGGCTCACGCTTGTAATCCCATCGCTGTGGGAGGGAGGCCGAGGCAGGCGGATCACTTGAGGTCAGGAATTCAAGACCAGCCTGGCTAACATGGTGAAACTCTGACTCTACCAAAAATAAAAATACAAAAAATTAGCTGGGCCTGTTGGCACACACTTATAATCCCAGCTACTTGGGAGGCTGAGGCAGGAGAAATGCTTGAACCTGGGAAGTGGAAGTTGCAGTGAGCCGAGATTGTGTCACTGCACTCCAGCCTGAGTGACAGCGAGACGCCGTCTCAAGAAAAGAAAAAAAAAGATTGTAGTGGAGCCGAAAAGTTCCTATTGCCCAGGACATGCTAAAGCTCTAGCAATAGGCGTTATGTGTCCTGCTCAGGTAAACAAACCTACTCTGCTATCAGTTGTCTAAAAGTCTAGCACATACAGTTATGTGCAGTACCTAATGCTTGATAATAAACTCCTATGTTACTGGTGTATGTAGTTACTATTCTGTACTATACTTTTTTACCATTATTGTAGAGTGTACTCCTACTTATTTAAAAAAAAGTTAACTGTAAAACAGTCTCAGGCAGGCCCTTCAGGAGGCGTCTAGAAGACACTGTTACCATAGGAGATGACGGCTCCATGCATGTTAGTGCCTCTGAAGATCTTCTAGGGGACAAGATGTGGAGGTGGGAGACGGTGATATGGATGATCCTGACTCTGTGTGGGCCTTGGCTAATGTGTGTGTTTGTGTTTTAGTTAATTTTTTTTTTTTTGTAGAGATGAGGTCTTGCTATGTTGCCCAAGCCAGGCTGAAGTCATCCTCCTGCCTTGGCCTCCCAAAGTGCTGGGATTACAGGCATGAGCCACAGTGCCTGGCCAGTGTGTCTTAGTTTTATTTTTTTTGAGACGGAGTCTCGCTCTGTGTCCCAGGCTGGAGTGCAGTGGTGTGATCTTGGCTCACTGCAACCTCTGCCTCCTTGGTTGGAGCAATTCTCCTGCCTCAGCTCCTGAGTAGCTGGGATTACAGGTGTGCACCACCACGCCCAGCTAATTTTTTTATTTTTAGTAGAGGTGGGGTTTTGCCATGTTAGCTAGGCTGGTCTTGAACTCCTGACCTCAGGTGATCCACTCACCTTGGCCTCCCAGAGTGTTGGGATTACAGGCGTGAGCCACCGCGCCTGGCTAGTGTATCTTAGTTTTTAACAAAAAAGTGTAAGAAGTTAAAATTTTTTTTTTTTTTTTTGAGATGGAGTTTTGCTCTTGTTGCCCAGGCTGGAGTGCAGTGGTGCAATCTCGGCTCACCGCAACCTCTGCCTCCCAGGTTCAAGCGATTTTCCTGCCTCAGCCTCCTGAGTAGCTGGGATTACAGACACCTGCCACCACACCTGGCTAACTTTTCTGTACTTTTAGTAGAGACAAGGTTTCACCATGTTGGCCAGGCTGGTCTTGAACTCCTGACCTCAGGTGATCCATCCGCCTTGGCCTCCCAAAGTGCTGGGATTACAGGCGGGAGTCACCGTGCCTGGCCTTAGATGGTGCAGCCTACGTGTACAGTGTTTATAAAGCCTACAGTAGTGTATAGTGATGTCCTAGGCCTTCACATTCATTCACTACTCACTCACCCAGAGCAACTTCCAATTCCAGCCCTGCAAGCTCCATTCATGGTAAGTGTCCCATACAGGTGTCCCTTTTTTATTTTTTATACTGTATTTTTATTGTACCTTTTCTATGCTTAGATATATTTATATATGCAAATACTTACCATTATATTCCTGTCGCCTGCAGTATTCAACACAGTAACATGCTGCATAGGTTTGCAGCCCAGGAGCAATAGGCTCTACCCCATAGCCTCGGTGCATAGTAGGCACCTAGGTTTGTGTGAGTACAGTCTGTGATGTTCACAGAACAGTGAAGTTGCTTAACGTTGAATTTCCCAGAAGGTATCCTCGTAGTTAAGTGATGCATGGTTGCATAAAGCACCTAAGACAGTGCTTGGCACACGGGAAGACTAAGGGCTTGATTTTCTCTTTCTTTTTTTTTTTCTTCTGAGACAGAGTTTTGCTCTTGTCGCCCAGGCTGGAGTGCAGTGGTGTGATCTCAGCTCACTGCAACCTCTGCCTCCCAGGTTCAAGCGATTCTCCTGCCTCAGCCTCCCGAGTAGCTGGGATGACAGGCATGTGCCACCGTGCCCAGTTAATTTTGTATTTTTAGTAGAGATGGGGTTACTCCATGTTGCCCACGCTGGTCTCGAACTCCCGACCTTGATCCGCCTGCCTCGGCCTCCCAAAGTGCTGGGATTACAGGCGTTAGCCACTGCCCCTGGCCGATTTTCTCATTTTCACTGGTGCATAAAATAAGCAAAGTGATTTTCAACAAGTCAGACAATGCCAGTACTGGAACTTCTCGTCCTTGATGCATTTCTCAGAAGGTATCCCCATTGCTGAGAAACACTTCCCTGTGCTTTTTGTATATGGTATGAAGCAGGGGTCCATCTTCATGCTTTCGCATATGGCTCTCCCGGTGTCCTAGCACTGTTTGCTGAAAAGATTCTCCTTTTATTGAATGGTCTTCATGGCTTCATTGAAAAATTAATTGACCATAGGCTGGGCGCGGTGGCTCACGCCTGTAATCCCAACACTTTGGGAGGCTGAGGTCAGGAGTGCGAGACCAGCTTGGCCAACATGGCGAAACCCCATCTCTACTGAAAATACAAAAATTAGCCTGATGTGGTGGTGGGTGCCTGTAGTCCCAGCTATTCAAGAGGCTGAGGCAGAAGAATCGCTTGGACGTGGGAGATGGAGGTTGCCGTGAGCTGAGTTTACACCACTGTACTCCAGCCTGGGCGACAGAGCGAGGAGACCCCACCCCCCACCCCTTACCACCTCCCCCCCACCAAAAAAAAAAGAGAAAAATTAATTGACCATAAATATGTGAGTCTGTTTCTGAACTTTCAGTTCTCTTCCATTGATCAGATGTTGTTCCTTAGGCCAGTACCACAGTGTCTTGATGACTTTACCTTTGTTGTAAGTTTTGAAATGGAGAGGTTTGAGTCCTCCAAGTTTGTTCTTCTTTTTCCAGATTGTTTTGGCTATTCTGGGTCTTTTAAGTTTCCATATGAATTTTAGGTCATCCTGTTAGTTTCTGCACAGAAGCCAGCTGGGGCCCAGTGAGGTGGGCCAGACTGGAGAGGGTGGCTGGGGAGGCAGTACATGCCTGAAGGCTTGAGTAAAGGCTGGGCCTGCCATGCCCCAGAACATGGCATTATCTGGACAGACACCAGGAGAAGCACGTTAGAGCTGAACAGGGAAGTGAACAGTGCACATGGTTCTGAGCCCACAGGGTGGTCAGAGTTTGGGCCAGGTGGTGGGGTGCAGCCAAGCTGGGATGCTGATGCTTATGGCTTAGACAGGCCAGCGTGGACAGCAGAGGTGGTGTCAAGGACCTTGGTATTCAGGGACTGCAGCAGGAAGGTACCAGGTGGTTAACTGTTTTTTCCTTTCTTTTCTTTTTTTTTTTCGAGATGGAGTCTTGCTCTTGCCACCCAGGCTGGAGTGCAATGGCATGATCTCGGCTCACTGCAACCTCCTCCTCTCAGGTTCAAAAGAGTCTCCTGCCTCAGCCTCCCAAGTAGCTGGGACTACAGGTATATGCCACTACGCTTGGCTAATTTTTGTATTTTTTAATTTTTTTATTTTTAGTAGAGACGGCATTTCACCATTTTTTGGCCAGGCTGGTCTCGAACTCCTGACCTCAGGTGGTCTGCCCGCCTCAGCCTCCCAAAGTGCTGGGATTATAGGCGTGAGCCACTGCGCCTGGCCGTTAACTATTTTCAAGCACTACACTGGCAACCTCACTGGTAGAGGCTGCTTAAAAAAGACCTCCTTACTGCCCAGCAGACCAGAACTATTGTTACCCATGAAAGGACCCAGGAATCTTACCTATGGAGTTTTCCTTAATGAGGAAGATAAAATACGTTGCATATATTAGGTGTCACTCAGTGCTGTTGAAGAATGAATGAATGAGTTCACAATAATTACCATTTACATGAAGATGCTAATAGTGTTTTTTATGCAGGGGTCCCCAAACTCCAGGCTGTGGAGTGCTGGTCAGTGGCCCATTAGGAACTGGGCCACCCAGCAGGACTTGAGCGGCAGGCTTTGAGTTGAGCATCCCTGCCTGAGTTCTGCCTCTGCCAGATCAGCAGTGGGATTAGACTCTCATAGGAGCGAGGACCCTGTTGTGAACTGCGCATGCGAGTGATCTGGGTCGCATGCTCCTTATGAGAATCTAGTGTCTGAAGATCTGAGGTGGAACAGTTTCTTCCTGAGCTACCCTCCTCACCTTTTGTCCGTGGAAACATCGTCTTCCATGAAATGAGTCCCTGGTGCCAAAAAGGTTGGGGACCACTGTTTTAAAGTAATGATAAACTGAAAGATCACTGATTATCAGTGATATAAAAATGTTTTAATGCTTTATGATATATCTACTTTATGAAATACACTGCCATTCATGTGATAACTGAAGAATATGAAGACATGCTGGAATATTCAAGGGAAAAATTGTTTATATAGCTCATAACCATATAAAATGTGTACATATGGCTGGGCGCAGTGGCTCACACCTATAATCCCAGCACTTTGAGAGGCCGAGGTGGGCGGATCACCTGAGGTCAGGAGTTCAGGACCAGCTTGGCCAACATGGTGAGACCTCATCTCTACTAAAATTATAAAAATTAGCTGGGCATGGCAGCGTGTGCGTGTAATCCCAGCTACTCAGGAGGCTGAGGCAGGAGAATCACTTGAACCTGGGAGGTGGAAGTTGCAGTGAGCTGAGTTTGCACCATTGCACTCCAGGCTGGGTGACAGAGCGAGACTCCATCTCAAAAACAAAAACCAAAACCAAAAATGTATAGCTATGAAGAGACACTGGAAGGAAATGGGAGATTTTGGGTTAGAGTGATGACACTTAGATTTCGAAGTTTCCTGTTAACTATTGTCTTCCTAATCAACACAGGCTCCTGGCCCTGTGCGGATCTATCTAGAGGCACAGTGCCCATGCTGGGCTTCGCTTTCTTGACTGCCTTGTGCCCAGGCTGGGCCTGCGCTGTGGACTGGAGGCAGGGGCATATGTCCAGGGGACATGTGTACACCCAGGAGGCAGGGGGCATGTGTCCAAGGGCCGTGCTGGGCCTCTCCCTGCTTCTCACCCACAGCTGGGTGCCCTTCCTTTTTTTTTTTTTAATTTTAATTTTAATTTTATTTTTGAGACAGCGTCTCGCTATTCCCCCAGGCTGGAGTGCAATGGTGCCATCTTGGCTCACTGCAACCTCTGTCTCCCAGGTTCAAGCGATTCTCCTGCCTCAGCCTCCTGAGTAGCTGGGATTACAGGTGTGTGCCACCACGCCTGGGTCATTTTTGTATTTTTAGTAGAGACAGGGTTTCACCATTTTGGCCAGGCTGGTCTTGAACTCTTGGCCTTAAGTGATTTGCCTGCCTCAGCCTCCCAAAGTGCTGGGATTACAGGTGTGAGCCACCGTGCCTGGCCACCCTTTTACTTTTGTCTGTTCATCCTGCAAGTGCAAGGTACCTGCTCCATGCTGTGGTTTGGGGGGTGTAGCAGTGAACAAAACAGATGGAACTTGTGTGTCATGGCCGGTGTAGACAAGGAAGGGCACATGGGCAGTGGTGTGGGGAGCGTGTGGCTGCAGTCTTGAGGAAGCAGCAGGAGCGAGACGTGGGGCAGCCAGCTCAGCTGAAGAGGGGTGATTGTCTCATAGGCTTCTCCTAGAGGGACCACTGGGAGATTCTGAGCAGAGGAGTGGCGGAATGTGACTTCTGTTTTAACAGTGTCTTTCTCGTGGCAGTGTTGAGAGTTGGCTGCAGGGGTGCGGCAGGTGAGGTGAGAGGCTGTCGCGGTCGTTAGGATGAGAGGGTGGTGGTTTGAGTGGAAGTCGGCCTCCCAGGGTGCTGGGATTGTAGGTGGGAGCCAGTGCACCTGGCTGCTTTTTTTTTTTTTTAATAAAATTTTTTTATTTTCAATTTTTGTGGGTACATAGTAGGTGTATTTATTTATGGGGTACTTGAGATGTTTTGATACAAGCATACAGTGCATAACAATCACACCAGGGTAACTGGGGTGTCCATCACCTCAAGCGTTGATCCTGTTTTACAGACCATGCAGTTCTACTCTTGTAGTTATTTTAAGATGTGCAATAGACCATTGTTGACTCTGGTCACTTTGCTGTGCTATCAAGTACTAGTTCTTACTCTGTGTTTTGTGCCCATGAACCATTTCTGCCCCCACTCCCCACCTCCACTCCACTGCCCTTCCCAGCCTCTGCAAACCATCCTTCTACTCTTTTTTTTTTTAATACTGCTTCTACAAGTGATAGCCCCTAGACGTCCTTCTACTCTACCATCTCCATCAGTTCAGTCATTTTAATTTTTAGCTCCCACAAATAGATGAGAGCATGTGAAGTTTGTCTTTCTGTGCCCGGCTGATTTCACTTAACATAGTGACCTCCAGTTCCATCCTAATTGCGGATGACGGGATCTCATTCTGTTCATGGCTGAATACTGCCTCATTGTGCCTGTGCGCCACGTTTTACCTTCTGCTTCTTTCATTCTCCTTCCTCCTGTCACTCGCGGCTCTTCCTATCCAGAATGGTCTTTTTCTCCATTTGGTCTCACTTTGTCACCCAGGCTGGAGTGCTGCGGCGTGATCTTGTCTCACTGCAGCCTCCGCCTCCTGGGTTCAAGTGATTCTTGTGCCTCAGCCTCCTGAGTAGCTGGCATTACAGGCTGGTGCCACCACACCCGGTTAATTGTTGTATTTTTAGTAGAGACGGGGTTTCACCATAGTGGCCTGGCTGGTGTCGAACGCCTGAGCTCAAGTGATCCACCTGCCTCAGCCTCCCAAAATGCTGGGATTAGAAGCGTGAGCCACCGCACCCAGCGCCCAGAATGGTCTTTTTCAGACTTCAGAATTGCTTTCCCTGGTTCTTGTATCTAAGGTAGCTTCTCCTGTGTTTCTGTCCCTTTACCTTGGTTTATTTATCATCATCTGCAATTTTTTGTTTTTTTTTAATGGCTTTTTATAAAATTGCATAGAAAAAGGAATTTTTCTTTTTTTTTGAGACAGGGTCTTGCCCTGTAGCCCAGGCTGGAGTGCAGTGGTGCGACGTTGGCTCACTGCAGCTTCAACTTCCCAGGCTCAAGCGATTTTCCCACCTCACCCTCCTGAGTAGCTGGGCCTACAGGTGCATACCACCATACCTGGCTATTTTTAAAAAAATATGTGTGTTTGTTTGTAGAAACAAGGTCTCACTGTGTTGCCCAGGCTGGTCTCAAGCTTTTGACCTCAAGGGATCCCCACACCTCAGCCTCCCAAAGTGCTGGGATTATAGGCATGAGCCACTGTGCCAGCCCAGGAACACTTCTGTGGTTGTCTTTTCTCTTGGGCTGGAGTGGAACTGCTGAACCATCGTAGACATCCTGCAAGCCCACACCCTCTTTCCTTGAGTTTGAGTCAATTGAATGTGTGTAAAACGGCATGTCATTATCATCTTATTTGGTTTTTCTTATTTTTCTTACTAATGTTGAACATCTAAATACATTATGTTTGTTGTGCCATCAAATACTAGATCTTATTCCAGGGTTTTCCTCCCAAAACATAATGTATTTTTCTTATTTTTGGTTTTTCTTCTTTTCTTATTAATGTTGAACATCTCCAGTGTGGTACTTGGCTTTTCTGTGAAATGTCTATAGATGTCCTTTGCCCATTTTTTCATGCTTTGTGCTTATTATTTTGCAGTTCTTTGTATATTCTTAATTTTTTGTTGTTTCTGTGTATTATGAATATATTCTCCTAGTTTGACAGTCCTTTTTGTATTTCTAAAATTAATTAATTAATTAATTAATTAATTATTTTTAGAGACAGGGTCTTGCTATGTTTCCCAGGCTGGACTTGAACTCCTGGGCTCAAGCAGTCCTCCCACCTCAGCCTTTCAAGTAGCTGGGAATGAAAGTGTGTGCCGCCATGCCTGGGTCCCTTTAAAAAAATTTTTTTTTTTTTTTGGAGACAGAGTCTCTGTTGCCCAGGGTGGAGTGCAGTGGGTGCAATCATGGTTCACTGCGGCCTTGACCTCCCTTGCCTAGGTGATTCTACCACCTCAGCTTCCCGAGTAGCTGGGACCACCTACTACTGATGGTCCACCATAGTAGGCATGTACCACCACACCTGGCTAATTGTTGTATTTTTTGCAGAGATGGGGTTTCTCTATGTTGCCCAGGCTGGTCTCAAACTCGTGGGCTCAAGTGATCCGCCCACCTCGCCCTCTCAAGTGCTGGGATTACAGATGTGAGGCACTGCGCTTGGCCCCCTTTTGTATTTTAAGAGACTTTTCTTTCTCTTGCAGTCCAAAATGTATTTACCTAGATAGGTAGTGCTTAGCCGAGGTTTTGTTTTTGGCATGTAATTGACCTTTTTCTGTGATTGACCTTTTTCTTTTTTTAACGTAAATCATGTGAAGCAGGGATTCGATTTCATCTTTCTTCATGTGCCGGTGTGGTGGCTCACACCTGTAGTCCCAGCACTTTGGGAGGCTGGCAGGAGAATCGCTTGAGCTCAAGAGCTTGAGACCAGCCTGGGCAACAAAGTGAGACACCATCTCTACAAAAAATACAAATATTAGCTGGGCATAGTGGCACGTGCCTGTGGTCCCAGCTAATAAGGCTGAGGTGGGAGGATGACTTGAGCCTGGGAGGCAAGCAGAAGTTGCAGTGAGCTGAGATTGCACCACTGCCCTCTAGCCTGGGTTACAGAGCCAGACCCTGTCTCAAAAAAATTTTTTTCCTCATCTTTCTTCATGTGTGTAATCATTTTTTCCTAGCTTTAGGTATTGAACAAGCCCTCCTTTCTTCGTCAGCCTGTCATACCGTATCCCACAGTTCAAATGTGTGGGAGTTTCCGTTTTGTTTCTGTTTTTTTAGAGACAGGCTCTCACTCTCTTGGCCAGACTGGAGTGCAGTGGCGTTCTGGATATTTTTGGCCACTTATTCTTCAATATTAACTCTAGAATCATAAAATTTCATGAACAATCCTGTTCGGATATTAATTGGAATTGCACTGAATCTATGGATCAATTTTGTGTGAATCCACATCTTCACAATATATCTGACTATTTGTGAGCATAGTATATTTCTCTCTTCATTTAGTTTTTAAGAAATATTTCTATGAAATTTTACAATTTTTCCTGTAGAGGTCTTGCCATCTTTTGCAGGTTTCTTTCTAGATAACTGATGATTCTCTGATGCCATCGTAAGTGATGGCTTCTCTTTAATTACAGCAGCTCATTGTTTCCTGCTGTTGTAGAATAACCACACAGCTGACTACTGAGTATTTAACCTTTCCTACCATCATCTTGCTAAGCTCTACTATTATTTCTAATACTTTGTAGAACATATAATAGCAGTTTTATTTCTTCCTTTCTAATCCCAGGCCTCAGATTCCTTGTCTGATTGTACTGGTTAGGACACGATATGATGTTGAAAAGAAACAATGCTAGTGGATGTTTTTATTCTTGGTTTTGTCTATTTTTATGACTTTATTAAATTTTTAGTTTGAAATAATTTTAGACTTACAAAAAAAGTTGCAAAAATAATACATAGAATTCCCATAGACCCTTTTACCCAGATACCCCAAGTGTTAACATTTTACCACATTTGCTTTATCATTCTATATATCTATCCATCTCTCTAGTTTCTGTTTGCTTTTCATGATTATTCTTGATTTTAAAGGGAATGTTTCCGATATTTTCCTATTTAGGATGGTGTTTATTTTTTTAATACTTGAAAACTATTTTTTTCCTAGACTGCTCAACAGAACTATACTTTTTTATTGGAGTAAGGAAATGCTCTTCCATTCCTAATTTACTGAGTTGTAAAAATCATACTTGAGTATTGAATTTTACCCCAGGTAGTTTTTCTACATCTTTTTTTTTTTTTTTTTTTTTTTTTTGAGACGGAGTCTTGCTCTGTTGACAGGCTGGAGTGCAGTGGCGCAATCTCGGCTCACTGCAACCTCCACCTCCTGAGTTCCAGCAATTCTCCTGCCTCAGCCTCCCGAGTAGCTGGGACTACAGGTGCGCACCACCATGCCTGGCTAATTTTTGTATTTTTAGTAGAGGCAGGGTTTCACCATATTGGCCAGGCCGGTCTCAAACTCCTGACTTCAGGTGATCCACCCACCTCTGCCTCCCAATTAAAGGCGTGAGCCACTGCACCCGGCTGTTTTTCTACATCTTTAAAGAAATCTATTTTTTTTCTCTTTTTTGAGATGGAGTTTCCCTCTTGTTGCCCAGGCTGGAGTGCAATGCTGCAATCTCGGCTCACTGCAGCCGCCGCCTCCTGAGTTCAAGTGATTCTGCTGCCTCAGCCTCCCAGGTAGCTGGGATTACACGCATGCGCCACCATGCCCAGCTAATTTTATATTTTTAGTAGAGACGAGGTTTCACCATGTTGGTCAGGCTGGTCTCGAACTCCTGACTTCAGGTGATCTGCCCACCTCGGCCTCCCAAAGTGCTGGGATTACAGGCATGAGCCACTGCGCCTGGCCAAGAAATCTATTAATGTGGTGAGTTACCCAACAATATCTGCTGTTAGTATATATATATATATTTTACACATTGTTGAATTCAAATTGCTGATATTTTTGTTTAGATATTTTTTTTCCAGACAGGGTTTCACTCTGTCACCCAGGCTGGAGTACAGTGTTGAGATCTTGGCTCACTGCAACCTCTGCCTCTTGGGTTTAAGTGATCCTTCCACCTCAGCTTCCTGAGTAGCTGGGACTACAGGCACATGCCACAATCCCGAGCTAACTTTTGTATTTTTTGTAGAGATGGAGTCTCTCCATGTTGCCCAGGCTGGTCTTGAACTCCTGGGCTCAGGTGATCTGCTTACCATGGCCTCTCAAAGTGTTGGGATTATAATAGGTGTGAGGCATCGCACCTTGCCTAGAATTTCTTTTCTTTTTTGAGACAGAGTCTCGCTCTGTTGCCCAGACTGTAGTGTAGTGGCATGATCTCAGCTCACTGCAACCTCCGCCTCCCAGGTTCAAGCAACTCTCCTGCCTCAGTCTCCTGAGTAGCTGGGATTACAGATGCCTGCCACCACACTGGGCTAATTTTTTGTATTTTTAGTAGAGATGGGGTTTCACCATGTTGGCCCAGCTGGTCTCGAACTCCTGATCTTGTGCTGGGATTACAGGTGTGAGCCACCGCGGCTGGCCTGAATTTTATTTATTTATTTATTTATTTATTTATTTATTTATTTATTTTTTGACAGAGTCTTGCTCTGTCACCCAGGCTGGAGTGCAATGGTGTGATCTCTGCTCACTGCAGCCTCTGCCTCCTGAGTTCCAGTGATTCTCCTGCCTCACCCTCTTGGGTAGCTGGGATTACAGGTGCACGCCACCATGCCCGGCTAATTTTTGTACTTTTAGTAGATACAGGGTTTTGCCATGTTGGCTAGGCTGGTCTCGAACTCCTGACCTCAGGCGATCACCTGCCTCGGCCTCCCAAAGTGCTGGGAATACAGGTGTGAGCCACTGCGCCCAGTCCTGGCCTGGAATTTTTAACCTATATTTATTGTATAGATATCCACTCATTTTATTATCTCTTTCCTGTTCCTTTCTTTGAATTTATTTTGTTATTCATTTGTACCTTCTTTAGATGGATTTGCTGTTAGCCTGTTAATTTGGGGGCTTTCTTTGAAGCTACAGCCTATGGTTCTTGTTCTGATAGTTGGCTTGAGCAGGAAGAGGCAGTAATGATGGGGTGATGTGGGCCATATGGCTGGTTAGGTGTCGATTCTTGACAAGATCCTGGTTTTTGTTGTGAGTGGTGGGTTAATGGGTGCTGACCAGGTGAAGAGCAGCACGGAGCAGTGGTAGCAGCGTCCTGTGTGCTGGAGTGGACTGCTCAGAATCCTCAGCACACTTGAGGTCCAGAGAAGAAAGAAAAAGAAACATAAACTAAATAGTAAGAAAAGGTGCATATTGCAGAGTAAAAGCCTTCCCATCTCCGTTTCTGCTCTCAATCTTACTTAAACATGTCACACTATTAATAATTTCTTATAATTCATTCCAAAAAGATGTTTGTGCACATACCAGCATCTTTCTGTTCTCTTACACGAGTCTTGGTATCATAGACACCCTGTTCTGTGATTTCCCATGCGAGCACACCAGCCTTTTCTTACCCTCTGCAAGGGCTTTTGGATATTCCCTTGTAGGGGAATAACAATGTCTATAACTAGCCTTCTGTGGGCGGGACTCAGATCCTCTCACCTGGAGAGAAGGTGGAATGCATGTCCTTGTTCCCTGTGATCTGGGGAACTTTTGCTAGTACATCTGTAGAGTAAGCTACACATATACCATTATTCGTATTATATGTACTATGTATTATTACTACAAACAATAAGTACTATATAGTATATGCATAATAAATTCTGCAAAAATTTATCTTACAGATTATATATTTTACAGATTATATATAAGTAAAATTATACTACCAATAGAGAATTGCTCAACCAAGAGGTATGTACTTTTTTTGTTTCAAGAGATGGAGTTCTCATTGTGTGGCCCAGGCTGGCCTTGGACTCCTGGGCTCAAGTGATCCTCCTGCCCCAGTCTCCCAAGGAGCTGGGACTACAGGTGCATGCCACTGAGCCTGGTGGTGTGTGTTTTCAAAATTTGGTAACTATTGCCAAGTTGCCCCCAGAGAGATTTTATTAAATGAGAATTGCCTGTTTAGCCATACTTTTTTTTTTTCTTCTTTTGAGACTGAGTTGTGCTCTGTCGCTCAGGCTGGAGTGCAGTGGTGTGATCTCTGCTCACTGCAACCTCAGCCTTTCGAGTAGCTGGGATTACAGGCGCCCGCCACCACACTCGGCTAATTTTTGTATTTTTAGTAGAGACTGGGTTTCACCATGTTGGCCAGGCTGGTCTCGAACTCTGGAGCTCAGGCGATCTGCCCCCTTGGCCTCCCAAAGTGCTGGGATTACAGGCGTGAGCCACTGCGCCTGGCCCGATACTCTCATTAACAGACTTTAATTTTTTTTTTTTTGCCAGTTCAATAAGTGGAAAATGGCGTCTTTGTTGCTTTAAATGTATTTTCAGTTGCATTTGTTTTTATTAGTCATATGCATTTATTTCCCTTAGTTTGCCTTCTCTGTTCTTTGTCCATATGGGGGAGGGAGCCGAGGTGGAGGGCAGGATTCTCTTGGGTTTCTGTGTGGGCTGCAGATAGGTTTGTAAATGACCACGCTCTGTTGCCTTAAGATGGATCTGTTGACATTGTGTTTTCTACATTTGAACTTGGAGTCCCATGTCTGGGTTGTTTGCTCTTGGCTGGGTGGAACCTGTGTACTTAAAGAGGAATCACTTGCATTGCTTTTCGGACATGGTGTTTTGTTGGTGCGTCTCCTCCCTGGCTGGTAAGCACAGCTTGCGGGTCTGGCTCTGTTGGACCACCCACTTTGCAACTCTTGGGCAGTCAACACTGATACTGTACTAGAAAGCGTGGGGGAGTTATAGAATAGCATTTATAGAGAAGGATTAGTGTTATTTACTTTCATGTGACCTTAAAAATAGAAAATAATATTTGTGCTTTTATTTTGCAGTTTGCCTGGAACCTGAATACACTATTTTAAAAAATATTCCCTATTTTTATAGAAAAAGGACTTCAAATATTTATTGTTTTGTATTAAGAGCTACAAACAACTTGGTCTTGATTGGAGAGCTGGCATAGGTGTATAAGGGCCTCTCCCTGTAAGAAATTTGGAGCTGGGGTGGGCATAGGAGGTGATGTTTAGGAGCAGCCTGAGTGTGGGGAGACTGCTGTGCTCGAACCTGCGTCGTGCAGGTGCGTCCTGGAGCTACTCCTTGTGGCAGAAGCATTGCCCTGAGACCCAGCCCTGGTATGCTTGGCACAGGAGCTCCGGTGGGAGGTGCGCATTGCGAGCTGGTGTTTTTTGTTTGCTTTCCTACCCACTGTCATGTTGTGGGCTCTTGGCCCCAGAGGTAAAATGTCTCTGTGAGTTGAGTTCCTTGTGAGAGGGCTGGTCCCCAGATTCCATGTCTAGGTTTTTGTTAGTATTTTTTCAACAGAGCTAATCCTGAGAGGCCCTACGAGCAGTGATTGCTTTGTGGGATGAGCTGTGTTGATGGTTTCTGTGGAGGGACCCTTCACATTTTAGGGTGAAAACAATAAATGTCTCGTTAAATGGTTTCCATCTGAGAACACTCAGATTGTTTTAAAATGGTTGTGAATGCGAGGGTTTAAGCTGCTTCCGAGGAGGCCTGGAGGTGCCTGGGCGGCCGCGTGCAGCTCTGGAATCCTGCCGCTGGGGCAGCCTCCATTTCGTGAGATGGCTCTGGAGCATGCCCAGTGCGTGGAGCTTTCAGAGGGAGCCGCCGAGCTGGGCTACTGTGATTTCTCTGCAGTTGGCCGCAGTCAACAATTGCACTAAGACAGGAGGAAAAAAGTGATGGGGTACAAGCAAGAGACGTGGTATTTGGTACTTTTTTTCTTTTGCTTAATGCCTCTTTCTTTTACATTGGTGCTTCTAGGCTGGGGCCAGGGCCTGCAGAGCAGGGACGCTTGCTGTGATGGTGGGGACACCTCCTTGTCCTCCATGCCCCTTCCCTGCCAAAATAACCCTGTTTTGCTCTCTGGTCACCCACCATGTGCACTTTCTTGGGAGTGGGATGGGAGGTCCCCTCCAACTGAGGGTACTGGGACAGCTCAGGCCCGTTCCACATTTGCTGGTAGCAGGAGGAACTCTGACCTTTTTCAGTTATGCTGATGATAAACCAGGACTTTTTCCCTTGTTTGAACATTTATAAAGAGCGTGCTTGAACTTTTTTGCTGACTAGCAGTGTTTTCCTGTTTTATTCTCCTACCTGCCCCCATGGCAGCCTCAGTGGTGGAGGGAGTGAGGCTGGGAAGGGATGACATTGCCAGGTGAGCAGGAACCAGGGACCCTGGGACCAGAGGCCAGGCTGTGCAGGGCAAGGGCTGGCCGTGCCACGGTGCAGCTGGCTCTTTGCTATGCAGGCTGCAGAAAGGGAAATCTGTCCGCCTTGGCTGTGAGGATGGCATTGACCACTCATCAGGAGAGCTGGGAACATAGCCTCCCCCTCGGAGCCTGTGTAGTCCCCGTCCACACGTGTGGGTTGTGTGATGATCCTGTCTGCGTGTTCATTGGGAGACTCCATTTTCCGTGGAATGGTGAGGAGGGTAGAGAGGCAGCAGAGTCTCCACTTGGATTTTCTAAGCAATTCCACAGAAAATAAGACGTTGCACAAGCAAGTGCTGGGCACATCTTAGGGAGAGACCTAGTGAGGAGGGCTGTGTTTTAATTAATTGTAAATAACAGGATTAGAGCAGATTGGTTCATAGCTGCCTGTTCTAGAACCGTATTCTTCGAACAAAAGGGTGGGGGATGGTAGGCTTCTCTCCTAGCTCTGAGGAAACTCCAGCTCAGCGCACAGCATGAGGAGGACGAGGGAACAATAGGGCGTTCCTTTGTGCCTGCCCTTGAAACGCGGTGGAGGCCACTCAGTGAGCCCGGGCAGTGCCATCGCTCACGTGTCCCCAGCAGCAGTGGCGTCTGTGGGGATGCTGTGCACTGGAAATTGGCACTGTTTTGGGTAGTGGTTCTGAGAGGAACTGTTTAACCAGGTATGCAAATGTGCTGATGCAGGAATGTTTTTGAACACCTGTGATGTAAATTTTAACGGTGGTTAATGTTATCAGCTCCACCTGGGTTAGCTCAACCCTTAGAGATTATTTGTTCTCATCTCTTTGGAGTTGAAAATGTTGTACTTTTCTAGGAGCCATTTCCCCAGGCCATGTGGAGGTCAGGTATCGGCTGGTTCTGGCCTCACTCTACTCCTCCTCCTCCTCCCCGCTCTGTGGAGAGGGTGGCTTGAAGGAGACGGGCAGCAGGTGTGTGACTGCAGTCCTGGGGCACGGGCAGAGGCTGGCATGTGGGGAAAGCAGGACCTGGGAGGCTGTAGCTTAAGTAGACATTTGTTTTTTATTTGAAGAGAATTTTAGAGATGGGGTGGTGGTGGATTTTAGCATTAGAGATTTCTGGCTTCTGCTTGAAGCACTGTGAATAGGGGACAAAAAAATAACCAAGAGGAAAAGTTCATGTAAAGTAGAAGTTTTGGTGTGTTTTCTTGAAAGGAAATTGTCTGCAGTGAAAGCGTTGTATTTTTAGAGAACTCGGGGAGGAAAACCCTGTTGTGCTGCCTATCACACGGGTCGGGCCTTTTTGACATCTGAAATCTTATAGGAATTTGTCTTTTTGAGAGTGTATGCTGCTTATTTGGTTTCGTGGAATCCAGGAAAGAGCCTATCCAAATTATCCTTACCTTCAGGGTAAATTACCTTTTAGAATTGTGGCAGATGGCACATAGGACCTCTCAGAGGGACTGCACCTTGTACAAGAAGAAAAGTGAGAGGGTGTTGCAAAGGAGAGCTTCCACCTCCTTTATAGACTTTTGCAGAACAGCTTTCTTCCTTTCGACCTTGGAGAAGAGGCAGGACCAGTGGGGAGGCAGACAAGTAGGTGAAGGAAGACAAAAGGAAGAAGGGACGTGCTGATCGAGAAGACAAGGAGTGCTGATGGCTTTGGGCGCCAGCTGTCTACTCCAGAGAGTCTAACTGACCTGGGACTTGCAGGATCCTGCTAGAAGAAAAATCCTTGCTTCCTTCTCCTCCTGTTTTCTTCCTCTTCCTCCATTCTCCTTCCTCTTCCTCCATTCTCCTTCCTCTCCCTTCTATTCACCCACCCACCACCTGGCACATACACCCACCCACTCATCCATCCATCCATCTACTGTCTACTATCCACCTCACCACCCACCCATCCATTTATTTACCCACCTACTCATCCATTCACCTGTCCACATCCATCTATTCACCAACCATCACATATTAATGACTTACTATATACCAGAACTACTAGTACTGAAACTTGAGTATATTTGTGGACAGAGCACCAGAAATCCAGAACATTTGTATCATCCTGAAAAGAAACCTTATACCATTAGCAGTTCCTTCCCGTGTCCCCCGCTCCCCCAACCCAGTCCCTGGCAACCACTCATCTGCTTTCCTTCCCTGTCGATTTGCCTGTTCTCTGTTGTCTTTCGTGCCTGACTTCTTTCACTTAACTTAGTGTTTTCTTTCTTTTTTTTTTGCTGTTATGGACAGTGCTGCCATGAACATTCATGTACGAGTTTTTGTGTGGACCTGGGTTTTCATTTCTTCGGCTATCCCGGGAATGGGATAACTGGTTCATATGGTGGGTGACTGTTTTAAGTACTGGAGTAAATGACAAGTTGTTTTCTTTTTTTGGAGACGGAGTCTCGCTCTGTCTCCCAGGCTGGAGTGCAGTGGCGAAATCTCAGCTCACTGCAAGCTCCGCCTCCCGGGTTCTCGCCATTCTTCTGCCTCAGCCTCCAGATTAGCTGGGACTACGTGCGTGCGCCACTGACCCCGGCTAATTTTTCTATTTTTAGTACAGACGGGGTTTCACCATGTTGGGCAAGATCGTCTTGAACTCCTGATCTCAGGTGATCCGCCTGTCTAGGCCTCTCAAAGTGCTGAGATTACAGGCGTGAGCCACTGTTCCCGGCCTAGAAGTAGGTTCTTGATGTATCCTTCATGTCTAGTCTTCCCTCTCGCACCCTGCACCCTTCTCGCCCAGTGCTTACTGCTTGCTGGGTGCTGGTCTCCTGCTTAAAGAACAGACTGAGGACCCCTGGAAAGACGCCCCCACAGCACGTGCACTCACCGACTGCACCCAGGACGCCCCCCACAGCACGTGCACTCACCTCCACCCAAGACGCCCCCCTCAGCACGTGCACTCGACTCCCAAGACGCCCCCCCCACAGCACGTGCACTCGACTCCCCCCAAGATGCCCCCCTCAGCACGTGCACTCGACTCCCCCCAAGATGCCCCCCACAGCACGTGCACTCGACTCCACCCAAGACGCCCCCCACAGCACGTGCACTCACCTCCACCCAAGACGCCCCCCTCAGCACGTGCACTCGACTCCCCCAAGACGCCCCCCTCAGCACGTGCACTCGACTCCCCCCAAGACGCCTCCCACAGCACGTGCACTCGACTCCACCCAAGACGCCCCCCACAGCATGTGCACTCAACTGCACCCGAGACGCCCCCCACAGCACGTGCACTCACCGACTCCACCCAAGACGCCCGCACAGCACGTGCCTCACCTCCACCCAAGACGCCCCCCACAGCACGTGCACTTGACTCCACCCAAGACGCCCCTCTCAGCACGTGCACTCACCGACTCCACCCAAGACGCCCCCACAGCACGTGCACTCACCGACTCCACCCAAGACGCCCCCTCAGCACGTGCACTCACCGACTCCACCCAAGACGCCCCCCACAGCACGTGCACTCACCGACTCCACCCAAGATGCCCCCCACAGCACGTGCACTCACCGACTCCACCCAAGACGCACCCACAGCACGTGCACTCACCGACTGCACCCAAGACGCCCCCCACAGCACGTGCACTCACCGACTGCACCCAAGACGCCCCCCATGGCATGCGCACTCACCTCCACCCAAGACGCCCCCATAGCACGTGCACTCGACTCCACCCAAGACGCCCCCACAGCACGTGCACTCACCGACACCACCCAAGACGCTCCCCCTCAGCACGTGCACTCGACTCCACCCAAGACGCTCCCACAGCACGTCACTCCACGACTGCACCCAAGACGCCCCCACAGCACGTGCACTCCACGACTGCACCCAAGACGCCCGCACAGCACGTGCACTCACTTCCACCCAAGACGCCCCCCTCAGCACGTGCACTCGACTCCACCCAAGACGCCCCCCACAGCACGTGCACTCACCTCCACCCAAGACGCCCCCCTCAGCACGTGCACTCGACTCCACCCAAGACGCCCCCCCACAGCACGTGCACTCACCGACTCAAGACGCCCCCCTCAGCACGTGCACTGACTCCACCCAAGACGCCCCCACAGCACGTGCACTCACCGACTCCACCCAAGACGCCCCCACAGCACGTCCACTCACCGACTCCACCCAAGACGCCCCCCACAGCACGTGCACTCACCGACTCCACCCAAGACGCCCCCCACAGCACGTGCACTCACCGACTCCACCCAAGACGCCCCCACAGCACGTCCACTCACCGACTCCACCCAAGACGCCCCCCACAGCACGTGCACTCACCGACTCCACCCAAGACGCCCCCCTCAGCACGTGCACTCACCGACTCCACCCAAGACGCCCCCCACAGCACGTGCACTCACCGACTCCACCCAAGACGCCCCCCACAGCACGTGCACTCCACGACTGCACCCAAGACGCCCCCCACGGCACGCACACTCACCTCCACCCAAGACGCCCCCATAGCACGTGCACTCGACTCCACCCAAGACGCCCCCACAGCACGTGCACTCACCGACTCCACCCAAGACGCCCCCATAGCACGTGCACTCGACTCCACCCAAGACGCCCCCACAGC
Organism: Pan troglodytes; assembly: GCF_028858775.2. Taxonomy (NCBI): domain Eukaryota; kingdom Metazoa; phylum Chordata; class Mammalia; order Primates; family Hominidae; genus Pan; species Pan troglodytes. The sequence goes on along the minus strand of NC_072409.2, from coordinate 763,000 downwards.
ACGTGCACTCACCGACTCCAGCCAAGACGCCCCGCTCAGCACGTGCACTGGACTCCACCTAAAACGCCCCCCACAGCACGTGCACTCGACTCCTCCCAAGACGCCCCGCACAGCACGTGCACTCACCGACTCCACCCATTGTCTACCCAGGGCGCAGCTGCTGCAGCAGCTCTTCCCTGGCCCCTCCCCCACCTTCACTTTTTGCTCTCTTCGGAGCATTCATTGCCTTTAGTACACAGACTTGTGTCCCTATGTAAAAAAAAGCTTTGCTTTTGTTTTTTCTCTTAAAAAAAAAAAAAAAAAAAAAACTCCTTATGTTGTCCAGGCTGTTCTTGAACTCTTGGCCTTAAGTGATCCTCCCATCTGGGCCTCTCAAAGCGCTGATATTACAAGTGTGAGCCATGATGCCTGGGCCAAAAAGATTTTTTTGGAGACGGAGTCTTGCTCTGTCGCCCAGGGTGGAGTGCAATGGCGTGATCTCGGCTCTCTGCAACCTCTGCCGCCCGGGTTCAAGCAATTGTTCTGCCTCAGCCTCCCCACACAGCCTCAGCTGGGTTTACAGGTGTGTGCCACCACGCCCAGCTAATGTTTTTGTACTTTTAGTAGAGATGAGGTTTCACCTTGTTGGCCGGGCTGGTGTCTAACTCTTGGCCTCAAGTGATCCGCCTGCCTCAGCCTCCCAAAGTGCTGGGATTACAGGCGTGAGCCACCGCGCCTGGGCTGAAAAAAGCTTTTCTTGATCCTGCTTCCCACCAGCTTCACGTCAGTTCTTTGCCCTTCTTTGCGCCAAACTCCTCCAAAGATTTGTGTTTTTTTCATGGTGTGTGCATCCTCCCTCATTCTCCCTTAGATCCTTAGTCAGACCTTGCACCTCCACCCCCAGGGCAACAAAACCATCCTGGTTAAGGTTTCTGTCGGTAGCCTTCCTCCCTTGGCTAGTCCCCTCTCCTGCCCTGACCCGGTAGTGCCCTCACTTAGTCCTTGGGCCTTGCTATCCTGCCCCCTCCCCACGGTGCTGGGTGCAGCTCAGCCTCTGACTCTGGTGTCCTGTGCCCACGTGCGAGCTCTGTCTCCCGTCCTCCCTCCTCCCCCCGGTGCTGGGTGCAGCTCAACCTCTGACTCGGGTGTCCTGTGCCCACGTGCGAGCTCCGTCTCCTGCTCCCTTCATGGCTTCCCATCTGCCTCCCTCCTCTTTGCCCTTCTTGCAGGTGCTTCTGCCTTCTGACTTCCTCAGTCACCCACCTGCGCCTCTCTCTTCTGACTGGTTTCCCCGGCCACCTGTCCTTCTGGGGGCAGGTCTGCAGCATATCAGCCCAGGGAACCAGTTAGTCCTCACTGAGGCCCTGCCCCTCCTGGCTCCAGTTCCTACTGGCCTGTCTGCGCGTCCTCCTCCTGTAGCCTCCCTGGGGTCTAGCGGGGCTTAGCGCTCTCCTGGGGGCTGTGTCCAGGGGAAGGAGAAGCCAGAGCTGCCTTTCCATTCTCCGTCCGCTCGCCTTTGCCGCCGTCTTCCTTCTGGGAGGGCTTTCTCGGAGTGCAGGCCACCTTTTCTGTTTCTTGCTGCCCTACCTCCTGTGGCCACACCCTCTGGCCTGTGGGTCTTGGCTTGGCTTATGTCATCGTCCACTGTTGTGTGACTCTTGTTCCAGGGTAAGCCGCTGTGCACGTGGTCGAATGTAACAGAGGGCTGTCCCGGGCGGTGAGCTGTGTCAGAACTCTGAACCCTTCCAGGGCCACCCTGTGCTTGACTTACAGATTAGTGAGGGTGTCTTGCCTATAGTTAACTGTTTTCCCGTATAATTATTCTGTTAACCCTTTTATAGCTAATAAGTGAGCGGAAATTCTTATTTTTTTTTCATTCAGTGTAAGAAAAAAGCAGAAGGAAATATACAAAAAGTTAACTTGGTTATTTCTGAATTGTGGGATTGCCAGTGATTTTGTATGTTTTGGAATATAATAAAGTTTTTTTACAGAGAGCATGTATTAGCTTTACAGTAAGAAAAAATTAATGGAAACCCTCATTTATATGTAACTTAATTCATATGATTAACGCTTATCACTTAAGAAAACATATAGTAAAAACCTGAAGGGAAGATGACCCTGAAGTTAGATAATGCCCTGTCAAAACAAAGCGACCCAAAGACCCGAAGAGTTGGATCCTTTTCTTTTCTTTTTTTTTTTTCGAGACAGAGTTTCGCTCTGTCTTCCAGGCTGGGGTGCAGTTGTGTGACCTTGGCTCATTGCAACCTCTGCCTCTCGGGCTCAAGCTATTCTCCCACCACAGCCTCTCGAGTAGCTGGGACTACAGGCGTGTGCCGCCATGCCCAGCTAGTTTTTTGAGTATGTTTTGTAAGATGGAGTTTTGCCGTGTTGCCCAGGCTGAGCTTGAATCCCTGAGCTCAAGCTTTCCACCAGCCTTGGCCTTCCAAAGTGCTGGGATCACAGGCATCAGCCACTGTGCCTGGGCCTGAATCCTATACTTGGAATCCTGATGAAATAAGGACCCCAACCCTGCAGTGCTGTGGTCCAGGCCTTGCCCGACACGTGGCTGTGGAGAGGCCGGGGCCCCTTAGTCCTTGTGTTCGAGCTGCGCCCCTTCTCCCTGCACTCAGTGAAGCTCCCCCAGCACTTCCTGTCCAGCAGACATGACAGTGCGGAGACCCCAGGATTCTTCCAGGGCTCCGGCTACATACAGATGCGAAGCATTATTTCCCTTTCGCTCTCATTCTGTGCTGAGTGTCAGGCACGAGATGTGTGATAGTGCCATAGAGGGCGTGCAGCAGGTGGTGTGAGCATCTGGCTCTGCTGACTGGAAAAGATAGGTGCACACATGTAAAACTGTATCACTTTTGTCTCTTTTTTTAAAAGAATACTTCATTTTCATAAAGTGTTTTATGTTAACGCGTAGTAGGTTTATTGTTATTTGCACGGAGGTTTTGACACATGGTAAAACTAACTTGATGCCATTTTCATAAAGTATTTTATGTTAACATGTAGTAGGTTTATTGTTATTTGTACAGGAGGTTTTGACATAGTAACACTAACTCGGTGGCATTTTCATAAAGTATTTTATGTTAGCACGTAGTAGGTTTATTTTATTTGTACAGGAGGTTTTGACATGGTAACACTAACTTGGTGCCATTCTGGTAACTCATGTGGACAAAATCCCTTTGGGGTACTCAGTGTGTTTAGAGTGTGACGTGGTCTTGAGAATGAAAAGTTTGGGAATTGTTGTTTTACCGTAAACCAAAGCGCCTGGCGCAGTACTGCAGTGAACCAACCAACCAACCAACCAGTTTCTGCCTCTCGTAGAGCTGACATTCTGATTGGGGATAAGTTTCACATTTTTGTGTCATATCCTTCAAAATAGTCAACTCCTTAGGTTTAATGTCTTTTTATCAACATGGAGATTTTGAATGAAATTCAGCCATGAATGTGTGTTTGTTTTCCCATGCTATCTCAATCGTATTACAGAGCAGTGTTGTGGAAACATTTAAAAAACAATCTCTGACATGAGTAGGAATGTGGTCTTCTACCAGGAACTTTACCGATTGCAGAGAATTTATTAATATTACTACTATACCTTGTGGTTTTCTGCATGCAGGTTTAAGCCTGCATTTACACTTCTAACCACAAGGTGGTGCTTTTGTTCTAGGTCCGAAGGCTGACACCGGGCTGGACGGAGCTTGAGAACCAGTTTTATATGGGTTGCTTTTTTGCCAATTTAAGATGATTCCGCTTTGAAGTGCTTAGCAAAGAACCTTACCTTCCTTTTGCATCAGGGTTGTCTCATCTTAGAGTGACATCCTAGAGTGTGTAGGAACCTCCCAGCAGGTGTTTATTGAGCACCCCTTACTTGTGTGCTAGTCTGGGTGCCTGGTGGTGCTCAGAGCTGGCCTGGACCAAGTCCCCAGGGGTTTGTGGTCCCTCACCATTCTCGACTGCTGCTTTTATATTTGTTGTATTTCTGATAGGACCGTTGCTCACGTTGCTCTTCTGATCTGAAAAAAGAAATAGGCTTCTCATTTTTTCGTGGTGTGTAAGTTCTGTACAGCCTTATTTTTATGTCTCATGTTGTTCTGAAGAGGAGATAGGTGTCCTGGGAGGCAGGGCAGCCGTGTCCAGCTGCAGTGTCCTTGGTGGCTGAGCTGAAGGCAGTGTGAAGCTCCGGCCTCGAGGATGTGCCAGGGAGTGTGTGGAGGTCATGTCTGTGTCCCTCCCTCAGACCCGCACTCCCAGCCTGTGCTTTACACCAGACAACAACTGGCGAAACTGCGCTGCTGCCCTGCCTGGCACTGGCCCTGCCCTCAGGGAGGCTCTGGCCGGGGCTGCCAGTGTTCATCAGTGTCTTCAAAACTTGTTTCTCACATTAGAAAAATGTTAAGGCCCGTCATTTCATGGTGGTAATTGTGTGAGAGTATGTATGAATTGAAAAGATGGAAAATGACAAAATTACTATGAATATAGTAAGATTAAAAAACAGCATCTGTATGTGTCGACATATTACTTAGCCTCCCGGAGCCAATACTAGCAGGACCTGGGAGTCTGTGGGTCCCTCCTAGGGCTGTACTGTTCTCTGGAGCCTGGGGGCTGAGGCCTTGATCGGGGGCAGGACAATCTGTTGTCTTGGAATAGAGCCCAGGAGGCCCAGACAGGTGCTGACCAGCTAAAGCTGCTTTTTTCACACACTGTTTGAAATACGGTTAGTGGAGAGAGGCAGTGGGGCGATCCAGGGTGGGCAGGGAGACGTTCTAAAACACCAAATCATTCCTCACAGGGCCTGGAGCACAGTGAGCTTAGAAAACCAGCACCGTAACACATGCTGCCATTTACGAGGCAGTGGTGGGGCGAGGGGGGCTGCACGTGTGACCCGCCTGCACCAGGGCCTCCTGAAGGCCAACCTCTCCATCGAGCCCTGTTCTGAGACCAAATTCCAGGTGCCGAAAGACATTAAACAGGATTGTGCTCTTCACTGGCATCTATCAAAGAGCACCAACATGATATAAATTAAAACCCACAGTAAAATCTCTCAGAATTCCGTCCCCTTTTCTCGCTCTCCCACACTCTGCAGGCTGACGGAGAATCTCACTGTTGGCCAGTGTCCCCAGATGCCCTGACTCTCGGCTCCAGCGCTCTTTCTTTGTGTTCTGTCTGGTCTCGAAGAGCAAGTCCAGGTAGCTGTGGCGCCGCCTGTGCCTTGCCTCCTGCAGTCTGCCTACGATTGCACGACTCACCTCTTGATGTGTGAGACCCGCATTTATATTTAATCATCATCTTAGAGTATATTCTTCCAGTAGTTGTAGAATACGTATTTTGTGCCCATGCTAGGTGCCCGGGTTGCAAAGGTGGATAGGGGCTCCTTTTGTAAGTGGGAGGCAGGCTTGTGTGGGTCACCACAGGGTAGCCCGTGATGAGCTGCAAGGGCCATCTGAGCCCCAAAAGCTCGCTGCATAGTTGGAGAGTCGCGGGAAGCAGGGGGAAGGGTGATGGTCTGGGCCCTACTGCTGCTGGAATTTTAAGTAGCTCAGTGTGACTGGCACATAGGATTTCTGACCTGAAAATCATTGGGCTAGGTTAGAAATCTGCAAACTTCTGTAAAGGACCAGGTATGTGGGGTGTGGGCCGCGTAAGGTCTGTGATGCATATTCTTTTTTATTTTTACAACTTAAAAAATTTTAAAAAAATTCATTCTTAGCTTGTGGGAAGTAAGAAAGCAGGCTGGGCTGGATTTGGCCCGGGGGCCGCACGCCTGGCCTAGATTGCTGTAGCTCCTTCTGTGCCTTGTCATGAAGTGTGAACTTGATTCCATGGGCAGTGGGAAGCCACTGAATTTTTAAAGATGATGGTGGTAAGGTCACAATTTTAGAAAGATAATTTTAACTGCAGAATAGATGCTAGACTGAAAAGGGGAGAGGCTGGAATTAGAAAAATGAGTTGCTAGATTATTCCTATTACCACTGACTTGAGAATAATGTGGCCTAAAATAAGAAGGTAGCGGTGGAATTTGATGGAATATTTAGGAGGCGTAGAATTTGGTGACCAATAGGGGGGTTGGTGTGAGGGAGCATGAGTAGTTCATTTTCGCTTTTACTTTTTAAATTTTATTTATTTATTTATTTTTGAGATGGAGTCTTGCTCTGTTGCCCAGGCTGGAGTGCAGTGGCGTGATCTCTGCTCACTGCAAGCTCCGCCTCCCAGGTTCCCGCCATTCTCCTGCCTCAGCCTCCCGAGTAGCTGGGACTACAGGTGCCCGCCACCACGCCCTGCTAATTTTTTTTTTTTTTTTTTGAGACAGAGTCTTGCTCTGTCACCAGGCTGGAGTGCAGTGGCGTGATCTCGGCTCACTACAACCTCCACCTCCCAGGTTCAAGCGATTCTCCTGCCTCAGCCTCCTAAGTAGCTAGGATTACAGGCGTGCACCACCACGCCCGGCTAATTTTTTTATTTTTAGTAGAGATGGGGTTTCACCATGTTGGCCAGGCTGGTCTTGAACTCCTGACCTCAAATGATCCACCCGCCTCGGCCTCCCAAAGTGCTGAGATTACAGGCGTGAGCCACCGCGCCCGGCCATTACGCCTAATTTTTTTGTATTTTTAGTAGAGACAGGGTTTCACCGTGTCAGCCAGGATGGTCTTGATCTCCTGACCTCGTGATCTGCCTGCCTTGGCCCTGCAAAGTGCTGGGATTACAGGCGTGAGCCATCGCGCCCGGCCTATATTTTATTTGTTTAGACAGGGTCTCACTCTGTTGCCCAGGCTGGAGTGCAGTGGCGCGATCTCTGCTCGCTGCAACCTCCGCCTCCCGGGTTCAGGTGATCGTCCTGCCTCAGCCTCTGAAGTAGCCGGGACTACAGGTGTGTACCACCACACCCGGCTAATTTTTCCATTATCTGTAGAGACGGGGTCGCCTTATGAGACAGCCAAATGCCTAGGCAGATAAAAAGGAGTCCCCGGAGAATCTCCGCACTGCCCCGCAAGCCTTTACGCCAAATGCTTTTGTGCAGAGGAGGGAACCTGCCCACAGGGTACTGGAGTCCGCATGAGCAGTGGGGGAAGTGGGTGGAGCCACAGGGGACTGGAGCCCCTATGCGCACTGGGGGAAGTGGGTGGAGCCACAGGGGACTGGAGCCCGTATGAGCACTGGGGGAAGTGGGTGGAGCCACAGGACTGGACCCCGCATGCGCACTGGGGGGACGTGGCTGGAACCCGCATGCGCACTGGGCAAAGTGGGTGGAGCCACAGGGGACTGGAGCCCGCATGCGCACTGGTGGAAGTGGGTGGTGCCACAGGGGACTGTAGCCCACATGCGCACTGGGGGAAGTGGGTGGGGTCACGGGGAATTCCGCCTTCCGCAGGGGAGGAGCTTCTCTTTTCAGTTCCTGGGTGAGGGCCTGGGATTCCATCTGTGAGATGGGGGTCCTGTAAGCAGGACTCCATCCCGCTTTGCTGAGAATTTTTTTTTTTCCTTTTTGCCCAATAAAACCTTGCTCTACTCACCCTTTAGTGTGTCCTGTCCTCATGTCTAAATTTTCCTGGTTGTGTGACAAGAACCGGATTTTAGCTGAACTAAGGAGCAAAATTCTCCAACGCTTTTGTTGCCCAGGCTGATCTTGAACACCTGGGCTCAAGCGATTTTCCCACCTCGACCTCTCAAGGTGCTGGGATCACGGACATGAGTTGTCACAGCCAGCCACTGACTGGACTTTTTTTTTTTTTAAGACAGAGTTTCGCTCTGTCGCCCAGGCTGGATTGCCGTGACGCAATCTCTGCTCATTGCAACCTCCACCTCCCAGGTTTAAACGATTCTCCTGTCTCAGTCTCCCAAGTAGCTGGGATTACAGCGTGTGGCACCATGTCTGGCTAATTTTTGTATTTTTTTGTAGAGACGGGGGTTTTGCCATGTTGCCCAGGCTGGTCTTGAACTCTTGGACTCCAGTGATCTGCCTACCTCGTCCTCCTAAAGTTCTGGGATTACAGGCGTGAGCCACCAGGACTTGCCTGACTGGACATTTTTAATTTTTTTTTTCTTTGAGATGGAGTCTCCCTCTTTCGTCCGGGCTGCTCACCGCAAGCTCTGCCTCCCGGGTTCACGCCATTCTCCTGCCTCAGCCTCCCGAGTAGCTGGGACTATAGGCGCCCGCCACCACGCCCGGCTAAGTTTTTCTATTTTTAGTAGAGACGGGGTTTCATCGTGTTAGCCAGGACTAGGCATTTTTAATGAAGGGGGTACACAGAGTCAGCCACAGTGGTGTTTATAATTGACAAAAAGAGTTGGTTGGGTAGATTGTGCTGTTACTATATAACACAATACTGTTGTGTATCTTAAAAAAATAGTATTGTCAGCCGAGCACGGTGGCTCACGCCTGTAATCCCAGCACTTTGGGAGGCGGAGGCGGGCGGATCACGAAGTCAGGAGATTGAGACCATCCTGGCTAATACGGTGAAACCCCGTCTCGACTAAAAATACAAAAAAAGAAAAAAAAAAAAAGCCGGGCGTGGCGGCGGGCGCCTGTAGTCCCAGCTACTCAGGAGGCTGAGGCAGGAGAATGGCGTGAACCCGGGAGGCGGAGCTTGCAGTGAGCTGAGATTGCGCCACTGCACTCCAGCCTGGGCGACCGAGCGAGACTCCGTCTCAAAAAAAAAAAAAAAAAATAATAATAATGTTGTCAAAATCTTAATCAGGTTTAGTGGAAAAATAGATTAAAAACTAGTATATTATATAATCCACTAATATAAAAAATCTGTAAGGGATATACTAAGATGTTTACTGTTGGTGGTAAGATTAGGGGCCATTTTTGTTTCTTGTGATTTGTTTTTTCTCTCCTGATGACACTGCTAGAGCCCCCAGCACAGTGTTTGAATGCTGTGGAAGTGGCACCTCCATGGCTTTTCCTGATCGCTGGGGGGAAGCATGAGGCCTTTCACCATAACGCTGCTGAGTAAGTTGGTAACCACAAGATTTTCATAGATATCCTTTATCAGGTTGAACTTTTTATTGTGAAATAATTTTGTGAAATGCTTTTTCTCCCTCCGTTGTCACGATCATGTGCTTTCTGTCCGTGTCAGTGCCCTGCGTGCAGCCGTGCGTGTTCTGTCTGGTGTTCCTGTCTCGCCGCGTTGGGGTAGCCTCACTCACCTGGGATGATACCTTCTGAGATCCCTACCTGATGCCTGAAATCACAGATAGTACTGAACTCTCTATATACCAGGTTTTTTTCTTAGACACATATACCGATGGTAAAGTTTAGTTTATAAATCAGGGACAGTAAAAGTTATATGAATGTCTCCCCCCCCGCTCCCCCGGAAAAACGTATTGCACTCTACTCAGTCGGCGTCTTGTGATCTGTCTGTCTGACGAGGGAGACGGCTGCCCAGCAGCTGGCAGATGGGCATTGGTTACAGGATGGACACAGGGACAGAGAAAGGACTCACATCCGGGGCAGGACTGATGGTGCAGTGCCAGAGTTAGCATGCTACTCAGAGCAGTGTGCAGCTGAAAACTGAGAATTTGTTTTTTTATTTTATTTTATTTTATTTTATTTTTTTGAGATGGAGTCTGGCTCTGTCGCCCAGGCTGGAGTGCAATGGCGCGATCTCCGCTCACTGTAATCTCCGCCTCCCGGGTTCAAGTGATTCTCCTGCCTCAGCCTCCTGGGTAGCTGGGACTACAGGCACACGCCATGCCCAGCTAATTTTTGTACTTTTAATAGAGACGGGGTTTCACCATGTTGGCCAGGCTGGTGTCGAACTCCTGACTTCGTGATCTGCCCGCCTCGGCCTCCCAGAGTGCTGGGATTACAGGTGTGAGCCACTGTGCCCGACCTGAGAAATTGTTTGTTTCTGGAATTTTTCATTTAATATTTTTGGACTGTGGTTGACTGTGGGTAACTGAAACTGTGGCAAGCAAAACCACGGATCAGGGGACTGCTGCGATTGATCTTCAGGTTCAAGCAGCCTTGCACCTGGGATACATCTCGGGTGGTCCTCAGTGTGGCACCCTCTTGACATGCAGTTGCATTCATTTGCTGATGTTTTGTTAGGGGTTACCGAGGCTGTGAGAGGACTGATGTGGAGTTCCCTTTGTTTTCTGTGTAATGCTGTTCTCACAGAAGGCGCTGGGAGGTGTTTCCTCCTCTTCTTACTAATTCCTGAGCACTGATGGGGTTGAGCATTTTCCTGTATGTCTGTTGGCCATTTGGGAATGCCTGTTTAATTCATTTGCCCGTTTTTATGTTGTCTTTTTTAAAAAACTGATTTGTAGTTCTTTCCTTATAGAGTTAAGAGTAAGTAAAGCTATTGTACTTAGCCAAATACATTGGATATTTTTTTCTGTGTTTTAAAGTTTATTTATTCATTTTTACCATATAAATGTTTGAAATGTTTTGGTAGTTAAATCTGTAAAGCTTTTCCTTTGTGATTTCTGACCTTGGCATTGTGCCTAGAGTCAGGAGTTCCTTGTTTCAGGGCTGTCAGGTATTTTTTCCTGCTGTTTTTGTGATTTATTGTTTTACGATTCTTTCACTCATTGATCTGCAATGCTGATGGCCTTCTCCTCCCAGTACTTAGCCAACTGCCTCAGTGTCTCAGTGAGTGTTTGATTATTCTCCCTTCCTGCTGATGTGAAATGCCTCTACGGTGTATCTGTATCTTGTATTGTATTCCCCCTTCCTGCTGATGCGAAATGCCTCTACGTTGTATCTGTATCTTGTATTGTGTTCCTGTTTTTAGATGAAAGTCTTGTGGATTTTTTTTAGTTGCTTATGCTATTAAAAGCATCAGGTGGGACCAGGTGCGGTGGCTCACACCCATAATCCCAGCACTCTGGGAGGCCGAGGCGGGTGGATCACTTGAGGCCAGGAGTTCAAGACCAGCCTGGCTAACGTGGAGAAACCCCGTCTCTACTAAAAATACAAAATTAGCCAGGTGTGGTGGTGCACGCTTGTGATCCCAGCTACTTGGGAGGCCGAGGCACGAGAGTCACTTGAACTGGAGAGGCAGAGGTTGCAGTGAGCTGAAATTGTGCCACTGCACTCCAGCCTGGGCGACAGAGCCAGACTCTGTCTCAAAAAAACAATTATCAAGTGGGTCATAATTTGCATGGAAATAAATTATGTATAGATTTACCAGAAGGAATAGTCCATGAGAAAAGGTAGATTGTACTGTTCACGTTCTGTGTGAGATACCAGTGTTTTTCATCAGTACCGTTTGTCCATTGTGAGATGGTCCTGCACCATGTTTTCTTAGCAACCATGGCAGAAGGTAGTTGGAAATTAGATACTGCAGTCTTCCAGAGAGGCCTCAGTGTGGGGGGATGCAAAGAAGGTGCACTGTGTGCAGGGCACCACCTGTGCAGACCCTAACCCCGAGCTGCTCCCCACACCACACTGGGGCCGCTGCGTGAGACTGGTGAGGCCGGACACTTGCGTGCGAGTTGCACGAAGCAGGCTTGTCACTCACAGATGAGCAGGGGACAGCAGATGCTGGGGCTCGTGGTGATCTGGCCCCCAAGGCTCAGGCAAGTGGCCAGGGTGGGTGGGGTCTTGTCTGCATTATCTGTGTGTGCCCTATGTTGTACTGCAGTTGGGAGACCCCGAAAGTGCTATTTTGGGTTTTATACTCGGGGCCACCTGACCCGCTGGACTGAGTTTTAGGACACCCTGTTGTGGGAGGGACAGGAGCAAAGCCCAGGCCACTCTCAGCTGCTCCTTATCTCAGGGTGTTGCATTCCCAGCACATTGGAAAGTTTTTCTTGAGAACTACAAGCAAGAAAGGAGGGAGAACCGGGTGGTTCAGTTCTCTGTCCCCGGGGAGCTGTCCTGCTGGGGCAGGTGATGGAATCTGCCACATTTTCAGTGTTTTTGCCGCGTGTCTGTAACCAGCATCTAAGTGTGCGAGGATTACTTTGGAACCCTGAGAATTGTATTTAGCTCCAGGCCCCAGGATTTTGCTATAACTTTGTAGTAGCTGCATTACACATCCTACAAATTCTTTTGGCCTATAAAGTATATAATTATAGATCCTGAGGAACTTGGCTTAATATATTATTGATACAAAAACAGTACAAAACTGCTTTGACTAAAATTCCTTCGTTATTTGTAGTAGCAAAATACGTTGTTTTTTCTCTCCAGCAATTCAGAATTGTCCACTGCCTTGGTATTTCTAATTTCCCTGCTTGTCCAGGTGACATCTGTTTGCTTTCCTGATACCTTCACAGGCTTCCCTTGTCCCCAGGAAGCCTCCCACGCCCGTCCACTTTCTCTCCTGTCTCCAGTTTCCCATGAGGCACAGCTGGTGCCGAGGCATCCGAGTCTCCCCTGCACCTCTGGATCGCACACACTCATTCTGCTTTTCCCTCCTGTATTTTGACCAGATCTGACTTTTGCTAAGTCCATGTGCCCCTCCAGGTGTTTGTGTGGTGAGACATTGTGCTCATTCATTCCCTGGAAAGTTTGCAGTGTGTCTGGTACGTAAGCGTGAGGCGGGTCACTGATGCAGGAAGCTCTCCTCACAGTGAAACCGTCCTCGCGGTTTTTGTGTTTTGTTTGTTTGTTTGTTTGTTTGTTTTTTTGAGGCAGTCTCGCTCTGTCGCCCAGGCTTGAGTGCAGTGGCGCCATCTCGGCTCACTGCAAGCTCCGCCTCCCGGATTCACACCATTCTCCTGCCTCAGCCTCCCGAGTAGCTGGGACTACAGGCGCCCGCCACCACACCCGGCTCATTTTTTGTATTTTTAGTAGAGACGGGCTTTCTCCGTGTTCGTCAGGATGGTCTCAATCTCCTGACCTCATGATCCGCCCACCTCAGCCTCCCAAAGTGCTGGGATTACAAGCGTGAGCCACCGTGTCCGGCCAAAACCGTCCTCTTTAAAGCAGCCACTGGGTTTGGAATTTATTAAATACTTGAAAATCTCAAAAAGTTAAAAATGTCAGGTGAACTGTTGTTTTTTTCCCCCAGTACCAACCTTTATGTGTTATGTGAGGAAATACTGAGTTTATTATTTTTGATGGAAAATTTATGATTTCTAAGAAGTCATTTTTTGACTGAGAACTTTTATCTTTCTCAAATCTTAGCCTGAACTAGCCTGAACTTAGCCTGAATTAGCCAAGTTCAGGCTGCTGTAGCGAGCGTCTCCCTGGTGGCCAGAGTTGCAGGGCTGTGCTAGAGTTTGCTAGCCGCTGGGATGCCTCGAGATAGAGGTGTGACCCTGGGCCTCTTCACCAGGTGGCAGAAACCAGCTTAGATCAGCTTCTGCTAAAGAGGCCACTTGTCACCTCACATGACAAGGAGCTTGGAGAGGCTTTACTTCTGTGTGCCGCCTTCCCCGTGGGCGGTGAGCTGTCCCTGGGGTCGTATCCAACCCCCTGAGGATGACGGCTGCTCTGTTAGTCTCAGTGCTGCACTGAGACCCGCAGGCCCCACGGCTGGAGAGGTGGGGAAGGATGTGATTTCTGTTACTGGACAGGCAGTGCTGGGCCCCTAGGACGATGGGTCACTCCAGCCCAGCTGCGAACAGGTGTGCTGCCTGCAGGGGCTGCCCTGCACGTGCGAGTGAGTGCCCACACGCTGCACCAGTTGGAACTGAGAGTCAGGCGGAAGGGCCTGTGTGCCCTGGCCTTAACTCTGGGTTTGCAGGATTTTCGCACACCACTTTTATTTCAGTTTCTAGTTCTTTCCACAGCTAGATTCAGTTATATTAATAAGCATAAAAGCCAAAATTGTGTTTCTGTTACATGGGTTAGTTAGGTCACTGTTTGACAGGCATTCTCATTTAATAGACTTTATTGAAATCAGATCAGTAAAGCTGCTACTATGGGATACAAGCTCAGAGACAGAATATATTACACTTATTTGAATCTTTGTTAAAATGGCATCTGTAGACAAGAGATCAGAGTCCCTGAGGTAAAAGCTGATCTGCTATTTGGTGCTACAATAAGGCTAAATAGCAGTGAGAATTTCTGCTGGTGCCCCCAGGGAATTAATAAGGCTGGGAGGGGGAGTAAAAACTATACATAAGCCAGTTCCTTTAACATTCATGTATAACCTTCCAAACATTTAATGACTGTGTGAATATGTGAATTAATTAATAGAGATGAGGTCATGTTATGTTGCCCAGGCTGGAGTGCAAGTGGCACAATCATGGCTCATTGCAGCCTCAACCTCCTGGACTCAAGCCCAAGTAGCTGAGACTACAGGTGCACCATCATGACTGGCTATGATGTAGATTTTTTTGCTCATATTGGTTAAGGGAAAAGTGGTCGTCTAACAGTATGTGTAGTATCTCATTTATATAATATGTGTAAATTATACCTTTATCAGCATATTTGCACAGAAAAATGTTTGGAAGGTTATACATGAATGTTAAAGTAATTGGCTTATGCATAGTTTTTATTTTTTCCCTATTTCTTTTATTTAAATTTAAAAAATTATACAATGACACGAGTTTATCTTTTCAAAATCAAATCCCATTCAAGCAGAATGTCCCTACCTAACCCCTCACTCTCCACCCCTGCAGCTTGTATTGTGATGAGTTTGATGTATATCCTTCAAGATCTTTGCCTTTAATTTTTTAGAGAGATGCTTGAACCCGTCAACAATATAATATTGCTTTGTATATATTTCATTTTTTTCCTATCAACTGTTTTTTGTTTGTTTGTTTGTTTTTTTGCTTGTTTTTTGAGACAGGGCCTCACTCTGTCACCCAGGCTGGAGTGCAGTGGTTGCAGTCACAGCTCATTGTAGCCTCGATCTCCCGGGCTCAGGTGATTCTCCCACTTCAGCCTCTTGAGTAGCTGGGACTACAGGAGCATGCCACCACGCCTGGCTAATTTTTGTATTTTTTGTAGAGACGAGGTTTTTGCCATGTTGCCCAGGCTGGTCTCAAACTCCTGGACTCAAGCAATCTGCCCGCCTTGGCCTCCCAAAGTGCTGTGATTACAGAGGTAAGCCACTGTGCCCGGCCAACTGTTTTTAATTTGAAATAATTTCAACTGAATAGAAAAGTTGCAAGTGTGATAAATGAGATTTTTTCTTGAGCTGTTTGAAAGTTGCCTCCTAGATGCCCCTTCATTCCTAAATACGTTAGTGTGTATTTCCTACAAAGCCATTCTTTTTTGTTGTTGTTGTTTTGTTTTGATTTTGTTTTGAGATGGGGTCTTACTCTGTCACCCATGTTGGAGTGCAGTGGTGTGATCTTGGCTCACTGCAACCTCCACCTCCCAGGCTCAAGCGATCCTCCTACCTTAGCCTCCCAAGTAGCTGGGACCACAGGTATGTGCCATTAGGCCCGGCTAATTTTTTCAATTTTTGGTAGAAACAGGGTTTTACCACTTTGCCCAGGCTGCTCTCGAACTCCTGAGCTCAGGCGATCTCCACCTCAGCCTCCCAACGTGCTGGGATTGTAGGCATGAGCCACCATACCCAGTGTACAAAGCCATTCTTTTACTGAATTATGATATAACTAGTCAACGTCAGGAAATTTATATGTATGTTTAAAATATATATGTGGTATTTTGCTATGTCCTGTTTTTTTACTCCACAAGTTATTTTCTGATTTGAATTACTGCATATACATTGTATTTTTCCTTTTAAAGGAGTCTTTTCTAATAATTGCATTGGTCTCATAGCCACAAATTAAAGAAATTTCTGATTGCATCTGTAAGGTTTGTTTGTATACCTCTAAATCTTTTTTCCCCTTGCTGGTTTTTTTATTGTGATAAAGTATACTTAACATAAATTTTACTACTTTAGCCATTTCTAAGTGTGCTATTAAGTGGCATTAAGTACCTTCACAGTGTTGCATAACAACCATTGTAACCGTCATCAGTCTGTTTCCAAAACATTTTCATCACCCCAAGCAGAAACTCTGTATCCATTAAACAGTAACTTCTCTTATCTTCCTCCTCCCAGCTCCTGGTAACCCCTGATAGACTTTTTGTCTCTGAATTTGCTTAAACCCGATATTTCATGTAAGTGGAATTATACAATATTTGTCCTTTTGTGTCTGGCTTATGTCATGTAGCATAAGGTTTTCAAGATTCACCCAGGTTGTAGCAGGTATCAGAACCCATTCCTGGATATATACTGTGTTTTGTTTATTCATTCATCTGTTAATGGGCACATGAGTTTTTTCCTATCTTCTGGCTCTTGTGAATAATGCTGCTTCGAACATGTATATGCGAGTATCTGTTTTCAGTTCTTTGGGGTATATACCTAGGAGTGGAATTGCTGGATCATGTGGTACTTCTGTGTTTAACTTCCCGAGGTCAAACTGATAAACAGTTTTTCATGGTAGCTCCATCATTTTGTGTTTCCATTAGCAATGCATGAGGGTTCAGATTTCTCTACTACTCACCAACACTTTTTGCTGTCCATTTTGTTGATTGTAGCTATCCTAGTGGGAGCAACGTGGTATGTCATTGTGGTTTTGACTTGCATTTCTGCAATGCATAATGAATGATGTTGGCCATCTTTTCATGTATTTATTGGCTGTTTGCATATCTTTGGAGAAATGTTTATTCAGATCTTTTGCCCATTTTGGAATTTGTCTTTTTATTGCGTTGTAAGATTATTTATTTATTTAGTCAGTCAGTCAGTCACGGGATCTCACTGTGTTGCCCAGGCTGGTCTCCAGCCCCTGGACTCAGGTGGCACTCCCAGTTCAGTCTCCTGAGTAGCTGGATTACAGGTGTGAGCCACTGTGCCAGGCTTGGAAGAGTTCTTTATATTTTCCAGATGCTGGGCCCTTACCAGATACATGATTTGGAAGTATTTTCTCTCGTTCCTTAAGTTGTCTTTTTATTTCTTGATGGTGTCCTTTGCAGCACAGATGTTTTTAGTTTTGATGACGTCCAATTTATCTGTTTTTTCTTTGGTTGCTTGTGCTTTTGGTGTCATAATTTAAGAAATTGTGGCCTAACTCAAGGTTGTGAAGACTTACCCCTGTGTTTTCTTGTAAGAGTTTTATAGTTTTATCTCATATTTGTTTTTTTATCTATTTTGAGGCAGTTTTAAAAATTTTTTAATTTTTTTATTTTTTGAGGCAGGGTCTCGCTCAGTCACCTAGGCTGGAGTGCAGTGGTGCAATCACAGCTCACTCTAGCCCTGACCTCTGGGGCTCAGGCATTCCTTTCACCTCAGCCTCCTGAGTAGCTGGGACCACAGGTGTGCACCCCCATCCCCGGCTAGTTTTTGTATTTTTTGTAGAGACCAGGGTTTGCCATGTTGCCCATGCTGATCTGGAACTCCTGGCCTCAAGCTCTTTGGCCTCCAAGAGTGCTGGGATTAGAGGTGTGAGCCACTGTGCCCAGCTGAGTCAATTTTTATACATGGCATGAGGTAGGGGTCCAACCTCATTCTTTCTTTTTTTTTTTTGTTTGAGATGGAGTCTCGCTCTGTCACCCAGGCTAGAGTGCAGTGGCATGATCTCGGCTCGCTACAAGCTGTGCCTCCCGGGTTCATGCCATTCTCCTGCCTCAGCCTCCCGAGTAGCTGGGACTACGGGCGCCCGCCACCGCGCCCAGCTAATTTTTTGTATTTTTAGTAGAGACAGGGTTTCACCATGTAGCCAGGATGGTCTTGATCTCCTGGCCTCATGATCCACCCGCCTCGGCCTCCCAAAGTGCTGGAATTACAGGCATGAGCCACCGCGCTGGCCCCAACTTCATTCTTTTGCATATGGTAATCCAGTTGCCCCAGCAACATAGTTGATAGGTCTTCCTTATCAAATTCATGGTCTATTCTTGTCAAATATCGATATGCTGTAAAGGTATGGGCTTATTTCTAGGTTCATAATTCAATTCCATTGATGTATGTATCTGACTTTTTGCCAGTAACACACTGTCCTGATTATTGTAGCTGTGTATTAAATGGGAAAATGTGAGTCCTCCAGCTGTATCCTTCTTTTTCCGATTGTTTTGGCTCTCTTGACCCTCTGAATTTCCTTATGAATTTTAGGATCAGCTTATCATTTTCTGCAACAATAACAGCAGCAAAGCCAGTTGAGATTGTACTTGGGGCTGCATTGGGTCAGTTTAGGTAGAGTTTAGGTGGAGGAGTTGAGGTAGAGTTGAGGTAGAGAGTTGAGGTAGAGTTCAGGTAGAGAGTTTAGGTGGAGGAGTTTAGGTAGAGTTCAGGTAGAGTTTAGGTAGTGCTGTTGCCTGAGTGTTTGTGTTCCCCCCAAAACCAAGGTGTTAGTGTTAGCAGGGGAGGCTTTTGGGAGGTGCTTTTGTCATGAGGCAGAGTTTTCATGAATGGGATTAGTGCCTTAGAAAAGAGGCTTGGGAGAGACTCCTACCCGTCACGCGAGGACACGGCAAGAAGATGGCAGGCCACGAGCCCGGAAATGAGAGCCTGGCCACACGCTGAATTTGCCAGCACCTTGATCTTGGATTTCTGAGCCTCCAGAACTTAAACAAATAAATTTCTGTTGGGTCTGTGCCACCCACATGAAGGCAGTTTGTTATAATAGCCTGAAAGGATAAAGTCAGAGCACGTCATCGTGTCACTGTCTTCACGGTGTGGTCTCTGATCCTTAAACATGGGGCGTCTTTCTATTTAATTGAAACTTCTTTGATTTCTTTCAATTATGTTTTGTAGTTTCATTGTACAAGCTTGAACTTGTTTTGATAAATTTATTTCTTTAGTATTCTTTTTGGTTTGGAATTTTTTTTAGATGGAGTCTCACTCTGTTGCCCAGGCTGGAGTGCAGTGGCACAATCTCGGCTCACTGCAACCTCTGCCTCCTGGGTTCAAGTGATTCTTCTGCCTCAGCCTCCCAAGTAACTGGGATTACAAGCATGCGCCACCACGCCTGGCTAATTTTTGTATTTTTAGTAGAGACAGGGCTTCACCATGTTGGCCAGGCTGGTCTCGAACTCCTAACCTCTAGTGATCTGCCCGCCTCGGCCTTCCAAAGTGCTGGGATTATAAGAGTGAGCCATTGTGCCCAGCGTGGAACTGTTCTTGAAATTTCATTTTTATATTCTTCATTGGTAGTTTATATAAACTCAGTTCATTTTCATGTGTTCATCTCATACCTTGCCACGCTGCTGGACTCTTTATCCCACACTGGGCCGTGGCCGGCTGCCAGCGCTGCACCCCTCCTGCTCAGAGCACATGGAGGGCCACACTGATGCCTGTGCTTGCTGGAGGCTCTTGAAATGATCACTTGGGAAGAATAAGCATATCTGCTTTATTGTGAAGAGAAATATCAATGTAGAGCGTTTGTACTGTGTAAATGAGATTTTAAAAAGGGATAGTTTTATAATATTATGGAAATACTTAGAAAATAAAATTTTAATAGATTGTCCAACTGCTATCCACTTGATTACCATCACTTAGTGGTGCGTTTTGTGTATTCTCATGCACACGTTTGTATTTGTCATGAGTGATGAGTTTGCTTCTGCGTTCTCCTCGGTTGGTGTCATATCACTGCATGGACAGCAGGTGTGTGAAGGTTTGTGTCATCCACCGAGTCTGCCCTGACTGAACTGGTCACATCCGCGGATGGCCGTGGTGACCTCTTCTGAGCTCTGCTGCTATTGTGGATGTCTTTGTACAAGAGGAAGTGACTGTCCTGATGGGAGTGGTGAGCTGCTGCAGGAGTGACTGACAGTGACTGCTTGTTCTCCATCCCCCAGGAGTGACTGACTGTGACCGCTTGTTCTCCATCCCCCAGGAGTGACTGACTGTGACCGCTTGTTCTCCATCCCCCAGGAGTGACTGACAGTGACCGCTTGTTCTCCATCCCCCAGGAGTGACTGACTGTGACTACTTGTTCTCCATCCCCCAGGAGTGACGGACAGTGACCACTTGTTCTCCATCCCCCAGGAGTGACTGACAGTGACCGCTTGTTCTCCATCCCCCAGGAGTGACTGACAGTGACCGCTTGTTCTCCATCCCCCAGGAGTGACTGGCTGTGACCGCTTGTTCTCCATCCCCCAGGAGTGACTGACAGTGACCGCTTGTTCTCCATCCCCCAGGAGTGACTGACTGTGACTACTTGTTCTCCATTCCCCTTTTTACACTGGAAAGGATTTTATTTTCAATTACAAAAGAAGTCTCTATGTATAATCTTATTGTGGAAAAAAATCAAACATTACAAATAAAGCTACAGTTTTCTTTGGTCAGTGGATCCCACCTCCTCCTCAGAAATACGTTGTATGTGAGTTTGGTAGGTGTCCTTCAGGAGTATTTTTGTGCGTGTACATAGATAATTGAGCTGTGTGCTATTGTTTTTGTGAGTATGTACTTTTTAACATTATGAAATTGCATTCTATGTGTTGGTTGACATTTTTTTCACTTTTAAAAAATTGACACGGCCGGGTGCGGTGGCTCATGCTGTTAATCCCAGCACTTTGGGAGGCAGAGGTGGGTGGATCATGAGGTCAGGAGTTCAAGACCAGCCTGACCAACATGGTGAAACCCTGTCTCTACTAAAAATACAAAAATTAGCCGGGTGCAGTGGTGCGCACCTGTAATCCCAGCTACTCAGGAGGCTGAGGCAGGAGATTGGCTTGAACCTGGGAGACAGAGGTTGCAGTGAGCTGAGATTGCGCCACTGCACTCCAGTCTGGGTGACAGAGCAAGAGTCCGTCTCAAAAGAAAAAGAAAAGGACGCATAACAGATGTACACATTTTTTTGGGTACCTGTGATTGTCATTTGATGTGTGAATAAAGAGCTAAGGAGGGTGAGAGAGATAAGCTGCATAGACATCTGGAAGGAAGGGGCTCCAGGTGGGAATGACTGCAGTTGTGGGGGCCAGCTCCTGGGCAGGTGCCCACCATGTTGGCTGCTGTGCCTGGCGTGGAGTAGACGCGTGGAGATGAGGCCGAGGAACTCTGGTCAGTCGTGGTGAACAGAAGCAGTGCACGCATAGGCTCTCAGAAAGAACTTGCCTCTTATTCCGAGCAAGATGGGAAGCCACTAGAATGTTTTAAACAGAGGACTGGTGCATGATCTGACTTACATTTTAATGGGATTTACTATGTTAAGACCCAAGGTGACGTGGGGAAAACTGTGAGAGATCAGATGGCAGGCAGTGTTGCTGGTGTGAGAAGTGATGGGATTTCTCATGTATTTTGAAGGCGGAGACTAGATTTGCCGATGGACATCATGTAGAATTTGGAAGTGAGGAATGCAGGGTGACTTACTCTTGTGTATTTGCTTTTCAATTTCACAGTATTTCATAGAGCTCTTTCCATGTCAGTACATAGAGATCAACTTTATGAGCTGTTGCATAATAATCAGACAGCAGGAGGCTGAGCTCAGCGGCTCATGCTGTCATCCCAGCGCTTTGAGAGGCCGAAGTGGGAAGATTGCTTGAGCCCAGGAGTTCAAGACTCTGCAGTGAGCTGTGATTGCCTCACTGCACTCCCGCCTGGGTGACAGTGAGACCCTGTCTCAAAAAAAAAAAAAAAAAAAGTTACAGACTAGATGTCGAAGAATATATCTTGTTTCTTGTTTATTTTATTTTATTTTTTTTGAGACAGAGTCTCGCTGTGTCGCCCAGGCTGGAGTGCAGTGGCGCGATCTCGGCTCACTGCAACCTCTGCCTCCCGGGTTCAAGTGATTCTCCTGCCTTAGCCTCCCGAGTAGCTGGGATTACAGGCGTGTGCCACCACACCCAGCCCTCTCCTTTAAACATTCCCGTGTTGGTGGTCATTGTGATGATCACTTGTGTATGTTGCTGTTACAAATTGCACTGCTGCTTTAAACAGCATCATATATTCTTCCACATGTACATGTCCAAGAGTGTTTCTAGATAAGCACCATGAAGTTAAGGTGCTGGGTCATACAGAGAGGACTCATTTAAACATGTTTTAAAATTATGACAACATATACATAACATAAAATTCACCATCTTAACCATTTTTAAGTATAAAGCTCAGTATTGTTAAGTATATTCATATTGTGCTGCTGTTACCACCATCCAGCTCCAGAACTTTTTCATCATTTCAAGCTGAAACTCTGTCTCCATTAAATGCCAAGTCTCCACTCCTCCCTCCCCTCAGCTCTTGGCACCCACCTTTCTATTTCCTGTCTCTAAGACTTGGACTATCTAGGGACCTTACACAAGTGGACCATACAGTATTTATCTTTTGTGCTTGGCTCATTTCTCATAGCATAATGTCCTTAAGGTTCATCTATGTTATAGGATGTGTCTGAATTTCCTTCCTTTTTAAGGCGGAATAGTATATATGTAATTATATATATATATATAAAATATATATTTTTTTTCTTAAAAATTTTTTTTTTTTGTAGATACAGGGTTTCTCTATGTTGCCTAGTCTGGTCTCGAATTCCTGAGCTCAAGTGATCTGCCCGCCTCAGCCTCCCAAAGTGCTGAGATTACAGGCTTGAGCCACCGCGCCCAGCCATAATGTTCTGTTGTATGAATGGACTACATTTTGTTTGTCCATTAGTGGATGTCTGTTGATGGACACTTGGGTTGCTTCCACCCCTTGGCTATTGCAAGCAATGCTGTTGTGAACATGGTGTGTAAATATCTCTTTGAGACCCTGCTTTCAATTGCTAGGTCATATGGTAATTCTATTTTTGATGTTTTGAGGAACCGCCATACTGTTTCCCATAGCAACCGCACCATTTTGCATTCTCACTAGCAGCACGCAAGGGTTCCAGCTTCTCCACGTCCTTGCCAGCACTTGTAAGGGTCCATCTCTTTGATGACTGTCTCTCCTGGGTGTGAAGTGGCCTCTTGTGCTTGGTACACTTGCCTGGCTCTTGGATCCCGCCCACATGCGAAGCGCCCTGTCTCCCCTGGGCAGGGACTGGGCCCTGTGTTTCCTGGCCCTGGTTCTCTCATTTCCTTCCTCTTTTAATAGAGGACCTTTTGAGATTGTCTCTTTCCCTGAAATATAAATGAAGTGCAGTTTACTAAAAATTCACAGGATATTCCTGATTGTATTGAAGTGCAAAACAGGCAGAACTAATGAGAAGGGTGATGTGTGTAAGAATTTGGAAATGGTATAAGATGAGAATCATACACAACACCAGCCGGTATCAGGCAAGGTTCCAGAACACCACTGGGGAAGGGGCTCCTTCAGCGCTGATGGAGAACGTTTACGTGCACCTGTGGATATTTCACATGGCATGTCGTTACTAGATGGTGTTTTTCTTTTTTTTCTTTTCTTTTCTTTCTTTCTTTCTTTCTTTTTTTTTTTGAGACGGAGCCTCACTCTGTCGTCCAGGCTGGAGTGCAGTGGTGTGATCTTAGCTCACTGCAACCTCCGCCTCCTGGGTTCAAGCAATTCTCCTGCCTCAGCCTCCCAAGTAGCTGGGATTGCAGGCGTGCACCACCGCGCCAGGCTAGTGTTTGTATTTTTAGTGGAAACGGGGTTTGGCTGTGTTGGCCAGGCCCGATCTCGAACTCCTGACCTCAGGTGATCCACCCACCTCAGCCTCCCAAAGTGCTGGTATTACAGACGTGAGCCACCGAGCCCGGCCTCAGATGGTGTTTTTCCATCAACTTTTTCTTTTTACTTAGAAAGGGGTTTTTAAAACCATAAAAAGTGAGAAAACTCTCTTTTAGACGTTGATATCTTCCATGTGTGGGAGGAGCTAGATGATCTGCGTGCTGGTCAGGAGCACGTTGCATGGCGTGTGTGTGTCGGACGGCAGTGAGCCATGCCCAGGCGCGTGCTCCAGCCCTGGTGAAGCCATCATGCTCCAGTGCGCAGTGTCTGTTGCTGCTGGGTGTGGGAGCACCAAGGAAGAGACCTGGGCAGGAGCTGACTTCAGAGCCGGCTGAGGAGGGGTGAACACGTGCGGGCAGTGGTAGGGTGTCTTTTGGAAAAAAGGGACAATCAGAAGCCTGAGAGTCCAGGGTGGATGTGGCCAGAAGGGTTGTCCTTGGAATCGGCTGGACGGCACCTCTGCCTGCCTCACCTGGGGGCTTTGGACCCTTTGGCGAATGGGCACAGCAGAGGTTTTCAGCATGGCAATAATAAGACTTTTTAGAAAGGAAAAGTGTAGTGGGTGGATGGAAAGAGCAGGTTAATTGTTAAACTCGTAGGGGAGATGGGCTGAGGGCCGGAGCCACAGCGTGGAGTTGGAGACGCACAGTGAGGCCGGGCTTAGGAGACTGGACTTGTTTTTGAACAGTTCAAGTTAGCGGGTATCTAACAAGCAGTGATTGATGTCTTCCATGTGGCAGATACTAAACACTTTAATTTTATATTTATTAAATATATTGAATAATATTAGAGCTGATAATCAATTCAGAACTTAGGCATCACCCACAGTCCTGAGGGTCCTGCAGCCCCCGCATAGCCTGCTGAACTGGTTTTGTAGTTAGTTGTTCCCATTTTACTGCAGAGGAAAGGGGCACAGAGAGGTTAAGAAACCAAGGTTACGCATCTCATTAATGACAGAGCTGGGATTCGAATCTAGCCAGTCTATCAAGCTTTGCCTGTCACTTACCCACCACGCAGTGGTGCAGGACGCTGGCCGATACCCACCAGGCGATGGTGCAGGACGCTGGCCGATACCCCCACACAGTGGCGCAGGACGCTGGCCAATACCCCCACACAGTGGCGCAGGACGCTGGCCGATACCTACCAGGCGATGGTGCTGGACGCTGGCCGATACCCCCACACAGTGGCGCAGGACACTGGCCGATACCCACCATGCGGTGGCGCAGGACGCTGGGACTGGAGGAGGCGCACAGCTGAGGCCGGCTCCGTGCCCTTCTTCCTGCCTGTGAGGCAGTCTCGTTGGTCGGCAGTCTTGTTGGTCAGCAACCTTGTGGTTTCTGATAGGTTCCATGAATTTTCATCTTAATTTGCTCCATATTAAACTCAGGGAAGGAGTAGATGTTTTCCAGTTTCACTTGGGCGGGTAGAGGCTGTAAGTCTCCACAGGGCTGTGCTCTGAGCCGTGTGCCAGTCAGCAGCCCAACCATGGTGGAGACGCGCCCAGCACACAGGCAGGAGCTGTTAGCAGGAGGCTGGCGAGCAGGTGATCAGGCGCGAGGCCTCGGGGTGCCCTTGACCCGGCGAATCTCCTGGAAGGCAGGCCATCAGCTCGGCAGGCCCAGGAATTTGATGTTGCAGGTAAACCAGATTGTCAGAATTGTACTCTCGGTCTCGAAGGAGATGGTAGATAAACTAGAGCATCAGCATATTAGTGGCGGTAAGAACGGCAAGTAGCCGTCTCCAGCTTGACTGCCCTTAGAGCACATACCCTCTGGCCTCACACTCGCCAGTTATGTCAAGGCACCTGTTCTGGTCATGGCTACTTTTTGGTTTTGGACCTGAAAGACTCTAAACAGACAGGTTTTGGCTGATGGGAATTTGGAGTTTTTGGGGTTTTTGCAGGCAGGTGCTCACACCCTGGGCACCTGGATTACCGGCCGCCCGGCCCTGTGTGCCTCCCCTCGGCACGTGTTTCTTCTGTAAGGAGCACTTAGACTGCTTACGTTCCTGGTTTGCTGATCTTCTCTGTTGGTCCAGTTCCCTGAGGGTACAGACTACAGCCGTTAAGCCTAGGCCTTGGTGGCAGGTGAGCCCCAGAGCTTGGATTGCTGTGAGATCTGTGTGTCGGGCCTGTGCTGGGAGCATGGACGGAGCCCTGGAGCTGGGGTTTGCTCTGACCCCTGCTGGCGAGGGGAAGAAGGGCAGGACAAAGAGCATTGCTTTCCTTGTCTCCCGCCAGGGACTGCACTGCCCTGAAACTCGGTGGCTGAAACAACAATCATCATTTGTTATCCCTTTCAGGGGACAGGAATTCAGACGGCACAGAGGAGATGACTTTATTTTGGTCAATGAGTCTCAGCTGGAAGACTCAAACATGGGGGTGGTGTTAGTGTGGGCTGCGTCCTTCCACATCTGGTGGCCAGTGCTAGTTAGTGGGTTCTTGGCTAGGGCACCCACGTGTGGCCTCCCGGGTGGCGTGGGCCCCTCACACACAGTGGCTGGGCAGCACAGAGCAAGCTAGCAAGGCAGAGCTGGGTTGAGGCCGCCGTCTGTGTCATGGGCTGCCACTTCAGCCACATACTTCAGGTCCACCCAGGCAAAGGAGAGGGGATACCGACCCACCTCTCGATGGTGGAGTCTCAGAGTACTGCTGGAGGCACATGAGGGACTGGCAGATATTTGCACTGGTTTTGCCATCTTTGGACAAATGCCATAGCCGAAAGAATTGGACAAAGGCAGTAGTAGGGACGGGGCCACCTTTGATTGTCTTTCTTTGCAGAGAGGCTCAATCAAGGGTTAAGCAGCAGATGGAAAGGGAATCTGTTCTGATATTTTAAAATCCCTTAAATGTAATTTCTGGGGCTACTTTGGATATTAATTGTTTTTTCCAAATTTAGGAACCAACTCTCCTTTTTCTGCCAAGGGAAAAAACAAAAAGACAAAAGAGGGAAAAGAAAATCTCTCAGATATTGAAAGGATTCATTCTTTTTCTCTCCACCCCTTTCGATAATTAGCTGGTGAAATTGGTATGTGGAAAATGGTTTAAAATTAGGGGGCGGGTAGAGAGTGCTCTTCATCTCACGAGTTTCCTGGACCGAAGTTGCTTCCCATCTTGGAGAAGCCGTTTGGCATTTAAAGTTCCTTCTTGCTGCTGTTACAGTTCCCAAGGAGAAGACAAGTCTCTCTTCCAGATCCTGGGCTTTCCTAAAGCAGAAGGGAGCAAATGGCAGATTGGAATGTGACATTTTTCTTACTTTGACTAGAATAAAAAAAAAATCTCCACTGTTAGGTAGAGAAGGCAGTCTTTTGTGTTGGTTGTTGTGAAATGACGTTTTTAAATGTTGACAGCGTGTAGGATAGTCTGGTGGACCAATGTATTTTCTAGAGGGGGAGAAGGACCTTCCTTCTAATAGTCTCCCCCAGGTTGTGAAAGGCAAACATCAAGTTCAACTGTAGAATCACGAAGATAAGTTTAAAGAGACCGCACAAGGGTTTTTCCTTCCATTTTCTTCATGTCTTGCCGTCATGGGGGTATCTTCAAAGCTCGGGTAGGTAATATGTGAAAGTTGACACACCCCTCCCAAAACACAAATGGCAAGGTGGAAGTGTGTAGAGGCCATGCTGGGAAGAATACCAGGTCAGTTCCAGGGGAGCATGCCTGCGTCTTCCTTCCTTTCCTCCTGAGCTTGTGTGCTTCTCACTTGTAGTTGTGCCTTCTGGTGCCTCTGACCCAGAGGCACAGGACCCCAGAGCAGACCACAGAGCTGGCCCTGTGAAAACAGTGCAGAGACTGGGCGTGGGGGCTCACGCCTGTGATCCCAGCACTCTGGGAGGCTGAGGCGGGCGGATCGCTTGAGGTCAGGAGTTAGAGACCAGCCCGGCCAATGTGGTAAAACCCTGTCTCTACTAAAAGTGCAAAAATTAGCTGGGCATGTTGGCATGCACTTGTAATCCCAGCTACTTGGGAGGCTGAGGCAGGAGAATCATGTGAACCTGGGAGGCAGAGGTTGTAGTGAGCCGAGATGGTGCCACTGCACGCCAGCCTGGATGACAGAGTTTGTCTGTTTCAAAACAAACAAACAAAACCAGTGCAGAGTTTGAGATCCATGTGCCTGATTGTTTTAGCACTTGACCTCCATGTTTCTGTGGGGGTCTCTGGTTCCAGGGCAGGCACTCCTGGAGCTCATTTGCCCTGAGGGAGATCCTGCTCTGCCCACTGGGATCGGCCGGCCTGGCCTTGTGCTCACTGCACACAGGGTCATACAGTTTACCTAGCATACTGTTTGAAGATTTTTTTGAAGTGGTTTTAAATTTCTGGTAACTTTAAAGATTTTTCTTTTAGCCTCATGTAGAGGACACTTTTTGTGGTTAAAATCTTACTGTTGAGATTAGAAATTTTTCCTTTGGATCATTTATATTATATTTGGTAAGTTAGAGTGAATATGTTGATAGAATATTCATTTCCAAAGTAGTTTTTATTCTTGCATCCTTGTAAAATAAAGCCAAATTACAAGAAGTCTTCAGTAATTTGTTTAGTCTAAGAAAAGAACAAAGCTTTCTGGAAAAATGAGCAAAAGAACCCTGAGATAAGATGATTATATTTTCTCCCCGTTAAGTTTTCCGTTCAGATGATTCTATCCATACAGCTCCTTTTTTGTAGTTTGACTTTTTGAGTAAAATGTGATTGCATATTCTGGTCCAAAGGGAGGATGGCACTGTTGTGAGGGCAGCGTGTGAGGGCGGCGTGGCTCGCGGAGGCCTCACTCCCTGGCTTTCACTCCAGCCTCCTGGTAGCATGCAGAAACACAGTGTGGAAACGGAGGCCACTGTCACAAGCACTGAGGATGATCATTATTACTGGTTTGTCGACAAAACGTGGACGCATTTTGTCTTATCCAGCATGTTGTAGAAAAGCAGGGATTGCCGTGGAAACTCCACACTTTGACTAGGAAAAGAAATGATCACTTCTGAGGTAACTGTGATGTAGATGTATTATTGTAGACATGGTAAACTACCTTATTAATCTTCACCTCATGGTGGTATTGACTGGGCAGATTGTAAAATGCCATCGTTTGCTCTGTCTTTGGTAAACATGAAGGATCAGGTGTCATCTCTTTAGTGGGTGAGAAAGTCTCTGGAAGACCATTGAAGCTGCCTAACACCAGGTATCGCTGAAAGGATTTTTAAAGCTAGTGAGCAGGTTGCCAGGTTGTTCAAAGGTAGAGTGGGCAGGGAGGTGGCTGGCTATCCCCAGGGCCCAGATGCAGATGGGCAGGGGTCCTTCCTGCCAGCCTGGAACCTTAGGTGCACCCTCAGTCTGTTTCAGGGTCAGGCAGGGCCTAGGTTTACCAGCAGCCATGAAACCATTGAGTCTTTTCTTCATGACATACCAGTGGCCAGTGTCGCAGTCAACACAGTTCCGTTGGTTCTTTTTCCTATCTCTTTAAAATTTAAATTTATAAAATTATTTAAATATTTTTATGGGCTTGTCTTTGAATAATTTTAACAGAGATTATCCAAAATATGTCTAGTCCTTATTTGTCTTTGAATTTTAGGGATCTTATAAAGGGCAGTGTCTCAGTTTCTATGATCTTTCCCCCACTATACATTGTTTATTTAAAAAAAAAAAGTCAGTAGTTTGGTAGAAATTGATGGGGCAGGAGGCCACGCACTGGGAACCTCACCTGCAGGGTGCAGGGTGTGCCCTATTCTTCGCCTGTGGGGGATGGTGCCTCATCTCTTAGGTGGGCTGCTGGTGCAGGTGCGGCTGAGGAGGCTCCACAGGAGCAGGCATTTGAACCCTGAAGGCGCGCTGCCGTCTTCTCTGGAAAGGTGATGCTGAGCTCTTCACAAAAGTTTAATAATTTATACTGTATGTATAATAGAAATTGTCTTTTAAAAAAGCATCTAACATCTAATGTAGTAAAGTTAAGGTTAACTATTATGACACATTATATTGGATGCATGGTCATTTCGTATTAAATGACAATGGAGAGGTGTCTACTTGTAGATGAAAAATAATGTTGTCCTGTCAGCCACAAGAAGGAAATTAATTCAGTTAAAAATGTTGGGCCAGGCACGGTGGCTCACACCTGTAATCCCAGCACTTTGGGAGGCCGAAGTGGGCAGATCACTCGAGGTCAGGAGTTTGAGACCAGTCTGGCTAATGTGATGAAACCCCGTCTCTACTAAAAATACAAAAATTAGCCAGGCTCTAATTGCCGTGGGCCTATAATCCCAGCTACTTGGGAGGCTGAGGCAAGAGAATCGCTTGAGCCCAGGAGGCGGAGGTTATAGTGAGTCGAGATCGCGCCACTGCACTCCAGCCTGGGCGACAGAGCAAGACTCTGTCTCAAAAAAAAAAAAGAGAAAAAGAAAATATTGGCCTGGCACAGTGGTACATGCCTGTAGTCCCACCTATGGAAGGCCTAAGTGGGAGGATCTCTTGAGCCCAGGAGTTGGAGGTTGCAGTGAGCTGTGGTTGCACCACTGCACTCCAGCCTGGGTGACAGAACAAGACCCTGTTTCTAAAAATGAATGAACAAGCAAATATGTATATGCTGCCTTTGTTTTTCCTACAGATTATGTTAAGTTGTGATTATTGCATGCTTATTTTATGATTACATTTAGAGGAAGAGACATACAAATAAAGTGGTAGTGTTGTAAAAACTTGAAGCTTTTTATTTTAATCATGAAGAACATTTCAGTTACGTAAACGTATATCATCATGTGGAATAAAGAGGTTACTGTCTTCTGTCCTGTGTTGCTAAAGAGAATTTGTGAGGTCACTGGCATGAATATAGCTACACACCAATATTTACCTATAAAATACATTTATTTTATGGACTTGACATGTGAGTATTTCTCCTATCCCTCTATCCCCTTTGGATATTTTCTGAGCTGTGAATGTAACTGGGTGTCTCATGTCATGACAGCCTGTAGTGCCCACCTCCCCGGGAGCTGCTTGTGTACTTGGCCTCCACGTGCAGCACGTGCAGCATGGGGTCTGAGTTCTACTTCACTATCTGGGGAACTTTTTTCCCCTTAAGTTTTTGTGTCTATCTGAACCCACCAATTAACATTTAAGGAAAAAACTTCACGAAGTGGGAAATAATCCTTTTTTCTCCAGCCACATCAGTGCCTTAGACAATATATTAAAGTGGGCATTCGGAAGAAGACAATGTTGTTTTCTAGAAGGATGGTGGAGTCCAGCTCAAGCACGTCAAATGTGTGCTGAGGTGGGCCTCATTAGTCCGCTGTTCTCCTTTCTCAAAAGGTTTGATTTGTTGCTGTTGTGACCCATTTTGATCATGGATTGGGTAGATTTTGCACCCCTGCCATGCCACCCCACCCTCCCTACCATAGCATTCAGCCCTTGATGCTTAGGTACTGTTCTAATTGAGGTTTTATTACAGGCTGTGACATTGATGAGAATCTGGATAGGTCAGTGACAAATTGTAGCTCTTGTTTTACTATCAAAAATGCCAGGTTTCTGGGTGTATTGGCTCGTTCTCACACTGCTATAAAGACATACTTGAGGCTGGGTAATTTATAAGGAAAAGAGGTTTAATCGGTTCATGGTTCTGTGGGCAGGCTGTATAGGTTTCTGCTTCTGGGGAAGCCTCAAGCAACTTAAAATCATGGCGGAAGGCCTAGGAGAAGCAGGCATATTTTCACATGGCTGGCAGGAGAGAGAAAGCATGAAGGGGGAAGTGCTGCACACTTTCCAACAACCAGGTCTCATGAGAACTCACTCATTATCATGAGAACAGCAAGGGGGACGTCCGCCCCCATGATCCAGTCAGCTCCTACCAGGTCCCTCCCCCAACATTGAGGATTACAGTTAAACATGAGATTTGGGTGGGGACACAGAGCAAACCATATCATTTTGCCCCGGATCCCTCCCAAATCTCATGTCCTTTTCACATTTCTTTTTTTTTTTTCTTGTTTTTTTTTTGAGACAGAGTCTCACTCTGTCACCTAGGCTGGAGTGCAATGACGCGATCTCAGCTCACTGCAACCTCTGTCCCCCAGGCTCTAGCGATTCTCCTGCCTCAGCTTCCTGAGTAGCTGGGATTGCAGGCATGCGCCACCACACCTGGCTAATTTTTATTTTATTTTATTTTATTTTGACATGCAGTTTTGCTCTTGTCGCCCAGGCTGGAGTGCAATGGTGTGATCTTGGCTCACTGCAACCTCTGCCTCCCGGGTTTGAGCAATTCTCCTGCCTCAGCCTCTTGAGTAGCTGGGATTACAGGTGGGCGCCACCATGCCTGGCTAATTTTTTTTTTTTTTTTTTTGAGATGGAGTTTTGCTCTTGTTGCCCAGTCTGGAGTGCAATGGTGTGATCTCAGCTCACTGCAACCTCCACCTCCCAGGTTCAAGCAATTCTCCTCCCTCAGCCTCCTGAATAGCTGGGATTACAGGCACGCGCCACCATGCCTGGTTAATTTTTTTTTTTTTTTGAGACGGAGTTTTGCTTTTGTTGCCCAGGCTGGAGTGCAATGGTGCGATCTCAGCTCACTGCAACCTCTGCTTCCTGGGTTCAAGTGATTCTCCTGCCTGAGCTTCTCAAGTAGCTGGGATTACAGGTGCCCGCCACCATGTCCATTTAATTTTTGTATTTTTAGTAGAAACGGGGTTTCACCATGTTGGCCAGGCTGGTCTCGAACTTCTGACCTCAGGTGATCCACTCGCCTCAGCCTCCCAAAGTGCTGAGATTACAGATGTGAGCCAATGCGCCCAGCCTAATATTTGTATTTTTAATAGAGACAGGGTTTCACCATGTTGGTCAGGCTGGTCTCAAACTCCTGACCTCATGATCCACCCACCTCGGCCTCCCAAAGTGCTGAGTCCTTCTCACATTTCAAAACACAAATATGCCTTCCAGCAATTTCCCAAAGTCTTAACTCATTCCAGCCTTAACTCAAAAGTCCAAAGTCTTATCTGAGACAAGGTAAGTCCCTTCTGCCTATCAGCCTGTAAAATAAAAAGCTTACTTCCAAGAAACAATAGTAATACAGGCATTGGGTAAATGCTTCTGTTCCAAAAGGGAAAAATTGACCAAAACAAAGGGGCTACAGGCTCCATGTAAGTCTGAAACCCAGCAGGGCAGTCTGAGTTCCACAATAATCATCTTTGACTCCATGCCTCACTTCCAGGCCACACTGGTGGAAGAGGTGGGCTCCCAAGGCCTTGGGCAGCTCTGCCTCTGTGGCTCTTCAGGGTACAGCTCCTGCAGCTGCTTTCATGGGCTGGCGTTGAGTGCCTGCTGCTTTTCTAGGTGTGTGGTACAAGCCGTAGATGGATCTACCATTCTGGGGTCTGGAGGGCAGTGGTCCTCTTCTCACAGCTCCACTAGGCAGTGCCCCAGTGGAGACTCTATGTGGGGCTCCAGTCCCACATTTCCCATCCACACTGCCCTAGTAGAGGCTCTCCGTGGGGGCTTTGCCCCTGCAGCAAGCTTCTGTCTGGACATCTGGACATTTCCATATACTTGGCCTCCACATCCAGCATCCTCTGAATTCAAGCAATTCTCCTGCCTCAGCTTCCTGAGTAGCTGGGATTACAGGCATGCGCCACCACAGATGTATGGATGATATCCATACATCCTGTGAAATCTAGGCGGAGGCTCCCAAGCCTTAACTCTTGCCCTGTGTGCACCTGCTGGGTTAACACCATGTAGAAGCCTTGGTAGCTGCCAGCTTGCACCCTTTGGGTCAGTGTCCTGAGATGTATCTGGGGCCCTTTCAGCCACCACTGGAGCTGGAGTGGCTGTGATGCCGGACACCATGTACTGAGGTTGCACAGAGCAGCAAGGCCCTGGGTCTGGCCCACAAAACCATTCTTCCTTCCTAGGCCTCCAGGCCTGTGATGGGAGGGGCTGCTGCAAAGGTGTCTGAGGCATTTTCCCCATTGTCTTGGCTATTAGCATTCAGCTCCTCATGCAAATTTCTGTAGCTGGCTTGAACCCCTTCCCTGAAAAATGTGCTTTTTTTCCTACCACATGGTCAGGCTGCAAAATTTCCAAACTTTTATGCTCTGCTTCCCTTTTAAATATGAGTTCCAGTTTCAGATACTCTCTTCGTGCATGCATGTGAGTGTATGCTGTTAGAAGCAGCCAGGCCACATCTTGACTGCTTTGCTACTTAGGAATTTCTTCCACCACATACCCTAAATCATCTCTCTCAAGTTCAAAGTTCCACAGATCCTTAGAGCAGGGACACAGTGCCGCCTGTCTCTTTGCTAAAGCATAGCAAGAGTGACTTTTACTCCAATTCCCAATGGGTTCCTCATCTCCATCTGAGACCTCCTCAGCTTGGACTTCATTGTCCATATCAC
This sequence comes from Pan troglodytes, assembly GCF_028858775.2. Taxonomy (NCBI): domain Eukaryota; kingdom Metazoa; phylum Chordata; class Mammalia; order Primates; family Hominidae; genus Pan; species Pan troglodytes. The sequence goes on along the minus strand of NC_072409.2, from coordinate 729,233 downwards.
TGTCAGCATTTTGGTCAAAACCATTCAAAAAGCCTCTAGGAAGTTCATCTTCCTTTCTTCTTCTTAGCCCTTTAACCTGTTCAAACTTCGGCCCATTACCCATTTCCAAAGCTGCTTCCACATTTTCAGGTATCTTTATAGCAATGCCCTACTTCTCCAGTACCAATTTTCTGTATTAGTCTGTTCTCACACTGCTATAAAGATATACCTAATTCTGGGTAATTTATAAAGAAAAGAGGTTTGATCAGCTCATGGTTCCATGGGCTGTAGAGGCTTCTGCTTCTAGGGAGGCCTCAGGAAACTTAGCAATCATGGCGGGAGGGCAAAGGGGAAGCGAGCACATCTTACCTGGCCATAAGGATGAAGAGAGAGCAAAGGGGGAAGTGCCACACACTTTCCAACAACCAGATCTTGTGAGATATATCACGAAAACAGCAAGGGGGACATCTGCCCCCATGATCCAGTTACCTCCCATCAGGCCCCTCCCCCAATATTCGGGATTACAGTTCAACATGAGATTTTGGTGGGGACACAGAGCCAAACCATATCACTATGTGTCTGTAAACAGTGAGGTTATGATATGACCTCAGCTCTGCAGCCTGTAGGGGAATGTGGGGGAGGAAGGAGCTCACTGAGCTCAGGACTTGGAGGGAAGGACTGGGCCACTTTGTTCTCATAAACAAGTAGGACCAAGACCGGAGGCTTGTGGCCTTGCCCTGGTTGTAGATTGAGGATTTTCTATTGGTTTTAATTTTAAGAAACATGGACATTTAAGATAGTGTTTGGTTTTTTTAATGGTATTTAAGAAGAATAGAGTTTTAGGACTAAAATGAGTTCTGTATTTCTGTTCCGAGAGGAGTGTCCTTGGGTCATCCCTTGGCCATTTGTCTTGGTCCTTCACCCCATTCCCCTTTAGTTTGCAAGAATCTTCATTATTGCTGCTTGGTATCCTCTCTTCTTTTTACTTTGATCCTTTAATCTTTTTATTTAGGATTTTGTATTTAAAAGGCCCTTTACTTGAAAGAAGCATCAGAATTCCTGGAAATCCCAGGCTCTGGGAGGGAATTTCCCTTCCTCCTGCCTTCCCTCCCTCCCTCCCGCCCTCCCTCCCTCCTTTCCTTTCCTTGTTCCTTCCTTCCTTTTCTTTCTTTCCTCCCTTCCTTCCCTTCTTTATCCCCTCCCCTCCCTCCCTCTCTCCCTTCCTTTTCCATTTTCTTTTCTTCTTTTGACAGCGTCTTCCTCTGTCACCCAGGCTGGAGTGCAGTGGTACAACCTTGGTTCAAGGAAGCCTTGAACCAGCCTTGGTTCAAGGAAGCCTTGAACCAGCCTTGGTTCAAGGAAGCCTTGAACCAGCCTTGGTTCAAGGAAGCCTTGAACCAGCCTTGGTTCAAGGAAGCCTTGAACCAGCCTTGGTTCAAGGAAGCCTTGAACCAGCCTTGGTTCAAGGAAGCCTTGAACCAGCCTTGGTTCAAGGAAGCCTTGAACCAGCCTTGGTTCAAGGAAGCCTCCCACCTCAGCCTCCCACGTAGCTGGGACTACAGGTGTGTGCCACCACTCCTAGCTAATTTTTAAAAATTGTTTGTAGAGATGGGGGTCTCACTGTTTTGTCTAGGCTGGTCTTGAACTCCTGGGCTCAAGCAGTCCTCCAGCCTTGACCTCTCAAAATGCTGGGATCACAGGCATGAGCCACTACACCGGCCTGGGAACTCCTTTAACTTGCGTTTGGAAGTTGGACATGAATCTCCTGAGTGTTCTTGAGTTTGGGCAGATGTACTGAGGATAAGAAGAACTTCCAAGGAGCTGGGTTTTTCTGGACTTGAGATAATGTGATTTTTAAGTGGCAAGAACTGAAGCCAGTGTTTGAGTGAGAATTGGAATGTGTGCATGCTTCCTGTTTATGCTTTGCACACACTGGTTTTGTTCTTTTACCCACCGTCCTGGTGTGTACTCTACATTGTGCACAAGTTGTGGCACTAAAAACGCAAGGTCTGTTGCTCAGGTGGAAATGGACTGGTCATGTGTTTTGCCGTGCGGGCGCAGAGGTCAGGCTGGCTCTGTGGTTAGCAGGTGCAACCCACGCGGAAGGGGAGGAGGGGTTTCCTGACTGAGCGAGAAGCCCCAAGTCAGGGCTGTCCTCCCAGGGTAGGTTTGGAGTAGGCACTGCACTCAGTCTCTTGTTGCTGTGAGGTTGGGGGATGGCCCTAGAGGGCTGTGGCAGTCTTGGGGCTGTGAGGTCTGGACCAGCCCTGCCCTGGTACCTGTACTGACCAAGAGAGGCCCACGGTCCCCTCCTCTCCCCACAGCTCTGGGGCTCCTGTCTACCTCTGAAAAGTGAGTTGCAGTGCCTCCCTCTCCTGGACTTCCAAATTGCGAGGTGGGGAAGGCCCAGGCCGTTCTTCCTGGAGTGGACCTGGACCCTTCACTTCTGCCTGGGCTCCTCTGCCTTGTGCGTTGGGGGGTTAGGGGTGGGGCGTCACCAGGGGTGGGGCATCGGGGGCGGGGCTAGGCTCTGCCAGTCAAGGCACACGGGGCCATGGCAGGGCAGGGCATGCAGAGCCGACCTGGCCTGGGGGTTGGCGGGTCCTGGACCATCCCGGGGAGTTGTAGGTTGGGGCTCCTGAGGGAAATGCAGATGATTTTTTCGGGAATGTTTTGTCTAGGCTTCCTGGACTGGGCAGAGCTGCTGCGGTGCGGGGTCTGAGTCCAAGTAGTTTGCTCCCTCCAGCTAGGTGGGTGTTGTGAGTGGAAAGGTCTCGATTTAGGATACATAAAACACAATTTTGTTTTAACTAATTCATTTTGTTTTGCTTAGATCAAGGAGAAGGAATAATGTGCTAGGCTGAATGATTGAGATGAGACAGCATTTCTGTCACTGTTATGAACAGGAGCCCTTCCTCCCCTTATTTATTTTTGAGACGGAGTCTCGCTCTGTTGCCCAGGCTAGAGAGCAGTGGCGTGATCTCGGCTCACTGCAACCTCCGCCTCCCGGGTTAAAGATATTCTCCTGCCTCAGCCTCCTGAGTAGCTGGGATTACAGGTGCCTGCCACCACGCCCAACTAATTTTTGTATTTTTAGTGGAGATGGGGTTTTGCCATGTTGGCCAGACTGGTCTCGAACTCCTGACCTCAAGTGATCCGCCTGCCTCGGCCTCCCAAAGTGGTGGGATTGCAAGCGAGAGCCACTGTGCCCGGCTTCTCCTTTTTATTGAGACATTATTTATCTTTTATACATATATATATTTTTTGAGATGGAGTTTTGCTCTTTTGCCCAGGCTGGAGTGAAGCAGCGTGATCTCAGCTCACTGCAACCTCCGCCCCCGCCCAGGTTAAAGTGATTCTCCTGCCTCAGCCTCCTGAGTAGCTGGGATTACAGGCATGTGCCACCACTCCCGGCTAATTTTTATATTTTTAGTAGAGACAGGGTTTCGCCATGTTGGCCAGACTGGTCTCCAACTCCTGACCTCAGGTGATCCACTCACCTTAGCCTCCCAAACTGCTGAGATTACAGGCGTGAGCCAGCGCGCCTGGCCTATCATTTACATTTGTATTGTAAGCTAATTTGTCCTTAATCTGGAGGTTTCATAAAATCCTAGAATCCATCAGCCATAAGGAGACTTGGCAGCGCTGCTTGAGGGGGCTGGTCTCCGTAGCCAGCCTGTGGTGCTTCAGCCCCCTAGGGGCAGCCCCTGGGCTACAGAAACAGCATCCCTTGCTAGGAGAAAACCTTCCCGAGCCTCCTGGAAGTCAGGAGAGGCCACGGTTCTGGAGGAGAGGGCGGAGCCACTGCCTTGCAGAGCCTGGTTTATCTGCCTCTGCTGGGCCTCCCTCCTCCCCAGTGCCCCCCTCCTCCCCAGTGCCCCCTTTTCCTTTCGCCTCTGCCCTGGGCCGTCCTCAGCTGTCCCTTAATGGAAGTGAGCACTGGGGATGCTACAGACCAGGCAGAGGTCTGTGCTGTGTTTCTGGCCCTAACACTGGTATGAGGCCTGGCATGTTGGTCAGTGCTTGTCAGAGGATTCCTGAGTGCAGTTGAATTGGACACACAGCAGAATGGTGGATGATTCTAGACATTATTCGGTAGTGTGTTACATAGCATTCTTAAACATTTTTTCAAAAGATTACAAAACTTAATTTCGTGGGTAGGATTTGTGGCTGGTGGTAGTGATGAGGACTGTGAGATGGAGTGGGGTTTGGCGGGTGCCTCCAGGAGGGGACAGCATGTGAGGGGCACAGCTGGTGCCCAAAAATGCCTGTAGACCCCGGCAGCCTCACAAGGTCTGCCCTGCCATGCTCCACCCCGGCTCATCTCAGGCCAGGAGACCTTGTCGGCAGAGCTGTGCCGTAGCAGGCAGGGTGTCTTTGGTGTGCCTCAAGGCCCTGCTCTTAAAAGTATTGAGGACCCCAGAGGGCTCTTGTTTATTGGGTTGTATCTAATGATAGTTACTGTAAAAGAAATGAAAACTGAAAAGTTAAAAATCACATTTTTAAAAAATAATAAAAGTAAACATGTAACATTTTATTTACATGTTAGGGAATACAGCAGTTTCTGTGAAAAGTACTTTTTCTGAATGAAAAAAACTCAGTTGAATGGCATTGTTTTCCATGTTGGTCCATCTCTGTCATGTCTGGCTAATCGAAGAGTCAGCTGGATTTGCAGATTGGCTTCTGCACCCAGCCTGAGGTGATACTGTCTGAAGAAAATCTGGTCTCCCATAGACATGTGGTTGGCAAGGGGGAAGTATTTTGATATCTTTTCAGATAATTGCAGCTATTCTGCTTTGATATGACACGAAAACTCAACAAGGTGAAACTGTGCCAATGACCTTCTTCCTCTGTGACATTAAAGCCCATCTTGGATGCATCTTTGGCCCATGCGTGATTTTGAATATTAGGCACTGGGCATTTGGGGAGTGTCGGCTCACCTTGTTAGGAAGATCTTCCCCATATTGACACATTTTATTATATGGTATCAAAAATCATAGTCACTAATGATACCGCTCATGTAATAAGAAAAGTCATAAATATGGAGAAACTTTCAAGCTCATAGGGACAGATACACATTTACATGTGTTTCGAAAATTCAAAAGGTAGAGTTTTAACATTGCCAACAAATACTACTGGTTGTTTTCTTTGAGGCTCACTCTGTTTTGTGGAAATGTCTGCCAGATGTCCAGGTCTGACTGAGTGGCATGTCCAGGCCTGAGTGGCATGTCCAGGCCTGAGTGGCATGTCCAGGCCTGAGTGGCATGTCCAGGCCTGAGTGGCATGTCCAGGTCTGAGTGGCATGTCCAGGCCTGAGTGGCATGTCCAGGTCTGAGTGGCATGTCCAGGTCTGAGTGGCATGTCCAGGCCTGAGTGGCATGTCCAGGCCTGAGTGGCATGTCCAGGTCTGAGTGGCATACATTTTGCCAGTTGTTCTTTTAAGTGAAGATGCTCTGTGAGTGAGGAAAGCTTCGGGTTCCACGCAGCCACTGCACCTGGCCTGCTGCCTGCCCCCTTCCTCTGATGTGGAACGCTGGAGAGCTGTGCTCGCAGGCCATCATCTCACTGCCTCATCCAGGGCACTCTCAGGCGAGCCCCCCAAGTGCCTGCTGGTCAAGAGTTCAGTTGCTGGAGTACACTTCGGTGTCCTGACCTGGTCGATGCTAAGGGGCTGACACCACCGCTTGGGCACCGTCTGTGCAAATATCAGCACAGTGAAAAAGGCAGTTGAGGTCCTAGTATTACCATGAAAATAGTTTTGACCTCCTGGACTCCTGGAAGGATTGCAGGGACCCCGGAGAGCTCCTGTTGGGGGGTAGGTGTGAAGGGTGCAGGCTGAGCTGGCTGGCGTACAGCTGTGATGGACCAGGAAAGGTAGCGTGCTCTGCATGTTTGAGGGCTGGCCATGAGCCGCTGGGCTGCTGGCCCTGGCTTGGCAGTGGGAGATCAGGGGGTGGGAGGTGGAAACCTGGGCCCCCCTGCCTTACCGTGGTGGGGTGGGCTGTGCACAGTTGCTAAGACCAGCTCCTGGGGAGGGTGATGCAGTTAGGTCCGGTGTTACCAAGTCAGCCCAGAAGGCAGCGAGACCATATGGATGTGAGCCCTGGAAAGCAGTAGGCACATCCGGGCTCAGGTAGGGGCTGGCCTGGCGTCTGCTTTGTGGGGAGGAGGGGTTCTGTTGAGAGGCCCCATTGTTGACACGTTTTCTCATCCAGACGCTGGACACCCGGGTTTTTGCAGCCTCTTATACTTCTTACCTGTTGATAGTCAATTAAAGATGGAATCAGTGCGTGGCTGGCCTCCTGCAGCTGTCTGACTGGCTGCTCCTAGTGACCTCGGGCAGGTCTGTGCCTCTCCTCTTCTGGTTGTGGACTCGGAGCACCAAGTGTGCCTCCCTCAGTTGTTCCTATTTTATCACTCTGACCCGGAGGCTTCCTGCCCACTTCCAGCTTCCAGTGGCCTCACCAGAGGGCTTTCTCCAGTATCACATCACCAGGTGTGGGTGTCAGCCTGACAGCTCCCACTTGCAGTCTGGCATCTCCAACTGCCCAGAGTGGTCAGCAGCCCTCTTCCCCGGCCCCCAGCTGTGGGTGGGGCATTTGCAGACTCCCTGCTGCCTCCTTATGGACTCCATGGTCCTGCTGCTGCGTCGGGAGAGGACTGGCTAGGAGTGTTTTATGTGTTTATGTTCACTTCTCCAACCAGACTCTAAGCTTCTTGAAGGCAAGGATTTTTGTGTAAAAAAAAAAAAAAAAATTCTGTCCAAGTGCCACCCAAGTGCAGTGGCTCACACCTCTAATCCCAGCACTTTGGGAGGCTGAGGCGGGCGGATCACTTGAGGCCAGGAGTTTGAGACCAGCCTGGCCAACATGGTGAAACCCCCATCTCTATTGAAAACACAAAAAGCAGCTGGGTGTGGTGGTGTGCACCTGTAGTCCCAGCTACTCAGGTGGGTGAGGCCTGAGAATCGCTTGAACTGTGGAAGCAGAGGTTGCAGTGAGCCGAGATCGCGCCACTGTACTCCAGCCTGGGCGAGAGAGTGAACTCTGTCTCAACAAAAAAATTGTAAGAGGCCTTGTATAATACATACCTCTATAGATGCTTAATCTCAAAGATTTAGTGATTTAAGTTCCTTATTGAATTTTCTTGATTTATCTATTTCTATAATTTTTTGTAGGAGGTTAGACATTTGAAATATATGAATTACTGTCAGCAGTAGAATGCATTTTGAAATAAATTGTAACACTCCTGTAACAGAGCCCAAAGATTTCAGATATCTAATTGTATAAATGATACATGAATGCGTTCTTATTGTTAAGAAACTGTCTTCAAAAATAGAAATACAGGAGAAGTTTCCTTGGACTGTGTTCTGAATGCCAGTTCTTCTCCTGGAGGCAACTGTAACCAGCTGGCAGGAGTAAATCTGACTGTCCAGCAGCTCATGGTGAATGTTGTAACTACGATTTTTTGACTTTTTCCAAATGATGTCCATTTGGAAAAGCGGCCTCCCACTGAACCCGGCTGACGGCTGTTGTTTCTCTCTAACAGGCAGTTCCGGCGAGGGGGGAGCCTCAGCAGGATTGCTGTGTGAAAACCGAGCTGCTGGGAGAAGGTGAGGGCGGTGTGCACCGAGGGACAGGAGCAGCGCCTCCCTCCAGACTAGAAAACCTGCTGCTCTTCCTCTCTTATTAGTCCCCGTCTTCTGACTTTCTTTGCTTTACCTAGGTTTATGGTATAGTTTCTAATCTATCCCATTCCTAAATAGCACAGTTGCACAGACATACACAAAAGCTCTGCCAGAGAAGGAACACATTTGTCAAAGTATGAAAAGCAAAAATCCTGTATATCCTTGTCTTAAAGTACACCCAGAAAATTAAAAGTGAGTGGCCACACAAATGTTTATAGCAGCATTGTCACGTCGCCGAAAACCGGAGACACTCCGGTGTCCTCAGTTGATAAGGAACTGGATAAACAGATCGTGGTACATCCACACAGTGGGACAGCGGTCAGCAGCCCAGAAGAGCACACAGCATGACTGACGCCGCACCATGGATGAAGCTTTTGTACGGTTTGTTAAGTGAAGGAGGCCAGACCCAAAGGGCCACAAGCTGCATGACTCCAATTTTATGGCAGACACTTGGAGAACAGCAGTGGTTACCAGGAGGTGGAGGGAGTGGTGTGGAAGCAAGTGTCTGCAGAGAGGCAGGGTGAGGGGAGTTGGGGCGAGGGGAGTCGGCGGGGCTGCACCCCTCTGTAAGGCGTGGCGCACACATGAGTTCAGGGTTCGGATGTTCTTGGAGAGCCTGCACCACCAAGAGCGCCCCCAGGAAATGAGGGCAGGTGGCGCCAGACGAGCTGTGCTGTGCTCCACAGTGAAGGGAGAGTGGTGTTCTGGCTGGACCCATAAGGGTGGCAGCCGTGGGAGCAGCTCAGACACTGGACTTGCCTAAGGCTCTCCCAGCTGGAGCCTGCTCCTCTCCAGACAGCGCGCAAGGCCTGGCTCCTCATGGACTGTGGGCTGTGGCCCCTGCCGTGTTCTCCTTTCACCCTAGATGGCCTCGCTGTGCCTGTGGGTGCTCGTCCACCCACTGGCTGTGCACTGTGGTGACCGCTGCCCACCTCTGCCGCTACCCCTAGCCGGCCCTCCAGGGTTGCCCCCACCTCCTGCGCCATCCACCTCCTGCAGCCTGACTGGGTGTTTTCTTCCTGTACTTTGGCCCCTTCCTGTTGCCGTCCTTTCTGTGTCTTTGAACTGTTTCTTCTGTTGGCTCCAGTGTCCTCCGGCTCTTCCCCCTTCTCTCCCTGGTCACCCCTCCTTTGACCTTCCTAGTGGAACTTGTTTCCTACGTGACACCAGATGCCACAAGCCCCAGGTTATTCCATTACCCTTTAGGCTTTGCCTGTGCCCTGTTCCCTTACACACTGCCGCTGAGCCACGGCCTCTCCACCCTGGGGGAACTGCTGGACCCCCACGGTGGCTGCCCCATCTTGCTTTCCCTGCAGCAGTTGCAGAGGGCTCCAGGTTCTCCACGTCCTCGCCACCATTTCTTAGTGTCTGTGGCTGTCCTGGCGGGTGGGAAGTGGCATCTCATTGTGGTTTTGGTTTGCATTTTCCTGACGGCCAGTGATGTTGAGCATCATTTCGTGTGCTTACTGGCCATCTTTAGAGCTTCTTTGGAGAAATATCTCTTCTCCTGTGATTTCAAATTGGATTGATTTTTATTGTTGAGTTTTCAGTGTTCTTTATATAAGCAGAAGTCCCTTATCAGCCATGGGATTTGCAAATATTTTCTTCCAGTCTGTGGCTTGTCTCTCCCCTTTCTTGATGGTGTCCTTTGAAGTATAAATGTTTTCAATTTTGGTGAAGTCCGACTTACCTGTTTTTTTTCTCCTTTTAGTTGCTGGTGCTTTTGGTCTAACACCTAAGAACTTACCATTACTTAATAGAAGGTCACAAACATTTACATTTATTTTTTCTTGGAGTTTTATAGTTTTATCTCTTTTATTTAGGTTTTCGATCAATTTTGAGTTAATTTTTGTATATGATTTGAAGTAGGGGTCCCAGTTTATTATTTTGCAAGTTGATAATCAGTTGTCCCAGCAACATTTATGAAAAAGACCTTTCTTCCCTCATTGAATTGTTCTTGCACCCTCGTTGAAAATCAGTTGGCTTTAAATGTGAGGGTTTATTGTAAGATTTTCTTTTTAGACAGGGTCTCCCTCTGTAATCCAGGCTGGAGTGTGATCATGGCTTACTCTAGCCTCCATCTCCCTGGGCTCAGGCAATCCTACCACCTCAGCCTCCCAAGTAGCTGGGACCACAGGTGTGAGCCACCACACCACGCTAATTTTTTTTTTTTTTTTTTTTTGAGATGGAGTCTTGCTCTGTCACCTGGGCTGGAGTGCAGTGGCACGATCTCGGCTCACTGCAAGCTCCGCTTCCCGGGTTCACGCCATTCTTCTGCCTCAGCCTCACGAGTAGCTGGGAATACAGGCACCCGCCACCATGCCCGGCTAATTTTTTTTGTATTTTTAGTAGAGACGGGGTTTCACCATGTTAGCCAGGATGGTCTCCATCTCCTGACCTCATGATCCACCCGCCTTGGCCTCCCAAAGTGCTGGGATTACAGGCGTGAACCACTGTGCCTGGCCCCTAAGTATTATATTTTTTGATGCTATTTTAAATAGAATTGTTTTAAAAATTCTTTTTCATTTTGATCATTGATACTGTATAGAAATACAAGTGATTGGCTGGGCACACTGGCTCATGCCTGTAATCCCAGCACTTTGGGAGGCCAAGGTGGGCAGATCACCTGAGGTCAGGAGTTCAAGAGCAGCCTGGCCAACGTGGTGAAACCCCATCTCTACTAAAAATACAAAAATTAGCGGGACGTGGTGGCTCGCACCTATAATCCCAGCTACTCATGAGGCTGAGGCAGGAGAATCACTTGAACCCAGGAGGCAGAGCTTGCAGTGGGCAGAGATCATGCCATTGCACTCCAGCCTGGGTGACAGAGCGAGACTCCATCTCAAAAAATAAAAAAAGTAAAAAAAAAAAAAATTGATTTTTGCATATTTATCTTATATCCTATAACCTTGCTAAACTCGTTTATTAGTTCTAATGATTTAAACTTCCTTGGGAATTTCTGTATAAAAGCTTGTGTCATCTTTAGGGCTCATTTGGTTTCTTCCATTCCAATCTGCATTCTTTTTATTTCTGTTTCTTCCTTATGGCCCTACTTCGAATCTCCAGTACAGGGTTGAATAGAAGTGGCAAGACTGGACATCCTTGTCTGGTTTCTGATCTTAGGGAGAGAGCTTCCCGGGTTTCACCTTTAAGTGTGATGTTAGCTGTAGTTTTTCATAGATGCCCTATGTTAGATTGAGGAAGTTTTCTTTTCTTAGCAAACCATTTGCTAAGTGTTTTGACCATGAAGGGGTGTTCATTTTTTCCTGTCTAATGAGATGCTTGTGTGGTTTTGTCCTTTATTTTGTTCTATTGATATTTGGCATATTAATTCATTTTTAGCTATTAAGCCAACCTTGCATTTCTGGGGTTAAATTCCACTTGTTCATGGTTTAATCCTCCTCACCAATTTTGTTTTGTTGTTGGGGGGTGCGGAGCTGGATTCAGTTTGCTCATTTTTTTTTTTTAATTTTTTTTAATGAGACCTATCACCCAGGCTGGAGTGCAGTGGTGCAATCATAGCTCACTGAAGCCTTGACCTCCTGGGCTCAAGTGACCCTCCTGCCACAGCCTTCTGAGTATCTGGGACTACAAGTGTGCACCTCCATGCCCGGCTAATTTTTTAATTTTTGGTACAGAGTCTCACTATGTTGCCCAGGTGGGTCGTGAACTCCTGGGTTCAAGCGATCATGCTTCCTTGGCCTCCCAAAGTGCTGGGATTCCAGGCATGAGCCACCACACCCAGCTTATAGATTCAATTTGAGGGGACTTGACAGCTTTGTAATGTCATCCATTTAGGAGCATGAAATGCCTTCTATTTAACTTTTTTTTCCAACACATTGGCTTTGAGTAATCTTGGCAAATTTCCTAATACCCTTTGTAGTTTTCCCTACTTCTGTGAATGATACTTTTTTTTCTTACATTTTCTAGGTAATGTTGATATAAATAAATGTCTTTGATTTTGTAACATGATTTCAAATTCAGCAGTCTGGTTGTACTCTTGTGTTTTAGTTGCTAATTGAGTCTGTTTTTAAGTAAATGATTGTGTCAGATGCAGGCGGGAACAGTTTGCCCCTCACATTGTTCTTTCCCTTTGGTGTCACCTGCACTGCCTTTTTATGTCAGACACTGGTAGTGTTAATAGATCTTATATGCAATTAATTTAGCATTTACATATACATCTGCTGCAGGATTTGGTATGAGGAAGTTTCCACTTACTCTGTTTTGTTAAGGGTTTTTAAAACATAGTTGTTTATTCAGAACACACACATTAGATGCCAGGCCTCGTTTATGTGCTCAGGGTACACTGGTAAACAGGGCATTTGCGCTCATAGGACTTAACGTCCTCGGGTGGAAGGACAGACGGCCAGCATGACAGATGATCAGGTCTGTTGTGCTCGAGGTGATAAGCACCAGGAAGAACAGAGCTAGGAAGGAGGGCACTGGGCGGTGGCATCTCAGGCTTGACTGAAGCTCCGTGTGCACCCAGCGATGCCATCACAGGCTTCCTGCCTCAGCCTGTCCTGAGCTGAGTGTGTGTGTCAATCTCGTGATGTAAAATAGTGTCTCCTTGACTGCCCTGGATATGATTTCCTGGGGTTGTCATCGGAGAGTGAGCTTCTGTAGGGAGTGGAGAGCAGACCACGGACGTGCTCCAAGTATAAGCCCTTTTTCTGACCCATTTTCTCTGTTATTGTGAAGCCTCTTCTGAAGCCTTGTTTTCTATCTCCAAATAACACTCCATGTTTTATTATAGCAGTGATTCCCCAAACTTAACCAACTAACGTTCAACGTTAATGCTTAAGAAATGTTTACGTTTAATATGTTTGAACTGAAATGCTGGTTTGCTATGAAACAAAATAATTTTCTGTAGACAGTTTTATATAAGCCAGCCAAAGAAATTGTGTTGGTGGTGGTGTCATGGGGGGAGGAAATTGTGTTGGTGTCATGGTGGGGGGAGGAAATTGTGTTGGTGTCATGGTGGGGGGAGGAAATTGTGGTGTCATGGTGGGGGAGGAAGTTGTGTTGGTGTCATGATGGGGGAGGAAGTTGTGGTGTCATGGTGGGGGAGGAAGTTGTGGTGTCATGGTGGGGGAGGAAGTTGTGGTGTCACGGTGGGGGAGGAAGTTGTGGTGTCACGGTGGGGGAGGAAGTTGTGTTGGTGTCATGGTGGGGGAGGAAGTTGTGTTGGTGTCATGGTGGGGGAGGAGGTTGTGGTGTCATGGTGGGGGAGGAAGTTGTGTTGGTGTCATGGTGGGGGAGGAAGTTATGGTGGTGTCACGGTGGGGGAGGAAGTTGTGGTGGTGTCATGGTGGGGGAGGAAGTTGTGTTGGTGTCATGGTGGGGGAGGAAGTTGTGGTGTCATGGGGGAGGAAGTTGTGGTGTCATGGTGGGGGAGGAAGTTGTGGTGTCATGGTGGGGGAGGAAGTTGTGGTGGTGTCATGGTGGGGGAGGAAGTTGTGGTGGTGTCACGGTGGGGGAGGAAGTTGTGGTGTCATGGTGGGGGAGGAAGTTGTGGTGTCATGGGGGAGGAAGTTGTGGTGTTATGGTGGGGGAGGAAGTTGTGGTGTCACGGTGAGGGAGGAAGTTGTGGTGTCACGGTGGGGGAGGAAGTTGTGGTGTCACGGTGGGGGAGGAAGTTGTGGTGTCACGGTGGGGGAGGAAGTTGTGTTGGTGTCATGGTGGGGGAGGAAGTTGTGTCATGGTGGGGGAGGAGGTTATGGTGGTGTCATGGTGGGGGAGGAAGTTGTGTTGGTGTCACGGTGGGGGAGGAAGTTGTGGTGTCATGATGGGGGAGGAAGTTGTGGTGTCACGGTGGGGGAGGAAGTTGTGTTGTTGTCATGGTGGGGGAGGAAGTTGTGGTGTCACGGTGGGGGAGGAAGTTGTGTCACAGTGGGGGAGGAAGTTGTGGTGGTGTCACGGTGGGGGAGGAAGTTGTGGTGTCATGGTGGGGGAGGAAGTTGTGGTGTCATGGTGGGGGAGGAAGTTGTGGTGTCATGGTGGGGGAGGAAGTTGTGGTGTCATGGTGGGGGAGGAAGTTGTGGTGTCATGGTGGGGGAGGAAGTTGTGTTGGTGTCACGGTGGGGGAGGAAGTTGTGGTGTCACAGTGGGGGAGGAAGTTGTGGTGGTGTCATGGTGGGGGAGGAAGTGGTGTCATGGTGGTGAGGGAGGAAGTTGTGGTGGTGTCATGGTGGGGGAGGAAGTTGTGGTGTCACGGTGGGGGAGGAAGTTGTGGTGTCATGGTGGGGGAGAAAGTTGTGTCATGGTGGGGGAGGAAGTTGTGGTGTCATGGTAGGGGAGGAAGTTGTGGTGGTGTCATGGTGGGGGAGGAAGTGGTGTCATGGTGGTGGGGGAGGAAGTTGTGGTGGCGTCATGGTGGGGGAGGAAGTGGTGGTGGTGGTGGTGCCATGGAGAGCATGGCCTGCAGTCAGTGACACTCGTTTCTCTGTTAGCAGAGACACCTATGGCTGCCGATGAAGGCTCAGCAGAGAAACAGGCAGGAGAGGCCCACATGGCTGCGGACGGTGAGACCAATGGGTCTTGTGAAAACAGCGATGCCAGCAGTCATGCAAATGCTGCAAAGCACACTCAGGACAGCGCAAGGGTCAACCCCCAGGATGGCACCAACACTCTAACCCGGATAGCGGAAAACGGGGTTTCAGAAAGAGACTCAGAAGCGGGGAAGCAAAACCACGTCACTGCCGATGACTTTGTGCAGACTTCTGTCATCGGCAGCAACGGATACATCTTAAATAAGCCGGCCCTACAGGCACAGCCCTTGAGGACTACCAGCACTCTGGCCTCTTCGCTGCCTGGCCATGCTGCAAAAACCCTTCCTGGAGGGGCTGGCAAAGGCAGGACTCCAAGCGCTTTTCCCCAGACGCCAGCCGCCCCACCAGCCACCCTTGGGGAGGGGAGTGCTGACACAGAGGACAGGAAGCTCCCGGCCCCTGGCGCCGACGTCAAGGTCCACAGGGCACGCAAGACCATGCCGAAGTCCGTCGTGGGCCTGGTAATTTTGTGTCTTCTCTTGCTGTTTCCTTTTTCCCATCTCTTTTGTTTTAATAACGGCAAATGGACTTTGGTGCATTGAGGAGAAGCCAGTAAGTGTCAGTGGTTATCCGACAGGGCCTATGAGGAGCTAGGAGAAGGCCGGGGGCAGTGGCTTACGGCCGTTATCGCAGCACTTTGGGAGGCTGAGGCGGGTGGATTGCTTGAGCCTAGGAGTTTGAGACCAGCCTGGGCAGCGTGGCGAAACTCAAATGCAAAATTTTGTAAAAAATGCAAAAATTAACTGGGCATAGTGGTGCGCACCTGTAGTCCCAGCTACTCAGGAGTGTGAGGTGGGAGGATTGCTTGAGCCTGGTGGAGACTGCAGTGAGCCCGGATCACCTCACTGCACTCCAGCTTGGGCAGCAGAGTGAGACCCTGTCTCAAAAAAAAAAAAAAAAAAAAAGAGGAGATGCTGCTAATGCCTTGTGCGTGAGTGACAAAGCGGAGTGATGCCAGGTGACGCCTTGCTTCCTTCTTGTGCTTTCTCTTCTCACAGGATTCTGTTGCTCTCTGTAGAAACATGTCAGATCCTTTCAAGGAGGCCACGGCCTCTTCTGCTTTGGACTTTGGGGCTTTCACTCCAGCTAGGGAAGACTCAGCCCTGACCCTGTTTCATTGAGAAGTGAATAGAAATGAACTTGGTTAGGGCCAGAATGTCACAGAAGTGAGGGGCAAAGGGCCACCTGGAGACATGCCGAGGTCTCCCTCCCAACCCTGAGCTGCTGGGCTCAGCCGTACCTTGAGAGCAGAATGAGTCTTGAATCCTGAGCGCTTCACACACAGGGCGCGCCCACCCCTCGCATGCACCATGATTTTCACACGCAGGGTGCGCCCGCCCCTCACGCACCGTGATGATTTTCATACACAGGGCACGCCTGCCCCTCACACGCACCGTGCTGATTTTCACACAGAGGGCACGCCTGCCCCTAACACGCACCGTGCTGATTTTCACACACAGGGCACGCCCGCCCCTCACGCGCACCGTGCTGATTTTCACACACATGGCACGCGTGCCCCTCACACGCACCGTGCTGATTTTCACACACAGGGCGCGTCCGCCCCTCACACGCACCGTGCTGATTTTCACACACATGGCACGCGTGCCCCTCACGCACCGTGCTGATTTTCACACACAGGGCGCGTCCGCCCCTCACGCGCACCGTGCTGATTTTCACACACAGGGCATGCCCGCCCCTCACACGCACCGTGCTGATTTTCACACACAGGGCGCGCCCGCCCCTCACACGCACCGTGCTGATTTTCACACACATGGCACGTGTGCCCCTCACACGCACCGTGCTGATTTTCACACACAGGGCGTGCCCGCCCCTCACATGCACTGTGCTGATTTTCACACACAGGGCGTGCCCGCCCCTCACACGCACTGTGCTGATTTTCACACACAGGGCGCGTCCGCCCCTCACGCGCACCGTGCTGATTTTCACACACATGGCACGCGTGCCCCTCACGCACCGTGCTGATTTTCACACACAGGGCGCGTCCGCCCCCTCACGCGCACCGTGCTGATTTTCACACACAGGGCGTGCCCGCCCCTTACATGCACCGTGCTGATTTTCACACACAGGGCACGCCCGCCCCTCACACGCACCGTGCTGATTTTCACACACAGGGCATGCGCGCCCCTCACGCGCACCGTGCTGATTTTCACACACAGGGCACGCGTGCTTCTCAAACACGCTGTGCTGGACTGATCACCAGATCTTACGTGGTGCATACACGATACAGGTTTTCAAAGTGTTCACGGTGCTTTTAGTGTGCTCTCTCAGTTTGATGTGAATTTGGGTGTAAGTTGTAGGTTTGTGATCACATTCCCGTGGAATTTTCTCTCTCTGACATTGCTGGTGAACATTCTGACAGCACTTTCTTGTCATTTGTTTGTAGATCATTTGCTCTTTCCCCTCAGCCACTGTTTAGGGCTTCACAGCCCTGTCAATTGGAGGATTTGTGTCTTCAGCTCCAGAAGGATGCTCTGTATGATTTTTCTTCTGTTTTCTTCCCGTGGAGCTCCTCTTAAATGGCCGGCTCTTCTGTCCCCCTGGGCAGTTCTCTGTCTGTTTCCAGCTTCCTGACTGGTTCCTCAGCCCTTCTCCTTCTTGCTGTTCATCCCATATATTGATATATTTTATTCTGACATAAATTTTTTTCATGCCCAGTATCTCTGATTAGTTCTCTCTTTTTTTTTTTTTTGAGACGGAGTCTTGCTCTGTCACCCAGGTTAGAGTGAAATGGCGCGATCTCAGCTCACTATAACCCCCGCCTCCCAGGTTTAAGTGATTCTCCTGCTTCAGCCTCCCAAGTAGCTGGGACTACAGGCGCCTACCACCACACCTGGCTAGTTTTTGTATTTTTAGTAGAGATGAGGTTTCACCATGTTGGCCAGGCTGTTCTTGAACTGACCTCAGGTGATCCACGCGCCTCGGCCTCCCAGAGTGCTGGGATTACAGGTGTGAGCCACCGCGCCCGGCCTGATTAGTTCTTTTAATTTAAAAAATACTGAATTCTATCTTGCGTTATCTTTCAAAAGACGGTGATTATAATTCTTCTATAATCTCTGTTGTAAATTCTCATTCCTCAAGTGGGGGTTCTCTTGGACTTGACACCTCCTGTTTGTGACTTTTTTTTCCTCTCAGATTTAGCTTTTTCCCCCACCAGGGTGTCTCCACCTTTGTTTCTGTCATAGTGTCTCAGCCTGACTATGAGTGCTGTGTGCGTTTTCTGTGGCCTGTGTGCAGTGACCACAGTGGGTGGTGGGTGTGTTGTGGGCCGGACTGCTGGCTCCTCAGGGGGTGGTGGGTGTGTTGTGGGCTGGACTGCTGGCTCCTCAGGGGGTGGTGGGCACGCTGTGGGGCTGGACTACTGGCTCCTCAGGGGGTGGTGGGCATGCCGTGGGGCTGGACTGCTGGCTCCTCAGGGGGTGGTGGGTGTGTTGTGGGCCGGACTGCTGGCTCCTCAGGGGGTGGTGGGCACGCTGTGGGGCTGGACTGCTGGCTCCTCAGGGGCCCACAGCTGCAGGGTGTTGTGTCCTCTCCTAGGACAGATAGGGCGGGCACTTCGTGGTGCGGACAACTGCCCTAGCCCTGGGGCTTCTCCACTCCCAGGCTAGCCGGCCTGACCTGACCTCAACCTTTTGCAGTATTCTTCTGTACATGGCAAAGCTTTAGAAAATCTTAAAAATAATTACAGTGTCACAGGAAACTGCAAAAACACCTTTCACCAAGCTTCCCTCAGTGGTGATGTCTTTGATAACTAGAGGACAATGTCAGACCCAGGATGCTGACATTGGTAAAGTCCGTGGGGCTTACTCAGTTTCACCATCACCTGTGTGCACGTGCATCACGTGCAGGGTGTTCTGTGCAGTTTACTGTGTGTGGATGTGTGGAAACACCACTACAGTCGAGGTGCCGAACCCCCTCCACACCAGGACGCAGTCGAGGTGCCGAACCCCCTCCACACCAGGACGCAGTCGAGGTGCCGAACCCCCTCCACGCCAGGGCGCAGTCGAGGTGCCGAACCCCCTCCACGCCAGGGCGCAGTCGAGGTGCCGAACCCCCTCCACGCCAGGGCGCAGTCGAGGTGCCGAACCCCCTCCACGCCAGGGCGCAGTCGAGGTGCCGAACCCCCTCCACGCCAGGGCGCAGTCGAGGTGCCGAACCCCCTCCACGCCAGGGCGCAGTCGAGGTGCCGAACCCCCTCCACGCCAGGGCGCAGTCGAGGTGCCGAACCCCCTCCACGCCAGGGCGCAGTCGAGGTGCCGAACCCCCTCCACGCCAGGGCGCAGTCGAGGTGCCGAACCCCCTCCACGCCAGGGCGCAGTCGAGGTGCCGAACCCCCTCCACGCCAGGGCGCAGTCGAGGTGCCGAACCCCCTCCACGCCAGGGCGCAGTCGAGGTGCCGAACCCCCTCCACGCCAGGGCGCAGTCGAGGTGCCGAACCCCCTCCACGCCAGGGCGCAGTCGAGGTGCCGAACCCCCTCCACGCCAGGGTGCAGTCGAGGTGCCGAACCCCCTCCACGCCAGGGCGCAGTCGAGGTGCCGAACCCCCTCCACGCCAGGGCGCAGTCGAGGTGCCGAACCCCCTCCACGCCAGGACGCAGTCGAGGTGCCGAACCCCCTCCACGCCAGGGCGCAGTCGAGGTGCCGAACCCCCTCCACGCCAGGACGCAGTCGAGGTGCCGAACCCCCTCCACGCCAGGGCACAGTCAAGGTGCCGAACCCCCTCCACACCAGGACACAGTCGAGATACAGAACCCCCTCCACACCAGGGCACAATCGAGATACAGAATCCCCTCCACACCAGGGTCCCTGACGTCACCCTGTGTAGCCACCAACCAGACCTGAACCTGTGCCAGCCTCTCATCTGCAGATTCCATTTTTATAATTTTGTCATTTCTTTTTTTTTTTTTTTTTTTTTAAAGACAGGATCTCACTCTGTCACCCAGGCTGGACTGCAGTGGCCTGATCACAGCTCTTTGCAACCTCTGCCTCCCAGGCTGAAGTCATCCTCCTGCCTCTGCCTCCTGAGTAGCTGGGTTTACAGATGTGCACCACCCTGCCCGGCTGATTTTTATATTTTTGTAGACAAGGGATATTGTCATGTTGGCCAGGCTGGTCTTGAATTCCTGAGCTCAAGTGATCTGCCTTCCTCGGCATCCCAAAGTGCTGGGATTATGGGCATGATCCAACGTGCCCGGCCTATTTCTGATTTTATATAAATGGAATTATAATGTATGTAACCTTTTGAGAGTAGCTTTTGTCACTCAGCATAGTTCTCTGAAGATCATCCAAGTTACGTCATTAGCCCGTCCCGTTCTCTGCTGAGGCCTTGCTGTTCTGTGGGGTGTGGACAGCCTTGTACGTCGACACTCACCCGCTGAAGGACACTGGGCATTTTTACTTTAGAGCCGCTCGGGGCATTTACGTGCACGTTTTGGACGTAAGATTTACTTCTGTGGGTCAAACACACAGGAGCATAATCACTGGGTTCTATGGCCTTCGGGTGTTTCATTGAACGAGGACATTGCTGAACCACACTCCAGAGTGGCTGCAGCCTTTCACACGCCCACCGGCGATGTTGCAGTGGCCGCCTTTCTCCCCTCCTCGCCGGCGTCCTCGTCGGCGTCCTCTCCAGCGTTAGCTCTTACCCACTTTCTCTTTAGCCCTTCTGTTGGGTGCGCTGGTGTTTCCTCGAGGCTTCAGGGTGCACATCCCTGTGACTGCTGATGGGGAGCATCCTCTCCCAGACTTCTCACACTCACCCGCCCAGACTTCTCACACTCACCCCCCCAGACTTCTCACACTCACCCCCTCCCAGACTTCTCACAATCACCCCCTCCCAGACTTCTCACACTCACCCCCCCAGACTTCTCACACTCACCCCCCCAGACTTCTCACACCCCCTCCCAGACTTCTCACACTCACCCCCTCCCAGACTTCTCACACTCACCCCCCCAGACTTCTCACACTCACCCCCCCAGACTTCTCACACTCACCCCCCCAGACTTCTCACACTCACCCCCCCAGACTTCACACCCCCTCCCAGACTTCTCACAATCACCCCCTCCCAGACTTCTCACACTCACCCCCCCAGACTTCTCACACTCACCCCCCCAGACTTCTCACACTCACCCCCTCCCAGACTTCTCACACTCACCCTCTCCCAGACTTCTCACACTCACCCCCCCAGACTTCTCACACTCACCCCCCCAGACTTCTCACACTCACCCCCTCCCAGACTTCTCACACTCACCCCCTCCCAGACTTCTCACACTCACCCCGTCCCAGACTTCTCACACTCACCCCCTCCCAGACTTCTCAAACTCACCCCCCCAGACTTCTCACACTCACCCCCTCCCAGACTTCTCACACTCACCCCCTCCCAGACTTCTCACACTCACCCTCTCCCAGACTTCTCACACTCACCCCCCCAGACTTCTCACACTCACCCCCCCAGACTTCTCACACTCACCCCCTCCCAGACTTCTCACACTCACCCCCTCCCAGACTTCTCACACTCACCCCGTCCCAGACTTCTCACACTCACCCCCTCCCAGACTTCTCAAACTCACCCCCCCAGACTTCTCACACTCACCCCCTCCCAGACTTCTCAAACTCACCCCCCCAGACTTCTCACACCCCCCCAGACTTCTCACACTCACCCTCCCAGACTTCTCACACTCACCCTCTCCCAGACTTCTCACACTCACCCCCTCCCAGACTTCTCACACTCACCCTCTCCCAGACTTCTCACACTCACCCCCCCAGACTTCTCACACTCACCCCCCAGACTTCTCACACTCACCCCCTCCCAGACTTCTCACACTCACCCCCTCCCAGACTTCTCACACTCACCCCGTCCCAGACTTCTCACACTCACCCCCTCCCAGACTTCTCACACTTACCCCCTCCCAAGACTTCTCACACTCACCCCCTCCCAGACTTCTCACTCACCCCCTCCCAGACTTCTCACATTCACCCCCTCCCAGACTTCTCACACTCACCCCCTCCCAGACTTCTCACACTCACCCCCCCCAGACTTCTCACACTCACTCCCTCCCAGACTTCTCACACTCACCCCCTCCCAGACTTCTCAAACTCACCCCCCCAGACTTCTCACACTCACCCCCTCCCAGACTTCTCACACTCACCCCCCCAGACTTCTCACACTCACCCCCCCAGACTTCTCACACTCACCCCCCCAGACTTCTCACACTCACCCCCCCAGACTTCTCACACTCACCCTCTCCCAGACTTCTCACACTCACCCCCCCAGACTTCTCACACTCACCCCCCAGACTTCTCACACTCACCCCCCTCCCAGACTTCTCACAATCACCCCCTCCCAGACTTCTCACACTCACCCTCTTCCAGACTTCTCACACTCACCCCCTCCCAGACTTCTCACACTCACCCCCTCCCAGACTTCTCACACTCACCCCCCCAGACTTCTCACACTCACCCCCTCCCAGACTTCTCACACTCACCCCCTCCCAGACTTCTCACACACCCCCCAGACTTCTCACACTCACCCCCCTCCCAGACTTCTCACAATCACCCCCTCCCAGACTTCTCACACTCACCCCCTCCCAGACTTCTCACACTCACCCCCCCAGACTTCTCACACTCGCCCCCCCAGACTTCTCACACTCACCCCCCCAGACTTCTCACACTCACCCCCTCCCAGACTTCTCACACTTACCCCCCCAGACTTCTCACACCCTCTCCCAGACTTCTCACACTCACCCCCTCCCAGACTTCTCACACTCACCCCCTCCCAGACTTCTCACACTCACCCCCTCCCAGACTTCTCACACTCACCCCCTCCCAGACTTCTCACACTCACCCCCTCCCAGACTTCTCACACTCACCCCCTCCCAGACTTCTCACACTCACCCCCCCAGACTTCTCACACTCACCCCCTCCCAGACTTCTCACACCCTCTCCCAGACTTCTCACACTCACCCCCTCCCAGACTTCTCACACTCACCCCCTCCCAGACTTCTCACACTCACCCCCTCCCAGACTTCTCACACTCACCCCCTCCCAGACTTCTCACAATCACCCCCTCCCAGACTTCTCACACTCACCCCCTCCCAGACTTCTCACACTCACCCCCCCAGACTTCTCACACTCACCCCCCAGACTTCTCACACTCACACCCCCAGACTTCTCACACTCACCCCCCCCAGACTTCTCACTTACCCCCCAGACTTCTCACACCCTCTCCCAGACTTCTCACACACCCCCTCCCAGACTTCTCACACACACCCCCTCCCAGACTTCTCACACTCACCCCCTCCCAGACTTCTCACACTCACCCCCCTCCCAGACTTCTCACACTCACCCCCTCCCAGACTTCTCACACTCACCCCCTCCCAGACTTCTCACACTCACCCCCTTCCAGACTTCTCACACTCACCTCCCCAGACTTCTCACACTCACCCCGTTCCCAGACTTCTCACACTCACCCCCTCCCAGACTTCTCACACTCACCCCCTCCCACGCCTCTCACCCCCTCCCACGCCTCTCACCCCTTCCCACGCCTCTCACCCTCACCCCCTCCCAAGCCTCTCACCCCCTATCACCCTCACCCCCTCCCACGCCTCTCACCCCCTCCCACGCCTCTCACCCTCTCACACGCCTCTCACCCTCTTCTGCGCCTCTCACCCTCTCCTGCGCCTCTCACCTTCTCACGTGCCTCTCACCCTCTCCCGCGCCTCTCACCCCCTCCCACGCCTCTCACCCCCTCCCACGCCTCTCACCCCCTCCCACGCCTCTCACCCTCTCCCACGCCTCTCACCCTCTCCCACGCCTCTCACCCTCTCCCAGGCCTCTCACCCTCTCCCAGGCCTCTCACCCTCTCCCACGCCTCTCACCTTCTCCCACGCCTCTCACCTTCTCCCACGCCTCTCACCCTCTCCCTCTCCCACGCCTCTCACTGTCACCCTCTCCTACATCTCTCACCTTCATCCTCTCCCACGCCTCTCACTCTTGTTCCCTCCACGCCTCTCACGCTCGTCCCATTGCACATTGCTTTGCTGTCGGTGTGTCGTCTTTGGTGAAATGTCTTTCAGACTTCTGCTCATTTTATGATTACATTGTTTTGTTAGCTTTGAGAGTTCTGTATATGAGTGTTTGTCAGCTATGTGGTTTCCAGTATTTTCTGCTGGTCTGAAGCTTCTCTTCTTTCTCTCAAAAGGTCTTTCACAGAGCAAAGGTGTTTCATTTTGATGAAGTCCAGTTTATCAGTTTTCTCATGTGGATTGTGCTGTTGGTGTTGTGTGTGATAACTCTTCACCTAGCCCTAGATCTCAATTTCTCTAATTTTTTTTTTTTTTTTTTTTTAGTCTTACGTGAACTTTAAATCTGTGGTCCATTTTGAGTTAATATTTGTATAAAGTCTGAGGCTTGGGCTGAGGTTGAATTTATTTTTGCCTGTGGATGGCGCCCCAGTCACAGTTTTAAATCACGTTAGAAACTGCACATCATTCGTCTCTCTGAAGTTATGCTTTTATTACAGTCCTACTTCTAGGATTTTATTCTTATATATTTTTATTCGTGAGGATCTTTTATTGTCATCCTATTACATTCCTTTAGGGAAAAAAAGCAATTTGAAATTTTTAGAAAATTCTCTGACCATGAGGCTTATTTAAGTGATCGCTTTTTTCTGGATTGAGTAATTAAAGTGTAATTGATTACAGCACATCATTTGGTTGAAAATTAGTGAACATTCACAGGCTGGTCTGTTGTAGGAAAAGAGAACTTGAGTGTTTTGAGGCTTCGGAACCTGGTTTCCTGAAGATTCTCCACTGCCTCTCCGCACCCTGGAGAACTTGCTGTGCTCCTGGGGGCGCCTGCAGGAGAAGGAGGGGGTGGACTGAGCCAGGGCAGGGCTGTGTGTGTGGGCCCCACGGAGGTGGTGCGGCAGAGACTGTGGGTGGGAGGGTGCCTGCCCTGCACCTGGGGTGTGCTCTGTGTCTCTGGGCCCCACGGAGGTGGTGCGGCAGAGACTGGGTGGGTGGGTGCCCCCCTGTGCCCCCGGTATGCTCTGTGTGGGCCCCACAGAGGTGGTGCGGCAGAGACTGTGGTGGTAGGGTGCCTGCCCTGCACCCGGAGCGTGCTCTGTATCTGTGGGCCCCACGGAGGTGGTGTGGCAGAGACTGTGGGAAGGTGGGTGCCCCCCTGTGCCCAGGGTGTGCTCTGTGTCTGTGGTTCTGGGCCTGAGCCCGGGGTGTGTCCGTGTCTGTGGTTCTGGGCCTGAGCCCGGGGTGTGTCCGTGTCTGTGGTTCTGGGCCTGAGCCCGGGGTGTGTCCGTGTCTGTGGCTCTGGGCCTGAGCCCGGGGTGTGTCCGTGTCTGTGGCTCTGGGCCTGAGCCGGGGGTGTGTCCGTGTCTGTGGTTCTGGGCCTGAGCCCGGGGTGTGTCCGTGTCTGTGGTTCTGGGCCTGAGCCCGGGGTGTGTCCGTGTCTGTGGTTCTGGGCCTGAGCCCGGGGTGTGTCCGTGTCTGTGGTTCTGGGCCTGAGCCCGGGGTGTGTCCGTGTCTGTGGTTCTGGGCCTGAGCCCGGGGTGTGTCCGTGTCTGTGGTTCTGGGCCTGAGCCCGGGGTGTGTCCGTGTCTGTGGTTCTGGGCCTGAGCCCGGGGTGTGTCCGTGTCTGTGGTTCTGGGCCTGAGCCCGGGGTGTGTCCGTGTCTGTGGTTCTGGGCCTGAGCCCGGGGTGTGTCCGTGTCTGTGGATCTGGGCCTGAGCCGGGGGTGTGTCTGTGTCTGTGGTTCTGGGCCTGAGCCGGGGGTGTGTCCGTGTCTGTGGTTCTGGGCCTGAACCCGGGGTGTGTCCGTGTCTGTGGTTCTGGGCCTGAGCCCGGGGTGTGTCTGTGTCTGTGGTTCTGGGCCTGTGGCCTCTCCACCCTTCAGGATTTCCTGCCACCCCAAACCCAATTTAGTCTTGTTTGGTATTTTTTTAAAACCACAATTTATTGAAAATTATGTTTTAAAAAGTCATCCCAGTGATAAAACGAATGTTGCAGGCTTTAATAAATCCAATATTCTCATAAAAGTTTAAACATGAAGGTGTTGTCACGGCTGCAGTCTGACGATCCCGTGGCCAGAACCAAGGGATTTGGACCCTGTATCCAGCGTTAATCCCCATCATAAAGCCCCAGCTCAGAGCGAGGCCTGCTCACTGGCAGCTTCACTGTTGTTAGGGCAAAGAAAGTGGAAGTCGCCAGAAGGGAACATTTTTTTCTACCTGGAAATGCTTGTTACTGTGACCTGGTTGGCAGCTCCATTTCCCTGTAAATTGTGCCCACTCCAGGAGGCGTCAGCATGGGGCCCGTTTTTCTCTCTGCGTGTGTGTTTCCACACCTCACCTCCTGGTACCCACTCTAGGCTCTAGGTGCTGGGAGAGAGGTGGTGCCTGTTGGTCTGCACTGGAGGTGGTTCTTAGCAATTGTGTGAAGAAGTGCTGCTAAGTGTCCTACTGTGCGACTCACCCTGGTGCACAGCCCACCGCCCCACCCCCGCCCTGCCAGGAGGAGCCTCAGCGAAGGGGCCTCCCGCCCCCACAGGAGGGAAGAGCCTCGGGGAAGGCCCCCCCCAGCCCACAGGAGGGAAGAGCCTCGGGGAAGGGCCCCCCCACAGAAGGGAAGAGCCTCAGGGAAGGGCCCCCCCCGCCCCCACAGGAGGGAAGAGCCTCGGGGAAGGGCTGCCCTCCCAGAGCCAGGCCATGTGGAGATGGGATGGGCCGGCCATGCTGCCTCCATGGCTAGGTCTTTCTTGTGCTTTGTTAGGTAACAAGAGTCCCAACAAAACCTAAATCTAGAATCCTCACCTCAGTTAAGCCATTCTTAGTCTTACTGTTGAGATTCTTGAAAATAACCTTTTAAATTAAAGAATAGGTGTGTGTACCTCGGCAAGAATTAGCCTCACATGGCTATTTCCTCTTCAGGTTTTGTTTTCGTACCTTCATCAATATGTACTTTGAAAGCGCATTTTGTGTTTGTAAGCACCAGCTGAGGGGGAGAGCCACGTGAGCCAAACAACCTGCGCGGTGGTTTGTAGGTGACATAAAGGGGGACCGACTCCTGAGTTCTAACAGTGGCTTCATTGCAGTCAAACCTGGTGTGCTGGAGAAAGACCAAGAAACGTTATACAGCAGACGTGTGGCATTCGTGGGGCAGATGTGTGGCATTCGTGGGACAGATGTGGCATTTGTCGGGCATTCGTGTGGCAGGCTTGTGGCATTCATGTGGCATTCGTGGGGCAGGTGTGTGGCATTCCTGTGGCAGGCGTGTGGCATTCATGGGGCATTCGTGTGGCAGACGTGTGGCATTAGTGTGGCAGGCGTGTCAGATGTGGGGCAGGCGTGTGGCCTTCGTGTGGCATTCATGGGGAAGGCGTGTGGCATTCGTGGGGCAGGCATGTGGCATTCATGGGGCATTCGTGTGGCAGGTGTGTGGCAGGCGTGTGGCATTCGTGTGGCAGGCATGTCAGACGTGGGGCAGGCGTGTGGGCTTCGTGGGGCAGGTGTGTGGCATTCGTGGGGCAGATGTGGGGCAGACATGTGGCCTTCATGTGGCATTCGTTGGGCAGATGTGTGGCCTTCGTGTGGCAGACATGTGGCCTTCATGGGGCTTTCAGTGTTCCGTGTGTGAGGTGCCTTCATTAGTGGACATGGCAGGAGGAGCTGTCATGTCTGAGCTGTGCTTTGAAGGAGGAAGGAGAGCATTCATCCCTCGGGGAAAAAGTAAGGGCATCCCAGAAGTGGAGGTACATTCCAAGAGGAATCACTGAATGTGGCACACAGGGTTGCTGAGCTGGACAGGTCTCCACAGGGAGAAGCAACAAAAAACTCCAGGGAGCTGTGGCCACTAGAATGTGAATCCAGGGTATGTTCCACAGTAGGGAGCCCAGGTGGTTCTATGTCTGTTCTGGACATCAGTGGGGTGTCCGGCAGTTTAGTGTGGGCTCACTGAGAAGCTTTGCAAGGACCACATGGCAGCAAGATGCGCTCGAGAGACAGAGAGGCAAGGAGGGAGGGAAACAGACACAGACAGAGTGCGCCTGTGAGACAGAGAGAGGTGGAGACCGTGAGGCCGTGAGAGCCAGCCCCAAGAGTACTCGCTCCCCTGTGCCTTCCAGCTCGCCCTGGCACACCCCTCTCATCTCCCAGCCAAGCCAGGTGCTACCCTGTTCTCCTCCGTGTGCTCTTGCCTGGAACTCTCGCTCTGCCTCCCTGCCTCACCTGTAACCTCCACAAGCACCTCCTGAATCCCTCAGAGCCGTCTCTGCAGCCACATGTTCACCCATGTCACGGACCCACCGAGCACTTTGAGTTACTTATGACCTTGGTTACTTCTCCCTGGCCTTGACTATAGTTGATGCAGGTGCCTTGTCGTGTGTGTGTGTGTGTGTGTGTGCGTGGTAAAACACATAATATCAAACTTAACCATTTTTAAGTAAACAGCTCAGTGGCATTATGCACATTGACGCTGCCGTGCAGCCATCGCCACCCTCCGTCTCTGGAACCTCTTCATCTTCCCACACTGAAGCTCTGTCTCCTTTAAACACTGACTTCCCATTCCTCTCTCCCAGTCCCTGGCAATACCATTCTACTTTCTGTGTCCATCAGTTGGACGACTCTAGGGACCTCCTGTAAGTGGAATGGTACAACGTTTGTTCTTTTGTGGCTGACTTACTTCATTCGGCACAGTGTCCCTGAGGCTCATCCACGCTGCAGCGCGGGCCCCAGCTTCGCTGCTTCTCAGGCTGAGTCACACGTCACTGCGTTTTGCACACGACACTTTGCTGATCCGTTCGCCCGACAGCCGACCCTCGGGTGGCTTCCCCCTTTTGGCTGCTGTGGTTGATGCTGCTATCAACGTGGGTGTACAAGCATCTCTTCAAGACCCTGTTTTCAGTGCTGCTGGGGCACGTGCCCAGCAGTGGAACTGCTGGATCACATGGTAGTTCCACACTTAGTTTTTTGAGTTTTCCACAGCGGATGCACCGTTTCACTTCCTACCAGCAGTGCACGAGGGTTCCCATTTCTCCAGTTCTCACAACACGATTTTCTGTTCTTTCCTAGTAGCCATTCATGCTGCTCACTGTGGTTTCCATATGCATTTCCCCAATGATGTTAAGAATTCTTTTTTCATAGTAGCCATCCTAGTGTGTGAATGGTACTTACTCACCGTGGTTTTGATATGCATTTCCCTGATGAGGGTAAGCATCTTCTCATGTGCTCATTAGCCATTTGTATGTCTTCCTTGAAGAAATGTCTATTCAGGTCCTTTGCCCATTTTTTATTCTGGTGGTTTTTTATTGTTGACTTGTAAGACTTTTTCATGTATTCTGGATAATAAGTCCTGATGGATTTGCAGATGTTTTCTCCATTCCATAACCTGCTTTTTCACTGTTAACTATGTCCTTTGATGCACATAAATTTTAATTTTTGTAAATTTTTCTTTGTAGAGACAGGGTCTTGCTATGTTGCCTAGACTCATCTTGAACTCCTGGCCTCAAGTGATCCTTCCCCCTTGGCCTCCCAAAGTGCTG
The DNA here is from genome assembly GCF_028858775.2 of Pan troglodytes. Taxonomy (NCBI): domain Eukaryota; kingdom Metazoa; phylum Chordata; class Mammalia; order Primates; family Hominidae; genus Pan; species Pan troglodytes. The sequence goes on along the minus strand of NC_072409.2, from coordinate 700,448 downwards.
GAATTACAGGTGTGACACACCACACCTGGCCCAGAAATTTTAACTTTGATTAAGTCCAGTTTGTCTATTTTTTTCTTCTGTTGCCTGTACTTTTGGTTTCACGTCTAGAAAATAACTGCCAGATCCAATGTTGGAAAGCTTCCCCGGTTTCCTCCTGAGTTTTATAGTTTTAGGTTTTGCAGTTAGGACTGTGGTCCATCTTGGGTTAATTTTTATATATGGTTTAGAAAAGGGTCCAGCTTCATTCTTTTTCATGTGGTCATTCAGTTCTCCCGGTACCATTTCCTGAAGAATGCCCTGTCGTTTAACATTTTTTACTGTGTATTTTTACTGTGTATTTTACTGTGTATTGCACCCACTATGTGCACAGTAAAGTGTGGTTCAGTTGAATTAGATTTGAAGTTAAACTATCACAGGTCTGTAGGTGACGAGGGAAGCAGACAGAGAGTGGAGGTTCAGTTGTGTCTGTGCATTCTGCAATGAAGGAGGTACTGGGAGTTTGCTGTTGGTATCACAGCCTTGCCCTGCAGGCTGAGACTAAAGGCAGATTTAGGAGATCACTGAGACTGAGTAAAATACCATTTTAACACACAACATAGTTACCTACTGTGGGATAAATGCCATTTGGGGATGTTGCAAACTGTAGCCATGGTAAACGGGAAAGCAGGTTTTGAGAGGTTTTGATGCTGCCCATTTTGGGTATTTTTTAGCTTAGTAAGTGTATTATCTAAGTCAGGGGTTGGAACATTTTTTTCTGCAAAGAACCAGCTAGAAAATGTTTCAGGTTTTGTGGACCACATGTGGTCACTGTTCCTCCTCCCTCCTCCTCATTCCTCCTTCTGGCCTTTAGCCCTGTAAATGCTGTTCTTAGCTTGGGCCATGGTTTGTAGATGCTGACCTAACTCATCTGAGGGGCAACTAGGCACATGTGAGGACAGCCGTGCTGTTTCCGCTTGCAGACTTTCTCCTCTCTCCATTGTATCTCATCTTTCAGTTGTGGGGAATTATCGGGGAGAAGAACTGTGATTTTGGTTGCATGTTATTTCAATGACCACCTGCTTATGCAGTTATAGTTATTCACTGTCTTTGTTTTGAAGCATGCAGCCAGTAAAGATCCCAGAGAAGTTCGAGAAGCTAGAGATCATAAGGAACCAAAAGAGGAGATCAACAAAAACATTTCTGACTTTGGACGACAGCAGCTTTTACCCCCCTTCCCATCCCTTCATCAGTCGCTACCTCAGAACCAGTGCTACATGGCCACCACAAAATCACAGACAGGTAAAGAGGACCCGGCAACTGTCTCTGCTCTTTGAATGTATGTTTCGAGCCTGCCCCTTGCCAGGTGAGAGTTCTGTTTGGCTGTAAGTGCCTGTGCTGCTCTTGATGAATGACTGTTGACGTCAGCTGGCCCTCCTGTGCTCGCCTATATGCCTGAGGAGGCACACCTGACCTCTGCTCTAAGCCTTGTCTCATGCCAGCATTGATTTCCTAGCTTGTTAACATTCTCAAGATGAAGACTGTTTTCTTTACTAGTATGTGACTCACTTGGTCTATGTGGGGAGAAGACCCTGGAGTTGGAAGCTTTCCTGGTTTGTAGGTGAAGTGCCTTTGGAAACGCTGGGGTGTGCTGGGGAAGTCTGTGGCCCAGGGTGAGGACCACCGCCCGCTCCAGCTGCTCTGCCACCAGCCACCTCGCTCCAGGCGTGCTCCTCACTCTCCTGGGCTGGCTGCTTCTATGGCCAGTTCCGGGAGTGGATGAACGTTTGATTCCTTACCGGGGACCTTTTGTGGGAGGTGCTGGGAGGGCACCGGGACCTCAGAGTGAGCGATGCGTCAGGGCTCCCTGGGCTTTCAAACCTCCTCAGCTTCTGGGATGGGATGTGTGTGTTTGGTGCTGTCCTGAAGAGATGCAAGGCCCTTCCTGCCGGCCCTCGTGAATGCTGGGAGGTCAGCCGGCCCTCGTGAATGCTGCTGCTGCTGGCAAGGCTTCACTTGGGGATGATCACCTGGCCACAGGTGTCTGCCTTTTTCTGGACTTTAAAAATACTTTTTATTGGCCAGGCACGGTGGCTCACGCCTGTAATCCCAGCACTTTGGGAGGCCGAGGCGGGTGGATCACGAGATCAGGAGATCGAGACCATCCTGGCTAACACGGTGAAACCCCGTCTATACTAAAAATAAAAAAATTAGCCGGGTGTGGTGGCGGGCGCCTGTAGTCCCAGCTTCTTGGGAGGCTGAGGCAGGAGAATGGCGTGAACCTGGGAGGTGGAGGTTGCTGTGAGCCAACATCATGCCACTGCACCCCAGCCTGGGCAACAGAGCAAGACTCCATCTCAAAAAAAAAAAAAATTTTTTTTAATTTAAGTATTTTCAGACCTCCAGCAAAGTTGCAAAATTCTACAAATAAGTCCTGTGTACCCTTTATTCATTTCACCACATGGCACAATCTCGCCCCCGGCCCCCCCATGTATTACTTTTTATTCTGAGACATGAATGTAAGTTGTAAACATTGTGCCCTTTTATCCCTGAAAACTAATGTTATTTCCTAAAATTACTGTCCCTCAACATAAAGACATTCTCTTACATGACTACAGCAGAGACATCCCGGTGAGGAAGTGTACCGCGACGCCGCTCTCTAATCTCAGTGTCCTGTTCCGCATTTCCCATTCCCGACTGTCTTTTAGGGCAAAGGACAAATAAAATCTGGTCCTAGAGCTTTGAGCACCTAGTTGTTGTGTCTTGCTAGTTTCCTTTAATCTGAACCATTCTCATCCTTCTTTGTCTTTCTGAACCGTGGTGTTTTGAGTATAGGCCAGGTCTTTCATACAATGTGTCTGATGTGGGTTTGCCCAGTGTTTCCCAGGATTGTGTGCAGGTCGTGGAGCGAGGCAGGTGACTGACAAGTGTCCTTAGGCATTGAATTGTGGTGTTTTTTTGTCCATCTTCAAGTTACTGCTCCCCAGACTGCAAGCATGTCTTGCAGGGAGAGACCCTAAGGTGCTGCATGTACCTCCCATCACATCCCACCAGGGTCTTCAGCATCTGCCATGGCCCACGCTTAGCTAGTACTGCATGGTGGGTGCCAAATGGTGGTTTTCTAACTCCATCATTTCCTCTCTTGATTATTTCAGTTTCTGCTGTAAGGAGGTGCTTCACTTTCCTGTCCGTCCACACAGTTATCTGTCCATTTACTTTACAAAAAAAAAAAAACTTAAAAAAAAAATAGAGATGGGGGTCTCGCTATGTTGCCCAGGCTGGTCTTGAACTCGTGGGCTCAAGCAGTCCTCCTGACTTGGCCTCCCAAAGTGCTAGGATTACAGGCGTGGGCCACCGCCCCCAGCCTGTCTGTCTATTTTTAAGTACTAGTTTACGGACTCTTATTTGAGTCTCTGGACTGTAATCCATTCCTATCGTTATTTTGTTGCTCAAATTGTCCCAAGTTTGTCCAGTGGGGTCCCCCTAGGCTGGTTCTGAGTCCTGGGGCGTGGGCACCTCTTCATGAAGACCTTCCCCATTCACTGGATGGTCTGCTTACCTTGCCTTGTCCCTTCCCAGTGCCGGAATCGGCTTTCTCCAGGGAGCCCTGGTTCTTTTCATTGGAAGTTAGAAAACAAAATCAGTCATTATCTGTTCCCCTCACCATCAACTTACCAACTTTTTTTGCTATTTGACGTAATTTTATTTGTTTGAAACAGTTAAACTTGGTGTTTTGCAAAACTATGGAGTTATGCTCACGTATGTGAGGACTTAAAAGTAATGTCTGAAGAGTTGTTAAAGTGTTGAGATTTTCTTTTCCTATTTTAGCTTTATTATATCGTCATCTTTTAAAAAGAGCTTTCTAAAAACAAACTACCCAGCGTGTTTAGCAGGCCCCAGTTTACCCTTCCACAGCCCCCTTCCTCCACCACCCCTTCCTTATCCGTAACCTGGAAGTGGGTGGTCCATCAGCGTGTTAGCCTAGGACAGTGTGTAAAATGGCCTTGAGCACTGGAGGAGACGTGCTCGGCAGTTAGCTGCCTGCTTTGGTCCAGTGGTTAAGATACTCCCTCAGCCTCAGCTGCTCCCGTGTGTTGTCACCCCAGGGCTTCCGGAGTGGGCACAGAAGTTACAGTTTCTGTGCTAGAACGTGTTAACTAGAGAGGAGCATGGCATGCACAGCTGCCTTGTCTTGTGATGGTCGTCAGTGCACCTTTCAACATGGCTGGAAAGACAGGAGTGCGGATGGAGGAGTCCCCTGTCAAGTGTCCCTGGGGGTGCAGAGTCCACTTATCGGGATGGCAGAGAGAGACAAAGGCCTTTTACAACAGTGTCCATACAGAGCAGGAATCTGGGTACGTCCTATCCTGTTGTCACAGGATCCCTTGAGTGTCCCTTTGCTGGTCGTAAACCTCTGCAGCCAGCGGCGCCTCTGCTTGAGTTTCACTTGCACCTGCTGGGCTCATTCTGCCCACTCGGCCCAGCAGGCTGTACTCGGCTCATGCTACCGGCCCAGATCCCACACCTTCCGAGGGCAAGCCAGGAGTGGAGCAGTGAGGCGTGTGTTGACGAGCAAGCATGGTGTGGGGCCACTGTGCACAGCCAGGCTCGCTTGGCTGCTGTGGTGGGGCAGGCAGCTCCAGGCTCTGGCTCTGTGCAGAGCTGTGGCTGGATGAGGCATACCACAAGCAGTTTACACTGCCGGCGCTGGCGTCTAGATGAGGGGAACACGGTGGTGCCCCAAAACTCGGAGTCACCGGCAACTGCAGAGCCCCAAGGGGATAGGGTGGGAGAGTGTGCTATAGCTCTCTCGCTCTCACCACCCACAGTACGGGCTGGGGTGTGTTCCCAGCTCGTTCAGTTCTGCCGCTTTCGCCCTGGCCTGCAGCTCCCAGGCTGGCCTGGCTCCACTGCTGCTTGCCATCACACGGGGCAGCCGCCGACACCAGCGGAGGGCAGGAGGGCTACAGTGTTACAGCTCTGGCTTGAGGAATCCCAAGGTTTGGGTCCCCAGAAGGATCACCGCTCTTCACTCCCGCAGTTCAGCGAACGGGAGCGTGTCACTGCCTGCAGCTCAGCGAACCGGCCAGGAACATGTTACAGCCCTTTTTGCACCCGCTGTTGGGTGGGTCCCGAGTTCTTGTCTTGGGTCCAGGAAGAATGAGGTTACATGGACAACTGGAGGGGAGCAAGGTGGAGAAGAGTTTTATTGAGCAGCAGAACAGCTCTCAGCGGAGAGGAGACCCAAAGTCAGTAGCTCCTACTGGCAGGGAGGCAGTCCTGTTGTGTGGCCGAGTCTGGGGGTTTATGTGGGCTCAGAATGGAGGAAGTGCATGAAGTGCATGCTGATTGGTCCATGGGTAGGTCTGGAAAAAACACCATTTGATTGGCTAAAAGGCATCAAGGAAGTTCTCACTCCAGGTTGTGGATTCTGCCGGGAACTGGCAGCCCGGTTTTCGGGCTTCAGGCGGCCTTTGGCTTGAAGGTCAGGTTTCACCGGGGACCTGCTCCTATCTGCCTAGGAATTTGTCTGCCATTATCACTTTTATTTCTTCAACTGTCACTCCATTGCCTGCCATTCATTGTTGCCTCCCTGTGGGAGGGGTGTTGGAGCCAGGTTATCAAAGAAAGGCTGAGATTTCTTGTCACGTCTTTCTGTTAATTTTTAATTACTGTGGCGATGATCACAGATGGTTCTGCTCTTTCCCTCCTGCTACCCCCTTAAGTTTACCACAGGCAGGAAAGAAGAGCAGAGTCACATGTTGGTTTCAACGTGCATTGTACTCCTGACGTCATAGCAGAGCCCGTGTGTGGTAGCTTGTTCCCATGGGCAGCTGTAATTCTTAGTTTTAGATGGAGGGTGGCTGTGATTCTCTTCGACCTGTTCTGCACCCTCCACCCCGTAGTATCAGAAATGAAAGATCTGTGCTGTGCAAGAAGGTTGAGAACATGCGTTTATGTGACAGCCCCAGGCTGGGGATGGCCGTGCTGAATCAGGATCTCAGGCACCCCCCATTGTTTTAGGTGAGCATTCATTCTTTTTACAGAGTGGACTGGCATCTTTGTTAGCAGCTTGTTCTGTATCTTTCCCACGTGTAGCGGTTCACAATTTAAAAACAATCCTCGCAGTACCAAAAACTGATTTCAGAGGGTTCTAGAAAGATAGTGGGGCAGGAAGACCAGGAATTAATCTCCTCACCTAGACAGCAGTTCCACTGGCAGAATCTGTCTGATGTAACTATTTTGGAACTCTGGAGTCTACTGAAGGTTTGCAACTTCTAGGCAGGAAGCTGGGACGGTTAATTTCAGTCAGTTTCAGCTCTGCTGCCCACTGCCTTCCTCAGCCCTGTGGTGCAGGGTGTGCGGTGTTCCTGGAACAGTGTGCGTGCAGCTTGTGGGAGCCAGGGTGAGCAAAGAGGACCTTGTCCCCAGGTGCATACAGAGAGGCCCTCTCATCCGGTTGTAAGCCTTTCTTCCATGTGACGGCCAAGAAATCTAAAGGGCCAGTGCTCTTTTTATCTCCCCACTTCATTTTTATTGTTTTCTCCTTTTGGGAGCCAGACATTAAAGACTAGGATATTCAGAAGCAACTGTGTATATGGGGTAAATTATAAAGTGACTGCATGTGCCCAGGGAAAGGCACAGGCTAAGGAAAGACATGAAAAGACCTTAAGTTTAAATCTCAGGCTCACCCTCCTCACAGAGACAGCCTACAACTATAAAAAATGACAACAACAAAAACACCCCCAAACCAGTAACAGCAACAAAACAGTACACCCTGGAAAAGGAGGAGAATCAGCTTTTCAGAGTTTCTACATTATTGGATTCAAATGTCCAGTTTTCAGCATAGAACTACAAGGCATACAAAGAAACAGGAAGGTATGGCCCAATCAGATGCAAAAATAAGTCAACAGAAACTGTTCCCAGAAAAGATCTGATGCCAGATCCACCAGACAAAGCCTTTAAGATAACTGTCTTAGATATGGTCAGATCCTAAAGGAAGGTATGGAGAGAGTCAAGAAAATGATGTATGATCAAAATGGAAATACCAATAAAGAGCTAGAAAACCTAAAAAGGAACCAAAAGAAATTCTGGAGCTAAAAAGTATAATAAGTGAAATGAAAAATTCACTAGAGGAAATCAAAGGCAGATCTGAACAGACGGAAGAAAGAGATAGCAAACTTGAAGATAGGACAGTGAAAATAATCAAGTTTGAGAAGCAAACAAAAAGACTGAAGGAAAGTGAGCAGAGCCTGGGGACCTGTGGGCATCATCAGGAGGACCAAACAGGGATTGTGGGAGTCCAGGAAGAAGAGAGTAAGAAAAGGGTGGAGAGAATATCTGATGAAACCCATGAGTATAAACACCCAGGGAACCTGGTGAACTCCAGTAAGATGAACTCAAAGAGACCCACAGTAGACACGTTATACTTGAGACACTTCTGTAGAAAGACAAAGAGAATCTTGAAAGCAGATGAGAAAAGAGACTCATCACATACACGTTTCCTCAGTGAGATCATTGGCAGGTTTCTCATCAGAAACTTTGGGGGACAGAATATATCACCGGTATATTAAGAGTGATAAAAAAATCTTTCAACCAAGTATCCATATCCACGGAAACTGTCCTTTAAGAGTGCAGAAGAAATTAAGATATTCTCAGATAAACAAAAGCTGAGGGAATTTGTTACCACCTGACCTGGACCTGCAAGAAATACTTAAAGGAGCCTAGCAGGTTGAAAAGAAAGAACACTAGACAGTAACTTGAAGCCATATGGAGAAGTAAAGACATGGGCAGTTATAAAAGCTAGTATTGTAACAATGGTTTGTACCTCCACTTTTTGTTTTCTGTAAGATCTAAGAGACAAATCCATTTGAAAAATTAGTCTGCAAGCTAGTATCATTGCAACTTTGGTTTGTAACTCCACATTTTTCCTACATAACAAGAGACTAATGCATTTAAACGAATTGTTTATGTTTTGGGGCACAGCATGAATAAAGATGTAGTTTTGTGACATCAGCAAATGAAAGGGGTGGGAACAGATATGTAAAGGAGCAGAGTTTTTCTGTGTTACTGAAGTTAAGCTGGCATCAATTTAAGTTAGAATGTTATTACTTTAGGATGTTAAATGTAATCCCCATGGTAACCACAAAGAAAATAGCTATAGAACATACACAAAAGGAAATGAGAAAAGAATTTAAACATTCCACTGTAAAAAATCAACTAAATATAAAAGAAGACAGTAGTGCAAGAAATGAGGGACGATAAAAGCTATAATACATGTAGCAAACATAGCAAAATGACAGAAGTAAATCCTCATCAATAGTTGTTTTAAATGTAAACAGATGAAGATTTCCAATCAAAAGACGAAGATTGGCAGTGCTATGGTTTGGATGTGGTTTGTCCACACCAAAGCTCATGTTGAAATGAGATCCCCAATATGGCAGTGTTGTGAAGTGGGGCCTAGCTTGAGGTGATTGGTCATGTGTGTGGATTCCTCATGAATAGATCAGTGCCCTCCCTCCAGGTGAGTGAATTCTCGCTCTTAGTTGCCTTGAGAGTGAGGTGTTTGAAAGAATCTGGCTTCCTTGGTTTCTCTGTCTCTTCCTTCTTCTCTCACCGTGTGATCGCTTGCACATGCCTGCTCCCTTTCCAATTTCCACCATGAGCCAGAGCATGAAGCCCTACCAGGTGTACCTGCTCAATATTAAACTTTCCAGCCACGAGACTCAGGAGACAAATCTCTTTATCTTTTATGGCAACACTAAATGGACAAAGGCAGATGCATCAAGAGAAAAAAAACAGATGATCCTACTACATGCTGTCTATAAGAGACCCACCTTAGATCCAAAGACACAAATAGATTGAAAGTGAAAGGATGAAAAAAGATATTCCATGCAAACAGTAACCAAAGAGAGCAAGGTGGCTATCAGACAAAATTTAAAAATAAAAATTTATTTATTTTTAAATAAAAAAAGGTTACAAGAGACTAAGAAGGACAATATATAGTAATAAAAGTTTCAATACAAGAAGAAGGTATAACAATTACCTGGGTAAACATTTACATACCCAACGAATGATAGACCATCAAGATACAAGAAGTAAAACCGATAGAATTGAAGGGAGACATAGACAATTCTACATTAATAGTTGGAGACCTCAGTATCCACTTATCAATAATGGATAGAATAACCATATAGCAAATAAGAAAGGAAATGGAGGACTAAACACCATAAGCCAACTAGATTTAGCGGACATACAGAGCACTCTGCCCAACAGCCGCATGTACACTCTTCTCAAGTGCACCTGGAAGACTTTCTAGGATCGACCATATGTTAGGCCACAAATAAGTCTCAATGTTGATTTTAAAATACAGAGATTTGAGCCAGGTGTGATGGCTCACGCCTGTAATCCCAGTACTTTGGGAGGCTGACGTGGGTGGATCACTTGAGGTCAGGAGTTCGAGACCAGCCTGGCCAACATGGTGAAACCCCATCTCTACTAAAAATACAAAAATTAGCTGGGCGTGGTGGCACGTGCCTGTAATCCCAGATACTTGGGAGGCCGAGGCACGAGAATTACTTGAACCTGGGAGGTGGAGGTTGCAGTGAGCCAAGATCATACCACTGCACTCCAGCCTGGGTGACAGAGTGAGCCTGTGTCTCAAAAAAAAAGAAAAATATATATAGAGATTTGGCTGGGTGTGGTGGCTCAAGCCTGTCATCCATGCACTTTGAGAGGCCACGGTGAGCTGGTCACTTGAGCTCAGGAGTTCCAGATCGGCCTGGGCAACATAGCAAAACCCTGTCTCTAAAAAAAATACAAAAATTAGCCAGGCATGGTGGCAAGTGCCTGTGGTTCCAGCTACTCCAGAGCTCCAGAGGCTGAGGTGGGAGGATTGCTGGAGCCCAGAAGGTCGAGGCTGCAGTGAGCCATGATTGTATCACTGCACTTTAGCCTGGGTGACAGAGTGAGACACTGTCTTAAAAAATAATATATGTATATGTGGAAAAAGACAGAGATTCAAAACTTACTACAAAGCTATAGTACTCAAAACAGTGTTATTCCAGCATAAAGACAGACATATAGGCCAGTGGGCTAGAACAGAGAGCACAGAAATAAACCTTTGTGTTATATGATCAGTTGATTTTTGACAAGAGTGCCAAGACCATTCAACGGGGGAAAGGACAGCTTTCCAACAAATGGTGTGGGGAAAACTGGATATCCACATGCAGAAGAGTGATACTGGACCCTTACCTCACACCATATGCAGAAGTTAGCCTAAGACAGGTCCAGGACCTAAATGTAAGACCTAAACATATAAAATTCTGAGAAGAAAACATAGGACAAAGGCTCCACAACCTTGGATTTGGCAGTGATTTCTTGGACATGACACCAAAAGTGTAGGTAACAAAAAAAAAGGAGACACACTGGGTTTGATGGGACTTGGTGTCTTTTGATGCACAAAGCTTTCTATCTCCTTGTTTCCCTGTTTCCCTGCTTCTTACTGCTGCACTTGGCTAGTCGTAAAGAAAAGACACTGTTAATGGAATAAAAAGGCACCTGTGGAGTAGGAGAAAATATCTGCAAATCCTATGTCTGATGAGGAATTACTACCCAAAATATACAAAAAAAAAATCCCACAACTCAACAACAAAAACAACTTGATTAAAAAATCAGCAAAGGAGGCCGGGCGCAGTGGCTTGCGCCTGTAATCTCAGCACTTTGGGAGGCCGAGGCAGGCAGATCACCTGAGGTCAGGAGTTCCAGACGAGCCGAGCCAACATAGTGAAACCCCATCTCTACTACAAATACAAAAGTTAGCCGGGCATAGTGGTGCATGCCTGTGGTCCCAGGTACTTGGGAGGCTGAGGCAGGAGAATCATTTGAACCCGGGTGGTAGAGGTTGCAGTGAGCCGAGATCAGACCACTGCACTCCAGCCTGGGTGACAGAGTGAGACTCTGTCTCAAAAAAAAAAAAAAAAAAAAAAAGGCAAAGGACTGGAATAGACGTTTATTCAAAGAAGATGCACAAATGGCCAGTAAGCCCATGAAAAGATGCTCAACGTCACTAATCATAAGGTAAATGCAAATCAAAACCACAGTGAGATACCACCGTACACCTGTTGAGGACAGTGACTATCAAAACAGAAAATGGCACATATCAGTGAGGATGCGGAGAAATGGGAACCCTCGTGCACTGCTGGTAGGAAGTGAAACGGTGCATCCGCTGTGAAAAACTCAAAAAACTAAGTGTGGAACTGCCATGTGATCCAGCAGTTCCACTGCTGGGCACGTGCCCCAGCAGCACTGAAAGCAGGGTCTTGAAGAGATGCTTGTACACCCACGTTGATAGCAGCATCAACCACAGCAGCCAAAAGGGGGAAGCCACCCGAGGGTCGGCTGTCGGGCGAACGGATCAGCAAAGTGTCGTGTGCAAAACGCAGTGACGTGTGACTCAGCCTGAGAAGCAGCGAAGCTGGGGCCCGCGCTGCAGCGTGGATGAGCCTCGGGGACACTGTGCCGAATGAAGTAAGTCAGCCACAAAAGAACAAACGTTGTACCATTCCACTTACAGGAGGTCCCTAGAGTCGTCCAACTGATGGACACAGAAAGAGTAGAAGGGGCTGGAGGCTGGGGCTGGAGGAAGGGAATGGAGAGTTAGGGCTTAATGGGAACAGAGCTTCAGTTTGACAAGATGGAAAGAGTTGTGGAGGTAGATAGGGGTGATAGTTGCACAACGTTCTGAATGTATTTAATACCATGGAACCGTGCACTTAAAGATGATGAAGATGGTAAATTTCGTGGTGTGTGTATTTTACTAGTTAAAAAAAAAAAAAACAGGCCGGGCGTGGTGGCTCATGCCTGTAATCCCAGCACTTTGGGAGGCCGAGGCAGGCAGATCACAAGGTCAGGAGATCGAGACCATCCTGGCTAACACGGTGAAACCTCGTCTCTACTAAAAATAGAAAAATTAGCCGGGCGTGGTGGCCCAGGTACTCAGGAGGCTGAGGCAGGAGAATGGCGTGAACCCAGGAGGCGGAGCTTGCAGTGAGCGGAGATCGCACCAATGCACTCCAGTCTGGGCAACAGAGCCAGACTCAGTCTCAGAAAAAAAAAAAAGAAAAAGTAAACTTAGGTCATAAAGCAGTTTGAGTGTCCACACTTGTAGGTTGCTGCTGGGTTCAGTGTCCACACTTGGTTGGGTAGAAGCTGCAGGTCCCTGCTCGGTACAGTGTCCACACTTGGGTAGAAGCTGCAGGTCCCTGCTGGGTTCAATGTTCACACTTGGGTAGAAGCTGCAGGTCCCTGCTGGGTTCATTTTCCACACTTGGGTAGAAGCTGCAGGTCCCTGCTGGGTTCATTGTCCGCACTTGGGTAGAAGCTGCAGGTCCCTACTGGGTTCATTGTCCACACTTGGGTAGAAGCTGCAGGTTGCTGCAGAAGTTGCAGTGCTTCCCTTGCGCTTTTTTGCTGGTGACCACAGGACATGCCCAGAGTGGAGGCCCTGCCTTTTGCTTTGTGAGCTTGGAGTGTTCGTGCCTTCTGCATAGGTGGGTGGGAACAGTGCCAAATACTGATCCTGAATGGCCTGGGGTCTCTGTGTGGACTTGTCGGGCAGGGAGGAAGGAGGACGCTGTCTCTGATGGCAGGGAACAGTTCTACAGGTGCTGCTGTCCAGGCATGAGGCCTGGACATAGAGCTGGGCCCTGCTCTATGTGACCTGAGGACAGAAGCCCTTCTGAGTGGCAGAGTTGTGGTGGTGACCACGCAGACTGCTGTGTTTCCCGTGCACTTGCTTTTTTCCCTCACTTCCAACCTCCCATCCACCTTGTCTGCCCTCTGGAGCCTGTCGCCTTTCTTCCTTGTCCACACCTCTTCTACCCAGCAGCCCAGCCTTCCTGCAGAGCAGCTGGGCAGTGCCCACCCCCACCCCACGCCCATTTCCACTCCTGGCACTATTTTTCCTGGAACTGTCTGTTCCACACTGTCCTATGCCTGGGCCTCCCCTAGCGTCCTGTGAGATGCCAGTTGGCGAGAGTCTTTGCTCGGGGTCCTGAAGCCCCCCCCTCGCCCCCCTTCTTGATGTTCTCCACCAGGATTCTCCTGTGCCAGATCCCATCTGCAGGGCACTGGCCCCGCTTCTTTGCGGCCTGGACTGCAAATCCTCCTTCCAAAGAGGCCCTCGAGCCTCTCCGAAGCTTACTGCCAGCCGTCCTGCAGTCTTCTTTCTCCTGGCCTCTGATGACGCTGAATCCCAGCCGTCTGGCTCAGGGCCAGACCCCTTCCCTGGACACAGCTGGAAGTCCCCCTGCAGCACTGAAGCGGCTCCTCTTCACACTTCAGCCACGTGCTCAAACACTTTCAGGTCCTTAATAGATTCTACATTTCTGAAAGTCATCCATAGATGTTTCTCTACTATTTAATGTGTAGCAAATTTTATACCTAACACCTGTTTCACACATACAACCTGTCACTCAGTAAGAGGCCCTTAGACACCATTCTTCACTTGTTTGCAGCAGACAGACTTCCTGACATGATTTATTTTATTTTATTTTATTATTATTTTTTGAGATGGAGTCTAGCTCTGTTTCCCAGGCTGGAGTGCAGTGGTGCGATCTCGGCTCACTGCAAGCTCCGCCTCCCGGGTTCAAGTGATTCACCTGCCTCAGCCTCCTCAGTAGCTGGGATTACAGATGTGAGCCACTGCATTGGGCCCCGACATGATTTTTTTTTTTTTTTTTTTTTTTTGAGACAGAGTCTCGCTGTGTTGCCCAGGCTGGAGTGCAGTGGTGCGATCCTGGCTCACTGCAAGCTCCGCCTCCTGGGTTCACGCCATTCTCCTGCCTCAGCCTCCCAAGTAGCTGGGACTACAGGCGCCCGCCACCTTGGCCGGCTAATTTTTTATATTTTTAGTAGAGACGGGGTTTCACCGTGTTAGCCAGGATGGTCTCGATCTCCTGACCTCGTGATCCACCCGCTTCAGCCTCGCAAAGTGCTGGGATTACAATAGGTGTGAGCCACTGTGCCCGGCCGACATGATTCTTAAGCACATGAAATGCAGGGTTATCTCCTTTGTCCTCACTCAGCCATTCATTACAGGAGTCAGCAAACTGTTTCCAGGGGACAGGTAGCAAACTGTTTCCAGGGGACAGGTAGCAAACGTCAGCGCCTTTGTGGGCCACACTGTTCCTGTCCCAGCTGGTCATGCTGTTGTCACATTGAAGCAGATGCAGACAGTATGTAGACAGTGGGCATGGGTGTGCACCAATAAAGCTTTATTTATAAACAGGTGCCATGTCCGATTTATGATATTAATAACCATGGGTTACTGAGATGAAATGAGGAAAAGAATCTTGTGAGAAAGTACATGTAGTCACCCTTGGGTATATGCAGAGATTGGCTCCAGGACCCCATCCCCATACCAAAATCCGAGCATGCTGCAACCCTGCAGTCAGCCCTGCAGAACCTGTGTAATATGAAAAGTTGGCCCTCTGTGTTCAGGGGTTTTGCATCTTGCAAACATTGTATTTTCAACCTGTTTGGTTGGGAAAAAAATTCTGCTTGTAAGTGGACCTGTGTGATTAAAATCCATGTTCAAAAGTTGGCTGTATATATATTTAAAGCTGAGAGACTTAACAGTTATCTGATTAAATCCAGGCCTCCTTAATCCCCCCACAAAATATCTATTCAAAATATCAAGATGATTATGATAGTAAGTTTAGGATTCCCAGGGCTACCAAGAGATTTCTGTTGCTTGAGCACAGCCATGCTGGCCTGTCAGCCTGTTCTAGTGTGGACAGACAGAGCCAAGTGTCTGCATGTTGGCTGTGTGCTCCGAGCCTGACCCCCATGAACATACTGCAGACGCCTGGTGTGATCGTTTCCCAGCGTCCGTGGTCCCAGGCACCTCCTTACTCCAGAGCAGATTGCCCAGGCCCCGCAGCGTCTGTGGGTGGTGCTGTCAAAGGACCCACCCGCTTTGGATGGTTCTCACTCGTTCACGTCCCTCCAACTGTTGCTTCTGCACTTTGTAGAACTAAATTGTGTGTGTGTGTGTGTGTGTAAGAAAAGGGGGTCTCACTGTGTTTCCCAGGCTGGGCTTGAACTCCTGGAATGAAGCAATCCCTCCCTCCCACTCAAGCCTCTGCAGTAGCTGGGTCTTCAGGTGTGAGCTGCTGTGCCCAGCTTTAAACAGAGTGGATTTTCCCCATCCCTTTAGGAGAGTTTCTTTTATGTTAAAGCAGTGGCTTTTAGATCTGTTTTTCTTTAAATCCTGGAACTTAAAAAAGTCATGGAGTCTGATTATATAAAACCAGTCGAACCTAGAACTGCTTTGTTCAGAATGGGGTTGGGAGCCCCCAGGCCCCTTCCTCGCTGCTGCTCTTGTTTGGAAACCACTGCTCCAGAGCCCCCAGACATTTGCTTCTCCCTCTCAGCCTCTTATCTTTTAATAGAGAGCTGGACAGTAGCTCCAGGCACTGTCTTTCCCCTTAGTCACTGGATTGCAGCGCAAGGAGGATGGTGTTGGGGAGAGGGCCTAGGAGGATGGTGTCGGGGTGTTGGGCTGCGGAGTCCCAGGGGTGGACCTGGCACAGAGCTTGTGTCCTAGGAAGACTGGCCTGGCCTGGCCCCTGTGCTGGGAAGGGAGGCTGGGCTCTTCCTGCTCCGCGCTGCGTCCTCCCTGCTGCACATGCTGTTCACGTTGGTCTGTTTTGCAAAGTGAGAGGACTTCTCAAGGGGAGTCATTCCATGTTCAAAGCCAAGGGGACTGGGAGGAGGAGTCGCTTCAGAGCCCTGCTACTGACGGTTTGTGGCTTTCCTGCCTCCAAAGTGGGGTGATAATGTTTGCTCCGTGTTTTGTTGTGAATGGAACAGATGAACAGATGAGCCAGGACGTGTTTCTGATTCTCTGTGAATTGATCGTGAGGGAAGGATGCCTGTCACTGTGCTGATGACCTGTGGGCAGTGGGCCTGTTGTGATGGGGTTTGCTGGTGATTTTGGTGATCAAGTTTTGTAAACTGTCTCTTACCTTTGAAAAACATTTGAATGGTGTTTCTTTTCCTTTCTTGTCCCCTTTTGACTTTTTTTTTTTTTTTAGCTTGCTTGCCTTTTGTTTTAGCAGCTGCAGTATCTCGGAAGAAAAAACGAAGAATGGGAACCTATAGCCTGGTTCCTAAGAAAAAGACCAAAGTATTAAAACAGAGGACGGTGATTGAGATGTTTAAGAGCATAACTCATTCCACTGTGGGTTCCAAGGTAAGAGACGCATTTGAGTGAGTTGCCACGTGTGCGTGGAAATGCGTTTCTGTGTTCAGGGCCTGGTTATCAGTAATTTGGGTGACCTCAGTCCCCGGGAAGGTGCCAGTGCCATGAAGCTCCTCTGCCATAGGGGCAGAGTGTTCGTGTCCAAGATCATTGTGGGGGACTCCACCCCGTCCTCCCTGCCCTCCTCACCACAGCCCACCTGTCTGCCGGGCTCTTCTCCAGGTGGCAGGGGCACCTCTTCGTGTGTCCCCGCCTCCCCACAGGCCCTTGCACCTCCCAGTCACCCAAGACTCCTCAGTGAAAGCAAGTTTGTTCATGATGCGCACTGATCCTACCTTGGGGTGTACACCTGCCCGTGTTCTAGGGGGAGAAGGACCTGGGCGCCAGCAGCCTGCACGTGAATGGGGAGAGCCTGGAGATGGACTCGGATGAGGACGACTCAGAGGAGCTCGAGGAGGATGACAGCCATGGCGCAGAGCAGGCGGCCGCGTTCCCCACAGAGGACAGCAGGACTTCCAAGGAGAGCATGTCGGAGGCTGATCGCGCCCAGAAGGTATGTGTTGCTGTCTTGGGTGACAGCACAAGGGAAGAGCATCACAAAGTTGGCCGTGGTTCTGAAAATTAACAGTCTGGTCACTTCTAGACCCTGATAAAATCCCCTGTTTACAATTGGCTTAGATTTTTGTATTTTATTTTTCTTGATTTATTAGATTATTTTCATTCAAGAAGTATTTATGTTTCTGTACATCATTCATTGAAGTAAACCTCTTTTTTTTTCTGTGTTTTCTTTCTTTCTTTTTTTTGAGACAGGGTCTTGCTTTCACCCAGGCTGCAGTGCAGTGGCACGATCATAGCTCACTGCACTCAACCTCCTGGGCTCAATGATCCTCCCATCCCAGCCCCCCGAGCAGCCGGGACCACAGGCTCACGCCACCATGCCTGGCTAATTTTTAAATTTTTTTGTGGAGACGGGGACTCGCTTTGCTGCCCAGGCTGGTCTTGAGCTCCTTTGCTCAAGTGATCCTCCCGCCTCAGTCTCCCAGTGTTGGGAATACAGCCATGAGCCACGGCGCCCGCCCTCTTGAACTTGTTCTGGGCTCTAGATTGACAGGAATGATATTGCTGACAGCTTGAAGTGCTGATTGGCGGCTTGCTGTGTGCTCGTTTGTGGTTGGCTTTGCGTGGCCTGCCACCTTGCACTGTGGACCACACATGGGCCAGGCGTGCTCTCTTCACAGACAGCCTCATCCTGTGTCCACCCAAGGACAAGCACCAGCACGGGCCAAGGCCCCAGCCTTGTCACAGCGGTGCTGTTGCCCCTGGCCAGGTATGGGCACCTGGGCCAGTGTCTCAGGGAAACTGAGGAAGTTCTTAGACATACAGTTTCGGAGTTACATTCACGCTTTTTCAGTTCTGAGGGGTCAGTTACGAGTGACGCATTTCATAAGGACGAACAGTGGAAAGTTAAGAATCAAGTTGACATGCAAATCTGTGGTTTATTGTTCGAGTGTGTCCAACCATGTTTATTTAGACGCAATCTTGTATCTAAGAAGTTATTCCAAAACTAACAGTAGGAATAGCAGTCCAGGTGAGTTCATCCAAATAGTGACTTATTGGAAAATGCATAATTTTAGTGGTTAAGGTTTTTCCCCTTTCAGTCAGCTTTGTGTGCTATGGCGTATCCCTGAATGTATACAAAGCATTTTCTATCATTTGTCAGAGTTTTGGGGATGTGTTTTCTTCCTTTTGCTTCAATTTCAAAGTCTGTTGTACATTTTTAGCAGGTTTTAGGGCAAATTTTTGAATGTTGCTCCCAGCTTTTAGCTTGATTATTTAAAAATTCGTTGGAAATATTACCATTAGATATTTAAAGAGGATTTAAAAATTTTTTATTTTAAGATAATTATTAGTTTTTTCTCCTCTTATATGAAGAAGCATGAGGAAGAAAACACAGCATCATCACCCCATTGTCCTGGTGGCTCTGGCACTCTGAAACAGTCACTACAGGAACTTCCTTAGATGTGCCCAGCACAGCCCAGCCCTCCCCGAAGGACAGGCAGCCCTGACTGCACCGTGGGGAAGCAGCTACCCCAGCAGCTGCTGCGGTCTCTGCACACACGTGTCTGTCGCTCCAGTGCACTGTCTGTTCAGCTGTGTTACGCTCTTTCTGTCAAGTTACAAGGGGTATTCAGTGTCACAGTTTTGCTGAGTATGCCGGAGGCTCATAAGTGCTGTCTGCATTTACAGTGTAGCACTTTGATGTCACCAGGCCACCTCTGACTGTATCCTTCCACCTGCAGAGACCTGAGGGGTGTGGTTTCCTCACCTTCCCCAGCAGGGCTGCCTTCTTGGAGTCCAGCAGCTCTTCATTGCTGAGTCATGCCTGGGGCTGAGCAGCCAGCCACCAGTGTTTGTTCCTCTGTAAGCCGCTTGCTAAATAGCCCCTGCTCATTTTTCTTCTGGATTTTGCATCTTTTGAATGTAGTCTGACGATCTTTTTTGTCAATGAAGAGTTGATCTGTTGGCTCCAGTATGAGCTGAGGTTTTTTCCCCAGGTGGATTTTGGGTTTTTTGTTTTGTTTTTTATTTTTTGGGGACAGGGTCTCACTCTGTTGCCCAGGCTGGAGTGCAGTGGCGTGATCACGCTCAGTGCAACCTTGAACTCCTGGGCTGAAGCGATCCTCCTGCCTCAGCTTCCTGAGTAGCTGGGGCTACAGGCACGTGCCACCATGTCCAGCTGATTTTTTTTATTTTTTGTAGAGACAGGATCCCACTGTGTTGCCCAGGCTGGTTGAACTCCTGGGCTTAAGTGAACCTTCCACCTCAGCTTCCAAAAGTGCTGGGATTACAGGCGTGAGCCACCACGCCCAGCCGATTTTGTCTTTTGACCTTGTCTGTAGTGTCAGAACTCCCAGGTACTAATCAGTTTCTTTATGATTTCTGAGTTCTGTGTTCTAATTATGATAAAAACCTTTCTCACTGTTGATTTTGAATGAATTGATGTATGCTATCTTCTAATACTTCTTTTATTTCATTCTTGTATATAAATATTTGATTCATATAGAATTAAAATATCAGGTAGGGCTGCTCAGAATGGGGGAAGTTTATGACATATTAATTATATCTCAATAAAGCTTTTAAAAGAAAATGTGAGGTAAGGGTCCCAGGGCTTCCCTTAAAATGCTTAGGTTTCAGCTCCACTTACTGACCGACATTTCTTCCCTTCTCATTTACAACACCACGTTTATCATGTACCATATGGGATATTAATTTCAGTCTACTTCTCGATTCTCTCTTTCGATTGAGGTTCTCATCTTCTAGAGGAACTGGACACTGAATAACTCTAGGTATTTGTCATAAAGTAAAACATTAAATGACTGTCAAGGCAAGAAAAGAATCAAGAAACAAAAGCAAAGCCAAGAAGAAAATGTGGTCAGTGTAAAACAGAACAAGATAGCAGGAACAGCCTTAACTAGATGGGCACTGACAATCAACAGTGATAGTTTCGTTACGTAAGTGGCTCCAGAGAATAGAGAAGGATAGGAAAAGTACGCTAGCCCATTCTGAGACTAAAATATAGGCTGAAGTCACCTAAATCCTAAATACATTTTTTTTTTTTGAGACTGAGTCTGGCGCTGTCACCCAGGGTGGAGTGCAATGGTGCGATCTCGGCTCACTGCAACCTCTGCCTCCCAGGTTCAAGCAATTCTCCTGCCTCAGCCTCCCGAGTAGCTGGGATTATAGGCACCCACCACCACACCCAGCTAATTTTTGTATTTTTAGTAGAGACGAGGTTTCACCATGTTGGCCAGGCTGGTCTTGAACTCCTGACCTCAAGTAATCGACCTGCCTCGGCCTCCCAAAGTGTTGGGATTACAGGCGTGAGCCACTGCGCCCGGCCTCCTAAATAAAATATGAATCAAATGCAATGACATATTAAAATAATGATTGTAAGGAAGTAGGGCTTACCCCAGGATGAGAGTGATTCATTACTAGAAATAGATTATTTAAAGACCAGGATTTACTAGGTTAACAGAATAAATGAGAAAAACTACACAGCGTATATGTGTTTTTAAAAAAGGCATTTTATAAAGTTCAGTCAGCTTTCTGTTTTCTGAATTTGGGGGGATTACATTGTGATTGCATGTATGACAATGGTACAGTTGAGTAATGATGGAAGAATGACGTACCTGTGTGGCCACCACCCAGATCAAAGCCTTGAATTCTGGTGGCACTGCAGAAGCCCACTGACCTCCCATCCCCAAAAGTAACCCCTCTCCTGAGTGCTAACCCTGTAGGATGGTCGTGTTTGAAGTGCTAACCCTGTAGGATGGTCGTGTTTGAAGTGCTAACCCTGTAGGATGGTCGTGTTTGAAGTGCTAACCCTGTAGGATGGTCATGTTTGATTTCGTTCTTTCTATAAATGGAATTACACAGAATGCATTCTTTCTTTTTTTTCTTTGAGTGTGGCTTATTTTACTCAACATTGTGTTTCTGGGATTTATTTATATTATTAGTTAATTTTCATTGTTATGGAATAGTAGTTTTCAAAGTGGTCTGGGTGGGGGCATTCTGAGACCTGTTCGGAGAGTCTGCAGATCAAAACTGTTATCATACTAATGCTCAGATGTTGGGTGCCTTTTTCACTATCATTCATGAATTACATGTGATGGCGGCCTTGCTGTGGTGGCTGACACTGTGTCCTTGTAGTTTGAACATGTCTCAGCTTAAATTTCTACTACAGTACATGTTAATAGATACTTGTATTAACAAACGTTCTTTATGGTTCTTGGTGCTATTTCGGAGTGTGCGGGGCCTCAGGCCAGGGAGGCGACCATACAAGTTCCTCTGTATGGCTGCTCTCGTGTCTGTGTCCGTCCCACTGTGGATGGCCTGTGGGTGGTTCCAGTGGGGCCGTCCTGGAGGAGGTTGCTGCCAGCACCCCCATACAGGTGTTGCCCCAGGTACCCACTGGGAACGGAACCGCCATGCCTTGTGCTGGCCTCCATGGACTCTGCCATGCGGCTCCCCACGGTGGCTGCTCAGGTTGCCTTCTTCCCCACCGCCTCGGAGCATCCCCTCTGCTGTGCCGGCCACACTCGGTGCTGCCACTCCAACGAGCAGATAGTGGCATTACGTTTTCAGTTTAATTTGCATTTTCATGATTTATGAGAAGGTTGAATACTTTTTCACATACTTACTTTGCCATTTGGATGCCTTTTGTGAAGTGCCTATTCACATCCCAAACATTTATCTACTGGGCTGTTTGTCCTTTTTGAAACATGTTTTGTAGGGGTTCTTTGGCCTGGAAACAAGCCCTTGTTGTGTAGTCGACATGATTCCTTCTTCTGCATGTGGCCTGCCTTTTCACTGAAACAGTACCCGGTTTAGCCATTCTGCTCAGAAGCCACTTGCCAGAACCTGTTGCTTGACAGCTGGTGCGGCAGCCACTCTGGGTGCTGGTGAAGGGAGAGCTGGACCCTCTCCCCTCTTAGCCTGAATCTGTTAGTGAGCCTGGTGTCCAGAGTTGTGTCCTGCTGGGTGGGGGACAGGCAACTTTTGGTCTGTGGCCTGCTACCCACCCCCAGGACAGATGTGGGAAGCTCCTGGCCTGCTCCTGACCTGCTACCCACCCCCAGGACAGATGTGGGAAGCTCCTGGCCTGCTCCTGACCTGCTACCCACCCCCAGGACAGATGTGGGAAGCTCCTGGCCTGCTCCTGGCTTCTCTTTTCCTGTTTCACTTGGGTGTCAGCCTTCTCAGTTCACCTGCATCAGACTCCAAGTTCCCTATTTACTTTATTATTTGTGTGTGTGTGTGTCTTGCTCTGTTGTGCAGGCTGGAGTGAGTGCAGTGGCAAATCATAGTTTATTGTAGTCTTCACCTCCTGGGCTCAAGTGATCTCCCACCTCAGCCTCCAAAGTAGCTAGGACCACAGGCATGCGCCACCATGTCCAGCTAATTTTTTTTTAATTAATTTTTCTGTAGAGATGAGGTTCTCTCAGTTGACAGCCTCTCACTATGTTGCCCAGGCTTATCTTGAACTTCTGGGCTCACGTGATCAACCTGCCTTGGCTTCCCAAAGTGCTGGGATTCTAGGTATGAGCCATGGCACCCAGCCTCTTCTTAATTCTGATGTCAGTGGTTACCCCTTCTCTTTCTAATCTCTTTGGGTTTTCAGCTTCCACTTGATTCCTTACAGCTGTCTTATGCACAGTGATCAAGCAGCCTCTTATAAAGAAGCTCTTGTTCCTTCCTTAAAAGTCGCTTTGCCAGAGTTTTGGAAGGAAGTGGAGTTAGCTGTGGTGTTAGTCTGCTGTTAATTGGTGGTTTCATTGCCTTGTCTTGTTTTTGAAATAAGAAACCTGTCCGGTGACATGAAAACTCCTGTCAAAGCCGACTGAAGTGTCGGAATGCTTACAGAAGGGTTAGAACATTTCGATGGTCAGTCGTGAAGCAAGGGAGGAGAGGCTGCTGCTTTCACCTCTGACACGAATGCGGCAGCACTGACTGTTCCTGCTGATTCTGTAAGAGAAGAACCGGAAATAAACATTAATATTTTAAAAGACAAGAGAGAAGAGTTTGCTGAAAATATACTCATCCATCTGAAACATCTAGCAAAATCAGCTCAAAACCTATTACAGCTCCTAAGCTGACCTTACATATGATCAAGACATAAGACCAGTTATTTTCCTGTATAGCTGCAATAACCAATTAGAAAATGTAGTGTCAGCATTATCAGTAAAATCAATAAATGTCTAGAGATATTTTTAAAGATTTTCTCTGTAGAAAATTTCAAGCTGCACAAACACACAGAGGACAGTGAGCAGTCTCCAGCATTTGGCCTCGTTCTCCACACGTGGGTTGTCTTGGAGCAGATATTTCAGTAGGGATCTTTAAAAGATAAGGACTCTTTGAAAGACAAACCACAATATCAGACCTAAAAAGTTAGTTGTAATTTCTTAATATCACCAGAGTACCTAGAAATAAACTTAACAACAAAAAAAAGAGTGTTCCTTGTTAATGTGGAGGAAAACTATAAAACTGGTGAAAGAGTTTAAAAATTAAGTTCCTAGAGAGACTTATGATTTGCCTCAGTGACAAGATCCATTGTTTTATTTTCTCCATGTTTGCCTCTAAATTCAGAACAGCTCCCACCAAGATCCTAGCAGGACTTTTGTGTAACTGCCGGTTCTGAAGTGAGGGTGGAGGTGGAGACCCTCTGGAGTAGTGGTGGGGACTGTGCACAGTGGGGGACACCGGAGCTCGGGACGCGGCTGCCGGAGGGGGCGCGGCTGCCGGAGGGGACGCTTACTCAGGAGCGCTGAGGCGGTTAATGAGTGGGACAGGGAGCCTGTGACATGTATAAAGGTCGATTGTAAGACTGGGGTATTAAATCAGTGGTCAAGGGGTCATGAACTTTTTAATAACTATGGTTGGGCCAGTTGACTAATATTTTGGGAAAAGGCAGCCTGCACTTGTGTCAGGGCACGTAACAAATGTGAGCTCCATTCTAGAGTCTGACAGTGGTGCTTGCTGCACAACTCAGAATATATGAAAAACCACTGAACCGTACACTTTGCAGGGTCGGTTTTAGAGTAGGTGAAACATATCTTACTGTGGCTATTATTTTAAAAAACGAATTCCAGAAGATTTAAAGTGTCAATATAAAATATTGAACTATGGGTAAAAATATTGGAAGCTGTTTTTTCCAATCTCAAATGAGGACGTTCTTCTAGTGTAAGACACAAACCTGGAAGCCATGAAGGAAAAGATGGACACCTTTGACTTGTTCAGATAAAATTCAAAAGTTTTATGTGATAAGAGATATCAGAAATGGAGCTTTAAAAACTTGACAGGAAAAACAGGGGTCTCGCTGTGTTGCCCAGGCTGGTCTTGAACTTCTGGCCTCAAGCAATCCACTCGCCTAGGCCTCCCAGAGCATTGGGATTACAAGCGTGAGCCATCGAGCCCGCAGAGTACACCCTTGATGTGAAGTCGCATGGGTGCCTGTCCACTGGGAAATGCAGAGAATAGTGGAATAGCGCAGCAAGGGCAGCCCCATGCCGCCTCAGGGAGTGCCGGGTACAGGGCGGACGGAGACTCACGTATGTTTCAGTGTCTTTTGCACTGAACGTCTATTTGTGTATTGCCTGTGCTTATAGAAAAGATAAATACAGCAGAAAAAATAAGATGTGTCTGTTCTGGTGTGGAAAGAATTCCAGAACATATTTTTAATTAGAAGAAAATAATATTCACAGAACTGTTGAGTGTCCTGCCATCTGTGCAGACTAGAAATGCACTGTCGTCTGTGGGCCCACGTCTGCCTGGATGTTCACTGGAAGGAGGCGTGGGCAGCTTAGCTGTGGTGGCTCCGAGGATTGGACTGGGATCATGGGTGTGTGGGGGTAGGTCTCACACTGTGTATTGTTTTGTGGCCTCTGAAAATCTTTTTATGATTGTTCTGTGTGTTTTGTGATGTGTTTATTGAATTATCCCATTCATAAGATACATTGAGTACCTGAACCCTCACTGATACAGCACCCAGCGGGTGAGCTCTTGCCTCAGTCCGCACCAGGGCAGCCACTCTCTGGTCCCGATGTGGAGACAGGACCGGGGAGCAGAGTGGAAGCTCAGAGTGTGTCTCTGGCCCTGCCTGGACCAGCACTCGGTCACCCCACACACCAGCCAGGGCTGGAGCAGGCCGGCGGCGCCCCCGCCCCGCGAGCGTCTCCGGCGTGTGCGGCCAGTGCCCGTTTCGAGGTTTGCTTTGGATCCGTCATCTGCCACTAAAGGATGTAATTGGTTTCTGTTTTCTGTTTGGGTTCCCGCTTCGACTGTGTGGCTGATCAGATGGACGGGGAGTCCGAGGAGGAGCAGGAGTCCGTGGACACCGGGGAGGAGGAGGAAGGCGGTGACGAGTCTGACCTGGTAATGCCCAGCGCCTCCTCCTGCGTCTGTGCTGACGTAGAGGAGATGCAAAGACACCAGCGTCCTTCAGTCCTTTACCCAACCCTTGTTGCCTGAGCGCTCACCCATGTGCTTGGAGCTGGTCATGGTGATGGCCGCAGATGGGTCCTGTCCCTGGCGAAGCCTCATGAGAAAGACACTGTGCAGAGTTGCAGCGCAGGGCTGGGCCTGGCACGGGGCTGCCCCGGCTGTGTGCTGGGTGGGGTGGAGTTGAGTGGCCTGTGGAGGTTCTCAGAGGGAGAGGGTGTGGTGGGAGCCGGCAGCAAGGACAGCTGTTTGGGATTCCGCTGCATCGGCTGATGTGCGAGAAGTAAGGGCTGGATTTGAAGGTTTCCAGGTAGAACGGCAGAGGGAAAGGGTGTGGCGGGAGCCGGCAGCAAGGACAGCTGTTTGGGATTCCGCTGCATCGGCTGATATGCGAGAAGGAAGGGCTGGATTTGAGGGTTTCCAGGTAGAATGGACAGAACTTTCTGGTGGTGAGGACAGGAGGGAAGAGGGGTTCTGCTCCGTCCCTACTGAAGCCTGTTATTCCTTGAGGAGGGTCCAGATCGGAATTGTGCACCCTGGTCTGCGGAAATTGGGGGTTGGAAATGGGTAAGAGCAGCAAGTCCCCAGGATGGAGCCTCAGGAAGCCCCCAGCCTGTGAGGGTTCCACAGGGGAGGAGAAGTTGGCTCCTGCGTCTGAGGAGGAGCTGTCTGTGCCGTGGGGGGAAAGCTTGGCAAGTTTGGGTCACATGAATTGGGAAATGCTCTGAAACAGGAGAAGTGGCTCACGGTGTGGGCTCATTACACCAGCGAGTGGGAGGAGGACACAGGGGCCGAGCAGCGAGTGGGAGGAGGACACGGGGGCCGTGGTGTTCGGCGATGAAGGGGTCTGTCTTTGGGTGGCAGAGGGGCAGCTAGATTTCCAGCAGCAGCAGCTTTAGGTGTGGCGCTTGCTGAAATTCTTCCCAAAAGTTTTGCCGTGCGGGGAGCACAGGGGAGCCGGGGCTGTGTGTGCTGCAGACAGGGCTCCCGGTACCGTCCTCACGTGGGACCCAACTCAGGAAGAAGGCTGCCCAGCAACAGGCCTTGTGCAGGGACATGTTCAGTTGGTCAGCGAGGCCCACGTGCTGCTGCTGTGCCTACCTTAAATGTCCCCCGCCCACTGTGGCCTGCACGTGGCCTCCTGTGGAGGGGTGGGGGCGCCTGCTGTGCATCCGCGTGTGACATGTGGCATGGATGCCCTTGCCGCATCCGGATTTTAGAAGCAGATGCTTAAAACATATCTTGAAATATTATAAGTTAATTACAACCTCTGTCCTTGTTCTCTGTGTAGATCATTCATGTGGGTAGATTCTGAAGCAAGCCGAGCGTTGATTGTCCCTTTTCTTGTGAGCGAGATGAACGGACCCTTTTCCTGAGCTTATTTAGTTCCTGAGTAGAACTTTCCAATTTATTTATTCTTTTATGCCAAACTCAAATAAGATGGATACATTTCACTTTCTGCTTTTGTTTTGTTTTATCTCTAAAGGGACTGAGCTGAGAGAGAGAGTTAGGGAAAAGCGCAGGGTGCCTTTAAGCTTGTGACCCAGGAAAATGTCTACAAGTTAAGTTCACCGTTTAATTGAAGATCAAGACATAGCCAGTGTTCTGTTTTGCAAGAAAACACTTGTAGTGCTCTTGCCTTCCGTAGCTTCCTGTGCTTAGTGGTTTATATGCCTGCCCGTTTGGTTCTCCAGAGTTCGGAATCCAGCATTAAGAAGAAATTTCTCAAGAGGAAAGGAAAGACCGACAGTCCCTGGATCAAGCCAGCCAGGAAAAGGAGGCGGAGAAGTAGAAAGAAGCCCAGCGGTGCCCTCGGTAAATGCCGTGGGGGTGTGAGCCATCACGGGGACTGCCTGGGAGGGGATGATGCCAGGAGGCCCACCTGGGGTTGGGGTGCGTAGGATTTCATTAGAAAAGAGGGCATCACTGTTTAAAAAAAATGTTTGAAATGACTTTGTTAGAGAAACTCAAGTGATTCTAAAGTAGTTTCCTTCTGGCCAATGTAGTGGACGTTGACTTCACTGTTGTTGTTTTTAATTTAATTTTTTTTTTTTTGAGACAGGATCTGGTTCTGTTACCCAGGCTGGAGTGCAGTGGCACGATCTCAGCTCACTGCAGCTTCCACCTTCTGGGCTCAGGCGATCATCCTACCTCATCTCCCCAAGAAGCTGGGACTATAGGCGTGTGCCATCATGCCCAGCTTATTTTTTTGTGTTTTTTTGGTAGAGATGGGGTTTTGCTATGTTGGCCAGGCTGGTCTCGAACTCCTGAGCTCAAGCGATCTGCCCGTTTTGGCCTCCCAAAGTGCTGGGATTACAGGTGTGAGCCACCGCGCCCGGCCCCAACTTCATTGTTGAATGTTGAACCGAGGTGAATCATTTGCTGCCCGCATGGGTGACTGGAACCTGTGGCCTGCATGGGCAGCTCCCACGTTGTGTGCAGGAACCGGCCCCTCAGTGAGGCACCTGTGCCTCGGTCAGAGTCCCCTGTTCCAGAGCAGCTTTGTGAATCACAACGTGAATGCAGGAAGGAAATCTCCTCAAACCCAGAAGGGATGCAGCAGGTTTAGGGTGCCAAGGGCCGTTTTTGTTTCCAGCTTAACCGAGGTGCACCTGGCGTACAATAAAATGCACAGAAATAAATTACACAATTTGACAAGTTTTAACGTGCTTATGACCTTGAATCCATCACTACAGTCAGATGATCAGTGCCATGAGCTCCTCTGTCACCCCGGGTCCCTCCTGCCCTTTGATAACCTGGCCCCTTCCCTGCCTCCCTTCCCTGCTCCCAGGCAGCCCCTGGTCTGCTCTGTTTCTGTGTATTGGTTAGTGTTCTGTAGAATTTTATATAGATGGAACTGTGTGGTTGTTTTTCATCTGGCTTCTCTGAGTATAATTGTTTTGAGTTGCCAGGCTGTCGAATGGCCAGGAGTTTGTTTCTGTCCATTGCTGAGAAGTGTCCCATTGTGTGGCTGCCCCACAGTCTATCTGTCCATTCATCCGTCCATGGGCTTTGGGCTCTTTCCAGCCTTGGCTGCTAGAAATTAAGTGGCCGTGAACATTTGTGTGCAAGTCTTTTTTGAACAGGTGCTTCCCTAGATCTTGGTTAGGTATCTGGGAGTGGAATGGCTGAGTAGAGTGGTGTGTGTTCAGCTCTTCAGGAAGCTGCCAAGCTGTTTTCCAAGCACTGGTCCTGTTTTAGGTCCGCACAACACACAAGCATTCCAGTTCCCCTCTGTCCACGCCAGCACTTGTTAGGGTTAGTCTTTTTAATTCCAGTGGATCTGTGGGTGTGCAGTGGTGTTTTACTGTAGTTTCAATGCCGTTACCTAATGAGTAATGAGATTGTACATTTTAGCCTTCATTTAGTTTTTTTGAAACGTGTCTGTTCACATCTTTTGCTCACTTTTAAAATCTGGTTGTTTTTCTTCTCATTGGGTTAAAAGAGTTTTTAACATATTCTGGAGACAAGTCTTTTATCAGGTGGATGTTTTGCATGTATTTGTACCTAGTCTCTGACCTGCCTTTTCATTTTCCTAATGCTATATTTAGAAGAGCAAACGTTTTTAAGGTTTTCTTGAAGTCCAAGTTACGAATTATTTTACTTGGGGGGTTCATGCTTCTGTGCTGTAAGAAATCTTTGACAGACCCAGGTCACAGATGTTTTGTCCCTTGTTTTCTTCTTGGCATTGCAGGCTCCGCGCTTGCCTGTCGGTTCATTTTGCACTGATGTTTGAGTGAGCTGTGGCGCAGGCCCCTTCTTGGCAGTGGGTGTGCAGCTGCCATAGGCACTGCTGCTTGAGTTGATTTTTCTCCCCCTGTTGACATTCAGTGTGTGGGCTGTTCCTGGACATTCTGGTCTGTTTCATTTATTTATTTGTTTATCCTTATACCAGTGTCACCGAGTGGCAGCACTTTGTTCTTATTCACAGTGATTTTGGCTAATCTAGATTCCCCAGTGTAGAGTACCTCTGTTAACTGGATGTTGGGGAGGCGTCATCCCCTGAAAAGAGAGGGTTGCGGGAGACCTGGGGCGTGAGGCAGTCACCATGGAGGCTCCTGGCGTTTGAGGGTGGAGGACGTGTGAGCCCCCCGGGAACTGCGTGTGGTGCTTCAGTTACGTTTCTCTTCACCTCAGTTTATTGATTCAGATCATAACACCAGATGTGGCTTTTACTGTTGGCCAACAAAAGCATTTTAGAGCCAAGACTAAAAGTTGTTTTTGGGGTAGAGATTTCATCTTTGTCATCTTGGCTGTAATGTGCAAAATGTGTGCTTTTAAATATTCACAGAGGAGTTTGAATTTTATATCTTTATGAATTTTTTATTTAAATCTTCTTTTCGTTTAAAACTATACAAAGTGTACTCCTGTTCTTCAAGTTGATGATGGTGATTTCTCAAAGGTGGTTGGCTTTTCCTGTCTGTCTAAGATCTAGGTGGAGCATGTGGCTTGAATGAAAAGACTGGTTACCATACCTCTCTGTGCTAGTGTTCATTTATTTCCAGTCATTGAAATAAGATTGGTGACTAGTCCCTAGAAGCTTGGCTGTGAAATGTGACCATCTGCCCTTGGCCGGAGTTAGATATTACCTGGTACAGGTACACACTTTCATAGGCCTCCTCAGTGAATGCCCTTGTGATTACAAACACCCAATTTTATATATCTTTCTCCGGCCCTCCTGGGAAGTGTGGACAGGCTGGCCTGGCCACCACTCGTGTGTCCTTGAGGGCAGGGAAGCCCACAGAAGTGTTTGCACCCCCCACTGCCCTCGCTGCCAGCCAGGGGACACCGGTCCTTCTCACAGCACCCTGCTCCCTGGCACCTTCTGTGGGTGTCGTGAGCCTCCCGTGTTTACTGGAGTCAACACTGATCCTTTCCGGGAGCCTCCCTGGATGTCAGCCAGGACGCCCGGGAGGTCATTGCTTTCTCTCTGACACAGATTTGCCTGCAACACGGCACCTTGGGCCATCTCTTTAGCTACTTTACATCTGATCTTTCAAATCTGCAAGTTAGATTTTTCTGTTTTATTTAAAAATAATCTACAACATATGACTACCATGTTTTTATCTGTTTCTTTGATCATTTGATAGCTTTTATGTAGTTGGTGTAGTTACAGAGAAAGATGTACTGACATGTTGGTGCCTTTGTTTTTGTCTGTACAGCTTCTCTCCTCCCCCATGAATATTATGTCTAAAAGGGGGAATTAGCAAAATAATAAGCGGGAGAGAAAATGATAGTGAAACTGGAATGATCTAAACCATAGTGGGTTTCAACTTGTGCTTTCGAATGGATTAATTAGAAGTAGTCCATCTCCTGGGGCCCCAGCCTTGCTGCCCTGTGCGTCTGGGTGGGTACGGCCGCCTGGGTGCGTGGTGTCTGATGTGTGTGCCTTTCATGCCTAGGTTCTGAGTCGTATAAGTCATCTGCAGGAAGCGCTGAGCAGACGGCACCAGGAGACAGCACAGGGTACATGGAAGTTTCTCTGGACTCCCTGGATCTCCGAGTCAAAGGAATTCTGTCTTCACAAGCAGAAGGTGAATGTGGTGTTGTAACTTAGACCGGGCGCCATCTTGGTCCTTTGTCTTCTGGGCTCCTTCCTCTGTATTAGCCTGATGCCCCTTGGTGGACACTAGTAGAAGATCGGGTTAACTGCATCACTTCCAGCTGAGGTATAGACAGGATGGGGTGCGTTTGCTGTGTCCCGGTGTTCAAGTGAAGAAAGAGACATTACGGAAACCCTCTGAGAGTCAACTGGCAAAGCCCAAGCATGGCCCAGCGTGGCGGTCGTCTCCCTCCGTGGGTCAGGTGTGCTCCGTGGAGGATTGCCCACGGCCAGACGCCCTCCCTGGTGGCATCTCAGGACACACGGGGACGTACTGTTGAATAAGGTGTCTCTGATTGGCTGAAATATGTCCCTGGTCAGTGTTGAGCTGAGAGTTCTGACATACGTTCTGTAATGGAATATTCGTATTTAGTGTATTTTTGTACCTCTAAATCGCAGGTGAATCAGCAGCTTCTGTTGGGAGTTGTTGTGCCAGAAGTTGTCCGTTCTCACACTTTCTATCAGTTTTTTCTCTTTTTAAGCAACTTAGAAACCTTATATGAGTGAAAAGTAGCTAATACCTATTTGATTATTTGGGAAGATTTATTTGAAGCATGATGTGGAGGAAATGAAAATCTTATTTACATTCCCCACAGATCTTACTGGTGTGGCATTGCAGACTACTGCAGGGGGCTTAACGGGCCATTTAAAAATGACAAATAGCTAGCTTTTTAGGGTTTTGAACACTGAGGGAGGTTTGAGTCACCTATGTAATTCACCTAGGAAATCACATCTTTAGCTTAAGATAGAAATCTTAGGCTAGTCCGGCTGGGCGCGGTGGCTCACACCTGTAATCCCAGCACTTTGGGAGGCCGAGGTGGGCAGATCACGAAGTCAGGAGATCGAGACCATCCTGGCTGACACGGTGAAACCCTGTCGCTACTAAAAATACAAAAAGTTAGCCGGGCGTGGTGGCGGGCGCCTGTAGTCCCAGCTACTCGGGAGGCTGAGGTAGGAGAATGGCGTGAACCCAGGAGGCGGAGCTTGCAATGAGCCGAGATGGCGCCACTGCACTCCAGCCTGGGCGACAGCGAGACTCCGTCTCAATTTAAAAAAAAACAAAAAACAACAACAACAGCAACAACAACAAAAGAAATCTTAGCCTAGTCCATCATGGAAACGATGATATTTTTTCCTCTTCTTGCACCAGATGGAGCAGATCCCCCTCAAGTATCACGAAGTCCTTAGCATAGTCACCCCATGCTTTCCGAGTATAACACTGAGTGCTTCAGTTCTCTAAACTTGCTTTTAGATTTGGAGGTCTCAGGAAGTTACTTGGTTTTAAGGAGTAAATGGTATTTCATTTTGTCAAATCGACTCCTGCTGTGGTGGCCTTGGGCGTGCTGAGTGGCAGGAGACCGGGAGCTGGCACATGGAGGCTGTTCCACCTGTCAGTGTGCGCCTGCTGTCTCTGGTGAGGTCGGGGGAAGGTAGCTCTAAAGGAAGGATGGTGCTGAGCATCAGGGCCAGAGGGCGAGAGCCAACGCAAAGCCGGAGGAGAAATGGCAGCGAGTAGAGGCTCCTCGGCTTGTGTGACATTTTGTAAACTGCCTCCCAGAATTGATTTCCCTGTGTTTGATCAGCGCCGATTGGTCAGTCAGCGATTGGCCTGTTCAGTCATGCTCTTGATGTAGATCATGAGTGCGTAGAAGAGACAGGCGGTGGCGCCCACTGTGCTGGCCGTGTGGCCTGGGACCCCAGAGGGAGGCAGTGGTCAAGTGGCGCTGGATGGGGTCTGGGGCTCTGGGAGACCTGGGTGGTGTGTGTCTCAGATGGGACAGGCACGATCGGCCTGTGGAGTGTGCTGAGCGGGTCAGTGGGGGCAGGTGATGCCGCTGGTTGTGGGTCAGGGGGTCCAGGCTTGAGCCTTGGGCCAAGGAGAATATGAAGATGAGAAGTCCTCTCCGTATGCATTCGTCTCTTTCCCCGTTGCCTTGCTCTTGGGCCTGCCTTATTGAGGCTGAATGGCGATGTCACCCAGCAGTGACAGGAGGCAGAGGGTCTGAGCCTGGGAGAGGCCAGGAGTCGGTAACCATGGCAACGTGGGCTAGGGCGGGAGAGGCAGAGCTTGGCGGAGGTTGATTGCTTGAGGCTTGCTTCAATCATTTCGTTTGATGTCCCTGGTAGTTCCACTGCGGGAACAGAAACACTCCACCTCCACGGAGGTGTCTGAGCCACTGCATTGTTATCCAAGCGTGTAGGCCCTGGGTTCTTACCTATCTCACTGCAGCCTCTTGGCCGCTGTCGGCCAGTGCTGTGGTAGGACAGTTATCTCACAGCGTTGTGGGGTTTGTGTGTGTTTTCTCCTTTTAAAAATCAGGTTGCTGAGCAGGATCATCTCAGAGGCCCCCCCAGCTTTAAACTTGTAGTGATTCGAATTCAAGTTTCACTTCATCGTTTTCCTGGTCTTTAGGGATTTGGGTGATCCAGAGGCGAGGCTGGGACCTCGGGCAGCACATGATTAGGAAGTGCCTCCTGCACAGAGTCCTTGATGGCAGCGTAGACCGTTCACGTGCTTTTTGGCTCTTTGCACAGATTTGGATTCTCTCCTGGCCGTGACCAATATCAGATTCCAAATGGGCTAGAGACAGACAGAAGCGGCTGTGGTGACTCAGCGTGGGTGTTGGTAAAAGATGCACTAAGAGGCTGGCAGGGCGGCTCAGGCCTGTAATCCCAGCACTTTGGGAGGCCGAGGCGGGCAGATCACAAGGTCAGGAGATCGAGACCATCCTGGCTAACACAGTGAAACCCCGTCTCTACTGAAATACAAAAAATTAGCCAGGCGTGGTGGCGGGTGCCTGTAGTCCCAGCTACTCAGGAGGCTGAGGCTGGAGAATGGCTTGAACCTGGGGGGCAGAGCTTGCAGTGAGCCGAGATCGCACCATTGCACTCCAGCCTGGGCGACAGAGCGAGACTCTGGCTCAGAAAAAATAAAAAGATGCACTAAGGCACAGTGCAGCTTTTAAAGGGTTTCCTTGAGCAGCGATTCATGAACGAGGCAGCTCCAAACCAGAAGCACGTTGGGAGCTGCACTGAGGAAACACGAGGGGAAGGATTTTTAGGGTGAACGTGGGAGTAAAGCCAGGAAAACACCCCACTGGTTCATGACACAGTTTCCTCGTTTGTTCTGTCCCTGCTGGAAAGTCCCTAGTTCTAGAGATTGGTTGGTTGCTTCTGAATGGTAGAGCTTAAGTTTTATTTTTCTTTACTATAGGCATTTGCCAGAAGTAGCCCAAGATATCCGTTGTTTTCAAATCAGGCAAGGTCAAGATGGCCTCCTTGGCTCAACTGGCTTTGTCTGTTCAAGGATTCTTTAGTCTTGGTCTCCATTTTAATTTACTTTAACACTATATTTTTAGATGTGAAAACAAGAGTTAATTTTTTTTTTTTTGAGACGGAGTCTCACTCTGTTGCCAGACTGGAGTGCAGTGGCACAATCTCGGCTCACTACAACCTCCGACTCCCTGGTTCAAGTGATTCTCCTGCCTCAGCCTCCTGAGTAGCTGGGATTACAGGCGCGTGCCCCACGCCCAGCTAATTTTTGTATTTTTTTTTTAATAGAGACGGGGTTTCACCGTGTTGTCCAGGAGGGTCTCGATCTCCTGACCTCGTGATCTGCCCGCCTTGGCCTCCCAAAGTGCTGGGATTACAGGCGTGAGCCACCGCGCCCAGCCAAGAGTTAATTATTTTTAATTAAGAGAGGTAATAGTGAGTATTTGAGACAATGATTCACCTTCTATTTCTGCTTTGACTGTTTAACAAAAAAGAAAACGTGAAATGCGATCTGGCTTCCTTTGGAAGCGGCACCCACTGTGGCCACTTGCCAAGCTTAAGGGTCTTCCTGGCGGTGCCCTCCACCCCCGCCCCTGCTGCTCAACAGCCTTGGCCTTGCCTGTCTCTCCCATCCCGGGCTGGGGCAGGGCATGGGGGCACCAGCCCTGGCTGTGCTGGGATGGGCCCAAGGCCGCCTGCCTGACCACGGCCCTGCTGCAGCCTTCCCTATGGACTATGCCGTCATTGTCAGCTGCATTTTGAGCTCTAATTCTCCTCTAGTTTATCTTTCCTTGTTTTTCCTGGTGCTTTCCTCTTTCAGCCTAATAAATGGGCTCTTTGGACTATTGTAGTAGGTGAGTGGGATTCTAGATAATAGATGAACCGTTATTAAAACCTTCCAAACTGATTTTTTTTTTTTTGTGGCTGCCATTCTAAAACCAAGTAGGAAAACAAGGTCTTAAAGGGCAGTGAATGCTCTTTTGTTTGAAAGCAAAAGATTTAGGAGCTACTGCCAGAGGTACCAGCCTCTGGCTTTGGAACTTGTGTCCTGGGTCCTGAGAACCTGAGAACACAGGTTAATAGGTGCCTCTTGAGACCCTGTCAGGGGGTTTGTTAGCTGGGGAGGCACAGGCCACCCCTTCATGTTGCCCAGGTGGTGGCCATCCCCGCCCCACGCAGGGCTGTTTGTGCTGGGTAATCAACCGCATTGCTTTCATTTCCTGGCGTGTGAGATCACTGTTGAGACTATAATCGATCACTTTCTAGATGTTCTTTTGAGGTCAGGATTGCATGAGCTGACATGTGTCTGTGTGACGTTAGGGTTGGCCAACGGTCCAGATGTGCTGGAGACAGACGGCCTCCAGGAAGTGCCTCTCTGCAGCTGCCGGATGGAAACACCGAAGAGTCGAGAGATCACCACGCTGGCCAACAACCAGTGCATGGCTACAGAGAGCGTGGACCATGAAGTAAGCACGTTTGTTTTCATTTAAAGCAGCCACGAGGAGTGAGTGAGAAAGCCCAGCCCAGCAGGGGCCCCAACAGCCCCTCGAGTGAGTTGTGCTGCGTGACCAGGGCGGGAGCCTGAGTGGATTCTGCGCAGAACCAATCGAGCAGATCCCAACAGTGAAATCACGGCACATGATGAAACACAGGTCTAGAGCTTGTTAAAAAGGAGGACTGTGTAGACAAAGTCTTTGAATGAAAATGGCCTGTTGTATTTCTTTTTTATGATCATGGTTTTGTCAAGGTTTTTCCTACCTTGCTATAAACAAAGTGAGTAGATTGAGGCAGGATAGTCACACCAAGGTGAGTCCAGAACTGCCCAGAACTGTGGTTTCCTGCAGGGCAGGCCCCGCAAGGGCCGGGCCTCGGCCACCTCCCTCCTTTCACCGGGGATCACAGACTCAGAGGGTTCAGCACGTCCCGTCTCTGCTGCCTCTGGGACAGGAGGGGGGATCAGGCAGAGCACAGACGGAATTAATGTTTTCTGAGAATTTCTCCAGTTCTTTTTAACAAGATTTCTTTCAGCCCTTAGAGCCTCGTGACCATGGCTGGCCATGGTGAGGGTCCGAGCAGGAGGCTTGTTGGCACCAGGCCGAGAGGCACCACATGCAGTCACACTGCTCAGGTGTCTGGCTGCCCCGGGCTTGCATTTGCTGTGGCCGAAGTCAGCACATGGCCATTAGTGTCGTCTGCTTCCTGAGGGGTGTGTCAGGCTGTTGCTTCCACGAGTTTCCTGGTCTTATTGGCCAGCGGATCCATCTTCAGCTCGATTATTGCGTCTTAGCTGCACATTGTGGAAATAAGTGAGCTGTGAACAGGACAACCATCCACGTAGCAATGCTGGGCATTATTCCAAGCCTTTTGCGTAGGGCGCTCCTCCAGGTCTCACGGCAGCCTGTGTAGCATCGGCCGTCGCCCAGGTGATACAGGTGAGGCCCGTGAGAGGGGCCAGGTGGCGCCTCCAGACTCACTGGCCTGCTGTGAGGAAGGCAGGAATGGGGGCCTTGTTCCAAAGGTCAGGCCCGACCGCTGTGTTGGGGAGCATGGGCAACACCCGGGAGGAGCGGGCAGAGCCCTGGAACAGGCCAGTCAGTTTCGCCCATGGCCCTCACCCTGGTGCCCGTTGGCGTGGCTGGGGTTTCTGATTCAGCAGGTCTGGCCTGGCTGGGATTTTGCTTTTCTAGAGTGTTCCCCGTTTCTCCTGATGCTTCTGGTCCAGGGACCACACTTTGAGAACCACTGGTTCTCCTCCTCTTCTCCTTCTCCGTAGGTGTTAAACAGGATCCAGTGGAGTCAGATCCCCATGTGACACGTGCTTCCCTGTGACTTTTCTCTCTGTATCTCCACGTTTCCGGTGCACGTGCCTTTACTCAGACTCCGACACTGGCGTTGCTTTTGTCTCATCCCAGCTAGGCGACATCTGCGTCAGCACCTCTCATCTGTGGCACGTGTGCCCAGCGGGCTCCCTATGTGACGGCTTTTCCCACCTCTGAGTGTTCATGTCACTCGCTGCATGTTCTGCCACACTCAGCCCCTCTGCAGAGCCCCTCACTTGTTTCAAAAGAACTTTCCATAGTGACAAGTGAGGGCGCAGTTAGCCTTTGGAACCCTCGACTCGGCTCCTCTGTCACCAGTGTTCTCTCCCACCCTTCTTTCTTGGTTTTGAACTACTTACTGTTTTAAAGCAAACCCCATTTTACTACTGAATAGCACAGTGTGTTTCTATTAAGATCAAAAGTGGACCATTGTCTCACATAACAGCAATGCTTTTCACGTGTAACAAAAATAACAATTTCCTGTTATTATTTAGTGCCTAGTCCATGGTCAAAGGTCTGTTGACAAAATGCCTTTTACTTTTTTTCTCTCTTTCTAATTGGATCCAAACTGGTTCCACTCATTAAATCAATCTGCTGCAATGTCTCTTAAGTCTTTTGTGTTTCTTTCACCCAGAACATTCTCTCTGTCCCCTGCTTCTTCCCATTTGCCACGCTGTTGGCTAAAAGAATCTGGATTCCAGATTCTGGACTTAGCTCATAACTGTCTTGTGTTGTTTAAGTCATTTGCCTTAGTTCCTATAGCCTGAAAGTTAGATTCAAAGACTTGGTTTACATTCACGTACCTAAGATTTTCATTTTATGATTTAATTCTGGCGAGAATGCTGTGGAGGTTCGTGTGCTGGGAGCGGTGCTGAGAAGGCTCTGGGTTTCTGAGGCGGCCGCCTGTCCGCCCGAAGGCCGTATTGTCCTTGGTGACCACTGCCTGCATCCATTGTTTCATTCAAAGTTTCAAAATGGTGATTTTGCCATTCTGTCATTCCTCCTGCAAGTACAGGCTGGAATTCTTTGGTACGGAAGAACTTCCCCACATCTGCTAGGGCTGTTTCGTACCTCTGAAACAAGCTTCAGCCGGGATTGGCAGAATAAATAGCTACTTGTCTTTGCAGAGTAATGAATGGGTGCTCTAACAACCTCTAGTGGTATCCTGAGGGCTTGATTTTGCTTCTCTCTGTCCCCTCTCCACCTCCCTTTCTCCCTTAGCATTCTTAAGAACTCATGGTCTTCTCTGTATTCAATGTGTGGTAAGCTTTTTTTGTTTAAAATTAAACACAGATCCCTTGGGCTCTCACTTATTTTTTGGATAGAAAACTCAAAATAATAATAAATTAAATTAAATTAAACGTAGATCCCGAAGACCATACAAAACAAACATTGGGCTGAACAAACCAACTTCAGCTGAGCTCTGGTAAACACCGCCAAGGTGGAGAAGCGGAGCCTGACCCCCCCGCCCCACTCCCCTCACTGCCCCGCTCCCCCCGCCCCCGCCGCCCCCAGCCTGTCCCCGCTTGTGTTCTTCCCTGGCAGCCCCGCCCAGCAGCCTCTGTCCCGACTCCCACAACGCCACTTCCAGGGTCAGTTTCACTGTTTAGGTTTGTAGCTTCCCCTGTGGCACTGCTGCCCATCTGTCCTTCAATTTCTATATTGTTCTCGGTCCCTTCTTTTTCTTTCAATGTGTCTGTTGAACAACCCAGGCTGTTGGAAGCTTCGAGGCTCCCATAATCTGGATTCTGTGAATCCCACACTTAGGTGGCAACTCAGCAGGTTCCTCTGTGTTTCTTGCAAAACCTGCCAAGGCTGGGTGCAGTAGCTCATGTCTGTAAAATGGGAGGTCGAGGCAGAAGGATTGCTTGAGCCCAGGAGTTCAAGACCAGCCTGGGCAACATGATGAAACCCCATCTCTTAAAAAAAATTAAACAGCCTTACAAGTTTGGCCCCTTTGTAGTACTCTTGAGTGTGGGGAGGGTTTAGCCCAAAATGAAGGGCCATGTTGTCTGGCTGTCTCACTTTCTCTGATATTGGCAGCTGCTGATGCTTAACAGCTACATTTGTTGTTTATTCATTGGAGGTTTCAAAATGGTGCTGATTTTATCATTTATTATTCATTGTTCACTGGAATGGTTTTATAGAGAGACATATCTCAGGCCAGGCACAGTGGCTTATGCCTGTAATCCCAGCACTTGGGGAGGCCGAAGCAGGCAGGTCACTTGAGCTCAGGAGTTTGAGACCATCGTGGCCAACATGGGGAAACACCATCTCTACTGAAAATACAAAAAGTAGCCACTTGTGGTGGCGCCTGCCTGTAGTCCCAGCTACTTGGGAGGCTGAGGCAGGAGAATTGCTTGAGCCTGGGAGGCGACGGTTGCAGTGAGCGTCAGTCGTGCTGCTGTTCTTCAGCCTGGGCGACAGAGTGAGACTCCGTCACAAAAACAAAAACAAAAACCACCTGTTTTGTTTCAAAGGCTGTGTTGTCTGATATTAACATAGCTACTCAGCTTTCTTTTGATTAATGTTTGCACGGTACGTCATTTTCTACACTTTTGCTTTTAGTCTGTCTCTGTCTTTAAATTTAAAGTGGCTTTCTTGTAGACAGCATGTAGTTGGATTTGCTCTTTTAATAAAGAAAAATTTTGCTTTATTTTATTTTTCGAGACAGGTTCTCACTTGGATCCCCAGGCTGGAATGCAGTGGCTCTCATTGCAGCCTCCACCTTTGGGGCTCAGGTGATTCTCCCAGCTGAGCCTCCCGAGTGGCTGGGACTACAGGCATGCAACACCACGCCCAGCTAAGTTTTAATATTTTTATTTTGTAGAGATGTTATCTCCCTATGTTCCCCAGGCTGGTCTCAAACTTCTGGGCTCAAGCTATCCACCTGCCTTGGCCTCCCACAATGCTGGGATTGTAAGTGTGAGCCACCGTGCCCAGCCTACTTTTATTTTTTAGAGATAATGTGCCACTCTGCTGCCCAGGCTGGAGTGCAGCGGTGCAGGCAGAGCTCAGTGCAGATTCAAACTCCTGCACTCAAGCGACCCTCCTGCCTCAGCCTCTTGAGTAGCTGGGATTGGAGCTGCCACCATGCCTGGTGGTTTTGCCCTTTTATCTAACATAGTCACGTGCTGCGTAACAGTGTTCAGCCAACGATGGACTGTAGCTGTGAAGGTTGTAATACAGGTTGATGGACCGTATCTATGAAGGTGGTCTGATAAGGTTACAATACAGGTTGAGTATCACTTACTCAAAATGCTTGGGACCAGAAGTGTTTTGGATTTCATTTTGGATTTTGGAATATTTGCATTATACTTACCAGTTGTGCATCCCAAATTCAAAAATCTGAGAGCAGGGTGAGGTGGCTCACGCCTATAATCCCAGCACTTTGGGAGGCTGAGGTGGGTGGATCACTTGAGGTCAGGAGTTCAAAACCAGCCCGGCCAACATGGGGAAATCCAGTCTCTACCAAAAATACAAAAATTAGATGGGCGTGGTGGCGGGAGCTTGTAATCCGAGCTACTTGGGAGGCTGAGACAGGAGAATCTCTTGAACCCGGGAGGTGGAGATTGCAGCGTGCCAAGATCTCACTACTGCACTCCAGCCTGGGCGACAGAGCAAGACTCCATCTCAAATAAAAAAAAAATTCAAAATGCCTCAATGAACATTTCTGTTGAACGTCATATTGGCCCTCAGGAAATTTTGGATTTTGGAACATTTTGCATTTCAGATTTTTGGATTTGGGGTGTTCAACCTGTTTTGTATTTTTAGTGCACATTTTTTGTGATCAGATATGTTTAGATGTACATATACTTCCTGTTGTATTACAGCTGCCTACAGTATTCAGTACAGTCATGTTTGTACAACTTTGTAGCCCAGGAGCAACATTGGGTACCATAACCTGAGTGTGGAGTGGGCGACACCATTTAGGCTCATGCAAGTACAGCCTGTGATGTTCAGACCAGCAAAATCACCCAGTGACACATTTCCCAGAACACACCGTGTTGTTACGTGAGACATGACTGCATCACGGTCCCTTTGTTAAGTTGATATATTTAGATTATCTCCATTTAATGTAAGTATTAATATAGCTGGATTGCAGGCTAACATTGTAATAGTTTTTCCACTTATACCATCTGTTTTCCTTTTTTCTTCATTTTCTGTGTTTTTTTTTTTTTTTTTTTTTTCGGAGACAGAGTTTCACTCTTGTTGCCCGGGTTGGAGTGCAGTGGCGGGATCTCGGCTCACTGCAATCGCTGCCTCCCAGGTTCAAGCGATTCTCTTGCCTCAGCCTCCCAAGTAGCTGGGATTACAGATGCGCGCCACCACGCCTGGCTAATTTTTTGTATTTTTAGTAGAGACGGGGTTTC
The DNA here is from genome assembly GCF_028858775.2 of Pan troglodytes. Classification (NCBI taxonomy): domain Eukaryota; kingdom Metazoa; phylum Chordata; class Mammalia; order Primates; family Hominidae; genus Pan; species Pan troglodytes. Next base: position 659,141 of record NC_072409.2, on the reverse strand, counting down.
CCCATGTTGGCCAGGCTGGTCTCGAACTCCTGAGCTCAGGTGATCTGCCCGCCTCAGCCTCTCAAAGTGCTGAGATTACAGGTGTGAGCTACCACACCCAGCCTTTTCTGCATTCTTTTGAATTTGAATTTTTTATGATTCCAATTTATTTCAATATTGGCTTTATTATTTGAACTTTTTTCTAATGTTTTGAATGGTTTCCCTGGAGTGTACAATACACATCTTTAATTTATCACAGTCTACCTCCAACAAATCATTATACCACATAACATACAGTGTAAGAATCTTACAGTAGGTCCTGTCTTATATCTTGTTTCTGTGTTTTAATTTTATATATGCTAAAACTCTACAGTATATTGGCTATTATTTTTGCTTTAAGTATTTTTTTTAGTTTGATTAAACATAAGAATAGTTTAACCTTCATCTTAAACATATCCAGAGATCTTTATTCCTTTGTATCCAAATTTCTGTCTTTGTGGTATTATTATATTGTATCTAAAGACTTTCCAATAACTTTTTTTTTGGTAGCACAAGGCTGCTGATAATGAATTCTCTCAGCTTTTGTTTGTTTGAAAAAGTTCTTTTGTCTTAATTTTTCAAAGATACTTACTTCCAGGGATATAGAATTCTGGGTTGGCAGTTCCCCACCCCCAGCCCTTAAAGAGGTTACTCGAGTGTGGCCTGCATGGTTTCTAATGAGACATTGGCTGAACTTGCCTCTGTTCCTTTGCATACTATATGTCATTTTTCTCTGTCTGCCACCAATATTTGCTTTGGTTTTCAGCAGTTTGAAAATGATGTGCCTGAGTGTGGTGGGTTTTGTTGTTTTGTTTTGCTTTTTTGGTATTTATTTTGTTTAGGTTTCGCTGAGCTTCTTGGATCTTTGACTTGATCTCTATTTATGTTTAAGAAATTCTTAGCCAGCTATCACTTTTTTTCTTTCCTTTTCCTTTTTCTTTTCCTTTTTTTGAGACAGGGTCTTACTTTGTCACCCAGGCTGGAGTTCAGTGGCATGAACACGACACAGTGCAGCCTCAACCTCCTGGGCTCAAGCAATTCTCCTGCCTTGGCCCCACAAATAGCTGGGACTATACACTTGCACCACCACACCTGGCTAATTTTTGTATTTTTAGTAGAGACAGGGTTTTGTCATCTTGCCCAGGCTGGTGTGGAACTCCTGAGCTCAGGTGATCTGCCCGCCTCGGCCTCCCATAGTGCTGGGATTACAGGTGTGAGTCACTGTGCCTGGCCCACTTTATTTCTTCAGTCTTGTGTTTTTTTCTTTCTTTCTGGGATTCCTTGTACACACGTTAGATTGTCTGACATTGTCCCACAGCTCTTCAATGCCCTCCTCTTTTTTTCTCTTTCCATTTTAGTTTTAGATAATTTATGTTGGCCTTTAAAATTATTCACCAGTTCTTCCTTGTTGAGTATACTTATGAGCCAGTCAAAGGCATTTATCTCTGGTACTGTTTGTTTCTAGCGTTTTACGCTGACGTTCTTGAAATTCCTGGTCTGTAGTACAACGTTTCAGTCATCTCTGAGTGTGCTTCTGTTGATGTTTCTCTCTCTTGACAGTGGGTTCAGATTTCTCTAGTGCAGGACTTTTCAACCTCAATATTTTTGATGTGTTGGGCCAAGTAATTCTCTGGGGGGAAGAAGGGGCTGCCCTGCTCGTTGTTTGGTGCTGAGCAGTATCCCGTTGGACACCAGATACCTCCCCTATAGCTGTGACAGCCATAATCTTTCACCTGTGCCCTAGGCCATAGGGTTCGCTTCCCTCCCAGCCAGCCACCTTGTTCAGCAAGACAGAAGGATCCATGTAGGCCTCACACCAAGGAGGCTTCTGGTCTCCACCTTCCCTGCCTCCTGTGAACACCCAGGAGCGAACCAAAGAGAAGAGTGAGCAATGGGTCTGGTTCCCTGGGGCTGCAGCTTCCAGGCTGTGTCCTGCTGTGGGAGGCACTCACAGCTGCCTGGATTGCCTTTCCTTTCTTGAGTGACTTTGTTTTGTTTGTTTTCCTTAGAGCTAATCATTGCCTCCCTATTCATTTTTTTGTTTTCTGTGTACTTGTTATAAACCCATTCCCAAACTGATAGAATTGCATGTTTGTATTCTCAGACACATCAAGTTGCTGGATCACATATCTTCACTTTACTCTTGTCTTGGTGGTGCATAACCTTTAGTTCTTAAGACACATTGCTCAGAAGATAACTATTTTGAGCCTTTGAATTCTGAAGTGTTCTCTCTCATGTCACGGACACTGTGGCCCTCCAGTTCTCCCCTCAGAGCTGCCTCCATCTTCCATGTCTTTTTTTTTTTTTTTTTTTTGAGATGGAGTCTTGCTCTGTCACACAGGCTGGAGTGCAGTGGCGTAATCTCTGCTCACTGCAGCCTCCTCCTCCTGAGTTCAAGTAGTTCTTGTGCCTCAGCCTCCCAAGTCACTGGGATTACAGGTGCTCGCCACCATGCCCGGCTAATGTTTTTGCGTTTTAATAGAGACGGAGTTTCCCTATGTTGGCCAGGCTGGTCTCAAAGTCCTGACCTCAGGTGATCCTCCCACCTCGGGTTTACAGCCGTGAGCCATTGCGCCCTGCTATTTCCCATGTCTTTGAGCATAATCGTGCTAGTGTCTCCCACAAACTCTTCTCTGTCTGCACGTCTCTGTGCTCCTCGGAGTCCTGGTCTTGGCTGGTTGGCTTCAGTTTCTTTTGTCTTAGCTCACCACAGGCGAGCACCTTGCTGGACGACATGGTCTTACCGAGGAGATGGGGGTGCTGGGGTCTTACCGAGGAGACGGGGGTGCTGGGGCGTTTTGGCTACAGCAGTGCTGTTCCCACCTTTGGACTTTGTCTGTTCATGCTTGCTCGGGCAGCGTCGGGCAGAGAGGGTGCCGCTGGGCAGGAAGGGAGGGGCCCCATCGGCAGACCTGAGCAGCAGAACAGCTGGGATGAGTCACAGGGGACCCCAACTTGGAGGCTTTTGTATCTCGCCCAGGAGCGGGGCCCACAGTGGAGCCCAGATCTGGTTTAAACCAGATCCAAGGAAGAGGAAGGAAGGGAGGGCATTCCCACAGCTGATGAAAGGCTAGCCCAGGACAGCTGCACACCCCACTGTGTCCTAATAAGCCACCATGCAGAGCCTGTGGGCCCTGCAGAGCCTGTGGGCACTGGGTATTAAATGGCGCTGAGAAAGTGCTACCTGTGTTCCGCGTGATAATGGTTCTAAGGTTATATGAAGTACGATTTGTTAGCAATGCATATGGAGTTATTTATGGCTAAAATGGCGTCATTTTACCCCTAGGTACTTTGTTAAATATACCAGCACACCTCTCCAAGCACAAAAGGTTATAGGGGATGGCTTGAACGAGAAGGGAAAATACTGGTAATTTTTGAAATCAGGCATGGGCACATGGGGATACATTTTACTTTTGTCTCTATTTTTGAAAGTTTTCTTAATAGAATATTTAATAAAACAGTGAGACACTAAAAAAATAGGAAACTGTTTTGTAGCGGTGGGCTTGTGTGGAGAGTGGATAGTGAGCTCTGTGGCCACCTCTGCAGAGAGTGACCCCTCACCTGCACCAGGTGGGGTGCCTAGCTGCATGGACCTCGTCTGAGGCTCCGCCTCGCCAGCTCTGTATTTACACCAGCTCAGCCCCTGCCACCGAAGCTGGCCCTGATTCTTTAGCCTTTCCAGGGTTCTGCCGGTGCGGACCCACCTTCAGGCAAGCAGGTTTGGGTTATCTCTACTTTGCGAAGTCAGTACCTATTTCAGCTGCTTTCTGTCCTGAAAGCACAGCACCTCCCTGTGGTGGGCTCGTTTCTTGTTCTGGTCCCTCCTTCAGGATCCGGTCAGCAGTCGGTGAGTCTGTGCTCTGCTGTGGTGGACCCGGGGTGCCCCTCCCACCCATGGTGACCTCAGTGGGACCACCCCAATGCATCTGTGTTTTTCCCACCTTGTTAAAGGATTCTTTGTTTTATCTCTTTTTGCCCAGCCCTGACTGGATCCCGTTGTCATTGATTTGATAGATCCTTCCCAGAACGTCTCCTTCCTTAAATTCTCCCGCCGTTCTGCCTGGACCCCCTGCCCCGCAGCTCCTTCTCTATTTCCTTGTTACACAGCACAGAGCCAGAATCATACAGCATTCTCGCTTTTATGATTGTAAAAATAATGCATGCCGATTGTAAAATAATCCAGATACTACATACATGCATGAATAAGAAAGTAAAATCACTTCTTATTCCAAAACTGAGGGAATCATTCTTAGTACTTTTGTATGTCCTCCTAGACTTCTATGTGTATAACCACATTGAATTTTTGAAAATAACTTGTTTTTCCTTTAATGTAAACATTTTTCAAAGTCAGTAGCTACAAGTGCCCTGCAGCCGCTGGTCCTGAACCAGGGAGTCACTGCAGAAGCATTTGGTGGTGGTGGTGTGGAGGGGGCATTTTTTCAGGATGTACATGCCCTGGTTCTACGCCTTTCAGGTCTTGTTTCAGGTATGGGGTGGGGCCCAGACTGTCTTTTAAAAAAGTTGCCTGGGTGATTCTAATGCAGCCTCATTTGGGCATCGAGAAGTCTCTTGCTGGCTTCAGGGTAGATCATTTATGCCACCTGGGCGTGCCCTGCAGCCACTCTTCTGCAGGTAGACAGGTTGGTTGGTCCTACTTTTCTGTTATTGCAAAAGCTGGGTCCTTCTAGATACATGTTTGTGCACTTAATTATATCTTCAAGTGGAGTCTTAAGAATATGTATTTGTAATTGATTCATGTCTCCAAGTTGCTTGCTGTGAAGTTTGGACAGAACTCACAGTGATGGTGTGTCATCTCTGCAGACCCCACAGACACCAGCTTTGCAGTGTGCCAGACCGAATACGAAGAATGTCACAGGCTTTTTATGTTGAATTTCTTTGTGTAATTTCCTTTGGGGGGCATTTGTAGTTCTTCTTTAGTGAAATGCCACTCAATTATTTGCTTATTTTTGGGGGGGCTACTTCTTGTTTTCTTACTGGCTATCAGAGAACTTTCCGTAGCAAACCTGTAAGGCTTTGTCTGGTGTGCTGCAGAGTGCCTGGCATCCTGGGTGCCCTCATTGCTTCCACCTCCACAGGCACCTTCAAGTCCTGGTCCTCTCAGAACCCTCCAGTGACCATGTTCCCCAGTCAGGCCCCAGACTCTGTGTCCTGCTCCTTGCCCTGTATGCAGGTTCCTCTGGCTGCCCCAGAATCCTTGGGGCTCCCACAGATTCATTGTACCGCTGCCCACTGCTGGCCTTTGATGGCCTGGACTGTCCTGCCAGGTATACGTTCATGTTTCCTGGATACCCAGCCCAGAAGCCCTCTCACCCCAGAACCTTCCTTGACTTCTGCCAGAGTTGAGCAGCCGGCCCTCTGGTAGGCGCATTTGAGTGGATATGGGCACACGTGGCCCACTGGATCTGGTGGATGTGGGCGCGCCTGCCCCCTGGATCTGGCGGGTGTGGTCGCGCCTGGCCCCCTGGATCTGGTGGGTGTGGTCGCGTCTGGCCCCCTGGATCTGGTGGGTGTGGGCACGTCTGGCCCCCTGGATCTGGTGGGTGTGGTCGCGTCTGGCCCCCTGGATCTGGCGGGTGTGGGCACGCCTGCCCCCTGGATCTGGTGGGTGTGGGCACGCCTGGTCCCCTGGATCTGGTGGGTGTGGTTGCGTCTGGCCCCCTGGATCTGGTGGGTGTGGTCGCGTCTGGCCCCCTGGATCTGGTGGGTGTGGTCGCGCCTGGCCCACTGGACCTGCTCATGTGCTGCTGCCTCCTGCAGGTTGTGCAGATGATGGGCGTTTCCTTCTCTGGGCTCCCTGTTTGTCCCCCGTGCTGAGGCGTGTAGCAGGTGCTTGATAAGTGCTCGCAAAGCCAAGCTGGCCTTGCAGGGCTCGGCTCAGTCAGCCCACACCTGCTGAGCAGCTCTTGTGTGCCTGCACTGCTCAGCGCCTGGTGGGAGGGAATGCCGGCCTCTCGTGACTCTGACATTGACCACCAGTCTTGTCTGATTGCAGTTGGGCCGGTGCACAAACAGCGTGGTCAAGTATGAGCTGATGCGCCCCTCCAACAAGGCCCCGCTCCTCGTGCTGTGTGAAGACCACCGGGGCCGCATGGTGAAGCACCAGTGCTGTCCTGGCTGTGGCTACTTCTGCACAGCGGTAAGAGCCCAGTCCGGCAGCCTCTGAGTCCTCCGCAGGCTTTGCTGTCTGCTCACTGGTGCTGGTTCCTGTCCTGTGTCCACCTGCTGTCGGGTGGTCCAGCAGCTGGCCCAGGTCTGGTGTCCGTCTGGAGGTCTCCAGTGTTCACAAGCCCCTCACCACCCCTGTCGAGCCCCAGTGCCTTAGACACCTTCACCCCCAACCCCCATTTCCCTCCTACCGCCTGGAAACCGCTTTTGGAGATGACTAGGACGGTGTGACCTGGGCTTCCAGGTCAGAGGAGGGAAGTGGGGGTTGGGGGTGAAGTTGTCTAAGGCACTGGGGCTCGAGAGCAGTGGTGAGGGGCTTGTGACGCACTGGAGACTCCAGGTGGAGGCTGTACTGAGGACGTTCATCCCCCATGACGAGGGTGTACTGAGGACATTCACCCCCCCATGATAAGGGTGTACAGAGCACACAGCTCCTGGGAGAGGTGACAGCACCTTGCTGTGCCCTGGGCTGTTTCTGCTGGGATCTTGGGTCATCAGTTATTTCAGTGTCAAACATCTGTGCTCAGCCGTGCCCAGGGCCCCCCGAGAATGGGCTGCTTCCCTTTGGAGCTCCCCTGTGTGGTCATCCTCGTGCATGTAGGGTGTGTGTGTGTGTGTGTGTGTGTGTGTCTGTGCGCACACACATCTGTGTGAGCCTCTGCCTGTAAGCGTCTGTCTGTGTGCGCCTGTGTGTGTGAGTGTTTGAGTGTGAGCTTCAGGCACCCAGAGATGCCCTGCTGCCCCTTTACGAACCTGGGCCAAGAGCTTCCACTTTTGGGGGATTTTCTTTGGACTTCACACCTTGCATGTCCTCCCCATCTTCAAACATCCTTTTTTTGGTTCTGCTACATCTGTTTATCTCTGGCTTTCTGCAAGAAAATGCTGTTCTTACGGCTGTGTGCCCCTCCTCGAGGCTCACCTGGGTCGCCAAACCACATCTGCTGCGCACTGCTGGGCACTGGGGCAGCTCCACCCGCCCGATGCTGTGCCCTGAGGTGCTGTCGTCTGTCCCTGTCCCTATCCGCCCTTCAGAGTAGGGGCCTTCTGGGTCCTTCTTTAGGCCTTCTCTTTGCGGGCAGCCTCAGCTTTCCTGGGCCTGGGTGGGTTGGAGGCAGCCAAGTGACCTCTGTCTGGCTTCAGCTTCTTCTCTGTGGGGCGAGAGCACCACGGGAAGCATCGTTCCTCCTCCTTAACGATGCCTGGGGCCAAGACTGGACCCCACCCCGACCCATGGCTCACTCTGCAGACCGCCCGATGTGGGATGCGGTGCCAGTTTAGTAGTACTTTATTTTTCTAAATATTAACCCCAATTAAAACAAAAATTTTTTTTGTCCTCCCATTTTTAGGGTAATTTTATGGAGTGTCAGCCCGAGAGCAGCATCTCTCACCGTTTCCACAAAGACTGTGCCTCTCGAGTCAATAACGCCAGCTATTGTCCCCACTGTGGGGAGGAGAGCTCCAAGGCCAAAGAGGTGACGATAGCTAAAGCAGACACCACCTCGACCGTGACACCAGTCCCCGGGCAGGAGAAGGGCTCGGCCCTGGAGGGCAGGGCCGACACCACAACGGGCAGGTACCTGGCACAGGCTCTGGCTGGGCTCTCCAGTCGTCCACCTGAAAAAATTTCAGTTGTTAACTCAACGTTATTGCTTCCTGCTGTTTTTTCCAGAAGTCTCTGAGCTGACGCTGATGCTTATGGTGATTTCTGACATTTAAGACTCTGAAATTCATTTATTGCCATTTGTGCATACGTTGCTCTCTTTCGGTTTGGTTATGTAGATCCATTTGCCTGTTTTGAACCGGTTTTCACAGCACCCCCATTGATGTAGCTCTGTGGTGTTTCTGTTGACGGCACAGTCCTGTTGGTACACAAGCGATAGACGAGTGGTGGCTGCTGCAGTCTGTGACCGAGTTCTGTGGTATTAAGGTTTGAAGGCCTTAGCTGAAGACAAAAAAGTCTAAAATAATTAGAAGTGTTCATATTAGACCGATACAATTGTCTTCCTGAAAGAGTCCAGTAGAAACAGCTGAAAAATTTTTAGAGCTCAAAAGAGTCTGTAAGAGGATCTGATAAGAAGAGATAGAAGCCGCTTGCCTTCTTCCTTAGCAGCAGTTCCCTGCCTGAGAATAAACTAACAAAAGAGACCCTTTCAAAACAGCAACAAAACTTGTTACTACCCAGCAGAACAAAGAACTTAAATGTGACACTAATATAAAGAAAATAAACTTCCTTGAAGATTATTTAAAAGAGACTCAAATTGTGGACATGTTAAGGTGATTCCTTCCTATTAACCTGTAAATTTAATGCACTTTGAATCAAAATTCCAGTGGGATTTCCTTTTGTTGGGGTGGGCAGTGGACTTGATAGATGCAGCTTGAAGCTCATTCATGAGAGTGTATTTGAACACGCTGCCCAGAAGTCTAGGAAAAGTTGCCCTAGTTTTCTCAGGAAAATTGGTTCTGAATCCTGAACTGTTAAATCCAGGGACTAAGCGGACAGTAAGCAAATCCGCAGCTCTCACTTAGAAAACAGCGCACTCGGGCAGTCAGAGTCGGAACAGGCCATGTTTCGTGTTTTCATAAACCTTTCCCCAATTTCCTCCCCTGAAGTGCTGCCGGGCCACCGCTCTCGGAGGACGACAAGCTGCAGGGTACAGCCTCCCACGTGCCCGAGGGCTTTGATCCAACGGGACCTGCTGGGCTTGGGAGGCCAACTCCCGGCCTTTCCCAGGGACCAGGGAAGGAAACCTTGGAGAGCGCTCTCATCGCCCTCGACTCGGAAAAGTAAGACCTGACATGTGATTTCAGAGATGTCTCAGAGCCTGTTTTAATCTGCACCCCACGTTTTTCCCCATGGTGTCACTTTAGCACTTCTCAGCTTTTTGATTAATGCTGTTCGTTAGAATAATTCGTATATTTTCACACTATTTTGGGAAATTATTGTAAATTACTGTCCTCTGCATTATATTAAGAGCAACCTCTGACACCTTTGAAGTCCTAAGTGAGGAGGTAGGTCTTGGTGAGCTTTGACAAACATTTCCTGGTTGCTGTTGGCCCTGAGCTGCCCTTAGGTCATGAGAGCAGACACTGCTTCTGCTGCCTTGACTCCGTTTCCCTCCCAGGCCACACCCCATCTGTGCAATGCGAGGGTTGGGCCAAGGGGCCCTCCAGGCTTTCCCGACAGCTCACAAAAACCCACCCCTCCTCGTCCTCCTCTCAGCATTGCCCCACCAGGGAGGCAGACCAGACTGTGGCACTGAGGCTTGCGGTGCCTCCTCCCTGGATCTCCCCTCTGTCTGCCTCCAGCCTCGCCTCTGAGCCTGCTGTTGAAGCGACGGTACCATCTGCCGACGCCAACAGGCCCTGCTCGCTGACCAGACCCCAGACTGTTCCTGACCCCACTCTCTCCCCCATCCCTTGGTGATTGTGTTAGTCTGCTTTTGTGTCAATATAAAGAAATGCCCAGGGCTGGATGATTTATAAAGAAAAGAGGCTTAATTGGCTCACGGTTCTCCAGACTGTACAGGAAGCATGGTGTTGGCATCTGCTCCTTGGGAGGCCTCAGGAAGCTACGGTCATGGTGGAAGGCAAAGCAGGAGCAGTAGCAAGAGACAGAGAAGGGGGAGGCTCCCAGACTCTTAAGCGACCAGATCTTGTGGGAACTGACTGAGCGGGAACTCACTCATCACCAGGGGGAGGGATGACACTAAGCCATTCATGAGGGATCTGCCTCCAGGATCCAGTCACCTTCTACTGGGTCTCACCTCCAACACTGGAGGTCACATTTCAACGTGAGTTTTGGGAGGGACAGAGGTCCAAACCGTATCAGTTATCAGTTTAGTCATTGAGTTAAGGTTTCAAAGCAAAAGTGCCAGTGTTCCCAGCTCTCACCGCCCAAGGCATCTTCTGTAGTGCGAGCTGTGCCCTCACTCGTGACCATGCTGTGTGGGCTCATCCTGGCTGGGGCTGGTCCCGGCTGTGCTGAGCATAGATGAGGTTCCCCTGCATCCTGCGCTGGTTCTGTCGTCGTGTTGTGTAAAAGCCTCACAGTGCGTAGTGTTCTCCTGCAGTGACTGGGAACGCAGTTTCTTGTCCGCAGTTTTTACCATGAGATATCTCGACTGGTGGGTTTGCACTTGAGCTTGTGGGGCTGGTGGGCAGACATCTGCCGGGCCTTCCAGCCTTCAGCTTCATGTGTGGGATGCAGAGCCCCATGCTGACTGTTGTCTTGTGCTTCCCACAGACCCAAGAAGCTTCGCTTCCACCCAAAGCAGCTGTACTTCTCCGCCAGGCAAGGGGAGCTTCAGAAGGTGCTCCTCATGCTGGGTAAGTGCCTTCCTGTGGCCCGGGCACACGCAGCCGGCCCTGTGGCACTGAAAGAAGCTGAGAGCAGTTGTTACTCCTTCCTCAGGAGGCTGGTCTCGTTTTGGTTTTCTGTTTCTGTGTCTCCGAGTTCTCTGATGAGTGAGAATAGGTTGCCCACTGGTGTTGAGGCTTTTTATGGTGTTCATTCCAGTTACGCAAGATATTAGAACTATTCTCTACGAAGTTCTAATTTTTAAAAAGGAATTGGTATGTGATTATTAAATCAAGCAGAAATAGAGATTAAGGAAAAGCAAAACTAGTGAGTTGTGGCCCTGAGATGTGTGGTGATGATGCTGAGATGTGTGGTGATGACGCTGAGACATGTGGTGATGACGCTGAGACGTGTGATGATGCTGAGACATGTGATGACGCTGAGACGTGTGGTGATGACGCTGAGACGTGTGATGACGCTGAGATGTGTGATGACGCTGAGACGTGTGATGACGCTGAGACGTGTGGTGATGACGCTGAGACGTGTGATGACGCTGGGACGTGTGGTGATGACGCCGAGATGTGATGACGGCATCACTGAGATGTGTGGTGATGACGCTGGGACGTGTGGTGATGACGCTGAGACGTGTGGTGATGACGCTGAGACGTGTGGTGATGACGCTGGGACGTGTGGTGATGACGCCGAGATGTGATGACGGCATCACTGAGACGTGTGGTGATGACGCTGGGACGTGTGATGATGCTGAGATGTGTGATGACGCTGAGACGTGTGATGACGCTGGGACGTGTGGTGATGACGCCGAGATGTGATGACGGCATCACTGAGATGTGTGGTGATGACGCTGGGACGTGTGGTGATGACGCTGAGACGTGTGATGACGCTGAGACGTGTGATGACGCTGAGACGTGTGGTGATGACGCCGAGATGTGATGACGGCATCACTGAGATGTGTGGTGATGACGCTGGGACGTGTGGTGATGACGCTGAGACGTGTGGTGATGACGCTGAGACGTGTGGTGATGACGCTGGGACGTGTGGTGATGACGCCGAGATGTGATGACGGCATCACTGAGATGTGTGGTGATGACGCTGGGACGTGTGGTGATGACGCTGAGACGTGTGATGACGCTGAGACGTGTGATGACGCTGAGACGTGTGGTGATGACGCCGAGATGTGATGACGGCATCACTGAGATGTGTGGTGATGACGCTGGGACGTGTGGTGATGACGCTGAGACGTGTGGTGATGACGCTGAGACGTGTGGTGATGACGCCGAGATGTGATGACGGCATCACTGAGATGTGTGGTGATGACGCTGGGACGTGTGGTGATGACGCTGAGACGTGTGATGACGCTGAGACGTGTGGTGATGACGCTGAGACGTGTGGTGATGACGCTGGGACGTGTGGTGATGACGCCGAGATGTGATGACGGCATCACTGAGACGTGTGGTGATGACGCCGAGATGTGATGACGGCATCACTGAGATGTGTGGTGATGACGCTGGGACGTGTGGTGATGACGCTGAGACGTGTGATGACGCTGAGACGTGTGGTGATGACGCCGAGATGTGATGACGGCATCACTGAGATGTGTGGTGATGACGCTGGGACGTGTGGTGATGACGCCGAGATGTGATGACGGCATCACTGAGACGTGTGGTGATGACGCCGAGATGTGATGACGGCATCACTGAGATGTGTGGTGATGACGCTGGGACGTGTGGTGATGACGCTGAGACGTGTGATGACGCTGAGACGTGTGGTGATGACGCCGAGATGTGATGACGGCATCACTGAGATGTGTGGTGATGACGCTGGGACGTGTGGTGATGACGCTGAGACGTGTGGTGACGCTGAGACGCGTGGTGACGACGCTGAGACGCGTGGTGACGACGCTGGGACGCGTGGTGACGACGCTGGGACGCGTGGTGACGACGCTGCGGCGCGTGGTGACGACGCTGCGGCGCGTGGTGACGACGCTGCGGCGCGTGGTGACGACGCTGGGGCGCGTGGTGACGACGCTGGGGCGCGTGGTGACGACGCTGGGACGCGTGGTGATGACGCTGGGACGCGTGGTGATGACGCTGGGACGTGTGATGACGCTGGGACGTGTGGTGATGACGCTGGGACGTGTGGTGATGACGCTGGGACGTGTGGTGATGACGCTGGGACGTGTGGTGATGACGCTGAGACGTGTGATGACGCTGGGACGTGTGGTGATGACGCTGGGACGTGTGGTGATGACGCTGGGACGTGTGATGACGCTGGGACGTGTGACGCTGGGACGTGTGGTGACGCTGGGACGTGTGGTGATGACGCTGGGACGTGTGGTGACGCTGGGACGTGTGATGACGCTGGGACGTGTGGTGATGACGCTGGGACGTGTGGTGATGACGCTGAGATGTGTGATGACGCTGGGACGTGTGGTGATGACGCTGGGACGTGTGGTGACGCTGGGACGTGTGGTGATGACGCTGGGACGTGTGACGCTGGGACGTGTGATGACGCTGGGATGTGTGACGCTGGGACGTGTGGTGACGCTGGGATGTGTGGTGATGACGCTGGGACGTGTGGTGACGCTGGGACGTGTGGTGATGACGCTGGGACGTGTGACGCTGGGACGTGTGACACTGGGACGTGTGGTGATGACGCTGGGACGTGTGGTGACGCTGGGACGTGTGATGACGCTGGGGCGTGTGGTGATGACGCTGGGACGTGTGGTGATGACGCTGGGACGTGTGGTGATGACGCTGAGATGTGTGATGACGCTGGGACGTGTGGTGATGACGCTGGGACGTGTGGTGACGCTGGGACGTGTGGTGATGACGCTGGGACGTGTGATGACGCTGGGACGTGTGATGACGCTGGGACGTGTGATGACGCTGAGACGTGTGATGACGCTGGGACGTGTGGTGATGACGCTGGGATGTGTGGTGATGACGCTGGGACGTGTGATGACGCTGGGACGTGTGGTGATGACGCTGGGACGTGTGGTGATGACGCTGGGACGTGTGGTGACGCTGGGACGTGTGGTGATGACGCTGGGACGTGTGATGACGCTGGGACGTGTGATGACGCTGAGACGTGTGATGACGCTGGGATGTGTGGTGATGACGCTGGGATGTGTGGTGATGACGCTGGGACGTGTGATGACGCTGGGATGTGTGGTGATGACGCTGGGATGTGTGGTGACGCTGGGACATGTGATGACGCTGAGACGTGTGGTGACGCTGGGACATGTGATGACGCTGGGACGTGTGATGACGCTGGGACGTGTGGTGATGACGGCAGCCGATGTCTCACCTCTGCTGGTCGCAGCAGCTGTGGTGTGGACAAAGTAGGCTTCAGCTATAGGTATTTTATAACAGGCAAACCGATTGCATTAGATTTCTAATACGCAAAAGCATACTTGTTAGAGAGCCTTCCCAGTGATAATTTGGTCTCTGAGCTCATAGCTTTAGGCTTGATTTCTCTTGACGTTCATCGTCTCTGGGTTGAAAAGGATGATTAAGAAGCCCTTTACTGGACAGTACGTCAAGTAAAAAGAAGTGAAACTATTTGCTCTTAAAGAAAGGTTTCTTTATGTTGACCAGCAGTTTTAATCATTTTGTCATGGACTTCACAGGACACCTGTGACGGTCACCTCACTGCTCCGTTGCTCACCATCCTCTCAGACCTCCTGGGAATTGACCGATGCTCAGGCCTCTGTCCCTGGCCTTGCTTGCTCCCCTAGGGTGTGTCTGCCCTGGTCAGCCACCTCACTGGGCCTGGGGCGGCCATGGCCAGGACGCACAGAAACACAGAAGGAACCTCAGAGTTAGAGCAGGGTGGTAAAGGGAAGAGCGTGCCTTGCCGAGTTAGTTCTGACAGAGGGACCTGCCTGTTCAATTCCGCAGGAGACTAGCACACTCAAGTCTCAAGTCCAGAGGATGGTGCTGTGGGCGGGTTCCGGCGTGGCTCGAGGTGGCTGTTTGTGTGGAGGATGGTCATTTGTGAGTGCTTGCCAGCCATTGTGACAGTCCTGAGCTGGAGTCTGTGGCTACATCTGAAATCATTAATAAAACTGTGTTTGTTCACAGTGGACGGAATTGACCCCAACTTCAAAATGGAGCACCAGAATAAGCGCTCTCCACTGCACGCCGCGGCAGAGGCTGGACACGTGGACATCTGCCACATGCTGGTTCAGGTGCGGCGGCACGGCGCCCTCCTAGGGCTCTTCACCTGCTCTCTTTTATTTTTACCAAAGTAAAATAATACCACGGTTCACGGTTCTTCCAGTGTAAGAGTTCCGTAGTGCTGTGAAGCGGACACAGAATCAGCTTTTCTGCCCCCGAGTCCTGCAGGTGGATCAGTGCTTCCCGCTGTTTCTTCCGGCATTTACCATGGCCTTTGAGAAGAGCATGCCGCCATTTGGCTGTTTCTTGATTTGCCTTCTTTGGTTTTGGTTTTGGTTCTTCACATTCATGACGTCCCCCTGGGGGAGCCAAGCACTCGCAGAGGCACGGACGCCCCTCCCCCAGCCCCGTTGACTGGCTCCCATTTTGTTTAGATCAGATCATGTGAGCATTTTCAAGCTGAACCACGTCGTCTACAGGGTATGTTGTGTCTGTCGTTAATCACTGGCTTGTGTTTCTGTTGGTTGAGTTGACTCTGCCACCTGCTAATTTATTCTGAACCATCGAACGCTGCCCGCTTGTCTCTGGGTTCAGACACACGACGCTGTTTGTCCCCCTGTG
Organism: Pan troglodytes; assembly: GCF_028858775.2. Lineage (NCBI taxonomy): Eukaryota > Metazoa > Chordata > Mammalia > Primates > Hominidae > Pan > Pan troglodytes. The sequence continues at coordinate 643,880 of NC_072409.2, read as the reverse complement.
ACGCCCCTTCCCTGATCCCAGTGTTGGATCCCCTGTTTCTCAAGTGCCAGGTTTGAGTCTGGTGTGGTCTGACTTCTGATCCTTTGTGTGTGACCTATTATTTCTGGAGACTTTAGGAACTTTCCTTGAACCCCACTGGTCTGAAGTTGTACCTCATTGTAACGTGGGTCTTTTTAGATCCACTGGAGCATTTGGTGCATGTGCTGTGCCCTTTCAGTGCAGAAATCCACACCTGTCAGTTCTAGGAGGATTTCCTGTGTGACTTCTGTGCCCAGGTCCTCTACCTGTCTCAGCTCTGTCCTGGGACCCTCGTAACTCAGGTGTGGAACCTTCCGGACCGATTTCCTGCCGTGGTCTGTTTTTTCTTGTCTTTTGGTTCTGCCTTCTAGGCAGCATTCTCACCTTCAGCTTCCAGCTTCTGGGGGATTCTTAACATGTGTGGTCACATTTTCAAATCCCAGTAATTCCTTTCTGCTCTTGGATAGTTCCTCTTTCAGTAGTCTCTTTTTCTTCCCTTATTTCTCTGATGGTATTATGGTTATTTTGAAGTTTTATGCTGCTGTGTTTTAGTTTTTCTTATCTAAAGGTTTTCCTCAAATGCCCAGTGATTCTCGTTTATATTTAAAGTAAACTACTAAAAAGCTGGTGGTAGCTCTTGCTTGCCGGGGGCTTGTCAGCTGTAGGGTGATCTGCAGGCCTGGCTGTTTTGTTGGGGCCCCCAGGCCCCACTGTCTGGGAAGGACCTGTCTTCTCGGACTGCACCTGTCTCTGCCTTTCTTAGGGCCAAGAAGGAGAGAGCGACGGGGCGCACCGTCTGCTGTGCCCACACCCACCCGCTGTCCAGCTGCCTCAGTCTGTCCCCTGTTTCCGGAGTCACAACTGATGGTGTTTTGTTACTATTTGCCTGGAATGATTTTTCCCTCCTTTTATTCTGACCTTTTCCCTCGTTTTTGGATATATGTATTTTAAACGTAGAACTTGATTTTTATAAATTTAGTCTAACAGTCTTGGTATTTTAATAGGAACTTTCAGTCCTTTATTTATACCTAATGTCTTATATTGTAGTTTTAATTTCTAGCTGTCTTAGTCCATTTTCTTTAGCTATAAGAGAATACTTGAGACCGGGTCATTTATAAAGAAAAGAAATTTATTTCTCACAGTTCTGCAGGCTGGGAAGCCCAAGGTCGAGGGGCTGCCTCTGGTGACTTATGGTGAGGACCTCGTGCTGTTCCCGAACACAGCCAGGAACCACGCCAAGAGGAAGATGCTCCAGCACAGCCTTGCTGTGGACCAGGCCGCCCACAGGGGAGCAGGTCCATTCCTGGGGGCTGACTCCGCCTTTCAGAGAGGCGTGGCTCCATCTTCACAGCCTCGTAGCCTCTTAAAGGCCCAGCCTCAAAACCTCATTGGGGCCCCCAGCCCCGGTAAATAAATTGCATTCAGACCATAGTGCCAGCCTTTTGAAGCCAATACTTTTTTGGTCGTTCTTGCGTCTTTTGAATTGGTTTTATTTTGATTTTGCCGTTTCTCTTCTCTCTGTTAGTTACAAACTTTCCAGTTTTTGCCCCAGTGGTTCCTGTCAGTCTCACATGCAGACTTGACTTACCAAGGTCAAGACTGAATGAGATGATGATGGGGGAGCCAAGCCCTGGCAGGGGGTGAGGGAGGGAGCAGCTGAGTGAACTGGGGTCCAGTAAGCCAGGGGTTTGTGGGGGGCTCCTGGAGGCTGAGAGGAAAGTGTGCCGTGAGAAGCGCTGAGCCGAGGTAGGCACTGGGGGCCAGCTCCATGCAGGAGGAGCCACGGAGGCTGCTGGGTATGTCAGGGAGAAGCAGAAAGGGATTCAGAGACAGTGGGGTGGCCTCAAGACGAGTCATGTGGGCTGTGGTTCATGGTGAGACCATGAGGGAAGTGGCTGATCTGGTGGGAACAGGCTTGTGGGAGGGGGTGAGGTCAGGGAGTGGGGGGTGGTCGTCCAGACACAGGCCGAGCTGGAGTGAGGGGTGGGCTGTTCAGGGCAGGAGTGATGCCAGGACGTTCATAGGTGGGGCTCTGAGGAAGAGGAAGAGCGTGGTCTGGAAGAGGCAGGAGCTGGTGTTGTGGGGCTCGAGAGCAGATGCCGGTGGAGGGCCAGGCATTCGGCTGGGAGGCCCTCTCCTCTCCTGGGAGGCCTAGTGAAGGGTGTGGCATGATTCTGTTCTGTTGCGGATGGACCTGAATGGGGACGAGTGTGCAGAGCCACGTGGGGGAACGGACCAGACAGGAACAAGGGCTGTATGAGCGCTACCCCGATGGCCCCAGGAGCTGGGCAAGGCCATGAATGTGGGTGTGTGAACCTGTGAGGGTGGGGTGTGCTGAGCCCGTGAGAGTGGGCCGTGCTGAGCCCGTGAGAGTGGGGTGTGCTGAGCCCCTGAGGGTGGGGTGTGCTGAGCCCCTGAGGGTGGGCCGTGCTGAGCCCGTGAGGGTGGGGTGTGCTGAGCCCCTGAGGGTGGGCCGTGCTGAGCCCCTGAGGGTGGGGTGTGCTGAGCCCCTGAGGGTGGGCCGTGCTGAGCCCATTCTCCATGTCCACTGCTGGCTGTGGAGGCTTCTTGAAGACATTCCTCCTGTGCCTGGAATTCCAGGTTGCTGGTGGTTTTCCTCAGGTCATGTAAGGAATGATGCCACTGTCTTCTGACTTCCATTCTTCCTTTTGAGAATTTAGCTTGTCACTCCTTTGAAAGACACTGGGTTCTCTTTGGCTTTCTTTTTTAAATATTAAAATTAAAACCCAAAAACATATGGTTGCATCATGCATACAGAAAGATCCTTAAAATGTAAACATCTGGTTAACAAATCATTCTACTCTGGCCCTGACATTCGCACCCCCGTGAGACGCAGCGTTGCTGGCTCCCCGGACACCTGGTGGACCCCTGGGTGCCCTCCCCGGGAACAGCAGCCGTTTCGGTCTCACCGCCCTGCAAGTGCCTCGCATAGCAGGGTTCCGTTTGTTTGCTTTTAACCTTTATGCTAACTGAGTTGTCCAGCGTGAGTTCCTTTGTGTCTGCTTCCGTCAGTCAGGAAAACAAGGGAGTGTAGAAAAGGGACATGGCCGTGGGGCTGAGTGGCCTGGCCCTGCCAGGGCCCCTGCTGACTGCCCGTGCTCTGTGCTTGTCTGAAACGTCGTCTTTGGGGAGGCCGAGTGAGGGGAGTACAGAGCTCTTCATTCTGTTTTACAGCCTCTTGTGAGTTTAGTGCCGTGAAATAACATGATGTATTGGGAGGAAATCGTTATGTCCCTTGGTGCTGCTGTCCATGCAGTGCCCGGGGTCTGACCAGTCTGGAACTTCAGGTTAAATTCCTAGCCTGATGTTTAATTTGATAACCCGTCCTGCAGAACTTACTGTTGCTGGTCTTAGAGGGATTTCTATTTTTTCTTCCCCTTAGAATCTAAGCGGTTTTCCTGAGATTCTCCAGGAAGAGAGAGAGATTGATTGGCTTTATCTCTAGTTTGCCCTGAATCCAAGGGTGCTGTTTCTCAGGGTTTCAGCATCTGCAGGGGTGTCTCACATCTCACACACACTCTTTGGGCAGGCTCTGGCCACACCAGTGAGGGCCTGTGGTGTCATCTCCCCCGGGCTCCGGTCTTGGTCGTGTGGCGTCATCTCTCCCTCCGGCTCCGGTCTTGGTCTCATGTGGTGTCATCTCCCCTGGGCTCCCATCTTGGCCGTGTGGCGTCATCTCTCCCGGGCTCCGGTCTTGGTCGTGTGGAGTCATCTCCCTCCGGCTCCGGTCTTGGTCGTGTGGAGTCATCTCTCCCGGGCTCTGGTCTTGGTCGTGTGGAGTCATCTCTCCCGGGCTCTGGTCTTGGTCGTGTGGAGTCATCTCTCCCGGGCTCTGGTCTTGGTCGTGTGGAGTCATCTCTCCTGGGCTCCGGTCTTGGTCGTGTGGAGTCATCTCCCCTGTGCACAGACAGAGAAATCCATTGTGCAAAAAGCGCTTCCCTGGCAGCCGACCTGGAGTCCACCCCAGCCTTTCGCCGGTGCTGGGGACATCAGCGTTCTGGCTCCCAGGCTGGGGAGTGGCTCCGAGGATCGGTCACGGAGCCTCCTGGGTGTCCGAGCTGCCTCAAGCGCCCCGGGGTCTTTTCTGACTTGATCTGTGTTTTTGTCCCTGTGGAGGAGTCGGGAGCTGTGCCTCCATCTGCTGCAGCTCTGGGGTGCTGCTGCCCTCTCTCACCTGCTGCCCTTCGGTGTCCTGGTCCCTTGTGTTGCAAGATTTCATGCCGTGTCTGCAGTTTCTGGAGAGCACTGAGCGAGGTGCCACACGCTGCCATCCGAACTCACCACAGACACTCATGTTTTCATCGGTCTGCTCTTCTGTCATCTCTCATTAAAAAAAAATGTTGTAAACTCCTTTACTGTTATCTCCCCCACGCCCCTACCAAGACCACGTAGGGTCCAGTCTTGATTCCCTAACCCCTTTTCCTGAAAAGGTACTACCTCCTTCCCAGGCTGCATCTGCCATTCGGTGACGGCTGGTGACGGATGGATGGGTAGTGGGCTGAGAAGAGGGGACTAGGAAGGGCTATTCCAGGCTCAGCCCTGCCTCCCACAGCCTTGCCTCTGGGTGTAGGGGAAACAGAGGCATGACTGACCAGGGCCAGGGCCGTGCCCAGCTTGGCCACGGCCACACGTGGGGTAGTTAGTAAACACCATGGACTCCCAGCAAGGCTGCTGCCTGGTGTTTCGAGGCTGCTGTGGTCGCAGACAACCGCCTCGCCTTGGCTCCCTGGCAACAAGCTGGGGGTGGAAGCGGGAGGGAGGAGGGGCCTGTCTTAAGGGCCTCACAGGCTGCACCGGGAGAGCAGCCAGCCTGGGCCAGGGGCCGCCAGGTCTCCAGGGTGCCACCCAAACATCGTAGATGCTTTTGTTGGGTGGCACACCCTGGAAGAGGGCGTCTAGATCCCAGCCCTGGGGGCCCTCAGGTTTCAGGGGCCACCCCCCAGTAGGCAGAGCTGGTTGACGGTGAACATTGGGGATAGGAGGTGGGTGGGGGTGCCAAGGGCATTACCACATTGGGAGTGTAGATTGGCAAGTAGGAGGTGGGCAGCTGCCCCCAGAGGGAGGCCCTGTGTCCCCCACTGGACAGCCCTCCAGGAACTGAGGTGCCCTGCAGTAAGTGGAGAGGCCAGGCCCTAGGCTCCGGGAAGAGGGTTGAGGGCCTGATGGCTCCCGCTGGCAAAGTCTCCCCCTCCACTCTCGTGGGGCCAGGAAGGGGGCAGAGGGGCCACAGAGGCCTCTCAGAGGAGGGCAGGGGTGGGGTGGTCACTGCCTTCTCCCCACTGCACCCTATACCTGCCTGCAGAAGCTGGGCTGCTCTGTGGCACCAGCCCTGGCCAGGATGCTCCTCCCTGGAGTCCCCTAGCAGGGACTGCATGCTGAAGCCATTGCTGGGCGGTGGCAGATGACCGAGCGGCTGGTAGGACTGGCATGCAGCACTCAGGGGGCCCAGGACGTTGGCGAAGGCTCCACCCGCACCGCCTTCTGCCAGCGCCTCAGCCGGGGTGAGGCTCACGCAGGTGTAGGGAGGTTGCAGGTTTAGGGATCTTGTAGGTGAAAGGAGGTTGCAGGCGTAGGGAGGTTGCAGGTATAGGGAGATTGCAGGTGTAGGGGGCCTTGCAGGTGCAGGGATCTTGTAGGTGAAGGGAGGTTGCAGGTTTAGGGATCTTGTAGGTGAAAGGAGGTTGCAGGCGTAGGGAGGTTGCAGGTGTAGGGAGATTGCAGGTGTAGGGAAGTTGCAGGTGTAGGGGGCCTTGCAGGTGCAGGGATCTTGTAGGTGAAGGGAGGTTGCAGGTGTAGGGGGCCTTGCAGGTGCAGGGATCTTGTAGGTGAAGGGAGGTTGCAGGTGTAGGGGGCCTTGCAGGTGCAGGGATCTTGTAGGTGAAGGGAGGTTGCAGGTGTAGGGGGCCTTGCGGGCTTAGGGGGCCTCACAGGTGTAGGGGATTGCCGCGCTGCAGGTGTCTCTTGTCCCCTCGGGGACTGGGAGAGCGACTGTGCCTCTGGGCCTGCAGGCGGGAGTCGCTGCGGGCCCAATGCCTGGGAGGCGGACCGCGATGGGTAGCCGTTGGCGGGGAGTGCGCGCGAGCCTGGGAAGGGCGCCCTCCGTCAGAGCCTCGCGGAGGGTGAGCGGCCGGCGGCTTCGACCTTGGAGTCCCAGGCTGTGTGGGACTTGGTCAGTGTCAGCCGCTCCGCTTGCGGTGAGGGTTTGGGGAGCGCGTGGGAGGTGGGTCCTGCTCCGCGTCTGCGTGGGGTCCAGGATGCAGCTGGATGGGGGGCGCGACCTGTTTCTTGGCGCTGGCAGGTCTGTTTGGAAATGCCGCCGCGCGGGTGTCGCTTTGACTCTTCCTTTTGCTCTGCTGCTTCCCTCCACTCTTAGAGCTTTCTTGGACTTTGTCTCAGTGCCCTGTGTTTTCATGGGCGGGGTCATTTCCTTCTGCTTACCCGGGTCCTGGGGTCCTGGGCGCGGTGTGGGTCTGTGAGGGCTCCGCGCTGAGGAGCCGGCAGGCTCCCGTTTCCTATGGGCCGCCGAGAGCTGCCCGAGCCCTCCTCCCTGGGGAAGGACACCCATCCTCCCCTATGCTCCGCCCGAAGCCGTCAGCCCCTCCTGCCCTTGCACACTCGGGTCTGTCTGCGCTTCCGCCTGCGCTGCCGGCCTGGTGCTGGCGCAGGGGCGTTCGGTGCCAGCCTCTCCATTGTGGGCGCACCCTCTTCTTTCACCAGGATTTTTGGGGTCTGGGGGAGCAGCCTCTGTGTGCTGAGCGTGCGGGCAGAGCCACAGCTCCTCTGCACAGCACAGGCCTCGCTCCCTACCTCGTTTTGTGTTTTTTTAAGCTTACTATTTGTTAAAAATTAGCTGTCGTAGACTTCTGACGCTACTTTACCTTCAGGTTTGGCAGCCGGACCTTGGCTTTGAGCTTTGGTGTTTGAAGTCAGCCATGGGTCACTGCCCTCGCTGTGCGCCTCCAGGCCTCAGCCTTTTGACCTCTGACCCTTGCTCTGTGGACCCTGTGTTCTCTTTGGGGAAGCCCAGCTCCTTCCGGTCAAAGTCCCCTGAGCCTCTCACTTGCCCCTCTGTTTTGTGGTTTTTTGTTTTGTTTTGTTTTGTTTTTGTAACAGAGTTCACTCTTGTTGCCCAGGCTGGAATGCAGTGGTGCAATCTGGGCTCACTGCAACCTCTGCCTCCTAGGTTCAAGCAACTCTCCTGCCTCAGCCTCCTGCGTAGCTGGGATTACAGGCGCCCGGCACCACGCCTGGTTAATTTTTGTTTTTTTAGTAGAGATGGGGTTTCACCATGTTGGCCAGGCTGGTCTCGAACGCCTGACCTCAGGCGATCCACCTGCCTTGGCCTCCCAAAGTGCTGGGATGACAGGCGTGAGCTGCCGTGCCCGGCCTCTCCACCCCCTTAGCCGTTATGAGTTAGCCTCATTTTCCATATAGACCATTCTAGGGCTGTTTAAACATTCCTTATTTAATTGTGTTACTTTTGGTTTTTAATTACTAATAGTAAAAACAATACTATTTTTAACGTTTTTTCATAATGTTTATGTTATAAATTAAATACTAGGTCTTTGTCATCTAAGAAGTTTTTCCTCATGGAGAAAAGGTTTCAACAGCCAAACAGCTGATTGGCTTTTAGCACACAACCAATTTTAAAGTTGAGGGCTTCTTAAGTTTCAGACCAAGAAAAATTTACCTGCCAGTTAATTGGTCTTTCAAGTTTCTCCGTTTATTTGGAAAAATGGAAACTGTTCTGGAATGCATGCTACTGGAAATCAGGATTTTCCACTTATTTTGGCGAGTACTAAATCAGCGAGAGGATGCTGTGTGGCCTGGCGGGGTGAACCGGCACCTCCCTCCTGCCTCCTCTCTGCTGAGGGGCCCCTCCCTCCCCCTTCTTTGTCTGCTTTAGAAGGTTGTCACTGTCCTCCTCATTTCTAAAGGTGTTGTCACACTCCTGAGCTATAAACATTTTCTATCAAATTACCTTAGAAGTGGAATGAAATCTAGCAGAAATATTCTGCTTAGACTAAAGGTTTGATAGTAATAGAATAATTATGTCTTTGAATACGTGTTTAGAAAACTCAGACATTGTTGGTCACTGAAACAGTGCAGCTCTCTTTTTTTGAGTGTGGAAGCTTGTAAGTCACTTCTCCCCAGGCGGTGGCTACCGTCACAGCCCTCCCATACACCTGAACTGTTGTTTCACTAGGCGGGCGCTAATATTGACACCTGCTCAGAAGACCAGAGGACCCCGTTGATGGAAGCAGCCGAAAACAACCATCTGGAAGCAGTGAAGTACCTCATCAAGGCCGGGGCCCTGGTGGATCCCAAGGTATGTTCCCCTGTCAGAATCAACGTCCTAGTGTGTGTGTAGACGTTTCTCAGAAAGCTGAGCAAGGGACATCCTTACTGACATCTCCAGGACTTGGGGCTTTCACACACTGACCCAGTTGTCCAGAAATAGTTCCTTCATCTCACTTTGGTTACCTGGTTTATTATTAAAAACTACTAGTGAGCGCTCACTCTCTACAGAGCCTGACAACAGACAGGTGAGCGAATGACGGGTTTGCTGTGCAGAAGGTGTTCGCCTTACAGTACATCGTCTCACTCTGTCTTCAGCCCAGAGCAATTAGGCAAGAAAAAGAAATCAAAGGCGTTCACATTGGAAAGGAAGAAGTAAAACTGCCTCTGTTCACAGATGACATGTTTTTATATGTAGAAAATCCTAAAGAATATGCAAAAATATTGTTAGCTAACAAAACCAATTCAGCAAAACAGGATAAAAAATTAACACAAAAAAATCAGTTGCATTTCTATATACTTCAAATGAAGTATTCAAAAAAGAAATTAAGAAAACGGTTTCATTTACAGTAGCATCAAAAAGAATAAAATACTTAGGAGTGAGTTTAACCAAGAAGACAAAAGACTTGTATTTGTTAGTTGAAAACTAACGAACATTGCTGAAAGAAATTAAAGAAGACCTGAATAAATAGAAAGACATTCCCATGTTCACAGATGAGAAGACTGAATGTGGTTAAAATGGCAGGTGCCACCCAACAGCCTGTAGAGTCCATGGAGTCCTTACTAAAATCCTAACAGCTTTTTTGTTTTTTTGAGACAGTCTTGCTCTGTCACCCAGGTTGGAGTGCAGTGGCACAATCTCGGGCTACTGCAACCTCCACCTCCCAGGTTCAAGCAATTCTCCTGCCTCAGCCTCCCTAGTAGCTGAGATTACAGGCACGCGCCACCATGCCTGGCTAATTTTTGGTATTTTTAGTAGAGACGGGGTTTCACCTTGTTGGCCAAGCTGGTCTCGAACTCCTGACCTCAGGTGATCCGCCCGCCTCAGCCTCCCATGGTGCTGGGATTATGAGCATGAGCCACCATGCCCAGCGCTAACAGCTTTTTTTTTACAGATACAGAAAACTTCTAAAGTTTATACGGAGTCTCAAGAGACCCAGAGAAGCCAAACAATTTTGTGAAAGAACAGAGTTGGAGAACTCACACTTGCTGATTTCAAAACTTACTATATACGGCCACGGTAATGAAAACAGTGTGGGACTGGCATAAAGACAGAAATAGAGACCAATGGAATAAAATAAAAAGCCCAGAAATAAACGATTGCATATATGGTCACTGATTTTTGGCAAAGGTTACAAAGACCATTCATTGGGGAAAAGACTGTCTTTTCAACAGATGGTGCTGATACAGCTGGATGTCCACATCCAGAAGCGTGAGGTTGGATCCTCATCTAACACTGTATTCAAAAATTAATGGAAAATACAGCTGGGCGTGGTGGCTCACGCCTGTAATCCCAGCACATTGGGAGGCTGAGGCAGGTGGATCACCTGAGGTCAGGAATTCAAGACCAGTCTGTCCAACATGGTGAAACCCGGTCTCTACTAAAAATATAAAAATTAGCCGGGCGTGGTGATGGGTGCCTGTAATCCCAGCTACCTGGGAGGCTGAGGCAGGAGAATCAATTGAACCTGGGAGGCGGAAGTTGCAGTGAGCCGAGATCACGCCACTGCACTCCAACCTGGGTGACAAGAGCGAAACTCTGTTTCAAAAAAAAAGGAAAACGTATGTGGATGAAAGGCCCGTACTTAAGAGCTAAAACCAGAACACTCTTTGAAGAAGACATTGGGGGAAAGCTTTATGACACTGGATTTGACAATGATTTCTTGGATATGATACAAAAGCACGATCAAAGAAATAGACAAACTTGATTAAAATTAAAAATGTTTGGCCCTGGGAAATGATGTGCAGCCGGAAAGACAGCCACCCCCTTGCCTGTCATGCACGCACGTTCGTAGGGAACCTGGCACTAAACCATCCGTAGATGACCTGCTTCTGGGTTGGGGTTTCATGCGCGGCAGAGCAGCTCCCTCAGTACGATCTGTTGAAAGTCAGCCCCCAATCCAAGGGTTTGTAAAGATAATAAAAGGTTTTAAAATGGGGAAAAATAAATAAACTTTTGTACATCAAAGATTACGACCAATAGCGTGAAAAGACCACCTACAGAATGAGGAAATGTATTTGCAAATTATCTGATAAGAGGTTTTTATGCAGAATATATAAAGAGGTTGTACATCTCAACAACAACAGAAAATTAAACCACCCAATTCAGAAATGGGCAAAGAAGGGGCTTGAATAGCCATCTCTCTAAGGAAGGCCCACAAGGGCCATTTCCCACATGAAAAGGTGTCCAGCATCACCAGCCACCAGGGAAGCCAAATCAGAGCCACAGGTGAGACGCACCTCAGAGGATGTGGCAATATCGGAACTCTCACGCGTTGCTAGTGGGGTTGTAAACGCTGCAGCCATTGTGGAAACCAGTCTGGTGGTTCCTCAGATCGCTAAGCATAGGATTACGCTGTGATCTGTAGCAACTCCACTCCTAAGTGTATGCCACAGGCATGCAAACCAGGAACACAAACAGATCTTCATACAACAGTGTTTACTGCAGCATTGTTCACAGTAGCTGAAGGACAGAAACAACCCAGATGTCTCAGCAGATGCCTGCGTCAGCATATTCAGTCCATCCATACGATGGGATGTTACTCAGCCATAAAAAGTAATGAAATTTTGACCTATGAACAGCATGGATGGACCTCGAGGACATTCTGCTGAGGGAAAGAAGCCAGGCACAAGGACAAATCCTGTACGATGTGACCGACAGAAGCCATCGAGAGTAGTGAGATTCATAGAGACAGAAAGTAGACTGGAGATTCCCTGGGGCTGGGGGATGGTATTTTGCCTCATGATTGTAGAGCTTTGTTTTGGGTAATGAAAAAGTTTTGGAAATAGTGGTGGTTGTGAATGTGTTTAATGCCACAAAACTGTATAAAATGTTTTAAATGGCAAGTTTTGTTATATATTACCATAACAACGTTTGAATTCTTAGTCTTTCATATTAATACACATTTTTCCAACAACAAAGTGATCACACTCCTCATAGTAATTCAACTCCTGCCTCATGTCACATTAAACTTTCACTATTTTCTCATTAAATATTATTCTGTGAAACACCTAAATGGCTGTATCAATTTATGATATAATTTTACCATTTTTAGTCAAATTTGAATATTTAATATTTATCTTATTTTCAATTTTTATTATAAACAATGTTTCAGTAAACATTTTTATAGTTAAATATTTGCACATTAGGCTTCTTTAGGACAGATTTCTGGCTGTAGAATTGCTAGATCAAAGTAGGCAAACATTTGGCCAGGTTCAGTGGCTTGCTTCTGTAATGCTAGTGCTTTGGGAGGCTGAGGCAGAAGGATGGCTTGAGGTGAGGAGTTTGAGATCAGCCTGGACAGCATAGTGAGACCCTGTCTCTATAAGAAATGAAAAATTAGCTGGGCGTGGTGGCACGTGCCTGTAGTCATAGCCCCTTGGGAGGCTGAGGCAGGAGCATCACTTGAGCACAGGAGTTTGAGCCTACAGTGAGCTGGATTAGCACCACTGCACTTTAGCCCGGGTGACAGAGTGAGACCCCATCTCTAAGAAAAAAAAAAAAAAGCTAGAGAAAAACAGCACATTACATCTAGACAGACAACGTTATGAAATATTACTGACTTCTCATTTGAAACCAGGGAGGCAGTTTTTATTGTGCTGAAAGAAGCAAAGCCAAAAAAATGTGAACCCAGAATCCTACATCCAGTAAACGTACCCTTCAGCGAATGATGGTGAAATCAAACATGTTCAGGTAAAAAAGCAAAAGGCAGATAAGCTTGCTTGGAATCCTGAAGCTTCCAGGAGGAAAACTTAGCGCGTTGGGAATGAATGAGGGGCACCAGATGGCGGATATGAAGACATTTTTCTATTTAAATTTCCTAAAATGTGAGAGGTCATTTAAACTCAAATAATGTCATAAGGTGGAGTTTAGACACGTTTGGAAGCACAGTAAGTCTTCACTTACCACTGTTGACAGGTCCTTAGAGCATGTGACTTCTTCAAGCGTCGAAGCCAGTTTACCACAGACTGATTGATCTAAACAAGAGTGAAGTTCTTCTGCCATATTCCTGGTCACAAAAACATCGGTAAGCTTCCAAATCAAGACCAAAGTATTTCTAATATTAAACACTGAAATACATGTGAGCTGTACAGACATTTAAGAAAGATTAATACAAACAAGATAAATATTTACCCAGTTATTCCAGGTCAGGGTTGTGAGTGAACAGAGCCTATCCTGGCAACTCAGGTCACCTGGCAGGAAGCAGAGCTGGGCCAGGACACCATCCTATCGCAGGGTGCACACACACACACACACTCACATACACACAGACACACACACACATACACAGACACACACACACAGACACACACAGACACACACTCACATACAACACACACACACAAACACATTCACTCAGACCAGGACAGCATAGACACACCCATTCATCTAACATGCGAGTCTTTGGGATGTGAGTGAAATTGAGGTACCTGGAGAAAACACACACAGACACGGGAGGACGTGCAGACTCCGCAGACAGTGGCCCCGGCTGGGAGTGGTTTTTGTTTGTTTGTTTGTTTTTAACCTCATCAATGTTATAACAAAACAATGCTGAATGAAACGATCCTATTGAAGACCTGCTGTGAAATACAGGATAATAACTACCCAAAGGAGGGCAGTGTGAAAGTGGAATCACACTGTTGTAAAGGTATTTTATTGTGGGAGGTGGTACAGTATTTATCTAAGAAGACCAGTAAAGACGAATATTGTAATTCCTGGAGAAAGCACCAAGAAAATAAAACAAATAGAGCTTTTCAGGAAAAAAAACTAGTAGAGGAAGTGAAATGTAATACTGAAAAACCGTGCAACTAGAATGCAGGAATAAAAGCAGATGGGACAAATAGAAAACAAATAGCAGAGCGACAGACGCCAACCTCACCCTGTCAGTAATTACGCCGCAGACTCGCTCTCATCCTAAAAGGCAGAGGTTTGTCTGCCGGCATCGAAAGCGAGAAACCAGCCATGTCTTCCTGCAGCGCTCCTGCTTCCAACACGAAGACGCCAGCCAGGCTGGAGAAGCGCGCTTGCACGTGGCAAGCAGGTGAATCCGAGGAGAGGCAAATTACGAAGCCTGGAAGACCACAGAGGCCGCCTTTGTGATTCCAGCACGGGGAAGCGTCTTTTTAAGACACAAAAAAGCACAAAAATGATTGACAAAGTTAAGTGCATTAAAATTTAAGAATTTCTCTTCAAAAAGGTGTCACAAAGGACACGAACAGGCAGTCTAAAAACTGGGGGAAGATTTTGCAATGCATCGGCCAAAGATTAATATCCAAAAATATAAAGAACTACAAATGAGGCCAAGTGTGGTGGCTCATGCCTGTAATCCCAGCACTTTGGGAGGCTGAGGCGGGTGGATCATGAGGTCAGGAGATCGAGACCATCCTGGCTAACACGGTGAAACCCTGTCTCTACTAAAAATGCAAAAAATTAGCTGGGCGTGGTCGTGGGTGCCTGTAGTCCCAGCTACTCGGGAGGCTGAGGTAGGAGAATGACGTGAACCCGGGAGGCGGCATTGGCAGTGAGCTGAGATCGCACCACTGCACTCCAGCCTGGGCGACAGAGCCAGACTCCGTCTCAAAAAAAAAAAAAAAAAAAAAGAAATCACACAGAAAAATAGGCAAAGAACATAAACGTGCAGTTCCCAGAAAAAGAAATACATGCGTATGACCAACAAGCAGGTGAAAACACAGGACTGAGGGACCGTCTTACAGTCACTGAATTCCGTACAACGTAACAGGTGGAAAAGACTGACAGGGGCGGGACATAGAGCAGCAGGCAGGGTCCTTACTGGTGGGGCGCGGGGACTGCAGGCTGCCCGGCAAGCAGGGCCTCACACCAGTAGGGTCTGTGATGTGTCTGCAGATGATATACACTGTGATCTTGAGAATTTAAAAGCGTGTAAAAACATCATTTGTGGATATATGTAGTAAAGGTATTGAGATCCGTGGGAATGATGAGTAACGAATTCAGGATAGTGATAACTTCTCGGGAGGAGGCAGGAAAAGAAACCAGACAGGCGCTGTGTGGGGTGTCCCTTGGATGGGGGTGGGCTCCAGTGTCTTGAGCTTCTGTTCGTGTGCCTGCAGACCTCACAGCTAGCTGCTGTCACTGAACCCGACAGAAACCTTTCCTTACCTGCAGCCCCGCTCTTTGCCACCTTCACGTCTATTCCCACGGGGTTCCTTTGGCTGACTCTCAATCCCCTCATCCCCCCACTCTGCCGCTCCCAGCCCTGCCCTCCTCCTGCCTGGTGTCTTGCTCTTGTGACAGCTGGCCTCCTTCACTAAGCTTCCTTTGCTGGCGTCTGTCTCTCACCTGCTTGATTCAGAAGTGCTTGCCCAAGGTCTCTGCCAGGTGCACCTGCTTCTGTCCTGAATTCTGTGACAGTCTGCCAGCAGTTAGGAGATTGTCAGCTGCACTATTCCAGCGATTAAAGACACTTGAAAAATTAAGGCCGACCTTTAACAACCATGCATCATTTTGTATTCATAATAAAATTACAATTCTGAACACTAGCCGTGTGGGAACCGGGTGTGCTGGCTTTCCTTGAGGAAGGTGAGCATGCTGATTTAGCCCCAGCTGGGGGAGCAGTATGTGCAGTGATGCCTGTGAAACTCTATGACTGCTGCACGGACTCCACCGAGATAAGGGGAGAAAGGTAATGAAGGAACATGGTTAAGTGGAGACAGGAACAGGGGAGCAAAGCAAAGGAAACACCTGAAGGGAGACGGTGGTGGAGTGCGTCCGCGGGCCTGTGCGAGGAGTGCAGGCAGGAAGAACCCTGTGTGAGGCGCGTGGATGGCGCAGCGCTGTGGGCGGCACCGGCTCCCCTGCCTCTTCTGGAGCTTCCTGGGTCTGACCTCCAACCTTGCATGTCTTTGTTTTCCTTTGAGATGGTTTGATAGGTGTGATCTGTTTGGTCTCCTCAGGGAAACAGAGCTGAAAGGAAATGAGAGGGTATTCCCAATCTGGGCATGGTGGCTCATGCCTGTAATCCCAGCACTGTAATCCCAGTTACGATGCCTACGACTCCCAGACCAAAGTGGGAGGATTGCTTGGGGCCAGGAGTTCAAAAACAGCCTAGGCAGTGTAGCAAGACCCTGTCTCTAGGATAGAAAAAAGTACATTAGCCAGGCATGGTGGTGCACACCTGTAGTCCCAGCTACGTGGGAGGCTGAGGCAGGAGGATCACTTGAGCATGGGAATCAGAGGCTGTGGTGAGCTGTGATCGCACCACTGCACTCCAGCCTGGGCGATAGATACAGCAAGACCCCATCTCAAAAAGGAGAGAAAGAAAAAAAAAAAAAGATGTGCCCAGCAGCAAAGGAAGCAAGAGGAGGGCAGAGTCCCTGGCGTTTCCAGGGCCGTGGGGTGGGCCTGGCGCTCTTTGTGTTCCCGCTTTTTGCCGTCTATTATTTTAAGTTCTGTGGTACACGGACAACTATTGCTGAATCATTGACGCTGTCTTCACTGTGCCAGGCGACTGACCACTCATGGGGCCACAGGGGGCTGCACACAGCGCTTGGACCTCGGCTGTTCCCTCGGCCTCAGCCTGGGTTTCCTTGTCATTTGAGCAGGACAGTACCCCACCCGCATGGTAGACACCGGGTTCTCCTGGATCCCGCACTCAGGGCTGACACACCAGGATCACAGGTATGGATTCTTTGACTAAGTGGCATTTCTGTTGCAGGATGCAGAGGGCTCTACGTGTTTGCACCTAGCTGCCAAGAAAGGCCACTACGAAGTGGTCCAGTACCTGCTTTCAAATGGACAGATGGACGTCAACTGTCAGGTACAGCCACCCCCTCCCCTTAGCAGTACACTGTGCGGACTGGCTACGGAAAGTCACTGTTCTGCAGCTCCTGGTCCCACCCCCGTTCTCCATGGCGTCCCCTCCCACGCACAGAGCCAGCTGGGGCCCTCCAGCGTCCTCTTCCACACTTAGGGCCAGCTCGGGCCCTCCAGCGTCGTCTTCCACACTTAGGGCCAGCTCGGACCCTCCACGGCATCCCCTCCCACACAGAGCCAGCTCGGGCCCTCCACGGCGTCCCATCCCACACACAGAGCCAGCTCAGGCCCTCCAGCGTCCTCTTCCACACTCAGGGCCAGCTCAGGCCCTCCACAGCGTCCCCTTCCACACAGAGCCAGCTCGGACCCTCCAGCATCGTCTTCCACACTCAGGGCCAGCTCGGACCCTCCACGGCATCGTCTTCCACGCACAGGGCTAGCTCAAGCCCTTGGGCCCTGGAGTGCCTTGTCCCCTCCCTGTCCCCTTCTTCCCTGGCCTGCTGTGAATGCTCACAGCAGGGCAGGCTCTGCACTGTGTCTGGCTGGAGGCTCCTCCCTTGCTCTCCATCAGCTGTGTCTAGGTATTACCATTTGAGGGAGGTGTCACTGGCCTCCCTCCTTGGCACCCGTCTTCCTTCCTGCTCATTGTCCGTCTCTGCCCCACAGCCAGCGCCACGGGGCAGGGTTTGCCGTGCATGTGTGCTGAACCGCGGTGCCTCACACACGGGCCACCTGCCTCACGAGTGAATGACTGGGGAGATCAAAGAAGGGCAGGCTTTGAGGCTGCTCAGCTCAGCATGCACTGGGAGTCCCTCCTGCATGGACCCACAGCTCTGGGATAAGTGCCATCCTCACGCTCGCTCTCACTCCTTCCTTCAGGAGACTTGGTCCGAGTCTTTTTAGCCCAGTGGTTGCCCACCCAGTTGTTGACGCCCAGCTTCTGTGCCCTCTTGGCTGTGGCAGCGTCCCCATGGGCTGGAAGCCGCAGCGTCTGTGATATGCTCAAAGGCCCATACTCTCGCCTTTGCCCTGAGCGCCCAGAGGCCAGAGCCCCGCCTGGTCCCTGCATCTGAAGCATCCCCTGACCTCTGCTCTCTGACGTTGTACCCTCCTCCATTGAGCAGGGGGGCTGGGCTCCGGGAGGCTGCGCTCTGCTGTCCCTGCTGTGTTCCCAGTGCCTGTGGTGGTGCTGACTGTCGACCGCAGGGGAGATGTAGCTTTGATCATGAAGGCTGCTGTGTCTGTGACAGTAGGATGTGCAGGCTGACCGTCCACCGCAGGGGAGATGTAGCTTTAATCGTGGAGGCTGCTGTGTCTGTGACATTGGGATGTGCAGGTCCTTTGAGGGGTGCTGGGGAAGAGGCTGAGTCTTCTGCCTTCGGCATAGGAATTGGCCATATGACCCTCATTTTCAGAAAAGTCGCCTTTTTCTGGCTTAAGGAAAATTGCCCAGGCCCACTGACTGGACTCAGGAGTGGCAGGAGCCACAGAGCTGATCAGCCTGGGTGGGCATTCTGCTCCCTGCCCAGGAGGAAGCAGGGGCGTCCGCCTCTGTCCACCTGTCCGTCTCCCACCCACAGTTCCCAGCTGCTGCTCTGATGGGGTCCCTGGCTCTCCTGCATGGAGCCACCATTGGAGGCTGAAGGAGGAGCAGAGCCTGCTACAGCCCAGACTTCCCGCCAGCCAAGGCTGCTGGTGCGCTCCGGGTCTGGCCTGGGCTTATGAAGTTTCAGCTCCCGTGTGTGTGCCATTAGACTCGTTGCACGCAGCTGTGTTGGTGCGTCCCCAGTGAGTGGTGCCCAACTGGGAGCGGGCAAGGCCGACAGCACAGGGCATGTCGGGCAGGGTTGTTGGGCCTGGCCCAGTCCTGGTTCTGCCTTCATCCTGCACTTGTGGAGCTACCTGGGCTGTGCTCTGAGGAAGAACTGTGGCCTCTGAAGGTTGCATTCAGGTCCTGAGTGAGACGCCTGCACGAGGGGCATGGTACCTGGGAGGTGCAGAGACCTCGGTGTGGGAGTCCTCATTGCTCTGGTGGTTGCCGGTCTCTGGAGCGATGACAGCTTTGTTCTCTTCCCTGGCAGGATGACGGAGGCTGGACACCCATGATCTGGGCCACGGAGTACAAGCACGTGGACCTCGTGAAGCTGCTGCTGTCCAAGGGCTCTGACATCAACATCCGGGACAACGTAAGTTCGTCACACCCTCCCCGGGAGCCGTGTCCTGGAGGGGTGGGGACCTCCTCCCCAAGAAGGTTCTTTTCTCAAAAGCAGAACCCTGGCACCTGGTGGCGGCTTTGACCTCTTTCTGTGGCAGCATCGGCCTGGCGCTGTGCTGTGGCTGTCCTGTGCTGGATGCAGATGGGGGACGTGAGGTCCCAGCAGAGGCCACCCTCTAGGGATCTGCGGGTTCAGAGGGTGCTGCACTGCCCTGGTCTCCCTCCTGCTGCCTCACGGGGCTGTGCCTGGGCCTGAGGCTACTGACCCTGGTGCGGGTGCCACAGCACCTCTGGCTCTCCCTTTGTTTTTGTTTTTGTTTCTTTTATGGATGGAGTCTCGCTCTGTCGCCCAGGCTAGAGTGCAGTGGCGTAATCTTGGCTCACTGCAACCTCTGCCTCCTGGGTTCAAGTGATTCTCATGCCTCCGCCTCCCCAGTAGCTGGGATTACAGGTGTGTGCCACCGTGTCTGGCTAATTTTTGTATTTTTTATTTGTTTGTTTTTGAGACAGAGTCTCGCTCTGTCACCCAGGCTGGAGTGCAGTGGTGTGATCTCAGCTCACTGCAACCTCCACCTTCCAGGTTTAAGTGATTCTCCTGCCTCAGCATCTGGAGTAGTTGGGATTATAGGCGCCCACCACCACACCTGGCTAATTTTTGTATTTTTAGTAGAGACGGGGTTTTACCGTGTTGGCCAGACTGGTCTTGAACCCCTGACCTCAGGTGATCTGCCCGCCTCAGCCTTCCATAGAGCTGGGATTACAGGTGTGAGCCACCGCGCCCGGCCAATTTTTGTAGTTTTAGTAGAGACAGGGTTTAGCCATGTTGGCCAGGCTGGTCTTGAACTCCTGACCTCAGGTGATCTGCCCACCTCATCCTCCCAAAGGAATACAGGCATGAGCCACCACGCCTGGCCCCTGGCTCTCTCTTTGAAACAAAGGAAAGAAAAGTGAATCATTATCATACCACGGTTTTCTAGGATGTGATTTAAGATGCTTCAGTGACAATTAGTTTTGTAAGGCCCATTTGTTTGCTCAGAAAATAGAGTTTGGAGCTGAGATAAGAGGACTCCCCAGCCTGAGAGTGGCAGCAGGTGACTGATTAACTCAAAAGGGTGTTCACTAGAAGATCTTCAGGGACCCACAAAACCAGTGGGCCTGCCAGGGGGCTGGGTGTGGCACTGGGCACGACAGCAAGGGGCGAGGGGGTACTCTGGTCACCTCCCAAGATGGGCATAGACATGCTGCAGCCCACAGAACTGTGTCCCCCTTCACAGAGGGTTCCAGAGGCCAGAAATGGGATGTGCTGCAGCCCACAGAGCTGTGTCCACCTTCACAGAGGGTTCCAGAGGCCAGAAATGGGAGGTGCTGCAGCCCACAGAGCTGTGTCCACCTTCACAGGGTTCAGAAGCCAGAAATGGGAGGTGCTGCAGCCCACAGAGCTGTGTCTGCCTTCACAGAGGGTTCCAGAGGCCAGAAATGGGAAGTCCAGCCACAAATAAACCCATTAAATTGATAATAAGAAAGAAGATTTGACACAGAAAAAGAAGATTTCTAAAAGCACACTATTAAATCTCCAATGTGCTGAAGCCTGGTGTCTGAGGAGGGAGGGTTGACACTTCCTCTCAGAGCTTGAGAACGGTGTGGGCACGGGCCCTTGCCATTCATTGTTGGCACGGGGAGGTCTGCATTTGGAACCCCTCCCTGCATGTAAGCAGACCCCACCTCCCACCTAGAAACAGGGACCACTGGCTGTGGGCACCCGCTGCCTCCCTGCAGGCACGCAGGCCTCTCTGGAGTGACTGGTCCTGAGCTGCAGTACCTCCTCCGTGGGCTGCAGGGCTTCCATGACTGTATCCCGGGGGTTTCTACCTCATTCCACCGGAGTTCTTTCCCGCTGGGGGTTAGGATGATGGCACCATGAAGAGAGGAGCCCTGAGCCGGCAGAAGGAAGAGAAGAGGGAAGCAGAGGAGCCCTGAGCTGGCGGAAGGCTGTGGCGGGTACCTTGGAGGAAGAGAGGAGGGAAGCAAAGGCAGAGAACAAGGCAGAGGCCACCCCCAGGTGGGGCCACCTCACCCACCGCCCCCGGAGACTGCGTGGCGGGGAAGGCGGCCGTAGTGTGGCTGGTCGGCCTGCGTGCCTGGTGTCAGAGCTGTTAGCTCTCTGATGCTGGTGGCTGTTCCCCCAGAATGGAAGCATTGATTAAATTTCAAGTTTGTTATTTATACAATGAAACACTTCATTAATTTAACCACTTTATTGCTGTATAATAGGTAGGCTGCATATATTCAAAGTACACACTTGGGTGAATTTTCACCCAGAAGCCATCGTTGCTGTCGGAAGAGTGAGCCCAGTCCTCCCTCATGCCCTGATGATCTTCAGGTGATCCTCTGCGCTTCACAGCTGTGCCCAGCCCACCCCTGCCACCCATTGCTGGGCTTTCTGTTGTCTGCGTGTCTCGGTTTTATAGAAAAGGGCTCTCACCATGGGCAGCTTTACCTCGCGTCTTTAAGCCGAGATCCCCATTTTCGTTGCCTGAAGTGCCCATTGTGTGAATGTGTCTGTTTACCCTTCACCTATCAGTGGACATTTAGGTTGTTTCTGATTTTTGGTGGTTACTAAGAGAGATGCTGTGAATACTCATGCCTTCATTTTTCTTGATTAAACCCCTGGGAGTAGAATGGTTAGAACATATGACAGGTGCCTAGGCTTAACATTTTCAGAGACTGCCAGTAGCCAGGCATGGTGACACACACCTGTGGTCCCAGGTACTCGGGAGGCTAAGGTGGGAAGATCGCTTGAGCCCAGGAGGTCAAGGCTGCAGTAAGCTGAGATCGCACCACTGCACCCCAGCCTGTCTCAAAAATTAAAAAAAAAAAAAAACCTGCCAAACTGCTTTCCAAGTGATTGTACCATCTCTAGTGTATGAGAGTGCATTCATCCGTTCTCACACTGCTATCAGGGTTCTACCTAAGACTGTAATTTATAAACAAAAGAGGTTTAATTGACTCACCCTTCAGCGTGGCTGGGGGGTCCTCGGAAAATTTAACAATCATGGCAGAAGGTGAAGGAGAAGCAAAGCACGTCTTAACATGGTGGCAGGAGAGAGAGATTGAGGAGCATTGTACCACACTTTAAAACCAGCTCTTGTGAGAACTCACTCACATGAGAACAGCATGGGAGACCCACCCCCATAATCCAATCAGGTCCCTCCCTTGACACATGGAGATTACAATTCAAGACAAGATTTGGGTGGGGACACAGAGCCAACCCATATCGGATAGTCCTGGTTCCTCCGCATCCTTCCCAACACTTAGCATGGTCAGTCTTTCAATTTTATCCATTTTAATAGGTGTGTAGTGATATCTTGTGGTTTTAGTTTTCAGTTCATTTCATTTTCATTTCTCTAATGACAGTTGATGTTAAGCATCTTTTTATGGGCTTATTTACGACCCATATATCTTTTTTAATGAAGTGTCTGTTCAAATATTTTTCTTGCTTATTATTGGGTATTCTGGAGTTTTAAGAGTTCATGTTCTGGATATAAGTCCTTTATCAGATATATGGTTTACAGATCTGTCTTTGGAAGTGCAGAATTTTAAAAGTTTTTATAAAGTTTGGTTTATCAACGTTTTTCTTTATTTTTAACTGGATCCTGTTTTTGGCGTTCTGTTTAAGAAATCAGTGCCTAATCTGAGAACCCAAAGATATTCTCCCACATTTTCTTATACGAGTTTTATGGTTTGGGGGTTTACATTTAGGTCTGTGTTTTATTATAGTTGACTTTTGTATGTGGTGTGAGGTATGGATTGAACTTTTTTTTTTGGCTTATGGATGCCTAGTTCAGTGCCATTTGTTGAGAAAACCATTCTTTCTACATAGAATTGACTCTGTACCATTGCCAAAAGCCAGTTGTCTGCATTTGTGAGTCAGTTACCCATGTGTTATTCCACATGTGTCAGTCTTTTGCATGTCTGTCAGTCATCCATGTATGAGTCAGTCGTCCATGTGTGAGTCAGTCATCTGCATGTGTGAGTCCACATGTGTCAGTTGTCCATGTGTGAGTCAGTCATCTGCATGTCTGTCAGTCATCCACATGTGTCAGTCCACATGTCTGTCAGTCCACATGTGAGAGTCTGCATGTGTGAGTCAGTCATCTGCATGTGAGTCTGTCATCTGCATGTGTGAGTCAGTCATCTGCATGTCTGTCAGTCATCCACATGTGTCAGTCCACATGTCTGTCAGTCCACATGTGAGAGTCTGCATGTGTGAGTCAGTCATCTGCATGTGTGTGAGTCTGTCATCTGCATGTGTGAGTCCATCATCTGCATGTGTCATTCGTCCACGTGTGAGTCGTCCACGTGTGAGTCAGTCATCTGCATGTCTGTCAGTCATCCGTGTGTCAGTCCACATGTGTGTCAGCTGTCTACATGTAAGGGTCAGTCATCTGCATGTCTGTGAGTCTGTCGTCCATATGTATGAGTTGGTCGTCCATGTCAGTTGTCTGCGTATGTATCAGTCATCTGCATGTGTGAGCCAGTCATCCACATGTCAGAGTCAGTTGTCCACATGTGTGTAAAGTCAGTCGTCCAGATGTGTGTGTCAGCTCCAGGGCCCTCTCTTTTGATGCATTGATCTGCATATCTGCCTTTAGGCAAGTACTGTCCTTTCTTGACTGATGTAGCTTTACTTGCAAAATCGTTTTTCTCCTCCCAAACTTGATACTGCTATTCTTGTATATTTTACATATATATATGTTCTGAACACCGTAATAGCCACGTAGTTATTCTGTTTAAACAGTCAGTGGTCTTTTTTTTTTTTTTTTTTAGATGGAGCCTTGCTCCGTCGCCCAGGCTGGAATGCAGTGGCATGATCTTGGCTCACTGTAACCTCCGCCTCCCGGGTTTGAGCTATTCTCATGCCTCAGCCTCCTGAGTAGCTGGGATTACAGGCACGAGCCACCACGCCTGGCTAATTTTTGTATTTTTAGTAGAGACGGGGTTTCACCATCTTGGTCAGGCTGGTCTCGAACTCCTGACCTCGTGATCCACTCACCTTGGCCTCCCATAGTGCTGGGATTACAGGTGTGAGTGACTGTGCCCGGGCTGGTTTTTTCTTTTTTCTTTTGGAGACAGTCTCACCTTGTCACCCAGGC
The DNA here is from genome assembly GCF_028858775.2 of Pan troglodytes. Lineage (NCBI taxonomy): Eukaryota > Metazoa > Chordata > Mammalia > Primates > Hominidae > Pan > Pan troglodytes. The sequence goes on along the minus strand of NC_072409.2, from coordinate 620,164 downwards.
TGGAGTGCAGTGGTGCGATAGCTCACTGCAACCTCCACCTCCCTGGTTCAAGCGATTCTCCTGCCTCAGCCTCCCAAGTAGCTGGGATTACAGGCACATGGCACCATGCCTGGCTAATTTTTGTATTTTTATTAGGGATGGGGGTTTCACCATGTTGGCTAGGCTGGTTTCAAACTCCCAACCTCAGGTGATCTGCCCGCTTTGGCCTCCCACAGTGCTGGGATTGCAGAAATGAGCCACCACGCCCAGCCGAGTGGTCTCTTTGAAAGACTGCAGAAGAGCTCTGCAGTTGCTCCTGCCGTCCCCATCCCTGTCCCCGCCACGCTTCTCCACCTTGGTGGGCTCATGCTCCTGATGTTGCTTCCCTTCCGCCGGCCTCACTCCCTTTACCTTTTCTGTGGTGTTGGTCTGCTTGTGATGAGCTCTTGCAGCTTTTTTTTTTTTTTTTTTTTGAAATGGAGTTTTGCTCCTTCGCCCAGGCTGGAGTGCAGTGGTGCGATCTTGGCTCACTGCAACCGCCTTCTTCCAGGTTTCAGGCGATTCTCCTGCCTCAGCCTCCTGAGTACCTGGGATTATAGGCGCTGGCCACAACGCCCGGGAAATTTTTGTGTTTTTAGTAGAGATGGGTTTCACCATGTTGGCCAGGCTGGTCTCAAACTCCTGACCTCGTGATCCGCCCGCCTCGGACTCCCAAAGTGCTGGGATTACAGGCGTAAGCCACCGTGCCCGGCCCTCTTACAGCTCTTTAATGCCTGGAAAGTCCTTATTTTGCTTTCATTTTTGAAAGATATTCTTAGAATTCTGGATGCGTAGTTATTTCTTCCAATGCTTTAAATGGCGGTTTCCCTGGGTCCTCACCTGCAGTGTTTGCAGTGAGAAATCCAGTGCCACAACACAGTTATTTCTCTGTGTATAATGTGTCTTTTTTATATGGCTGCTTTTAAAATGTTTTTTCTGTATCTCTTGGTTTTAGCAATTGGATTTTCCTCTAAGCCTTAGTTTGTCTGTAAAGCAATTTGATTACTGATGTGCTTTGGTGTTATTTTGTGTGTGTGCACGTAGGGTTCATTGAGCTTCTTGGATCTGTGGATTTAGGGTTTTTGACAAATTTGGAAATTTTTCAGTCATTATTTCTTCAAATAATGTTTTCTGCCCACCACGCTTTCCAGTATTCCAGCTGTGTATGTAGGAGTTCTCAGAGTGGTTCCACAGCTCACTGGTGCTCTTTTCAATTTTTAAATTATTATTTTTTCCCTCTGTGTTTCAGTTGAGCAGGTTTTTGTTGGTTTGTCTTCCAGTCCACTCATCTTTTCTTCTGCACGTGATGCTGTTGAGCTCATCCGGTCTGTGTGCTTACATTCTAGGCATTGTCGTTTTCAGCTCTAAAAGTTCTGTTGGAGTCTTTCAAACATTTCCTAACATGTTTCTACTTAACTTTCGAACCTATAGAATACAGTTATACCAATGGCTTTATTTACTTATTTATTTATTTATTTATTTATTTTAAGACAGAGTTTCACTCTTTTGCCCAGGCTGGAGTGCAGTGGTGCAATCTTGGCCCATTGTAACCTCCGCCTCCCAGGTTCAAGCGATTCTCCTGCCTCAGCCTCCCGAGTAACTGGAATTACAGGCGCGCACCACCACGCCTGGCTAAGTTTTGTATTTTTAGTAGAGGCGGGGTTTCACCACATTGCCCAGGCTGGTCTCGAACTCCTGACCTCAAGTGATCCCCCCGCCAAGGTCTCCCAAAGTGCTGGGATTACAAGTGTGAGCCACCTCACCCAGCCCACCAATGGCTTTAATGACCTTGTTTGCTAATCCAGCATCTGTGTCAAAGCCGGGCTTTTTGATTGACTGTGGTTTTCTCCCCATTGTGGGTCATGTTTCCTGTTCCTTTGCACATCTGGTAACCTGTAGCCGATGCCAGGATGTGGGTGGGTTTTACAAAACTTGTATAGTGCTAAGGACTCTTCTTCCTGTGAATGTTCTTGAACTTTGTTCTGGAACTCAGTCACTTGAAACCAGTCAGATCATGTTGGATTTTGCTTTTCAGGTTTGTTAGGTGGGTCTGGAGCCACTGAGGCAGGTCCGTCCATTGTCCTCCAGCCCACAGCCTGTAGATGGAGAGTGTGGCCTGCCTGGCTGTGGGGAAAGGCCCCGGCTTTGAGTGCACATTCGCAACAGGCTTGTGGCCGCTAGTGTCCTGCCGGATGACCCACTTCCTGCCGGAAGTGCACAGATCTCTGGAACCTCTCTTGGAGCTCTGTTTTCTGTCTGAGCATCCGGGGGCCCTGCCTGGCTAACCCCTGCGTCATGGTTGGAGCTCTGGTGGCAGTGAGCTGGGCAGCCGCG